>NC_065448.1:11975000-12600000 GCF_917563875.1 Diabrotica virgifera virgifera
AGAAGTGGACCCAAAACAGATCCTTGTGGAACACCACTTAAAACCGTTTTTTTAGATGACAGCGACTTGCCAACTCTAACACAAAACTCCCGATTTGTTAGAAAATCATTAATCCACTCAAGAAGTTGTCCGCGAATGCCAAAATGTTCTAGTTTATACATCAATTTTCTTCTTGGTACTCGATCAAATGCTTTTGCAAAGTCTAAATATATTATATCCACAGGTCGTTTTTTATCTAATGCTGCTGTCCACTCATTAACACACCACAGTAAATTAGTCATGGTTGATCGACTTTTCACAAAGCCATGTTGTTGTAGAGGAATAATTTTTTCTCGAAGTAAAAATTCTGAAAGACACTCTGTAATAATTGATTCCATAACTTTACAAATAACAGGTGTAAGGCTTATTGGTCTGTAATTATTAGGATCTAACTTATTCCCTTTTTTAAATATAGGTGTCACCGAAGCACTTTTCCAAATTAAAGGCAAAGAGTGTGCATTAAAAGATGAACGCATCATTAGTGATAGTGGAACAGAGAGGACATCTGAACATTTTTTCAATTTTTATTAGCGCGCTCAACACTGTACATTGATGTTACGAACTGTAAAAAAATTGTAGACCGATAGATCATCATCAAGTAAATAAATTCAAACAAATTCCAAGGGTACTTAATTTAGCTAATAGTGTTTGCTTTATTATATTGCAAATTTATTATGTTCAGCCATTACCTTTTGCAATCAATCATTTGATCTAAATGTGGGATTAATAATTAGTCAAGTTAATGTGGTATGCACTGTTTAATATGGAAATAGACTGAAATGTTCACAAAACTAAAAACCTGATGACGTAGGCATGCGTATCATCAATAATTGTAGCCTAATAAAATAAAAAAAAAAGTAAAAATGTAAATTCGTACAGGTTAAAACAAATTTTATATCAAAGATTAGGTGGGTACAAAAGATATTTTTAAGAAAGTATCCAAATCATACAAGGGCACGGTGTTCAAGAGAAAATCTAAATAAAAGTTGATCGAACCCCCTATTTTTTTTGCTGTTATGCTAGCAGTATCCCTTGTAGACCAAAAATACGTCAAAATTAAAATCGGCTGCGGGGCACTTTTTTGCGCATGCGTAAAAGATTTTTTTCTATTAACTGTAATATTAATTCTTCTAATTTTTATATTAATCTTAATCTGTATAATCAGATTTTCATATATTTTAATATGTGTGAGTATGTATATGATATTTATATAAACTCACACATATACAAACAGACATACACATACACACACAAATATACCGGGTGTTGAATAGTCAAACGGGCCATAGGAAACAATGGGAATTCTAAACTGTTGAATTCCTGCTTCTCTAATTATTTTAAATCAAAAGCAGTGAGAAACTAATTGTAGAGAGGACTGAAATCTGTATTAAAAACAAATGTTTTTAATACTGCAACAATAATGAAAAATTTTGCAAAAATGTAAAACAATTGTCAGAGTATTATTAGTCCAATCGACCTCTAAAAGTCAGATTTGACCTCTAAAAATCTTATGAACAAGCTGTTTTTTGCTAAGAATATCAATTTTGGGACCCCAAAAAGATGCAAACCTGTTTGTCAAGAACAAACCACAAGAACTACAAAATAATAATAAATGCTGTAGATCATCATACACTCAAAAAAATTTAGTGCGTAATATTGATTAACAGTGATTATTGAATAGTATTTCGTTGTAACAATTTAATTTTTTGTTACAACGAACTTTTAGACATTGACGAATGTATTTGGTTATTGTCACAATGATTGAATAATAATTGTGAAAATAACTAGAGTACATTAATAAATAACACTCAATTTATTCAGCCAATATCTTAGTTTCGTATATTTCATAAATAATGTTAATTGTGGCAGCAACTCACTTTCTTGATTTCGTAGATGACAAGCAATTAACTTGGTTTATCGTGACAACGTACAGATTTCATTAAAACAATGTACAAATGTTGTTAATATATAGTAATATATGATTATTGTATAGATGTAAACTGATTGTTATGACAACGAAAGCATTAATCAATCTACTACTGCGTTTAATAACCACAATCAATGGGTTCATGGTGACAATAAACGTAGTTGTTGAGACAATTAATGTTTTGCTTGACCATTTGAAATGTAACGGCTTTTCCTTTTCGTGATAACCCTAGCTTCTCTGTGTTACCATTGTTTAAAAAATAATTCTTTGTTAAACAATGCTGTTACCTCTGCCGAAGTGCCGAATAATAATTTCATTTCGTTTCCAAGTGTAGTCCGTAGTAGAAGGAAGTTTGCGTGTGTCTATTATCGTGAAATTTCGGTCGAATTCTTTTTAAATGTATTAATTTTTTTCGAATCCTGAGAAAACTAATTAGTATTTTTGAAAATTTAAACGCAGAATAAAACATTACAGTATTATCGAGGATCTTGAAGTCCCTGAGAACTTCTATAATGATTATTTTAATAAGTCACAGGGGTGAAAAAGAGAAAATTTAGTATGATTTTTAATTTCAAATATACCATTCAAAAGAAACTTTTTCTTTATTCTAAGGGACTTTCAGCCCTCGGTAATAATGTAGTCTTTTATTCTGCGTTTAAATGTTTCAAAAATACTTATTAATTTTCTCAGGATTAAAAAAAAATGAATGCGTTTCATCTCAAAGAGGATTAAAGTGTTTTACATTTTTGGAATCACTATTTCAAACGCTTTTAAATGAGCTGTCACATGATGTACTTTCCCATTTAAAAGAATCAAAGTTATACCTGTCACCTGAAGAGGGATCGTGTAAAGTTCGAAACATTGATGTTCTAACATACTTTGATTATTTTAAAAATCGACCTGTCCGAGCGTTTTGCTTATGTGCTAAAAATAAATAAGTTAATAAGGGGGGGGGGTGTAACACTTATTCCAGCACACTGTATAAGTGAAATCATATGAGAAATCATACAGTGTAAAGTCCATTAGGTTTAGGACAAAAAGGGGGATTTAAAAAATTATTATGACTCAATATCATACATTGTGCTAATGCATTCAGTAATTATTAATATAAAATACGTTCATAGTAGGAATGAACGAAAGTGATTGTAAGAATGAATAGAATTGTTTGTAAGAATAAACGGAAATAATTGTAGAAATAAACGAAATACGTTAGGAGAAATAACACCGTTATTGACACAACGAATAGTCTTCGTCGGTCAATTAACGACGTTGTTGTTTCAATGAATAGTGTTCGTTGATTCAGTGAACAGAGTTCGTAATATCAATAAAGTGATATTATGGTATACATAATAAATGTTCATCCATTCAATAAACGTAATACATTGGCTCAACTAACGAAAATAATGAATTGATGAACATCGCTTTGTTGTTCCAATAAAACCAAGAAATGGATAATTTTAAGTATTGCGTTTGTTATCTGAATTAACATTTTTATTTATATTACGTACCTTTTTCGTTGAGTGTAGTAAAATGTTCGGTTTACACTTAAACCTTTTCAAAACTAAAATTTTAGTATTCTCCAAGACACCAATAAACGTACATTTGTATACCAAGGGACAAATAATAGAGCAAGTAACGTCAATAAAATATTTGGAAGCAAATGTCAATAGCCAGAACAATTCTAACCTGGAGACCATACCAACACAAAAGACCCAGAGGTGATGGACAGATGATCTGAAACGAACTGCTGGGAAAAATTGGCTACAAGTAGCGTACAACAAAAAACAATGGAAAGGAAGACTTGAAGAGGCTTATGTTCAGATGTGGACGTGAATGGCTAGACGAAGAAGAAGAAGCAATCGCAAACGAACCGAATAGAAACTGAGTGTTAACCGAATAGCAACCAAATAGAAAGCGAATCGCAACCGAATATAAACCAAATAGTAACCGAATAGAAACCGAATAGGAACCTACCTCCTATACCATCTTCAACGGATAGCTTGCCTAAATATAACAGGGCACGGATTACGTACACTCGATACGCATCGTATCCGCCATGTTTTACCGTAGCGCCTTATGGGAAAACATGGCGGATATGATTCGTATCGAGTGTTCGTAATCCTCCGACTGGTGTCATGAAAACAACACAACTGCTGCAATGGAGTTGCTCATTGGCATCACTCCTCTATGCGATTGCGCGTAGCGGGTGTAAACCTTGATGTAGGAATGGGACAAATGAGATGTCGTTTCTGGCGGAGAGAGCTGGATGCCTATGCCTATTCCTGCTGCAGGCAGGCTAGAACTCACTTAAACCAAGTTTGTTTTCAACAAAATCTACGAAATCGAAACAAGACAGCATAGAGTCAAACGTGACAAATGCGCCACGTAGTGCGTTAACTTGAAACATACTTTAGAAGCCTCGTCTGATCTGGACCTGGACACGAAGTTTTTGGCTTGGACAACTGATCATACAGCCAGAATAACACGGAAAGTTAAGTCTCGCATCCGTAGGAATCTTCAGTTGTTATAGAACTTTAACTCTAACTTTGTTACGGAATACACGAGTACTGTTATCAGTTACGTTTCACTCTTACTCTGGGCTAATTAGCAAAATACAAGGAAAAGTTATTTATCAGCAATTTTATTGCTGGAATCGAATCTTATTATTGTATGTATTAATAATATAGATATGCAAAGTCCGCAGATAGTGTGCTACTTTTTTTATAAACAAAATGGCGCCCGAAAATCGTGTTTTTTTCAATTTTTGCTCTATAACTCCAAAGATTTTAACTTTAGACCAAAAACACCCAAATAAAAATTTACCGCAATTAAATTCTGCATAGAGACATGTTTTTTCCGATTTACTTCGACGAAAACTTTCCCCGGAACTTTTAGATAAGTAGTTGTTAATCAATAATTAAATAACTTGGTAACGTAAAAGCCCTTTCCGTATATATTATAATTCCAGAAGCCGATGGAAATTGAATGAACAGTTTAGCAACAATTGAAATGTTAATTAAAAATTTACGGTCGCTATAATAACGACAATAATTATGATTCATAAGAATAACTATGATTTTTTCATAAAAAGACACTATACCTATCTAATGTACTTTACAGAATTGAAATTGGACTATTTAAGCGGCCTCACGAATATTTTAAAATTATAAACAATTTTTTGGTTTATAAACAAATAGAATATCTCGAGAAATATTAAACTAAATTAAATTGTAAAAACGGTATTCGAAAGACAGCGGCAGGACGCTTCTTCTAAAAGAAAAAACGTTTAGTTATGATGAGTGGTTCCTGAGATACAACCGGTCAAAGTTGACCGGAATTTACGGCAAAGATATAAACAATAGGATCATAATTTTCAAACCATCACCTTTTTATCTTTGTCCTCTTTCTCCACACCAATTTTCATATCTTTAAAGTCCTCATAACATATATTATTATAATAAAAACTATCGATAATACGTGTGAAAATTGACAAAAATAGCAAAATTCCAATCAAAAATTAGGTTGGAGAAAATGTAACCCTCAAAGTTCAAAATCGGTATACGTTAACAAAATGCATTTTCTCGGCTTCCCATGGAGCAATTTCCTTCATTCTTTTTTTGTTCCCTAATAACTCGAGTAGAGCCATCGAACTAACGCATTATTAAATGTCAAACTTGCTTTTGTTTTGTTATAATAGATTAATATATTTATAATAACAGGAAATTACATATTTTTCCAGTTGTAGGCTTTTTTTAGATAAACTTACTACAAGTGTACCTTTTAAAGTTAAAAACATAAATATTCTCATTTGAAAGCTGTATAATTATTTAAACAATTTTTATTTAAACAAATTAAAATATTGTGTTATAATAAATAAATTAATTTATTATAACAAAACAAAAGCAAGTTTGACATTTAATAATGCGTTAGTTCGATGGCTCTACTCGAGTTACTTGGGAACAAAAAAAGAATGAAGGAAATTGCTCCATGGGAAGCCGAGAAAATGCATTTTTTTAACGTATACCGATTTTGAACTTTGAGGGTTACATTTTCTCCAACCTAATTTTTGATTGGAATTTTGCTATTTTTGGCAATTTTCACACGTATTATCGATAGTTTTTATTATAATAATATATGTTATGAGGATTTTAAACATATGAAAATTGGTGTGGAGAAAGAGAACAAAAATAAAAAGGTGATGGTTTGAAAATTATGATCCTATTGTTTATATCTTTGCCGTAAATTTTGGTCAACTTTGACCGGTTGTATCTCAGGAACCACTCGTAATAATTAAACGTTTTTTCTTTTAAAAGAAGCGTCCTGCCGCTGTCTTTCGAATACCGTTTTCACAATTTAATTTAGTTTAATATTTACCGAGATATTCTATTTATTTATAAGCCAAAAAATTGTTCATAATTTTAAAATATTCGTGAGGCCGCTTAAATAGTCCAATTTCAATTCTGTAAAGTACATTAGATAGGTATAGTGTCTTTTTATGAAAAAATCATAGTTATTCTTATGCATCATAATTATTGTCGTTATTATAGCGACCGCAAATTTTTAATTAACATTTCAATTGTTGCTAAACTGTTCATTCAATTTCCATCGGCTTTTGGAATTATAATATATACGGAAAGGGCTTTTACTTTACCAAGTTATTTAATTATTGATTAACAACTACTTATCTAAAAGTTCAGTTGAAAATTAAAGATTTTGTTGGAAAAACCCGCTTTTTCCGGGGAAAGTTTTCGTCGAAGTAAATCGGAAAAAACACGTCTCTATGCAGAATTTAATTGCGGTGAATTTTTATTTGGGTGTTTTCGGTCTAAAGTTAAAACCTTTGGAGTTATAGAGCTAAAATTGAAAAAAAAACACGATTTTCGGGCGCCATTTTGTTTATAAAAAAAGTAGCACACTATTTGCGGACTTTGCATATCTATATTATTAATATGTATATACAATCATAAGATTCGATTCCAGCAATAAAATTGCTGGTAAATAACTTTTCCCAAAAATGGCCTATTCTCCGATAATCAGCCCAGACTATCTATAGTCCAGAAAGCCACTGCGCATCGGCTAGGAAAAATATTCTGATTCAGATTTTTTGCACAATCTTAGGCCCTCCGCACATGGAGCGACGCTCGAAGCACTCGACTCGATTCAAATGGCGTAGATCTCTCCCTGCCACTCAAGTTCCTTCGTTGTGGCATTGGGCTCCGTACACGAGGCGTTTACGATTGCAAAATCTCCTCGTCTTGTACGACTCTCGTTCCGTGCGATCTGAAGCGAACGAGAAAGGTCGAGTGAGACGCACGTTTACAGTCATTATTTTATTTGTTTTCTTCGTTTTTGTTAATTTTTGCCCTAAATTAAATTTTAGTCTTTTTAAAGATCAGTGAATGTTATGTTCGTTGATTGTAGTACTTTTAACTTTGTGGAAATATATTGTTTGTAATGTAAAATTCTGAAAACATTGAACTTCTGTTTCTAGATGTTTATTATAAAATTCGTTGAGGAAGTAGAAAAATATCCTCAACTGTATAATGCAACTGTATAAAAATGTAATAATACCGTACTCTTCACAGATCGAAATAGTCGTTTTGGATACTATATAAAAAATGCGTTAATTTATAAAAACAGAATCGACTAGTGTGCGGAGGGCAATCTCTTGTGTCGCAGACCCATGTGCGGACGGTCTTACTCAAAAAGGACTCCTTTTAACAAATTTGCATGTTGCCAGGACCAAATGGTGGTCAAAACTTTTTTAAACGTTTTTTTTTTGTTTTTTTCCTAAAATTATTTTTTTTGCATGGAACAAAGTTTTTTTGGTTTTTTGGATCATTCCAAACAGAAAAGGTCTTCAGTGACTTTTCTCTAAAGTTGATAGTTTTTGACATATAAGCGATTAAAAATTGCGAAATCGGCCATTTTTAACCTTCAAAAACTATGTGAAAAACTTCAAATTTGAATGTTGCCAAGGTAAAACCTAAGGTTTTAGGTAGATATTTCTTAAACATCGATTGATAAAATCTCGAAAAGTTTTTTGCAATACTACAGTATTCTAAACTCCTTTGTTTTTAAATTTCTAATCACGCGTGCGCGACACCGTTGCATGTATATACAGTATGGTGCAAATGAAAGGAATAAATTCGTTGTTTCGTAAACCGGTGACTTTAAGGAAAAAACCCGAAACAGGTCGATTTTTATTTTTAAGTTATGATATTGTGGCATATATGATATACTAGTGACGTCATCCGTTTGGGCGTGATCACGTAATCGATGATTTTTTCAAATAAGAATAGGGGTCGTGTGGTAGCTCATTTGAAAGGTTCTTCAATTCTGTATTCAGTAATGTAAACATTTACATAATTATTTATACAGGGTGTCAAAAAAATTTTTATTAAACTAAATTATTTGACAAAAAAAGAAGTAGAAGGACACCCTGTATAAATAATTATATAAATGTTTATATTACTGAATAGAAAATTGAAGATCCTTTCAAATGAGCTAGCACACGACCCCTATTCTCATTTTAAAAAATCATCGATTACGTCATCACGTCCAGATGGATGACGTCACTAGTATACCATATATGCCACAATATCATAACTTAAAAATAAAAATCGACGTGTTTCGGGATTTTTCCTTAAATTCGCCGGTTTACGAAATAACGAATTTATTCCTTTCATTTGCACCATACTGTCGGTGGAAAATAGTGTCGCGCACGCTTGATTAGCAATTAAAAAACAAAGGAGTTTTGAATATTGTATTGCAAAAAACTCTTCGGGATTTCATCAATCGATGTTTAAAGAGTATCTACCTACTTTGGCAACATTTAAATTTTCAGTTTTTCACATAGTTTTTGAGGGTTAAAAATGGCCGATTTCGCAAATTTTCAATTTTTAATCGCTTATATGTCAAAAACTATCATTTTTAGAGAAAAGTCACTAAAGACATTTTCTGTTTGGGATGATCCAAAAAAACTAAAAAAACTTTTTTCCATGCAAAAAAAATAATTTTAGGAAAAAAACAAAAAAAAAATGTTTAAAAAATTTTTGACCATCTTTTGGTCCTGGCAACATGCAAATTTGTTAAAAGGAGTCCACAAAGTGGAGTCAGACAAGGTGACTCATTAAGCCCACTGCTCTTTAATATAATAATGGACGAAATAATAGAAGCAGTACGTAAAGGTCGTGGTTACAGAATGGGGAATAAAGAAATCAAAGTATTGTGTTATGCAGACGACGCCGCATTAATCGCCGAGACAGAAGACGATCTCCAAAGATTAACACACATCTTTAAGAGGATCGGAACGTATTTTCGGCTGAAATGCTATTCAAATGGGGATTCATTTTTTTCAAATCCTGAGAAAACTAATAAGTATTTTGGAAAAATTTAAACGCAGAATGAAAGATTACGTTATTAGCGAGGGCCGAAAGTCCCTGAAAACTTCTACAATGTTTATTTTAATAAGTTACAGGGGTGAAAAAACTAAGAGAAAATTTAGTGTTATTTTTAAATTCAAATATCTCATTAAAAATAAACTTTTTATTTATTCTAAGGGACTTTCGGCCCTCGGTAATAATTTAGTCTTTCATTCTGCGTTTAAATTTTTAAAAAATATTTATTGCTTTTTTCAGGATTTGAAAAAAATGAACACAATGCCGTGGTAATATTTTCCAAATCTGTCTTTGTCTTACAACGCACTCAACCGAATATAATATTGTCAGCATATATTGTCAGTCAGACACTGACAATCAGTGACAATTTTAAATATTTGACATTGCATCGGGAATATTTTGAGAAATTGATTAAATATTATTGATATATAGTGTATTTGATAAATAATTGATTTAAGACGTGAACTTAATAAAAAGTTATTTATTGTGTATTATTTGTGAAAGATCCAAGCAGAGAATACATCAGATATATCCTGTGATCCAAGTATTTTGTTGTTAGAGATGTTCAAAATTGTAAGCGTTCCAAAATAACAACATATTATTAAAAAATCACTTTAACACTTTTCCTCTTTTCTCGATTGATTATTAGTTTTTGTTGTACAAATAAATTATTACAATCACTGAAAACATAGTTAGTGAAAAAATTATCACATTTATTAACTGAATTAATAATTTGCAATTATAAAAATAACAGTTATCCAAGAACATTCAAAAGCCATCTCTTTAAATTAATTATGACATTTTCAAGTAGAATGACATTCTAGTAATGTTTACATATCCACACCAGTGTGAATTTTACTACACGTAATTTGCCGTGTAAAGACAGAAAAAGTAGGGATACACGTAAAATATTTGCGAATTATGTACCCATAGCCTTAATACAACAGCCAAGAAATACAATATGATAATATCAGCAGAAAAAACCAAATGTATGACAACATCTAAATACCCACTACGATGTAAAATCGAAATTGATGGGAAAATAATAAAGCAGGAAGCAAGGTTTAGATATCTGGGAATTGATATAACCAGTTACGGAGATGTTGAAGAGGAAGTACGACAACAAAGCTTAAAAGCAAGTAAAGCGGCGGGATCTCTTAATGACACAATCTGGAAGAACAAACACTTAAGACAAGACACAAAAGCAAGAATCTATAAAGCAGCAATTAGACCTATATTAACATACACGGCGGAGACAAGGCCTGACACATCTAAAACGAGACGACTACTAGAAACAACAGAGATGAAAATACTCCGACGAATATCAGGGAAAAGTCTGTTGGATAGGGAGAGGAGCGAAAACATAAGAAGATCATGCAATATAGAAGACATAAATGGATGGGCGACAAAACGGAAACAGGAGTGGAACGAACACATTAGTAGAATGGCAGAGGATAGGATAGTACGAATAGCACGAGATAAGTCACCAAATGGACGAAGAAGTATTGGCAGACCAAGAAAAAGGTGGTGCGATAACCTAAACAATTTAGGAGGATAATATTGAAGAAGAAACAGGCTTTAAAGCCTACATACAAGAAGGAAGAAGAAGAGTCCTTTTTGAGTAATATTGTGCAACAAATCCTAATTAGAATATTTTTCTTAGCGGATGCGCAGTGGCTTTCTGGACTACTACATATAACAATTTTACTACCCAAATTAAATTTAGCAGCGCTAAATTTTAATAGCATAAACGACGCATAGAAATTTATTTACATAGTCGATTGTCTCGGTACGACTTAGCAATGTTTTCATTTACATTGTAACTATTTTTGTCAACAGACAATTAAATGTTATTTACATATTTGCAATTCTATTTTTTGCGGTATGTTTCAATGTGTCGCAAATAGCAATTGATCTAATCGCTTTAACTCACTTTAATGTTGGTGTTTTAGTTAGCAATGAAATACGACTCTCGAAATTTTTTAAATAAATCTGGAAGATCTGTAGAAACAACACAACAATGCAGTTGATCTCAGTTCCGGAGTTATTTACAAAATAACAAAAAACTATAAGAGATACGAAGCAGTTAATGGGAAACTTACTATATAAAACATTTGAAAGAAAATCGAAATCAACGTTAGATAAAATATTAAAATAATCAATCTACAAGTG
The DNA here is from genome assembly GCF_917563875.1 of Diabrotica virgifera virgifera. NCBI lineage: Eukaryota > Metazoa > Arthropoda > Insecta > Coleoptera > Chrysomelidae > Diabrotica > Diabrotica virgifera. The sequence goes on from NC_065448.1 coordinate 11,986,539, forward strand.
ATGGGAACAAACAGTGAACATAATTATAACGTTGTTTTCAAAATGATCACATAAATGAATATAACAGATAAAGATACCTACTGAATGCAGTATAATATGAAATATATTGCAAAATTATTATCTAACAAAAGATTAAAAATATTACAGAACTTATCCTCCACTTCAAAATCTATATTACGCAGATGGACGCTTTTCATTTTTTTAGAGATGAAAGCTACCTCTTATTGCCAAAACCTATAAAACTATATTAAAGCTTAAGATGAGTAAAATTAGGCTCATATGGATTGAACAATGATTTTTGATTCTTTGGAACATTATTTCAGAATATTTCAACCTTCACAGTTAGAGATGCATCAAGTCAAACTAGTTTGATTTTACTCAACAAACTTGACTTGACTTGAAAATCAAACTTTTTGTATAAAAAAGTTTGATTTGACTTGATTTCGATATCTTTAGGTTTGACTTGAATTCAAACATCTCCAAACAGTTTGAAAAGTTTGAATATTACGCAACGTGTTTATTTTCAATTTTAAATGAGACCGCCTACGCCTTTATTTGTACACTGGCGGATCAACGGGGGGAGGGGTAGGGGAAATTCCCCCCCCCCCAACAAGGTCCAAAAAATTTTTTTTTACAAATTTCAATAAACATAGAAATGTATTGGCTGATACGATATTTAAACCGCAGACAGACAAATAAAACCCAATAAACGCGCCAGTTAGGATAATTATTAAGAAAGTTTAATGCATATTTATACATTAATTTTTTTTAATTTAAACCCAACATTTGTGGCCTGTATCCGAAAAAAAATTAAATTGTAGATATAAAACCATATAGACCTGGATCCCGCGTACCAAAAGAAAGTTAATTAATATAGCAAGCTGAAAATTCGTTAATAGCTTAACGGTGTCTAGTCAGACAAACTTTGTGGTATGGGAAGACTGGAACAGAAGAAGTTTTAATTGTTTAAAAGGTTAAACATTTGGAACGCCAGACTACGTAAACGTTCCATGTAATTTGTCGGACAGAACTTCGAATTGATTTGTTACCATTTCATTAAACTCTCATGCAAAAATGAGACTGGTGTTTCTCACCAACTGGGCATTTTAATGAGTGGAACACGAAGAACATGACAAATGACGGGAATCATATTGGTTAGTAATAGTAGTCTGATTTTTGCATGAGAGTTTAATGTAAGGGTAACAAATCAATTGGATGTTCTGACTGACAAAATACATGGGACGTTTTCGTAATCTGACGTTCCAAATTTTAAAACTGTTCCACAATTAAAACTTCCCCTGTTCCAGTGTTCCCGTACATCAAAGTTTGTCCGACTAGACACCGTTAAGCTATTAACAAATTTTCAGCTTGCTATTAATTAACTTTTTTTTGGTACGCGGGATCCAGGTCTAATAACTCTATGGTTAGTTTTGAATTTTAAAGAAATACCAACGAATATACAGCAATACAACAACGACCACTGTTCTCTGGCAATACTATCTTTTGTATTGTGGTACATATTTTCGAGTGAACTAGCAGCTTGATACCACATGTTTTTTCGAACTGGCCCTAAGATAAATAAATGCCTTTTTTAATCAAAGAAAGTCATAAAAATTCCAAATAAGTTTATTTTGAGCTGTCCATTGAAAAACCAAATAGTCTTATTTTATTGTAACCCTTAAGGGCATACGCGTAACATGTCGCTTATCAAAATATTCAATGTGTTTTAAATATATTATTTTTTTTTTCAAATCCTGAGAAAAATAATAAGAATTAAAAAAAAATTTAAACGCAGCATGAAAGATTATATTATTTCTGAGGGACGAACATCCCTGAAAACTTCTATAATGTTTATTTTAATAAGTTACAGGGGTGAACATAAAAAGGAAAATTTAGTGTTGTTATTAATTGCAAATATTTCATTCAAAACAAACTATTTATTTATTCTAAGAGATTTTCGGCCCTCGTTAATAACGCAATCTTTCATTCTGCGTTTAAATTTTTCAAAAATACTTATTAGTTTTCTCAGGATTCGACAAAAATAAATATCAACATTTAAAAAAGTTTTAAATTAAAACAAATTGAAAATTTTGGCATATTGGATATTTTAATTGGCAACTAACATGTCTATCTGGACAAAAAAGTATATCTACTAAATAAATTATTATTCAAACTCTTTCAAACTAGTTTGACAAACAGTTTGAATTTTCAAACCTGTACGATTGACCAGTTTGACTTGACTTCAAATATTTGTCAGAAGGATTGACTTGAGTTTGACTTGAAATTAAGTCAAACTCAAGTCAAGTTCAAACATTCAAGTCAAACTTGTGCACCTCTACCCATATTGCCGGCATAATATCGAAGTTTCTAAATAATATTGTGGACTTACCTTTCTTTTCAGACGAACGTTCGGATAATATATCTTCATTTTCATTTTTTTTCTTGGCCTCTGTAACAAAATAAAAACATTGTTATAACAAATTCGTACAAAAGAAATTAAATGGTGTAACAAATAAATCCCCTATTCTACGCCCTTGGTATTTTACGTTGCGTCAAACCAGCCAAACACCTAATATTATATAGTTGTCCTAAATTAGGGAGACGACCAGTTCTTTTTTTTATGTATTTTCATGTTTCCAATTACAGGTAGAAAAGACAATATTGAAGAAAAGAGTATTAATTTAGACTTCAAACTGTTAACATTATACAGGGTGTTTAATTGGGAAAGTAACATACGTTAACTGCAGAAAGAGGACACTTAGTAGGCGGTCTCAAAAATACCATACTTAATGGGTCTTACTTAATTAATAACAAAGATACTGAGTGTTTTATCTATTTTGCCATTTTCTTAATCGGTTCATAACTTTTTAACCACACTGTATATTTATTTTATATTTGGCAAGCAAATATCGTTTAAGGTGTACAATAAATTATATTATTTACAATTGTAAAAAATCCAGGTCCGGATTATAAAAAATTGGAAAAATATTCCAACCCAAAAACAACACCCTGTACATTAAATTTTTTTTAAATGGATTTTTCAGGTGAAAAGAGGATGAAAAACTAAATTTAGTGGTATACTTTGAATTTTTGGCAAAATGATTTTTCTGGTCAAATTTTGAATTTAAATTCTGAAATTATGTTAATTTCGAGAGCTCTGTAGAAAAAAATTAAAATACAGCTTACAACTTGTCAACCGCACTGTATATTCATTTTATATTTAACACGCGAATATTCTTTTAGGTGTCCAATTAATTAATTTATTTACAAATAAAAAATCCAGGTCCGGATTAAAAAATATTGTATAAATGTTCCGACCCAAAAAAAAAACACCCTGTATATTAAATTTTTTTAAAATGGATCTTGCATTTGAAAAGAGGCTGAAAAACTTAATTTAATGGTATACTTTGAATTTTCGGCAAAATAATTTTTCTGGTAAAATTTTGAATTTGAATTCTGAAATTATGTGAATTGCGAAGCTCAAAGTAAAAAAAAATTAAAATATGATTTAATTTTAATTAATACCATTATTTAATCTAATCTAGGTATCCCGAAATAACCAAAGTACGTGCCTCCTAGCGGCGGGATACGGGCAACAATACATTGGCTTATAGGGCAGTCCTTACAGTAGGGATCCTGGCCTATACAGAAAAATGCAGGCGGGTGTGGGGTAATACTGCACTTTGGTTGCATTGGTGGTGTATTGGCTAAACGTGCAGGGCAGGGTATGGTGCTGATAGAAAAGGCATTCAGGCATCAAATATCCAAAAATCTTTTCAGGCCATAATAATGAAAAGACCTTCTCCAAACGCAGTAAAAACTTATACTGAAATGATGGCATCTCCTGAGGTAAAATGTTCCGGAAGTAAAATGAGCCTCCGTTCGGATCTCCGGGTGAGGACTATCTCAGGGGGAACACCATTGCAGGTTAGAAAAATCAGGATAGGGTCTTGGAATCTTGGTAGTCTTACAGGTAAGAGTCTGGAGTTAGTGGATGCGCTCAAACGAAGAAGAGTTCAAATTGCTTGTATTCAAGAAACTAGGTGGAAAGGACAAAGGGCGAAAGAACTAGGTGAAGGATACAAATTGTGGTATGTAGGGAGTAGTAACACTAGAAATGGAGTTGGTATAATTGCTGATAGTGAAATGAAAGGTAACGTAGTAGAAGTTGTAAGAACGAGTGATAGAATGATGTCAGTGAAATTCGTAATTGATAAAGAGGTATTGAATGTTGTTTGTGTGTATGCTCCCCAAACAGGTCTGGGTGAGAATGAAAGAAGAGCTTTCTATGATCAATTAGGAGACGTACTGAGTGATATTCCAGCAGAGGAGAAAGTTATAATAGGAGGTGATTTCAATGCACATGTGGGCCAAACCAAGACAGGATATGAAACAATACATGGGGGATTAGGCTTTGGAACTAGAAATGAAGCTGGAGATGACATGCTTGAATTAGCAACAGCATTGGATATGGCGATTGTTAACACATTCTTTAAAAAGAGAGAAACTCAACTTATTACCTACAAAAGTGGACAACATCAATCCCAAATAGACTACTTCATGATAAGGAAAGAAGACATACGTGAATGCAAGGACTGCAAGGTAATAGTGAGTGAGACAGTAAGCCAACAACATAAGCTGCTTGTTCTGGACATCGAAGTAAAAAGCGAAACTAAACAAAAATATCGGAGAGGACCACAAAAAATCAAATGGTGGCTGCTGAAAGATGAGAAAGAAGGTCTATTCAGGAGAAGAATAGTAGAAGAAATATGTTGGAACATGAAAGGAAGCCCTAATACAATTTGGAGAAAAATGGCCAGTAGTATTAGAGAGACTGCTATTGAAATACTTGGGAAAACGTCAGGAAAAAAGTTTGAGGATAAAGAGACTTGGTGGTGGTCAAACGAAGTACAAGGAAAAATAAAAGAGAAGAGAAAATTATATAAAAAGTGGCAAGAAACCAGATCCGACACAGATCTTCAAAACTATATGGTGGCGAAAAAGGAAGCGAAAGTAGCAGTAGCAAAAGCCAAAGCAGAAGCGTATTCAAACCTGTATGATCAACTTGATACCAGGGAAGGCGAAACAAAGATATATAAAATAGCCAAACAGAGAGCAAGGAAAGCAAAAGATTTTAATCAGATTAGATGTATCCGAGATGAAAATAATAAAATACTAGTTCACGAAAGGGAAGTCAAAAAGAGATGGAGAAAGTACTTTGACAGCTTATTAAATGAAGAATTTGACAGACAGCCTGTAGAGTCAACGGAGACAGTAGCAGCAATGGTCACCAAAATAACCAACGAGGAAGTGGCTCAAGCGCTTCAAAAAATAAAGAAAGGAAAAGCGGTAGGACCAGATGATATTCCTGGGGAAGTATGGAGAGCATTGGGAGAGACAGGAACAAGGTGGCTAGCAGGTCTATTTAATAGAATTATGGAAGTCGGACAAATGCCAGACGAATGGAGAAGCAGTATACTGGTACCTGTTTACAAAAACAAGGGAGATATACAACAATGTACAAACTACAGGGCTATAAAACTGCTTAGCCACACCATGAAAATATGGGAAAGAGTAATTGACAGACGGATACGTGAAGAGACCGAAATATCCGAGAATCAATTTGGCTTTATGCAGGGTAGATCAACAACAGATGCAATTTTCATTATAAGGCAGTTGATGGAAAAATACAGGAGTAAAGAAACAAACGCTCATATGGTATTCATTGATCTTGAGAAAGCATATGATAGAGTTCCTCGAGAGATTCTGTGGTGGGCACTCAATAAGAAAGGAGTCCCTGGTGAATATGTAAAGATTGTGAGGGATATGTATGAGGGAGTAACGACTAGTGTTAGGACAGGTGTGGGAGAGACTGATAAATTTCATGTGAAAGTAGGATTGCACCAAGGCTCTGTGCTTAGTCCGTATTTATTCTCATTAGTTTTGGACCAGATAACAGCGAAACTACAGGGTAACATTCCATGGTGCTTAATGTATGCTGATGATGTCGTGTTAGTAGGAAATAGTGAAAGAGACTTAGAACAAAAACTGGAACAGTGGAGACAAGCTCTGGAGGAAAAAGGTTTAAAACTTAGTAGGACAAAAACAGAGTATTTGGAATGTTCATTTAAAGATGGAGCTACTACAAATAAAATGGTATCTTTGGATGGTGAAATGATTGTGAAAAGCAATAGTTTTAAGTACCTAGGATCGGTATTACAGAGTAATGGAGAAATAGATGGAGATGCATGCAGTAGAATTAGGGCTGGATGGATGAAGTGGAAAGAAGCGAGTGGTGTGTTGTGTGACAGAAAAATTCCAATGAAGCTGAAGGGAAAATTCTATAAAACAGCCATAAGACCGGCTATGATGTACGGAACTGAATGTTGGGCAGTGAAAAAGAAAGAGGAACAACGAATGCATGTGGCGGAAATGAGAATGCTTAGATGGATGAGTGGAGTGACAAAGAAGGATAAAATTAGAAATGAGTATATTAGGGGAAGTCTAGGTGTGGCACCAATTGATGCCAAAATGAGAGAGTATAGGTTAAGATGGTTCGGTCATGTTCAACGTCGAGACGTTAATCACCCAATACGAAGAATAGCTGAAGTGCAGATTCCTGGAAGGAGTAGGAGAGGAAGACCAAAGAAGACCTGGGGGGAGGCGATAAGGCAGGACATGTTGGTAAAGGGGATTAACATTGATATGACCCAAGACAGAATTGTGTGGAGAAATGCAATTAGGGAAGCCGACCCCGCATAGGGATAAGGCAAAGAGAATGATGACCATTATTTAATCTAAATTGGTAAAATATTAACATTTTGACACATAACAATAATTTTGATGGTAATTTTGAATAAGTACTTTAGTTTTGAATAGTAATGCTGCACATTTTCTCTGTTTTGTTATACTTTTTAGATAACTTGTTGATTAAAGTCATTCTTTATTGACTCTTTATTATTTATTCATTATTTAAAGATGAATATTCGCCATAAACTATTTGTCACAGATAATAAAAAAACACTGAAATGTTTTAACATTTTACCAATTTAGATTAAATAATGGTATTAATTAAAATTAAGTCGCATTTTAATTTTTTCTACTTGGAGCTCTCGCAATTGACATAATTTCAGAATTCAAATTCAAAATTTTATCAGAAAAATCATTTTACCGAAAATTCAAAATATACCACTAAATTTAGCTTTTCATCCTCTTTTCAAATGCAAAATCCATTTTAAAAAAATTTAATATACAGGGTGTTTTTTTGGGTCGGAACATTTTTACAATATTTTTTTAATCCAGACCTGGATTTTTTATAATTGTAAATAAAATAATTGATTGGACACCTAAAAGAATATTCGCGTGTTAAATATAAAATAAATATACAGTGCGGTTAACAAGTTGTAAGTTGTATTTACTTTTTTTTTCTACTTAGAGCTCGCGTAATTCACATAATTTCAGATTTCAAATTCAAAATTTGACCAGAAAAATCATTTTGCCGAAAATTCAACGTATACCACTAAATTTAGTTTTTCATCCTCTTTTCAACTAAAAAATCCATTTTAAAAAAATTTAATGTACAGGGTGTTGTTTTTGGGTCGGAATATTTTTCTAATATTTTTTAATCCGGGTCTGGATTTTTACATTTGTAAATAAATTAATTTATTTTACACCTTAAAGGATATTTCCGTGCCAAATATAAAATAAATATACGGTGTGGTTAAAAAGTTATGAACCAAATAAGAAAATGTCAAAATAGATAAAACACCCAGTATCTCTGTTATTAATGAAGAAAGACCCATTAAGTATGGTATTTTTGAGACCGCCTAAGTGTCCTCTTTCTACAGTTAACGTATGTTACTTTCCCAATGAAACACCCTGTATTATCAGAGAGAATACAAAACTTGTTTTACCGCCGTTATTTCATTATAAAGGAACTCTACCGGGTGGTGAATCGGAAAACGGGCCATAGGAAACTCAATGTAAAATTCTAAACTGTTGAATTCCTGCTTCCCTAATTATGTTACATCAAAAGTCATGAGAAGTTATTTGTAGAGGATTGAAATTTGTATTAAAAACAGAAGTTACAATTGTTCTACGATTTAAACACATTCCAAAATTTTGAAAAATATAATGTATTTACCGCAGTAGGTATGTGTGGGTATGTTAGGCCACACGTTACTATTTAACTGACAGTGAGCACATTATTGACTGAAGAAAATATCTTTATTATTAATATTTTCTCCTTAACTAAGGGTATCTTATCAACTTTATTGTGTTTTAAACAAAAAATGATAAAATAATTAAAAAAATTGACAGTTCTAATTGTTAATATAATAAATTCATTGTCAACAAATGTAATCTTATACACATTATTGTATTGTGTGTGGCCTAGCTTTGGCGTATTACTCTGAAAATTGTATTATATTTTTACAAAATTTTGAATAATTATTGTTCATAGAACAATATTAACAGTTGTTTTCAATAGAGAATTCAATTCTCTACAAATAGTTTCTGATGACTTTTGATGTAAAATAATTAGGGAAGCAGGAATTTAACAGCTTAGAATTTTACATTGAGTTTCCTATGGCCCGCTTTCCAATTCACCACCCGGTATACAAATTTGAGATTAATTAAGAATTAATAGTAACATTATCCCAACACATCGTTACATAAATGGCGCCCAATGTGGATATTACAATGGTTAATTAAATAATTTCAAATATTTCCAAATATAGGTTCCACTTTAGTCAAAATAAAAAAAACATGATTAACAAAATTAAATTTTGTAAATTTCAGTATAAGCCGTGGGACGGGATCTATAGAAGATTCGTAGGGATCTTGAAAATTCTGTTGATTCACCACTTGCTAGTTCATGACAAGTTTGATGAAAACGTATGGGGACAGGGGTACAAAGTCGTAATATACACCAGTTCAAGCTGTACCTCTCTCTATCAGATGCCACTGGCTTGAGGTTACCCGAGAACTGTTCCCATCCGGCCACTGACATGGAGTGTAGTGGGATGCCGAAGCTGAACGAGGTGTACCTTTTACCATAGACTTCTAAGAGGACGAATCGGCACAGTCATTGAAGAGTCAGGCGGGTTATCACCCAGGCAGTATCTGTGGCAGTACGGTTTCAGAAAGAACAGAAGCACGGGTGATGCGGTGATTGAAGTCTTCCGGAATCAGAATCGACCATAAGTGGGCGATCCTACTGCTATTTGATGTCCAGAATGCTTTCAACCCCTTAAAATGGAAAGCCATAAAGAAAGCTTTACGATAGTGAATGTGTCCGGGTTACTTGATGAATTTGGTCTCGGACTATCTGTAAGAGAAAAAAATTCTGGTAGAACAAGGAGTGGTGGTAGACGTGATGGATAGAATGCCGCAGGGGTCCGTTCTATGACATATTATGTCGGGAAATTTTGTGAGTCAACAATACGGAGAGGGAGTAAACCCTTTCACATTATGAACGGCCACCGCCTAATAATTACACTAAACATAAGCTAGCTTCAACAGAAAAGGGTATTGTATCAAGTGTTTAATTATTTAATAAATTGCCTGAGAGTATAAAGCAATAGTTCAAAAATAATTTGAAATTGAATAGGGAAACCACTTATCTGTAGTTTACTTAGAACCTTATATTGTGTCGATACGTATATGTTTGTTCTTGACCTATTGTGTTCAATAATTCTGTTTTAGTTGTCTGTCGCCTTCTAATGATGTAAATGTTTGACAAAAAAAAACAGATTATTCAAAACATCCGATAATTTCGGAAAACATATTCGACTATCTGTAACACTGACCTAGACCTTAATAAATATTTTACAAAAAAAAAGTATCGATCATCTACAAATAACGTTGTAGAACAAACGATTTTTTCAGTTGAACACGTACATGTACACAGTAACTTCATTTAGTTTAGTTTCACGTATGTATTGAACAAAATTAGAAAATAGTGATTGTTGATGCCAAGAATCGAATATATATTTTTCCCGAAGGCCGCTTCCCAAACAAAGCCAATAAATTCATTGTTGCGATCCAAGCTGACACAAAAGTACAAAATGAGATCAAACTTGAGAATAAAGATACACATAGTTTCAAAAGTTATGCATTACCCAAAATATTCGCCATCATTACTATTTTTTATAGTAATAAAATATAAATTATTACTACTTTACTGTCTTCAAACCAGTGTTGCCAATCGGCGGATAATTATCCGATTTGCGTACTTTTTTGAGAGTTGTCGTATCTTCTTCGTATCTTTAAATAAATCGGATATTTGCGGATATTTTTCAGTGTATCTACCATCGACTAAAACTGTCTCATCCATATATTCCCAACACCAACAACACATGAATTTTGTTTGGTTCCACCCAAATTTTTATAAATAGCCTATACTGGATGAATGTTAGTGACATCCGATACTTTTCATCTTTTGACAAAAGGGACATGTGCCGATTCTTTTGTTTAGAATTTAAATGCACAAGTGCATCTACTTAAAGCCTCCTCTACACATCGGCAGACGAGTCTGCGGATGCATCTGCCGATGTATCATCACACGCTGACCACACATCTGCAGGTACACATCTGTAAATCGTTCAGTCTTTGTTAATTCTAGGGCGACGCAATATCTACTTTGAATTTACTGCGAAAAAGAGGTCCGAGGCCAGACAACAGACGATCAAATTACCCCATCTACACATCTGGGGATGCATACGCAGATGCCGTCCACGGACACGTCTGCCGATGTGTAGAGGAGGCATAAGGCATACTAATCCAATTCAAATTTCAAAAACCGTCTGCCGTCCGATGTGATTTATGAGTTTTTAGTGTTTAGTCTTTAAACTTATGAAAGTTAATTCACGCACGAATTTGTTTTATTTTCATTTTATGTAGTGCAGTGCTTAAGTAAAAGTCTCGTCTGTTGAAATAAGTTTTGGTTTGTGAAAATACTTTTTTATAATGGATAAATGGTTAATAAAAAACGTTAAGGTGGGTAAGGTACTATGCAGAAAAGAACTTTCCGGCACAGAAACGTCACTTTTCTGCACACTACTGTCAGTTATTCTGTGATAAAATGTTAAGTTTGTTAACATAAAATTGTGCATAAAAATGCATTTGGAATAGTGGTTGTAGAAAAATCTACTAATTTGAAACTAGTAATATCTAAATATCTACTAATGAACTCAAAAGTCCTTCAAATTTTTTGCCTATAAAAATTATTTAGTCGAGCATTAACGTTGAACGCACCACGGGTATTATGGATAATAACTTTGATACCTTAATATCTACAAGACTGTCAAATACATTTCTATTGTTTTAGTTGTAATAATTCTTTGTTGTTAAAAGAGCGTAGGCGCAAAATTTCGGACCAATAATCTTTAAACGTACCTATTCCCTTAGTCCCTTAGAATAAACAAAATGTTTCTTTTGAATGAGATATTTGAAATTAAAAATCACACTCAATATTCTCTTTTCCTTTTACCCCTGTAACATATTTGAATAAAAATTATAGAAGTCTTCAGGGACTTTCGGCCCTCGGTAATAATGTAATCTTTCATTCTGCGTTTAAATTTTTAAATAATACTTATTAGCTTTCTCAGGACTCGAAAAAAATAATGCATTTTAAAAGCATTGCCCAGAAATTTTGCGCCTATGCAATTAATGTAGCTGTAGTTTATTTTGTATTGATTTATTTATTATTTATTTTCCAGTACCTAGTTTTAGGTAGTTATTACGTTTTAATAAAATAATATTTAAGTGTTTTTTTTTTACTTAAATAACTATAATAAATTAATAGAACGATCCAAATAATGAAATATTTAGATTTATTTATTTATTTGAATTTAACACTTACGATAATACAAAATATGAATAATATAATAATAGTAAGTAAATAGTATTTACATACATGAATTAGATAATAATCAGCTAGGATACGAGATTTTTATCTATAAACGAAAATTTTTAAAGTAGATTAAAGGGCCGGTTGTTTGAACGCTAATCAGAAATGGAATCAACTGATCATTATCAAATATTTAATTACTGTCAATGTCAACTTTGATTGGGTTGCTGAAAACATAATTGATTACAATTATTAGATTAATTGATTAATTAATCAATTATGTTAATAATTGTTACGTTAATTGATAATTAATAATTAATTAATCAATCAATTATGTTAATTATCATAATGATAATTGATTACAATCAACTGATTGGCGTACGAACAACGGATATTGTTATTTGATGGTTGTTAAGGGGACTAAAAGAATAACATTGGCAACATTGATTTTAATAACAGAAAAATTTTTAACCTAGCGTAACTTTTCGTGACAAATCGGATATTTTTCTAGCGATCATCGAATAATCTAGAGACATGCGATTGGCAACACTGCTTCAAACTCTGGCACAAAGGTGCAAAGATCAAGAAGCAGATCTTTTTTTGTCTATTTTATAGATTTTGAAAGGGCGTTCGACTGAGTGCAGCACAGGACCTTGATAGAAAGGTTGAATGACATCGGAATCGACCAAAGAAATTCTCAAATTATAGAAGCTATTTATTGGAATCAATTGCGAGTGTATTGTAATAACAAGCTGTTGAAGCACCATAAATACCCGAAATACCTTGGGGTGACTCTAGACAGAACGCTCACATTCAGACAACACCTGACGAAAACAGCAGCAAAATTGAAAACACGCAACAATATAATACAGAAACTCTGCGGCACTACATGGAGGTCCACAGCATCAACTTTAAGATCCTCTGCTCTTGGCCTGATATATCCGGTGGCAGAATACTGTGCACCAGTGTGGCTAAATAGCAGGCATACCCACCTGGTCGACACTCAACTAAGCCGTGCTATGCGTATGATAACAGGCACAATTAAGCCCACCCCTACAATGTCGCTACCTACCCTTAGTAATATAGCACCACCCAATCTACGCCGCGAACATGCATCGGTTAAAGAATATAACAAAATAATGGACTGTCGCCAGTTTCTAGTCCACAACGACATCCCGATATTCTTGGAAACCGTCTCCGATCCAGGTTACCCCCTCTACAATCTGCTCAAGTGCTGCAGCAATCCAACTTTGACTTAAATACCCGATGAAGAGAAGATTGGGAAAGTAAGACAGATCCGCATTACTATAGTCTACCGAAAATCATAGAAAAACCTGGCGAATTTGAACGTCCCCGTAAGATTTGGGCAGCCGTTAATCGAATTCGAACAAACTGTGAAAGATGCGCCGACTCCCTCTACAGATGGGGTAAACTTCCCTCGCCTTCTTGTGACTGCGGCGCTGCAAGACAGACGATCAGTCACATTGTTCAGGACTGCCCACGCAGAGCATGCACAAGCGACCCTATAGACTTTGTAATGGCAACCGAAGGGTCAATCGAATATATAAAAAAACTGGACATCTGTTTGTGATGCATTGTATAATGCATAAATCTAAATATACAGTGAGCACGTAAAGGTTGAAATAAATTCATGTTCTCCAGAATAGACGGTTTTGGAAAAAAATCCCGGAACAGGTCAATTTTTATTTTTAAATTACGACTTTTTGGCATATATATCATGCTTGTGACGTCACCCGTCTGGGCGTGATGACGTCATCGATGATTTTTTATGAATTTTCTTTTTCGTGGTGACCTCTTAAAGCGAACTCGAAAGTTCCACAAAACATTTGTAGTTTTTTTAAACATTAAAAAAAAATATTCTTAAAAATTTTAATTTCTTAAAAAAATTTTTAAGATACTAATCTTCATTGTCAATTAATAAATTAAACTTAAGAAATAATCAAAATATTATTTACACCCACGATCATGATGCCCTAAAAGTTTCAATTATAATTACAAAAACTTTTTAACAGAAAATATACATAATAAAAGCGACATACCAGCACGTAAAGAAACTCAACCTCGTGCCCGGCACAGAGATTCTCATTTTAAGGTATACTAATAGTCCAATATAGCTCTTTCTATGTCACTTACATGGAATGCTCGTAAAATTTTTCTCTCTTTAGTCGTGCCAGTCCTCTGACTTTGGCACGAAGGAGATTCTCCTGTCGAATAATCTCCGCTGTCGGCAGGGATTGTATTACGCCCATAGTTGCCATATTTTATATAATTTATGAAGATCAAAAGAAATACACACAAAAAAATTAACAGGAATTAAAAAGTTTTGAAGTTAAAAAATATGTTTCTGCATAGTTAGCAAGGTAGTGCCATGGCTCTATGGCACTACCTCACGGGCCGCCACTGCTGCAACCTAAAACATACAGTCCACACACACAACTAAACAATTTCAATAACAATTCTGTACTAGCTCTTTCGGGCTAATGAAAAACAAATCTATCAATAATATCTAATTATTGGAGTACCTTGAAAGAATGCACAAGTGACAAATTGATGTATAAAATTAGCATAGATCAGTGTTTCGCAAATGATCGCCTCTTGGATTGTAATTAAAACAACAACGACGCCGGATGGATAATCTCATTACCGAGCTATCGGATTACCGATATTCAATTTCGAATTACATTAATTTTAATTTCTGTAATTAAAAGATTTGTTGGTCGATTGCTCTTCTCTTTGGGTCGTAATTTGTTGGTGCCAAAGCGGAAAGGGACATTAATTAAACTATACAGGGTGCGGCATTAATGCGAGGAAGTCCAATTACTCGTTTGTCGAGATACAGAAACAATTTATTTATATACTGAATTCGCTCTACCGAGATTCACTTCGACACATTCGGAATAGGAAACATACAACACAAAAATTCCTACCTCACACTATTAACTGCTAAAATCAACTTAATCTTTCATTAAAAAAAGAACAATTATTAGAAATAGTGGGAGTGTCTACTAATCTCATAAAATTTTGTGGAGTTTATTTCTACAAAATATTTTTAATTTGTACAATACATAGTTTTCTCATTTGTTATCAATACATTATAATGGTGTAAATAAATAATTAATGTTTGGCGTAATGTTTATGTTATTTTCCTGTCTGTTTACTATTTTTCTACTTTTCTTTTTTTACTTTTCTACTAATTTTCATCATGATATTGGCTATGAGCAAGTGCGTTGGTTGTGTAGTAATTTCCAGTCACTTCTGACAACTGAACTTCCCAAAAAAGAAATTACTAACGTCAGTGTCAAAGCGAATCTCGATAGAGCGAATTCAGTATAGTATTTTTATTACAAAAGCAAGATTACGTAGGTCAAAATTTTTGACGTATGAGCACTGTCAAAACATTAGAATGTGACTTTTCATCATGGCCACGTTTATGTCATTACTTCTCAGAGATATTTTTCTTTGTTTTTGTTTACTATAAAAATAATATCTATAATTATTTATTCTAATTAATGATGTCAATTGATTTTCATTACTTGTCGAAATTTATTAATTAGCAACAATATTATCATAGTGTAGGTATAATCATTAAAATAGATTATCTCACAGCTCACAATTCACCGCAACCAGCAACACTGAACTGTCATTTGCGTATGAATGTATGAGTACTTAGTGTACCAATGTCTAAAATATTTAACTAAAATGATTAGTTTTTGGAATATTAAACTTAAATAATTGATTTAGAAAATTTATATCATTGATAATAATAAATGTTTTTGGATATTTAATTAATATAATTCTAAAATTCTCAATGTAATCGCGATTACGTTTTTTTTTTATTAAAATACCACGTGGACGCTTATACAAGATCGGGCAGTTTCGTGTTGGTGTCGTATTTTAGCTGTGCTACACAAATTTCAATCCTAGAGTTGATGTTATGGAATATCATTATTTTCGTTAACATTAACAAATATTTTCTCATATGATTAATATATTTCGGCAATTATTGATGAAATCAGATTGACATCATTAATTAGAATAAAGAATTATAGATATGCTTTTTCTCATGAGGATCTTTCAGTGCGTCAGTTTTTCGATTTCTGTCGAACGCATTAAACTGCATGTGACAGAACAAAACGCACGTCGGTGATTACATTTCGTCGGTGACATTTATAACATTTATTCTAGTTGTCAATAGATGGCGCTATAATCGAAAAAAATTATTTACGAAATATATAATATATCTACGAATATAATCTGTTCAGACAGATAGATAGATAAAGTTTGCTTCATGCAAACGCTAGATGACGCTAGTCACCTACCCTATTTGTTGCAGTTGCAATGTGTGGGAAAAGCTCTCGGTGCTGGTCAGTTAGGATATGGAGAACAAGCCTGCGCTCTCTCCGATGAGATTCCAATAAGAATCGAAAATCGCGATTCAGAGAGCTGGATTGCAATCCGTATTCTAATTGAAAAGTAAGATTGTTTTGCCTTCGCATTGCAACTGAATAATAAAAATGGTATACATTTTTATTTTATAATCTGTTCAATTTATAAGACTATACAAATCAAAGAAAATACCATTTTATAAATGCAATAAACACAATTGATTTGATTTTATGCCAAATTGCAAATAAAATGTGACAACTGTCAGATTTAACTAAAATGACATGTCACTAAAATGTATATTATCACGGACTTACCTTTTTTTCTATCATCTGTGACGCACTGAAAAATGTTCATGAAAAGAAGCATATTATTTTTATAGTAAACAAAAACAAAGAAAACTATCTGACAAGTAATGACATTAACGTGGCCATGATGAAAAGTCACATTCTAATGTTTTGACAGTGCTTTTATGTCAGAAATTTTGGCCTACGTAATCTTGCTTTTGTAGTAAAAATACTATAGATAAAAGTTATGGCATAGACAGGACCCTAATTTAAAAATATTTTCAAATATATAGGGTCATTTAATGAAACACCCTGTATATTTTTACAGGGTGTGACATTAAATAATGCGTTAGTCAGATGGCTCTACTCGAGTTACTTGGGAACACAAAAAGAATGCAGAAAATTGCTCCATGGGAAGCCGAGAAAATCCTTTTTTTTAACGTATACCGATTTTGAACTTTGAAATTACATTTTCTCCAACCTAAGTTTTGATTGGAATTTTGCTATTTTTGGCAATTTTTACTCGTTATATCGATAGTTTTTATTATAATAATATATGTTATGAGTATTTTAAAGATATGAAAATTGGTGTGGAGAAAGAGGACAAAAATAAAAAGGTGATGGTTTGAAAATTATGATCCTATTGTTTATAGACCTGGAAGGATCTGTTTTTAGGTGGATGTGAGAGGTGGCATTCGGATTTTTGCGGATAAAAATAGGTGATAACTTCGCAATAATAACTGGCTTATGCTCCTTCTCAAATATGCCCGGAACATTAATAAAAAAAATAAAATATTTAAAAATTTCAAAAAATTTCGTTTTTTTTTCTACTTTCTTTGCTTGTAACTTTAAAGCGATTCATTTTGGAACGAAGTCGTATAGGAATAAAACAAAGATAATTAAATTTTATATCAGATACGATTGGTTAAAAATGTCTTAATTTAACACCCATGCTGCAAAATAGCAATAAAGATAAAATAAGGGGGCAAAACAAACCTGTCCTTATTCAATGTTTTTCCATCACTTAGGTTACACTTGGAACTTTCCTAAATCGCTTAGAAAATTTTTGTAATGTGCTAAAACTGTCCCCCAATTTTTATTAAAATTGACTTAATAGATTTTGCATAATAATTTTTCCATAATAATTTTGCAATCTATACTTTTTTAAAAAAATTAAAATTTTTTAAAATCTTGCACAACAAAAACTAGAACATAAAAGATTTGTCAATTTTCTTACATATAAAGAAGCACTGCACCTATCTAATGCACTTTACAGAATTGAAATCGGATTTTTTAAGCAGCCTCAGCAATGTTTTAAAGTTATAAACAATTTTTTGGCTTATAAACAAATTAGTGCGGTGTCCAGGGGGGGGGGTGCTACGGGCTCCTTTATTTAGATGGACTTACGCAAGTTTTTTTATGTATTTTGACCCGTAGAACACGAATTTTTTGGGTAACAGTTGATCCGGATGTCGATAAGATTGTTATAAACAAAGAACTTGAGGAATTACATAACATCGATTTTTCGCAAAATAAAACATTTTTTTGTATTTCTTGGGTAATTCTAAGCAAAGAAAAAGTTGTTTCGTAGGATGCATAGTTTTTGAGATAAACGGGGTGGAAAATTCAAAAAATCGAAAAATTGCAATTTTTGAACGAGAATAACTTTTGATTAAAAAATAAAATAGCAATTCTGCTGACAGCATTTGAAAGTTTAAGTCAAATTATACCGGTTTTAATTACTTGCATTGCTAAAAATTAATTTTTTTTATTATTAAACAAAGCTATTTGTTTATAAGCCAAAAAATTGTTTATAATTTTAAAACATTGCTGAGGCTCCTTAAATAATCCGATTTTAATTCTGTAAAGTGTATTAGATAGGTAGAACACCTCTTTATATGTAAACAAATTAGCCAACTTCTAAATTCTAAATGGTCTACTTTTTGTTCAGAAAGATTTTAAAAAATTTGAACTTTTTTAAAAACATTTACATTGCAAATTTATTATGCGAAATCTATTAGGTCGATTTTAATGAAATTTGGTAGACCATTTAAGTAAGTTATAAGAATTTTCTAAGCGAATTGCTAAGGTTCTAAGTGCCACCAAAGTGGTTAAGGAACATTGAATAACAACAGGCGTATTTAACCCCCTTATTTTCGGAATGGGACGTTTCATCGCCGCCGTTTCGATGCCGCCGGTTCATCGCCAGTCCATTTCATCGCCGGCCGTTTCATCGCCGGCCGTTTCATCGCCGGCCGTTTCATCGCCAGTTAGTCAGTTGATCTTGTATTATGGGAGATGGCACGACACGACGTTAAATTCAGTTCAAAACTTATGACAAATAAATAGATAAAAAATATTATTATATTAATTTACTGTTCTATTTCTACTTCCCCTAAATTTGATACTAAACAGTATTAAATTTGTAGTGTTAAATTATATTTTATATTATAAAAGTTTAAAAGTCTATTAAAAGATTAAGTATGGCAACGGAAATGGTCATATCTCGCATTTATAAATATTAATACTAAATACGCAATTAATACTAAAAATAAATAATTAATGTAACTGTCGAAAATTGGTCGAAAATTAGGAAATATATCAGTTAGCGATTAACTGACTGGCGATGAACCGGCGGCATCGAAACGGCCGGCAATGAATCGGCCGGCGATGAACTGGCGGTATCGGAACGGCGGCGATGAACTGGCGGCGATGAAACGTCCTAGACCCCTCATTTTGTATTTATTGCTATATTACAGAAAAGGTAATACCTTAAGACATTTTTGACCAGTCGTATATCATACAAAATTCAATTATCTTTATTTTATTTCTTTACGACTTTGTTCCAAAACGAACCGTTTTAAAGTTATAAGCAAAGAAAGTAGAAAAAAATCGATGTTTTTCGAAATTTTTATATATTTTAATTTTTTTATTAATGTTCCGGGCATATTTCAGGAGCATAAGTCAATTATTATTACTAAAGGTGTCACCTAACTTTATCTGCGAAAATCGGAATGCCACCTCTCACATCCAAAAATACACGTTTTTTACAGATTAGTCCTGGTCTATTATATCTTTGCGTAAATGCCGGTTAACTTTGACCGGTTGTATCTCAGGAACCACTCATTACAATTAAACGCTTTTTCTTTTAAAAGAAGCGTCCTGCCGTTTTTTTTCCAATACCGTTTTCATGATTTAATTTAATATTTCCCGAGATATGCTATTTGTTTATAAGCCAAAAAATTGTTTATAATTTTAAAATATTCCTGAGGCCGCTTAAATAGCCCAATTTCAATTCTGTAAAGTACATTAGATAGGTACAGTGTCTTTTTATACAAAAATCATATATATTCTTATGTATCATAATTACTGTGTTTATTATAGCGACCGTAAATTTTTAATTAACAATTCAATTGTTGCTTAACTGTTCATTCAATATATTACCAAGTTATTTAATCATTGATAAACAATTACTTAGCTACAATTTTAGTTGAAAATTAAAGATTTTGTTGGAAAAACCCGCATTTTCCGGGGAAAATTTTCGCCGAAATAAATCGGGAAAAACACGTCTCTATGCAGAATTTAATTACGGTGAATTTTTATTTGGGTGTTTTTGGTGTAAAGTTAAACTCTTTGGAGTTGTAGAGCAAAAATTGAAAAAAAAACACATAAGATTCGAGTTTGGGAAAATAACTTTTCCCAAAACTGGCCTATTCTCTGATAATCTGCCCAGACTATTCGTTCTTATGATTTTTAGAGGTTGACTGGCATTTTCGTCTCTGATGACTGGACTAATACTTAGAAAACTTAATAGGATTGATTACAAGTGCCGTTTCACCGACTATATTAAGGCTAGCTCTAGCTTAATATAAAGGCCCGCTTAAAGTAAATATTTTCGCTGCACCGTATGTCAAACTCGATTTAAACCTCACTTAATTTAAGCCGCCAAATTCGGCGGCTTAAGAAAACTTATAACCCAGTAAATGAACGGGAAATTCGGCGATACCGTGTAATTTTCAGGAGCAACTCCGAATTAGGGAATCCAACGATCTGTCAAACAATTCCAATATGTCTGGCGGCTGGCATGCAATACATTGAAGGCATATGATAGTATAGTGTTATTTTAGTATTTTAAAGTAATTTTCGTATTTTATGTCCGTGTAAATATCGCTAAATACTTCTGTGACATAGTAAAAAATATTGCTTACGTCAATAAACTTTAATAAGTAGTTACAAAGTTTTAACTAAGTAATTTGGCAGATTGAAGAAAGCTAGGTCAACAAATTTTATGTTTTATAAGTTTAATAAAAAATAATATTGGGGCATTCCTAAAAAAGATTTTAAATAAAATCATCGGGGTAATATATATTTTATTATTTTAGGTACCTAGTAATACCACATTGTATCTTAAATTTGAAATTTTAATTTAAATAAAGTATCCAATCAAATCGCTTGTGTGCAGTGTTGCCAGAGAAATTTTTGTAAATGCACCGGAATGACTGGAATAGTGACACAAAGTACTAAACCAATACATTTTGTACAAAAACTTAAAAAAACGTCCTTTATTATTATTTGAAGCAAATTTCTTATGTCACAAAATTTTAGGGTTTTACTTTAGGAGACTTTAGTATCAAAAGTTTGGTTGTTAATTGTATCAACTTGGTACAATTGTAACAACTCTGGCAACGCTGAATTGCCTGCCATACGTCCTGTAATTAAAAATCACGTGGTTTGGATTGCCTAATTGCATGAAAATTTGGATTTAGGTTCTACTTACCCTCCACTTCAAAGTTGAAATTGTGCTGTTGGTTGCTTTTACTTGGGGGGTGACAGTCACCCCTTCTCGAGGGTGAAAAAACATATGTTTTTTTAAGCAACTTTTGTTCTATAAAGTTTTTTATGTAAGTCAATACTTTTCGAGTTATTTGCCATTGAAAATGTTGATTTTTCGACAAAAAAAACTACGTTTTCAGACGGTCTTTCGCAAATAACTCAAACAGTAAATATTTTATTGAAAAGAATATCGTTAGCAAAAGTTTAGCTTATAAAAAACAGTAAAGTCTATCAATCAAATAAAAACAAAGTTGAAGCTCATGAAAAATACGTTCTTATTCGTCTAATTCCAAATCGAATATTTCAAGGTGAAATCACCGAAAAATTAAGCACTTTCGGGAAAACCCCATTCAAACTTTTTTAAAGTGTTTATAAAAAGCTTTGTTTTAATTGTTAACAAAAGTTTTGGCAATAAAAATAAGCGAGTTACGCTCAAAATAAAGCTGGCCCTCTTTTTTTGTACAAAATCAAGAAAATCTCGCCGTGTTTAGCTCCCCAAATGAAATTATTCGCTACCGCTTTACAAACAATTTACTTACCTATCTATTTTTTATATGATCTGTCAGTCTCACCGGTTTAAAGTGTTTATTATTGAAAGTGTTATAATTGAGAAAGCTTGAATGGGTTACTAATCACTAGTGTATGCAAATTTTGAACAGCCATATCTTAACCAATTTTTGTCTTACGGAGAAACAAAATGAAACTAGCATATTTATAATAGCAAAACCTACATTTTTTACTGTTTAAGATTTTTCCTATCACTAATACTTTTTAAGTTATTTTGAAAAAATGAAATTTTTCTAAAATTTTCAGAAATTTTTTTTTTACTATAAAACCAAATGTTTTCAAAAATAAGCACTTCAAACCAATCAAACTTACAGATCATATAAACAATACACATACAGTTAAAATAGAGGGTGAAGCCAAACGATTAATTTCATTTAGGGTGCTAAATAGAGGGAGGTTTTTCACGATTTTTTTTTACAAAAAAAAAGGGGCCAACTTTTTTTTTCAGTGTAACTCGTTTATTTTTGATGCTGTAAACTTTTGTAAAAAACAAATAATAAGCTTTTTTTCGATACTTTAAAAATGTTAATAAGGTTTTCCCGAAAAACGCTTCTTTCTTCGGTGATTTCGCGTTGAATTATTCGATTTGGAATTAGACGAATAAGAACGTATTTTTCATGAGCTACAACTTTGCTTCTACTCAATTTGTAGACTTTACTGGTACGCCATTTTTTTCGTTTTTTTATAGGCTACACTTTTGCTAAAAATATTTTTTTCGATAAAATATTTACTTATTAAGTTATTTGGGAAAAACGGTCTGAAAACGTAGTATTTTTGTCGAAAAATCAACATTTTAAATCGCGAATAACTCGAAAAGTATTGACTTACGTAAAAAACTTTAGAGAACAAAAAGTGCTTAAAATAAGTCAATTTATCCATTTCCGGCCTTATTTTAAACACGCGTTTGTCACCCCCGAGAAGGGGTAAATGTCCCCCCCCCCCCAAGTAAAGCAACCAACTGCACAAATTCAACTTTGAAATGGAGGGTAAGTAGAACCTAAATCCAAATTTTTATGCAATTCGGAGTTGCCCCTAGAAATTACACTCCAAAACGGTCATTTATTTGGCTATTAAATTAAGTGAAGTTTGGGTCTTTTAAAATCGAGTTTGACATACGGTGAAACGAAAATATTTACTTTAAGCGGGTCTTAATCTTAAGCTGCCCTTAATATAGTCGGTGCAAACGGCCCTAAGAGATTTTCCTTTTGTGAATGTATGTCGAGACTGCGGTGCTTCCCATCCCAATATTCAGAAATGGTATACAATAATTGTGTTATGTCTGTCTTGTATTACTTTTCCTAGTGTTTTTGAAGTATCCAAAAATTTTTAAGCCAACCTTACTATCGCAACGAAAGCATGTTTATTTGTTTTTCAAGAAAAACTAGTGTAATTTGGTATCGTATCGTGTAGTCGACCTTGAGTGTCCGTGTAAACAGATGACACACTTTGTGAAATGTCGCTTAAATGCGTGTTAACATTGTTTATTGTGGAATAATTTGATGATTTTACTAGAACAAGTTCACCCTGCGACATTTTTGTTCAGTTACATTTTCATAAACAGAAAAATCCCCAATAAGGCAGTCACTGAAGTTTTCACCTCCGATTTCATTGAACCTTCATCGGTTTTCATGAAAATTGGTGAGTAGTTAGCAGATACCACAAGGAACAAATTTGACATGATGAGAACTTGCGCTTTTACTCTGGGAGTGGATGCCACCCTTTTCTCGGGGGTAAAAATAATTTTAATAAAAATAATACCCTAAAAGTCAATAGAGGAACAAATTCTAAGCAAAATTTGTTATATAAAGTTATTAATATAAATCAATACTTTTTGAGTTATTAAAGATCAAAAATTGTATTTTTTTCTAAAAAAAATGCATGTTTTAAAGCTGTTTTTCGCGTATGACTAAAAACTATAAGCTTTTACAAAGAAGTAATTATTACCAAAATTAAAAACAATAAAAAATTTAATACAGTCGGAAAAATGAAATAATACGATAATACGATGAACGATCACATCAATCACTTATTTTGTATTTGCTGTCTTTTTCTATAACCAACGTTGGTTATTTATACGCCGTGAGCTCGTACGTAGAGGGGATATTTACAAATTCGCGAGCGCCAGTAGTGGCAAGTCTGTAAACGTTTACCGGAAATTTGACATAAATGTTAAAGTGATTAATTTAAAATTAAAATTAAAAACATTAATTATAAAAAATATTAGTTGGTCAAAGCTGTGGTATATATTTTTACCTTAAATAAACTTACGTTTTAAATGCTGAATTTAAGTTTTTTTAATGTTCTGTAATATGTAATTATAAATTAATCTGCGCCATCTACACGATAATTGTGAAAGTATCCGAAGTAAGAAATTCATATTTTATCAATAGAACGTCAAAATGATTAGCAAAATCTTAAAAAAATCGATTACAATTTAATTACTTTTTTGCGTTGTATTAAGCGATAACAATTAAATAATAAATTTAGAAATTACCAGTGAAAGTTGAATTAGTAATCCGCCAGGAGCGACACCAGTGAAGCTCAGAGCGTATAGAAAATACAGCAAATAGGGCTTTTCATTCACAGTCATTTGTTTCGAGCTTCTGTCATGTGTCACATAATATTAATATATCTACGTCATACGTTATTGGTATTGCCAATTATACAAACCAAAGACGTATGACGTAGATATATTAATATTATGTGACACATGACAGAAGCTCGAAACAAATGACAATCGATGAAAAGCCCTATAGGTACAAAATAAGTGATTGATGTAATCGTTCATGGGTATAGGGCTTTTCATCGATTGTCATTTGTTTCGAGCTTCTGTCATGTGTCACATAATATTAATATATCTACGCCATACGTCTTTGGTTTGTATCATTGGTATATAGCATAACGTATGACGTAGATATATTAAAATTATGTGACACATGACAGAAGCTCGAAACAAATGACTGTGAATGAAAAGCCCTATTCTTTCATTTTTCCGACTGTACACTCCTTACTTAAAAATCTGAACTAATGTTAATTCAAAGTGAGTTATGGGTAATTGAATGTATATTTTTTTCGACGAGTACTCAAATCTAAGTATTCAAGCTTAAATAACGGGAAAACGATGCATTTTATAAAATATATCTTCTAAGCACTTGTCAAAGTCCTTCGGAATACCTATCAAATGAGCTCCAGAAGAAGTTATTTGCATCAAAGTTAAGCAAGTTATGATGAAAATAAGAGAACCCTTTCGAATTGTTTTAGGAAAAAGTGAAAAATAAAATATATATGCCAGTTCCACAAAAATTAAAATTTATAATAATCTCTTTATATATCACAATAATTTCTTTATATTAGCATAAGTAATTATTTCAACAATTTTGACCGGTTTAGAACGCATAATTTTGAAAAAAGATATCATCATCCAGCCTCAAAAGTCCACTGCTGAACATAGGCCTCCTCCCCTCGTTTCCAACCACGTCTATCCTGCGCCGCTCTCATCCAGTTTTTATTTACCTTTCTTAAATCGTCAGTCCATCTTGTAGGCGGTCGACCGACGCTCTTGTCTTCTCTTGGCCTCCATTCCAATAACCTCTTCGTCCATCGCCCATATGTCGTTCTGGCTATGTGCCCTGCCCATATCCACTTCAACCTGGCTATCCTTTCGATGACGTCAGTCAACTTTGTTCTTCTCCTAATTTCTTCGTTTCGAAAAAAGATTGTAATTTAAAAAAATAAGAATTTTTAAAATCATCGTAATTCTCACATTATTCCACATTATTATTAACTCCAAAAATACTCAATATAGGTAATAAATTATATACAACCAAATTTTAGTTTTTTCTATATCAAATATTTTACCTTTTTTACTATTTCTGTAGGGTAAAAATAACCGAGATAGAAACGTTTAAAGCTTAAATTTTGCTGCGATAATCATGCAACCCGGGCCATTTAACCTTTTATTTTTAAAAAAGAATGTTTGTGTACTTTGTAAGCACGTAAGAAGTTATACTTCTATTATATGATTTAAACGAAATTAATATACTTTTTATTTATATTTTATTTAAATATTAAACTAATTTATACTTACTACTTCTCAAACGTTTTTATTAAAACAGTGCCTAAAATTAAAATAATAAAAGAATAAAACACACACAAACACATTAAAAATGCCACAAATGATTTCTGAATATTAATTGTCGGAAGTTTTTTTAACTAAATACGGATTTTCTGAAAATAAAATTATATAATAAATATACTTACAATCATAAAATGTATAAAAAATAAAAAAATAAAAGTTTTTATTGTGATTCGAACCAGCTATCAGCGCGGTTGGTATATTGGGGTTCATTCGCCTTAAACGCTTCGCCACGGAGGCAATGTGTTATTATGTGCGAAGATTGACTAACTAAACGGATTAAGCTTTTGACACTTTTGAATTAAATTAAATTATTTTGATTTTGAATTGAAATGATTTAGAATTGAAAAAATACAACAAAACATAGAGTAAGAAAACAATATATTAGGTGAACATTGATAGAAATTTTGATGGTAATCAAATTATGTAAATAAAAGTATTACATACTATGTATTTTGGTAGGTTCAAATAGGTAGGTACCTATGATACATTTACAATTATTACGTACCTGTTGCTTTTAAAAACTATTTAAATGTCACTACAATTATAAACTTTTTTGTTTCTGTCCTCACAACAATAAAACTAATATATTATACATTTGTTTACCTTCATATTGAACAATTATTTACTATTGACAGATCATTTCAACACCCAATCAGAGCCCGTATAACGACTAATACCATACTGTCGGTGTGCGCATGCGCGCAGATCAATATAAATTCACCCTCAATCTCAAACGCGCCTAAAGAAGTATTACTTCAAAAATTAAGGTGTTTAAAAGATTAAATTGAACGTGGTTTAATAGCCCTTGGAATTATCTTGCAACTAGTTTTTAGGTGACCCTGATATCGTAAAAATTAACGAAGTTATTAAAAAAAACAAACATTTTTTGGAAAAATTTTTAAAAGAAATTTTGAAAAATTTTTGGAGCATAAATTTTAATGCTATCGACTCGTTCGGGTGCTCATTTGATAGATATTTATAAGTACTCTGACAAATGTTTAATAAGTTTATGTTATAAAATGCTTCATTTTCCCGTTATTTAAGCTTGAATACTTAGATTTGGGTAATCGTCGAAAAGAAAAAAGTATATATTCAATTACTTATAACTCACTTTAAGTTAACATTAAAAGGTTTTTCTAGTAAGAAGTTTATTTCGTTTTTTATTAGCTTCAATTTTGGTAATAATAACTTTTTTGAAAAAACTTATAGTTTTTGAGTTATTTGTGAAAAATCGGTTAAAAACATGCATTTTTCTCACGAAAAATTAAAAATTTTGATCTTTAATAACTAAAAAAGTTTTGATTTATTTAAATAACTTTATATAACAAATTTTGCTTAGAATTTGTCCCTCTATCGATTTATGGGGTTATCCCGAGAAGGGATGGCATCCAACCCCAGGGTAAAAGCGCAAGTTGGCACCATCTCACCTTTGTTCCTTGAGATATCCTTTAACCACTCACCAATTTTCATGCAAATCGATGGAGGTTCAACGAAATCGGAGGTAATAGTTCATATCCACCTTGTATCTTGTATTAATACAAGCATTCATACCCAATTTTCTAACAACAGCTTCCAAAGTTAGATTAAACAGTGTTGTTGATAAGCACCTTGCCTAACTCCATTTTCAATATCAAATATCTCTGTCATATCTTTATCTATTCTCATCATGGCTTTGGAACACTCCAAAGTCATTCGTATAAGTTTAATAACTTATTGGGTATCCCTAACATAGATAGTTGCTTTAACATCTTTTGTCGATCTACTCCAACAAACGTCTGTTTGAAATCGATATAAAAGTTGTAAATTGGTATGTTATATTCAACACATTTTTCATGTATACCTCTTAACATTTGTTTTTGGTCTATAGTTGACCTCTTTGGGGTCTGAAAGCACATTGGTATTCACCAATAATTTCTTCCGAAAACGATTCCAGGCGGCTGTATATAATTCCTGATAATATCTTGTACACGACATTTCAAACTACTGTTATGCCCCTATAATTTTCGCAAAGTAGTTTGTTTCCCCTTTTGTACATAGGAAGTATGATTCCTACTTTCCAATCTTCTGGGATGACTTCTAGTGCCCATATGCGGTAGATTAGTTTATGGAGACACTTCCATAGCACATGTCCATCATTCTTTATCAGTTCTGCAGTTATTCCATATGTGCCAGGTACTTTGTTATTTTTTAGATGTTTCATGACGTTTATAGTTTTTCTTCCAATGTCTGTTATCAAATTTTGACACTAATGACATTTATAAAATATTGACACTACTGACACTTTATAGGTTAATTAAGTTATATCAGCGATTTTTTGTATTTTCTGCGTTATTCCTTTAATTTTTAGATTTTTAGTCTGTTTTTATATAAAAAAACAGTTGTTTTTAGAACTCTTTAGCGACGTATTAGTATAATATAATATTTATGGATTACCGTCAAAGGCCGATATGATCAACCAAAAGAGAAGATGTGTTTGGTGATCTTTCTAGTGACTTTCTTGGGTGTGAATCTGTCTTTTTAGTTTATTCCTCTTGGTTTAAAAACGAGTCTTAGAAGACACACAATTTTATATTTGGAAGACTATCTGAGTTCTTTTGTTTCAATCGTTAAAAATTTCTAAAAGAAGTTTACAATTTTCATGTAATTTGTTTATTATCAGTAGTATGTAATTACACGAGAGCTCTAAAATTATCGATTTGTATCCCGAGTGGCACCTTGACAGTTTTAATTTGATGACCCGAAGGGAAGTGAAATTATGTCAAAGTGTCAAGAGGGCAAAACAAATCGATAATTTTTAAGAGTTCGTGTGTAATTGAATAAGATTATTTCATGAATAAAACTGTTTTTGAAAGCATTTTAACTAATATTTTATTGCTATCTTCGCCTGAATATTTGCTAAACCTATTCCTGGTGTTATCTTTGACAAGTTGTAAATGAATTGTTATTTATGTTACAGAATGTTCATTTTTTTGTGGCAAGGAAGGGCATCTGAGGTCACGGTTCTTAGACATTACTATGGTTGCCCAGATCAACTAACCAATGAACATTAAGGGTGCGATTACGTCACGAGAGTACTGTCATTTGAATCATAATATGATTTTTTTCGAATTCTGAGAAAACTAATAAGTATTTTAGAAAAATTTAAACGCAGAATGAAAGAATACATTATTATCGAAAAGCCCCTTACAATAAACAAGCAGTTTCTTTTGAATGAAATATTTGAAATTCACATCTATGAAAATGCTGGGTTTTGTAAAAAGAACAACTCGTGATTTTACAAACATATCCAGTATTAGAGTTCTTTACTTCTCCTTGGTCAGGTCTCACCTCGAGTATTGTTCTTCAGTGTGGTCCCCACACTACTTGGTCTACATTAGGAAACTTGAACAAGTCCAAAATAGTTTCTTCCGCTACATTGCTTTTAAGCTTTATACCTATCAAGATTACACTGTATGGCAGCACCAACTGCAGATCCCCTCTCTTGCAAGCCGGAGAAAACAAAGGGACCTTTTGCTAATATTCAAGATCTTAAATGGTATATGCAGTTGTTCTCAACTACTTAATAAGATCGCACTATTTGTACCACCTCGCACCACTAGACAAGTGCGAACATTTTATGTACCATTCCATAGGTTTAATTATTCACTTTTTTCGTTCGTACCCAGAGTCTTGAATTTAGCAAATTCCCTTTACAACTTACAACTGTTCGACAACTCCATCAGTCGTACAAATTTACATGGGAGGATTTTTGAAAGAAACCTTGTTGACTTTTTTTAATGGAACGCCCAGTATATTTTTTTGTAAATTGAAAGAAAGGTCATTCACCTATCCAGCGATATAAAGTTTTTCAAAATCGGTTGTCAAATCACTGAGTAATTAATTTTTAAAATGAGCGGTGGTGGATGTCACATACCTAAATAACATAACTAAGCAAATTGATATTGTTATGTGATTTCCACATTGCATCAAAAATCTTCAAAAATCGCGTTACGTAATACTTGAACGCTCCCATAGTACTCATAAGCAACAATACAGAGGAACCTACTCTACATGCTGCACTTGCGAAAATCGGTATAAAAATGAACTTAAATAAAACAAAATAAAACAAATCAAAATATCGGAACAGACTTAGATGGAAGCGAGATCGAAAGTGTCGAAGAATATAATGTATACCTAGGTCACACGATCAAACTAGGCGAACAGAGTCAAACAGTACAGATAGCTATGGTAGGGGAGCCCAAGCGAAGATTTTTACAGTTACTCGAGCGCGTCAGATTATCACATGGGGAGAAACCTTGTACCCTGTAAATGTACTCCTACCATATACATACATGCAGAACAGAACCAACTTCGAATTAAAATCACTCTACAATGACACCGATATTTTCCAAGAAATTAAATCACAGCGACTAAGATGGGCAGGCCACGTGCACAGACTTCATAACGAGAGACTTGTAAGACTGGTATGGGAGGAGACTTCTACAGGCAAAAGACCACTCGCACGTCCCAGAATGCGATGGAGAGATAACATCCAAGCAGATCTCTGAAAAATGAACATCCCATTTGACCCCATGTTGATGGAAGACCGAACAAATTGGAAGAAAGTTGTACAGTCAGCCAAGAACCACTCATGGTTGTAGACAGTGGCGGTTGGTATATAAGTGCTGCGGAGCTGCAGAACCACCAAAATAATCCAAACAAAATTACTTTGAAAATTAAATAAAAAATATCACTACTTATAAAATCTAAATTCATTTAGATGGTTTTCGTGCATGGCCGCCTTTATTTTAATCTGTCGTCCGTCGCATCTCATGGCGATAGCAAGTCCCACTTATTTGACCGGACCGGTGCTACTCCGAGCTGTGAACTGTTAAAGATATCCCCGATAACACCCGCTCAACCCTCGCCTACACTTGTCAGGCGACGACTGAAAGCAATATTTGAGCTGCATTTGTCGCAGTTCGAACTAGTGTGTACAAACCTACGTTTATTGTAATTTTAAATAATCGGTGATCGCGACGCGACGACTGTTAAAATAAGTTGTCCTGCACGTAATTCGGTATTTATATTAAGTATATGAGAATAAAAGTGCTGTTCAGGATGGATGTTATTTATAATTTGATTAATGTTAAGAGATTCTTTAAATATTCTTATGAAGAAAAACTAGAATTAAAATGCAAAGGACGTCCTTTGCCGGATATTAAAATCGAAAAAGAAGGATCAAGCCGAGGGAAAAATTACAAACGACAATTTAATTGCGATATTTATACGAGAAATAGTTGGATATGTGGCTGCAACAGAAAAAACGCTCTTTTCTGTTTTCCTTGTGTACTCTTTGGAGGTGATAAGTCATGGACGCAAGTTGGTGTAACAGACTTAGTACATTTAAGTGATCAAATAAAAAAGCACGAAACTTCTAAGCATCATTTGCACAATCAAATGGAATATGCTTTACTAGGCTCCGTGAATATTAAAGATCAGTTAGATTCTGCATACTGGATAAATATTCAAAAATTCAATGAAGCTGTAACAAAAAATAGGTATGTTCTCTCAAAAATTATAGACTGCATAAAATTTTGTAGTGTTTTCGAATTGGCGCTTCGGGGACACGACGAGACACAAACATCCGACAATCCTGGAATTTTTCGCGGCCTCATAAATTTTACTGCTGAATTGGATAGAACTTTAGCACAACACTTGGAAGAATCGACGGTTTTTAAGGGCATTTCTAAAGAAATTCAAAATGATATTTTGGACTGCATGTTGGAATTATGCCAGGATAAAATTTTGGAGGAAATTCGGGAATCTCCATATCTAGCTGTCATGGCCGACGAGACTACAGACATTTCAGCAAAATCACAAATGGTTGTAGTATTTAGATATTGTCGAAATGGAGCACCGGTAGAACGATTTTGGACATATTTGGTACCTTCAAAATTAAATGAAGATACTTTAAGCAAAAACATTTTCAGTGTTTTGGATCCTATCCTGGAAAACTCAAATAATAAACTAATTGCTCAGAGTTATGATGGGGCAGCGGTCATGTGTGGACAGCACGCAGGAGTTCAAGCCAGAATCAAAGAAAAATATCCATTTGCTCATTTTGTACACTGTTACGCGCATCAATTAAATTTAATAATGTCTAAGGCTTGTTCCGAAAACTCTCAAGTTAGACTTTTTTTTTGGAAATTTAAATGAAATCCCTACTTTTTTTAAAAATTCGCCACAACGAGTGGCAGTTTTAGATAAAATCGTCCAAAAGAAAATTCCTCATGGCGCTCCAACTCGCTGGAACTTCAATATTCGAACTGTTAATGTTGTGTTTGAACATCGATCTTCTTTTATGGAATGTATGGAAGAAATAGAAGAATCGTTTGATAAGGCAGCTGTCTGTAGTTCAGCGTCTTCCATTCGAAGAATACTAGTGGATCAAAATTTTGTTTTTTGGTTAACATTTTTCCATCGCATAATGCCACAAGTAGACGTTTTGTATAATGCCCTTCAAAAGACTAAAACGGATCCTTTGGAAATCAATAAAAAGGTGACAGATTTCGAAAGATACATGAATTCAGTTAGAAATTCAATAGATGATACCATTGACCAAGGTTCTAGTTTATGCGTTGAACCATTACCAACTAAAAGGTTACGGAAGGATAACAGTCCAGTAGATCATCGGAGAGCATCTATCGAAGTTTGTGATATAATCATAAATTGTGCAAATGATAGATTTGCTTTTAAAAATCACCTACTTGCAACTTCATTGCTTTATCCTGAGCAATTTGATAATTATTGTGCTAATTTCCCAGATGATAATTTAAGCCTGACTTGCGCGTCATATCCAAATTTAGATAGGGAGCGCTTGAAGACTGAATTATCTGTTATTTATTTTAGAAGAGACTGTAGAGACATTAATGGGGCAATACCTTTTTTAAAATTTTTAATTGAAAATAATTTAACAGAGCCTTTTCAAGAAACTGTAAAACTGCTTCAAATTCTAATTACAGTGCCCATGAGTACGGCAGAAGCTGAAAGGTGCTTTTCGAGTTTAAAACGGATTAAAACATTCTTGAGAAATTCCATGACTGAAGACCGACTTGTAGCATTAACCATGTTGTCAGTAGAAAAAACACTTATAAAAGAAATACCAAACTTTAATGAAAAAGTTATAGACAAGTTTGCTTTAAAAAAAAAATCGACGAATCGAGCTTATTTATAAAAAAAAATAATATATTTGGCTCTGTGTGTAGTTAGTTCGTAAGACCCTATAATGCAATTATTGTTGTGGCGATTTTGTTTGTAGTGTTTTTTCGTTTGCATTCCTTAGTTTCGCGTATTTATCGATAAAATTCTACTAAAAACATAAACTATAAAACAATTACTAGTGTGCCATAATGTACCATTGCTATTTTTGATAT
The DNA here is from genome assembly GCF_917563875.1 of Diabrotica virgifera virgifera. Taxonomy (NCBI): domain Eukaryota; kingdom Metazoa; phylum Arthropoda; class Insecta; order Coleoptera; family Chrysomelidae; genus Diabrotica; species Diabrotica virgifera. Next base: position 12,020,034 of record NC_065448.1, read on the forward strand.
AATTGGATTTATCTTCAATTTGAAAAGAAGAAAATCGGTAAGTTCTTTATTATTTTTTAATAGATATATAATGAATAAATATATGGTGTAAAATATCAAACTAAAAGCCTCGTTGTAAAATACAACGATTAAAAGATATTGAATTAAAAAAAACCAAAAAATACTGCAGAACTACCAAATTTTTGAGTCACCAGCCGCCACTGGTTGTAGAGCTACGTGATGATGATGATGATGCAGAACAGTGTATATTTCAAAAATCTGACGATTTGAGCGGGGCGTAAGCAGAGCCGGATTTAAGGCAGTGGAGGCCCCTGGGCAGAATTGGTGTGGGGGCCCTACGTCTCCCATTAAAAAAATGTTGATCTACCTTTTATAAATGTCTATATTTTTAAATAATAAAAAATACAAGAGCTGTAACTTGTTACAGTAAAATATTAAAAATAAACATTATACGATATATGGTGAAAGTCCGGGTACTTTTAGAGTTTTTAACTTAATATTCCTCGATTATGTCAGACATGTCCAGTTGCTTTAAGACATCGTTAAGACATGTTTAATACTCCGAGGGATGATTCAAACGCTCTTGACCCATCATAGACTGAAGTAAATTTTTAATGAACTTAAGTTTTGAGAATGACCCCCTTCCCCCCATTGCAGTTAGTTAGCATCAGAACTAAATATAAACGAAGTGTCATCTCAACCTCAACGATTGGAAACGCATCATTCACATTCTTTTCTTCTAGCAGTCGGTATATTTGAAGTTCTTTGCTTATATTTGATGAGCCGATTTCCTCTTTAAACGAGTTGAAAAATTGTACAAATTTTACTAGTTCGACACCTAGGATTTCATCTAAATCATTGCTATAAATGTCGGTTGTTTAGTGAGTGAGCTACAATTTCATTGGGAGTTGAATTTTTCAAATGATGCAAAAATTCAAAATTGGAATGAATGGATTCATATGCAGAAATTCTTTTCTATAATAGCGATAATATTTTGTGTCCTAAAGGACATCGCACACATCTTATGGAAAATATAATGTCACTCAAATTCAATAAAATTTATACGAATAGATTCGTTTTAAATTAACAGTCAAATCTTATCCCAACTCCATATTTTTAATAATAAGAGCAGAAATTGATATAAATAAATCTGAAATCTGTTTTATTCGTTCTCTGGATTAACTCTTTATAGAAGTTAAGATTAATTTTAATAGTTTTATTTTAATTAAAATACAATTGTATTGTTACAAACTTATCCGTCAATCAAAACGTAATAACATCTTATAAAAGTCAATAGTCAAAAGGAACTCTTCTTCTTTTTTATAATCTTGTTTAAGGTAGGTAATACAACATCCCCCCTCAAGATGATACATCTTCAACATAACTACTGACTAATCTTCACGATAGCGTAAAGGTCTGACAACCGCTCTCCCAGAGCGCGTTGTATTCTTACTCTGCTCAATATTAAATGGTCCATCAGTTTTCGTTGGCGTTGGAAGTCGTACAGACGTTTTGGGTTGAGTTGGGTGACTTTCCACTTCCTGACTACCTTTCTCAATGTTTGTTGGTCTTTGGGATGTAAGTTGTTGAGTAGTCGGTGTAGTTTCTGGAGTCGAATTTGTTTGTTGAATCCCTGGCAGTTGTTTCAATACTCCATCGGGGATACTGCTTAGATATGGAGCAGGGATCAGATGAAAACGGTTTCTCCTTATGGTGCTTATGGCGGTCTTAACTATGTATGATCTTGGATTAACTTCGTTAATGATTTCACCATGTCGTTTCAGGTCTGTGATCCATACAAAATCACCAATTTGAAGTCGACTCAAATTTTTCGGTCCATGTTTTCCATCATATAATTTTTTATATTTCGAGCGGTACTTCCTCTCCGCACTTACTAGCTTTTTTGATGATTTAAATTCAGCTAATGCGATTGATGGTAGATTATCTCTCAATTTTCTTCCAAACATCATTTCGGATGGACTGAATCCGTTCTCTAGTGGTGTGTTTCGATAGGATAGAAGTGCTATCTCTATGTTGTTCTTATTCTTCTTTATTAAGGTTTTTGCGACTTTTACAGCAGCTTCTGCTGCACCATTTGCTTGGTGGAATTGTGGGCTACTTCTCGATGTAGAGAACCCCCATTCTCTTGCGAACTGTTGGAACTCTGATGTTTCAACAGCATGAAATTGTGTTCCAGTGTCGGAACAAACCAACTGTGGTATACCATATCTTGCAAATATTGTTTTGCAGATGTTTATTACTTCCTGTGATCTCATGTTCTGAACAGGAAGTACTTCAACAAATCTGGAATAGTTATCAGTTACGACGATATACCATTTTCCTTCAGTTTTAAAAAGGTCCATTGATATCACTTGCCATGGATAATCTGGAAATTTAGCTGGCAATAAAGGTTCATGATGGTTTGTCGAGTTTTGAATACAGATAGGACAAGATCTTACTTTGGCTTCTATCTCTTGAGAAATTCCTGGCCACCACATCGTTCCCAGAGCACGACGACGAGTTTTAGTTATTCCAAAGTGGCCAGCGTGCAATTTTCCCAACATCATTGCCCTGAGCTCACATGGAATGATCATACGGTTTCCTCTAAGAAGGATACCATCCACAACTGATAGTTCATGAAGTACTGGGTAGTATGGTTTAACATCACCTGATAATGCAGACTTGTGAGGCCAGTCTCCTATTATGTAGTTCTTCAGTTGATTACAGGTTTGATCATTGCTTTGTGAGTTAGCAACTCGTGTTACATTCTCGTCAGATGTGTGAATACCTGCAAGAGTGACTCCATGAATGAAGGCATCGATTTCTTCTTCTAATTATTTGTCATCTTCTGAAGGTATGGGTTTACGAGATAAATTATCAGCAATATATAAATTTTTCCCTGGGGTATATACAATATTGTAGTCATAACGCATCATGCGCATTCTAAACCTTTGAAGTCTTGGGGACAGATCATCGATATGCTTAGTTTTAAATATTTGTATAAGTGGCTTGTGATCGGTCTCTATAGTATATTGTTTTCCTATCAGAAAACTCTTTAGTCGATCGCTTGCCCAGGTCAGAGCTAGTGCTTCTCTTTCTATATTTGCATAATTTTGTTCAGCTGGAGTCAAAGTCCTCGAGATATATGCTACAGGTTTCTTATGACCACCTTCAACTTGAAGTAATACAGCTCCCAGTCCTTTGGTAGAAGCGTCACGGGATAGGATTGTAGGTTTATTTGCATCATACATTGTTAAACAAGGTGCTGATATAAGCAATTCTTTTATTTTCTGGAACGCCTCTTTTTGTGCTGGGCCCCATAGAAATGCATTGCTTGGACTAACTAAACTTGTAATTGGTTGCATAATCTCACTCCTATTAGGGATAAATTTCGCTAGGAATGTTACAGTACCCATAAGGCGTTGAACTTCCTTGACATTTTTTGGTGCTTCCATGTCTACAATTGATTTCACCTTGCCTGGATCTGGTGCTACCCCATCCTTCGACAACACAAATCCCAAGAAATCGATTTTCTGCTTACAGAATTCAGTTTTGCCCATATTCAAGGTTATACATGCTTTTTTGATTCTCTCGAGCACTTCTCTTAGGCGGTCATCGTGTTCCTCTATAAGTTAGAGATAATATAACTTTACATACATAAGTTAGAGAGAGAAAATATATTTTATAATACCCAAATTGTCGGTACTCCACTGTCGGTTTAAGCTCTTTTGAATAGCACCCAGAGCAATAGTGATTGTAACTGACACTTTTACTGACTAAAAAATTTGATTTCGGTAAACTTTAATTGCAATTTGCGCCGTAATTAATCATAATTAAGAGTTGGCGCAATGATAAGATTTGACGGTTAATTTAAAATGAATCTATTCGTATAAATTTTATTGAATTTGAGTGACATTATATTTTCCATAAGATGTGTGCGATGTCCTTTGAGTGAAACGTCTGTTATTTGTTAACTTTTATGTTTGTTTTTATGATATTATTTCCTTTTACATATTTAGTTCTATATTATATTTATATTTCTGTATGTCTGTTTTTTCTATTATATTATGTTATTGTTTTTATCTGTACACTATGTATTTATGTAACACTTTATGTTCAAATAAAAAATGTAATGTATTTTTATAGAATTGGGCTTGCCCGTAAAATAAATAAATAAATAGAAATTAAATACCACACTTCTCTTTTATTTTCAGCCCTGTAACTTATTAAAATAAACATTATAGAAGTTTTCAGGGACTTTCTGCTCTCGGTAATAATGTAGTCTTTCATTCTGAGTTTAAATTTTTCAAAAATATTTATTAGTTTTCTCAGGATTCGAAAAAAATGAATACAATTAAAACACATTGAGAATTTTGACTTACGTCAAAATTTTGCATTTTGGTATGTAGTTCATCTTAGGGCCGATTTCTCATATCGAGTTCAACTCCAGTTTAACCTGAACTTTTAGTGAACGTCAGTTTAAAGTCAAAATCGTCTTTCTCAATTCACATTCAACCGATGGCAGTTTAAACTTGAACGATTCTTGAATGGTGGAATTCGGCCGTTCAAAAATTTCTGAACCCAGTTCAGATGATTTCATGGATTACGCATGCGTTGTATTAACACGAAACGCTGTCATAATATAAATATATCCTATTTTATTATATTAAGCCTAACGATGAAGGATAACATTATTTTTGTTTTTATAACATTTATTTATAATTATTAAAATTACTATTTGACTATAAATACTTAAATTTAACTTTATTCAAAAACAGCATAAAAACGGTAGTTCAAAATGGCGACAGTTTTTTACCTTTTGCCATCTATTGGCATTTCTCGAAAGCTGTACAACGTGCACTGACATGAACGCGCAATGAGAAATGCATTCCAAACAAAACGGTAGTTCACCAGTGAACCGGGTTCAACTGAACCATAGATTACCGCAGGTATGAGAAATCGACCCTTAATCGATATTTTTATGTCTTTGATGTATGAAAAATAGTCAAGATAATTAAGAAATAAAGATGTTTAGTGGATTATAATACCTAATTATGGAAAACTGTTGATATTCATCCATGCAATATTTACGGAAATCTAGGACTTCAATCTCCATTTTTCACTGAAAATTTGTCGATGATTTTCCATTAATACTGGATTAACTATTGAATACATACTATCCTTAGAGGTCAGCTAGGATTATGTGAATTATAATTACTTGTATAATTTATTGTAAGAATTTAAATAATAGGTACCTAATAAATTTGGCCACACTACAGCTGTACCTGGCATTCTAAAATGTCATCAACATTATTATTACGTTAATACTTAATGAACTTTTAACGTTTTAACCTACCTTATAAATATATATTCTTTTTTAAACTCCTACAATAGGTACGATCTACAACTTTCATGAATAATTCAAAATCAGATTTTACGGGAAACAACACCTAAATTACAAATACAAAAATATAAAGTAAACTAGGAATAGGTACCAGGTTGTGAATTGGAAAACGAGCCATAGGAAACTCAATGTAAAATTCTAAACTGTTGAATTCCAGCTTCCCTAATTATTTTACATCAAAAGACATTAGAAACTATTTGTAGAGGATTGAAATCTGTAGTGAACACAACTGTTAAAATTGGTCTACGAATTAAACATATTCCAAAATTTTGTAAAAATGTAATACATTTTAGTTTTTCAGCCCAAAATTAGGCCACACACAGTGCAATAATCACATGCAAATGTCACAATGAAGTTATTATTTTCACATTTTTGAACTGTCAATACTTTTATTTTATCATTTATTGTTTAAAAACAATACAATGGCACCTATGTACGCCGTTTCTCCCGCTTGGTGGCGCTAGTGTAGTTGGAGGTCAACGTTTTGACTATTAGTGAAGATTGTAATGGTGTTTTTGATTACGATTTAACAAATAATAAATTATGGCCGAAATATATGGATCTTGGAGACTGTTTGTGCGTTGAAAAACGAATTGAGAAGGAATGCGAGAGTTACTGGAAAAAGGAAGCCCTTATCGAATAATAAACTATATTAATCATCGTCTTAATGTTTTATTTCTATAGCTCAGAAGAGGGTATTTATTTAGTATTGACTCGCTCCCCACACGAGTCTGACATGATAACTGTGAATAATATGATATGTGCGATCTGCCTTACTTTTTTATCAATTTAAAATTCAGAATTAAGTGCACTCAGCATTAATTTTTGTGTTTATCTCATTTAAAAATGTGATATTTTCAAAATTTGGCCGCCATGACAGTTGCGCATTTGGTGTAAATTTGTTTTAAGTATGGGTTGAGCGCAGTCAATGGTGCAATGTTGTCTTATTTAAAAAAAATATAGGTAATTCCTTATGGAAATATAGAATGTGTTAATTTAATTAAGTACAATTATTTGGGTGTTTGTCTACGTGAAAAGCGACCTTAAATTTAAGATGAAATTTGAAAAATTTAGGGTTAGGTTTGATCAGGTGATGTTTTAGTCACTAAAGAATATTTGAATGGTACCTACTAGGTCACTTTAATTTTCAGTTATTAACTTGTTTATATTATTTTCGATTGGGTTAGGTTTGATCAGGATATGTTTTAGTCATTTTAAGGCCCGGTCTTTTCACCTCCGAATAAAAGTTATTCGGAGGTTTATTTGACAGATTTACATGTAATCTGCCGGATAAACTTCCTAGTAAATATTTATTCGGAGGTGAAAAGACCGGGCCTAAAGCATATTTTATAGGTCACTAAAATTCAGATATTAACTTTTTTATATTATTTTCGATGACGCTAGGTTAGGTTTGGTCAGGTTATGTTTTAGTCCTCAAGAAATATTGAGAACTTGAGAATTTTTTAAAATTAGTATTTCACATTTTTCTATATTATTATAATTGCTTCAAATATTCTTTTTCTCATGATCATCTTTCAGTGCGTCACAGTTTTTCGATTTCTCTCTAACGCATTAAATTGTATGTGACAGAAAAAAAGGCACGTCTGGGAATACTTCGGTAATTATTCTAGTTCGGTGATTATTCTAGTTGTCGATAGATGGCGCCGTAATCAAAAAGAATTATTTATTAAATAAAATAATAATATCAATATAATCTGTACAATTTATAAGACTATACAAATGAAAGAAAATACCATTTTATAAATGCAATAGACACAATTGATTTGGTTTTATTCCAAATTGAAAATAAAATTTGACAACTGTCAGATTTAACTAAAATGTCACGTTAGAATAAATGTCATAAATGTGTATTATCACGGACTTACCTTTTTTTCTATAATTTGTGACGCACTGAAAAATGTTCATGAAAAGGAGAATATAAATTTTTTTATATGTTCACTCCATAAAAAGCGATTGTAGATGTGGCAACAGTGTGAATGTATATAAAATTGCATATCTTAATCCGTGCCTTTATAATAAATTTTGATCTGAATTTTAGAGTGAAGTATTCTATTTTTTTACAGTCGAATCTAGGGGCAATACGTAATATGTTTCAACAAAATGTTTATTGCAGATACGTGCGTTTATAGTCGGCACATATGTATCCCTTCTTATTGCTACAATCCATTTTTTTCTCTTCAGAATATCTTTGAGAAATCTGTGTCCTGATGTTCTCGATTAGCACAAATGCATAGCACAACATTGAGGGATTTTATTTTCTCGAGTTTAATTCACACAGCGAAACAAATATGCAATATTTACTTGGAAATAGATTGATTTGAAGTGTTAACGTAAGTTGACGTGACCTCCAACTACACGAGCGCCACCTACGTTGAGCTTTCCAGATTAGCTGCCATTGATAAGATACCCTCAGTTGCAGAGAAAGTATTAATAATAAAGGTTTTTCATTCAGTCAATGGTGTGAGCACTGTCAGTTAAATAGTAACTTGTGGCCTAACTTTTATACGCATACCTACTGTGGCAAATGTATCACATTTTTCAAAATTTTGGAATGCATTTAAATCATAGAACAATTTTAACTTTTGATTTTAATACAGATTTCAATTCTCTACAAGTATTCTCTCATGACTTTTGATGTAAAATAATTAGGGAAGCAGAAATTCAACAATTTAGAATTTTACATTGAGATTCCTATGGCCCGTTTTACGATTCACCACCCGGTATAAGATAAAATGTGTATTATTTGTCTTATTATTTAATAATAACACAAATAATACACATATATACACAATAAAACACATTCAATGATCGAAATCATTTAAAAATATGGGATTGTGTATTCTTGTGACGTAAAGTCAAAAATATAAGTCTCCCACCACTGTCGGTCAAGACAACCGTAATAAAGTCTAATAACCGTGATCTGAGGTAATACTTGATGAGGAAATTATCAAAAATTATCACTGTAATTTTTATTTCTGTAGCTTTCTATTGATCAGAATCTCTATGAATGAAATAATCCTAAGTGAACCTTTTACAACTTTACATGATGTTACTAAACTTATTTGTCAGATATTGAATGTAAATGTAAATAATAATTCTGGCAAACCCGGACCTGCCTCAATGACCTAGCCTTTGATAATCTTTTTTTTTAACCTGATTTTAACCAAAATTTGGGATTGGAGTGTATGTAAATGTACAGAAATAGGTATGTACGACGCATGTTTAAAAGATCTTGAACATCATATTCATATTTATATTTTAATACCAGTAATAGTAATAATTATCATATATCTCAAGGTCTTCTCAATGGTTGACTAAAATCCTATATTTACATTTGCATAGGTAAAGAATTCTAGAAGATTAAGTATTCCATTAAATAAGATAAGGTATTTGTAGTTTAATCGTCGCAAAACTATATCAGATTCCAAAATATTTTATAATTGCATAACAATAACATAGCATAAACAATATGAAACAGTAATCAAAACAACAATAATTGTCATACTCACCGGTATCTTTGGTCAAGTTTTTCAACTGCTTCGATATCCTTCTGCCGGATAAAGCAGGCTTTGAAGCCTTTTTTAGTCCCATTTTTATAAAAACTCGAAAAAACTTGACACGGTCACTACTAAAAAGATAAAAATAGTAGAAATTGGAATAAAAACAAAATACGCCATTTACACGCGTCTGACAGCTGTTTAGCGTTCTATTTGGTGTTCCGTGGTAGCGGCCGTAGCGGCGTCGCGTCAACTATTTAGGACAGTGGCGTATCTTCGGGAAAATTAAATATAACCTAATTTCCAGCTAAAAGTAGTCTAAGGGCCGGTACTTTCTTTCCCGATTAAACCCCGGTTTGAGGAATTTTATCATGCAAAATTCCTCTAATCGGGACAGAAAGTCGCCTGGTGGCAAATTTGAAAAGCATTAACTCGAGGAAAACATTGACTTTGTCATTAATTTGTGTATATGTTTCTTTTCATGAGGATTTTTCAGTGCATCACAAATGATAGAAAAAAAGGTAAGTACGTGATAATATACATTTATAACATTTATTCTAACATGACATTTTAGTTAAATCTGACAGTTGTCAAATGTTATTTGCAATTGGGCATAAAAACAAATCAATTGTCTTTATTGCATTTATAAAATGGTATTTTCTTTGATTTGTATAGTCTTATAAATTGTACAGATTATATTCGTAGATATATTATATAATTAGTAAATAAATTTTTTTCTATTATAGCGCCATCTATCGACAACTAGAATAATCACCGAACTAGAATAATTACCAAAGTAATCACCGACGTGCCTTTTTTTCTGTCATATACAATTTAATGCGTTAGAAAGAAATTGAAAAACTGTGACGCACTGAAAAATGCTCATAAGAAAAAGCGTACATATAGTTGAGTCCGCGAGTCTTTACCCGTGCGTCATTAATATCTGGCGAGATAAAACACATACTTTTTATCTAGCATCATTCTCTTCCACGCATGAAACTCATGACAAACCAGCTGCAGTTTGTTATTAAGTAAAAACACATGTTATTTTTATGAACCATCTAGACTCAGTGCATTGAAAAGAGATGGGTACAAAAAAAGACGATTCGGTATGTTTTCATATTTTAACACATTCGCGGTCATGACTGCATATGAAGTCATTTACTCCATAAGAATACGTGTATAAAATGACAGCGTGTCCGCGAATGTGTTAAGCACAATTTGTTTGACGTTTCTGCTTTGTTTACTTTTGTGGCTGTCAGTCAGTTGAATTTTTTGCGGTTTTTGTCGAGTTTTTGCGTTTTGAAGTTTCTTTATATTACACAAACAGTTGTTTTCACAATGATTTTATATTTGGCTTTGAACTTTTAAGGTAATGGTACATTGTTTACCGGGTAGGAAAAGCTTAACATTCCTGGACGACTGTGAAGATTGCTAAGTCGCGGCGCAAGCCGAGACTTAGCAACACAGAGTCCAGGAATGTGGCTTTTCCTACGAGGTAAACATACTATTTTTCCGCAAATCGTTTAAAATTCGACAGATATTGATTGATTTAAAAAAAACGCGATAATTTTATTCCCAAATAAATGGTGCTTTGAAATTCCTAATAAAATTACTTGGGTTACTATGGACACGTATTGAGGTTGAATTGTCAAACTTGACGCTTATAAATTTAATTGCTGGTGTTCTCGAAAGTAAAATGATAATGATGATGAAATTTCCATTCCTGGGACTCCTCCAGAGCTGGTTGAGGCAGTGAATACTGCTTCATTAGAATTATTGCCAAAGAAATCAAGAGAAAAGTACGAAAATGCATACAGACGTTTTATGGATTATTAATAATTTTCTATCATTTATATAGAACACTAACAACTGTACGGAAATATCATTTCCTTACAGTAAGGAAATGACATTTCCTAACAGTAAGGAAGTCCTGACTTTTTCTTCAAGAAATTTTGACAGGAATGTCAAAATTTCCTGGCGATTTGCGGAAAATAATTATATTTTGGCAATTAATATTTAAAACATGCAAAGCTAACGTCATTCACACAGTAAAGAAATGATTGTGTTTAGATTTCCGTCAAAGTGAATAAAATAACAAAAATAAAATATGTTATTGATTTTTTTTATAAATTGTTTATTTATTTATTAATCAATAATAATAAAAGAATTTATTAAGCTACTTCAAATGTAGCTGTAATTCTGCACAACAATTTTGAAGAAAAACTTACATTTGACATTCTATAATATATTTGATAACGTCAAATTTTATAATAAAACCCTAATCGGAACAGTAGCCACTTTCTGTCAGTTGTTGTTGTGTGAAATAGATTTCCGACTTATTTCGTATGCTTTAAATGATGAGGCACGGGTAAAGACGAGAGATATGTAAAGAAAATAGATCAGGCTAGTCATATGCCACTCAATGCATCGGGGTGTAACGCCGATATCAAGTACGGTGGTCTAGCTATCTTTGTCTGTCGCGCGAGTGTGAGCGTATCTACCAAGAGGTGGGAATAACGGAACGACAGTGACACACAGGCGGCGGCCATCATATGCTAGAGAGAGAAAGCTAAGCGCCGGTAGAGAGAGATAGATAGACCACCGACCCGAACTGTTCCGCGTTACGCTGTTATATCTATGGTAAAGACTCGCGGACTCAACTGTATTTGCGGTCAGTTTGTGTTGTAATTAACCACGGTTATTAGACTTTATTATAGTAATGTCTATAATATGTCATTATAGTAATGTCTAAGAACCGTGGTAATTAAAAATGAATTCGATTTAACAAAACTATTGCAGTGTTCCTCAGTATTCACTCCTATGTACGTAATGACGTAAACTAACTAATGCCAAATCACACATTTTGTTAATTTAACGTTTGTATTAAACGTAGTATTTTTTAATGTTTAAGCGATTGCAAAATTAAATAAATAAATAAAATGCAGTATATATTCTGTACATGGAATGTACATTGTTATACAAAATATTCCGACCACCTGATAATTTCCAAAACACAATTTTTATAAAATAAATTCACCTACTTAGTTTGCAGTTTTTATTTATTTAAAAATCGTTATGTTAGTGTAAAATAAATTGTAGTGTACCTATTAACTAAATTAAAAACAAAATTAGAAATTTTAAGATATATTAATAATTTTTAAAACGTGTGATTATCGGGGGGCCAGATTTTGTATGAAAAAAAGGTAAAAACAAATTAGTAGTTAGCATCAAATTTTAATGAATGCATACAGATAAAACATAATTTTGAGTCGTATTTAACCTATAAGATGTCTTAGTGGCAAAACTTAGTGATTACTTTGGCAAAACACTCGTGTAAACGATTTTAATTTAACATTTTAGAACTGTGAGATCAAATGACAAAAGGAATTGTTTTCCTCGAGTTATCGTCCATCTTTGAAATTTTGAGCGCCTTCTGTCAGAATTTAATTTTGCGAATAATAATTATTAAAAAAGGGCCACATTTTTCACAGAACCTTTTTGCTCTTAGTAGAGCATCACCAGTGCTGTTACAGGCATCATGTGCTGAGCCACCAAAAATACAAAGGTAAAAGGGGGTCAGATAATGCCAAAAGGCCATAATATCCTTACTGATTTTATCTATCTATTGGATTTTTCAACAATAATGTCATTTTAAGACATTTTCTTAATAAAGGGCTTTTACCTTTGTATTTTTGGTGGCTCAGCATGTGATGCCTGTAACAGCGTTGATGATGATCTACTTAGAGCGAAAACGTTCTGTGATAGATGTGGCCCTTTGTGGATGTTTTTTTTAATAAATACACCTTTTATAAAGGATTTTTCATTAAAGTTTATTTGTGATTAATGGTATACAGCGAGCTACAGGAAATTTTTCCTTGTGGATATTGAAAAAGTTGATGTTTTTATTAAAATATTTTTTAAATTCGATGATTTTTATCAAAATATTGTAATATCCCATACTATCTTCCATTGCACCATTTACTTTACTTCTTGTCTCCACTATCTTCTTGACCTTCCATTTTTCCTGCGTTTGGTGGGGATCCACTGTAAGCGCTTTTCCATTGTTAATTCAGTCATTTTGTACTCTACGAGCCCCCTAGTGGGAAACATTTGGGGTAGTTCTAATTTCTTTCATTATACATATATGTATTTTGGGCTGCTGAATCCGAATATGAGGTTTGCGGACAAAATTTCGTCACGGAACATTGAGTAAATCGCGAAAAAAGCCAAAAATTTCAGCTTCTTTCCGCTTTTTTGCTAAAATCTCGAAAACTATTAACTTTAAGTAAATTGCTTGTTAACAAAAATTAAAGTACTTAAAATTCTCTACGAATATCACTATTTACTTTTTTTTTTCGGACGAACCGTTCGGTTTCAAGTGCAAGTTGAAAATTTCCAACTTTTAACGGTCTCTGCAAAAACCACTTTTTACATTTCAAAACTTTATTTTTTATTAGAATGCTGTCATTTGATAAATTCTCCTAGTTTTCTGCACAAATAATTAAAAAGAAAAAAAAGGTCGAAATTGTACTAATTAAGTACCACAAAAGGTTGGACAAAATCTTCTATGGCATCATGTACTGGCTCAGGGTCTAATTGCTCCATCGTCAACGTCCAGGGGTCGTTCTCCTGGAAAATGAAAGAGGTAGTGAGATACTGACTTGTAATCATTTATATCAAGGAGAGATTAATGATTACGAAATAGCTTGTGAGATTCTACATACCTCTGTCTCTTTCTTCAGTCTGTTCTACGTCTATATCAGAGCTATCTTCCGGGGGCTCAACGTTGTCACAGAGTCCTTTGCATTATATGCAAATTGGGGAACAATGGAGGTCAGCTTTCGTGCATCCACAATTGCGTTGGCAGCCCTTTTTACATTTTCAGAAATATACCGTAGCAGTGAGTTTGGTGCAGGATCCAAAGTGGTTGGCACTGGCACGAGAATACTAGTAGTTTTTTTCCAACCACACTCACTTGGATCTTTTTGTTGCTCGTCAGGTGTGGTTTGATATAAAGGTAACCATTGCTGCACCTGATAGTAAACTCTAAGTGCATGTTCTCGTGTAGCAGATTCGGTAGAGAGTAATGAGGCAATGTTTGTCTTATTTTTGTATGATAAAGATACGTATTGTCTGTATATCAAATCGTTTAGACTGGTCTTCTTTTTTCTTTCATATAGAGCCATGAAAAACATGTTTCTTGTTGTGGTAACCTCATCCTGATGTGCATTAGGGTCTTTAAAAGCCTCAATGGTTGGTTTCAATTCTGTGTTTTCCTGTAGTACTTTAAGAAATATCAGTTTGCCCTGATTTAACAATGCAAAAGTAGTATCACAACCACTCATCGCATGTAGGAATAAGATATGGTCCCTTAGGATTTTTTCATCAGCCAGATGAGGGTTGAAGAAGATTCGCTAAACCTTTTCTTTTCCTGGTTTCAGAAAAAATACATTTTTGTGTTAGGACTACACAAGCTTATCAAAATGACCAGAAGGTCGATATCTCCCCCCCCCCACATGTTCATTTGATGGTGCCATCAGAGGACAACGACTACAGGTGGTCATTGTTCTCTGTGAAATTCCCATTGCGGCGCCATCTAAAGAGCTGTTGTGATAATTAGGATATCAGCATCCTCCACAGGATGTAGGATATAAATTTATCAAATGGCAGCATTCTAATAAAAAATAAAGTTTTGAAATGTAAAAAGTGGGTTTTAGAGACCGTTGAAAATTGGCAATTTTCAATTTGCGCTGTAGACCGAAACGTTCGTCAGAAAAAAAAAGTAAAGAGTGATATTTGTAGAGAATTTTAAGCACTTTAATTTCTGTTAACAGACCATTTACTAAAAGTGAATAATTTTCGAAATGCAAGCAAAAAAAACGAGAAAAAGCAGAAATTTTTCACTTTTTTCGGGATTTACTCAATGTTCCGTACCGAAATTTTGTCCGCAAACCTCTTATTCGGATTTAGCAGCCCAAAGTACATACTATTATGTTCTGCTTTCTATTACTTTTTTAATTGAGTATTTATTGAATTAATTATTGAATTGACGCAAATCATACATAAACAATTAATAAAATATCTCAGGGTGCCTTTTTGTCATAAAAATTAACTAAAATTATCTTAGGTTATACTTATCCTTTCTCGTGGCTTCAGTATCTCTTAGTTGATCCTTATCGGGAAAAAATAGGGAAAGGAAATAAATAGAAAAATCATAAATAAGCACATACAAATACCTTTATTATCTAAAGCAATGCGCTGAAAATCTATCAATTAAATCCTGTGGGCATAATTGTCCAAATGAAACTTTTACCATATAATTAATCTAATTTAAACAAATATTTATCGCTTTGTTCCTGATACCATTTATAAAATAAGCTAAACAAACAAATTTAGGTATTTGCAAAACTACTTATACTTCCTATTAAATTATTGAAATGTTGGAACCTTAATCCATATGCTTTTACGCCAATATCTTAACTTCTGATTATAAAGAACATCTATCATATAAGTTATTCTGACCTTTTTGATTCACACACAATGATGTCTCCTCTTGACCCAAACAGCTCTTCCTTGTTGATTATGTTAGGCTACCAATCAAAGCCCTCTCCGTTCCAAGCATCAATCCAGCAGCATACCAGCAACTATTTCTCCAAAACACAAGCCAGGCCGCTTTTGACCAGTACTCGTTCAATAAACTCCAAGATTCTCTCCTCTCTTTCTCTCAATAATAATCTCCTGAGACCCAAGTATCTTTTTTACTTGGTGTCACAAATAATTTTAATAACGATGAATCTTGTAACTTACTCTCTTGGACTTTACAGAATCAAAGAGGTATTTCTTCTCGATTTGATTTGTCTCTCGTTCCACTTTTCAGCTACTCTCCACTAACAAACAAAACCACTAGTACTTGCTTCTGAACTATACGCGAAAACTTTTCGACTGCCTTTCTCGGATGCCGACCACACAATCCTTTTTCTTTTCCAAAACTGTCTCAACATTCAAACTTCCCTTTCCCCATTCCAAATTGCCAAGCCAATCAGAAACATTTCTCTTTTTCATTCGAAAAACCAGGTATTCTTTCAAACAATACTTCTACTCATCCTAATCACTTTCCGGAAATTATACAAATACTCTTGTGCTTAAAACAAACAGACTTAAAATTCCAAATCTCTCTACCTTTATTTTTCTAAAAACTAATAATTACAGCTACCTGTGGATCTTACCTTTCCCGTAACAAACAATCTTTTTAAATTATAATCTGAAATAAATTGTCATTTCACTTCACTGTATTTACAAATGTCTTTAAGTCTTCAGGGAAAAACTAATTAAGGAAAGACCCACTGCGTAAAAGCTACCTTCTACTAAATAGTTACAAATCAATATACAGGGTGTATCAAATTTATGTGCCCGCGTTATATAAAAAAAATTAAAATTTTTACTCTATCTTTTATTGATAAAGTGATACATAATAATACATAATGAAAGAAATCAGAACTACCCCAAAACTTTCCTAGTAAAAACACAATTTGATTGTATCATGTTTGCTTTCCCGTACATTCTACAAATTGAATTGGTTACACCACAGTATATACAGGATACTGTGGTTACACTAAGCCCTCGGTAGTTCTTACAATCTTTTCTGTCGCCTTTATTTTTGTATAGATTACTAATATATGCAGTTTTCCACTCTTCACCTCTTAAGAATAAAATACAGGTATAAACTAAGAGCTGAAATAGTTTGTCAGGGCCATATTTTATCAGTTCTATGGATACTTCCCCCGGTCCTAGAGTCGTTTCATTGTTCATGACGTTGCGCGTAGGAGTATTTTTGAAGTTATACTTCTTTAGGCGCGTTGGGAGTAAATTTATATGTGCGCTAATTCATCCAAAGTATTGGTCCTGGGCGCAGCTGAAACATTAAGGCCGCGTCCCACCATCAAATAATTTGATCAAACTGGTTTGAGCAAACTGAAAGTGACAGTTAGTGACGTCACATCCTGAGTGTTCATTGTGGCTAATAATGAAAAATTTTAATTTTAAATAAAGTACAAACAAGTTAGACAACTCAATATAAAAAATTTGATCAAACTAGACTGATACTGAAAGCACAGATTTTTAGAATTTCAAAAAAACTGCAATTGTGACGTCACTTTGACGTACTTCCGGAGTTTGCTCAAATTATTTGATGGTGAGACGCGGCTTTTAAACGTGCTCTGATTGGATAATTACAATTACCTGTCAATAATTGTTCAATATGTCGGTTATGGGTAAACAAATGTTGTGTATATTAGTTTTTATTGTTGTGAGGGCAGAGAAAAAAGCAAGATTATAATTGTAGTGACTTTTAAATAGTTTTTAAAAGCAACAGGTAAGTACGTAATTGTAAATCTTTCAGTATCGTAATAAAAAATTACATAGGTACCTACTTACCTATTTGGAAAATGTATGTACCTACCTATCTAGTAGGTAATGCTTTGATTTACATTCTTCTTCTTTAAGTGCCATCTCCGCGGCGAAGGTCGGCAATCATCATACCTATATATATTCGTATTTTAGAGACGGCTGCTCTGAAAAGTTCATTTGATGTACATCCGTACCACTCTCTGGTTGAGCAGCCACGATATTCTGCGTCTTCCTATGCTTCTCTTTCCTTGAATCTTTCCCTGCATAATCAATTGGAGCAAGCTGTATCTCTCTCCACGTGTAATATGTCCGAGATATTCCAATTTTCTTGTTTTGATGGTATTTAGGATTTCCATCTCTTTATTCATCTTCCTCAGAACCTCTTTGTTTGTGACGTGTTCTGTCTACGATATTTTCAGAATTCTTCTGTGCACCCACAGCTCGAATGATTCTACTTTTTTCATTGATGCAGCATTCAAGGTCCAAGCTTCCATTCCATAAAATAAAGTCGAGAAAACGTAGCACCTAGCCAACTTAACTCTTAGCTTGAACTTCAAATCTCTTGTGCAGAGCACTTTTCTCATTTTGTTAAAATTTGATCTAGCCTTTTTTATTCTGATTTTCTGTAAGTAATCTCCTGTGGAGTTGATCATTGTTCCAAGGTAAGCATATTGGTCGACTCGTTCGATATTGGATCCGTTTGTGAAGAGATTTTCATTATTTCTTTGAGTTTTCGATATTCTCATAAACTTTGTTTTCTTGACATTCATTGTTAGCCCGTATTCTTGTCCAAACTTTGCTATTTTGGTCACCAGCCTCTGAAGATCCCCAATATTTTCAGCTAAGATGACAGTGTCATCCGCATATCTAATGTTGTTAATGGGAACTCCATTTACCTTTATTCCAGCTGTTTTACCCTCAAGAGCTTTTTTCAAGATCTCTTCCGAGTAGGCATTAAAAAGAATTGGCGACAACATGCATCCGTCTCACTCCACGTCTGATTTCAATTTCCTTTGACAGCTGGTCGTTAACACGTACCTACTTTACATTGATTACCAACAAAATTTCTACCAATCTTCATCTAATATATTGTTTTCTTATTCTGTTTTGTTGTATTTTAATTCCACAAAAATCAAACTAATTTGATTAAATTTATAACTGTTAAACAAGTAAACGTTCAGTTGGCCTATCTTCGCACATAACAGGTACATGTAAGTGGTCAAATGAGTATAGGCTTCCACTTCAAATCATAAGCACCCGAATTAACGCGGGTTCGAATCCCAATGAAAGTTTTTATTTTTTTTATACATTTTATGATTGTAAGTACCTATATTTGTTATATAATTTTTTTTTCAGAAAATCCGTATTTAGTTAAAATTTTGCCAACAATAATTATTGTTCAGAAATCATTTCTTTGTGGCATTTTTCAATGTGTTTGTGTGTGTTTTATTCTTTTATTTTTTTAATTTTGGTATTGTTTTAATAAAAATTTTTGGAAAGTAGTAAGTATTAAAATTAGTTTAATATTTAAATAAAATATAAATAAACTGTTTAAAGTATATTAATTTCGTTGAAATCATATAATAGAAGTATAACTTCTTACGTGCGTACAAAGTACACACACATTCTTTTTTAATTTCAGTTTCTTCGCCATAGGAAATACCATATTTTTCGTAGCCATCATCTTGGAATTCTGCTCGATCTTTTGTCAGCATTTGTTCATAACATTAGACCCATAATTCCAGGGATATTAGAGTTAACCTACTGCGTTCTTTTCTATCTGTTCTACTACCTCTAATAAATTGTTTTACTATCTGCGTTCCGCAGTCACTTTGCAGTGTGGGCAGCATATCCCAATATAAAACTTATGAAACCTTGCAGCTCAGTGTTGCCGGTTTTAAGCAGACGAACTTAAAGTCCGTCTAAATAGAATATTCCAGAAGTCCACAACATCTTGATTTGAAAATCTGTGGGTTTTATTATTTTTTAAATAATTCGTAGATAGGTACTATGAAAGATATTTATACGATATTAAAGATATATCATTTGAATATTAATTATAATTAGCCTGTGATTAATATTATATTTAATAGTTATTTATGATATAAGTGTTAAAAGTACAATTTTAAGGCACGCATGTGAAAGTTTGCAGAATGAGCGAAGCGAATGAGTGCAAACATAAGGCACATGAGTGCCTTACAAATGTACTTTTTATCACGTGTACTTTGTACGCACGTAAGAAGTTATACTTCTATTATATGATTTCAACGAAATAAATATACTTTCAACAGGTTATTTGTATTTAAAGATTAAACTAAATTTTACTTACTACTTTCCAAAAATTTTTATTAAAACAAAACTAAAAATAAAAAAAAAGTTAGATAACACACGGATTCGAACCAGGGACCTCTCGATCTCCGGTCGAACGCACTACCACCGAGCTAAACTTCCTTTGCTTTGACAGCTTACAAGATTTCTCATACATACTGACAAATTTAATAGACCAAGTGAGGTATAAAAATACTTTAATTTATTTAATATAAATATTAATATCTCTTGGCAACACTGTTCTTCATAAGAGTTTGTACTGAAAGGTGACCGTGGAACGCAGTATAGATTATTTTATATTGTATGGAACCACAGTTTACTGTAATAAGATAATATTTTACATTTATATTTGACGTTTCGTTTTGTACTCTTCTTCCAGTATTGGTAACCAGAGCCTGCTATATTCTATTGATGTGTTTGCTACACATATTTTTCGTTTACTAAGAGTGAGGCTGCTTCTTTGATTTTCCTATTTTTGCTGTCTGTTTCTTTCATGACTATTGATAAATCTTTCCATTGTATTATGTGCTCATTATCACAGGCATGTTTACATCATCAACCGTCAATGTCTTCCACTTCGTTCTTAGAAGAGAGTCGATAACCTGGCAACACTGCCTATTCGAAATTGTGACATCAGAGGGTTAAAAACGAACAAAAAATGTCTTTAATGTCTTTATTTACAACGAATAAACTTAGAAAATAAAGAATACAGGTGATGTGATATATATGTATGAACGAAAACTACAAAATAAAAAGCATCTAAAAAAATAAATATAATATCTGCGTAACAACCAACACAAACAAATACGAAACAGACAACAATTTTCACTAAAATGTATCTTTATGATAATAAAAGTAGACCAAGGGAGAAATACTGAATGCATTGACAGTTTTGATGTTCGATTGTGATATTTTACGCCAGTATCTTCAGTACACCACACAGTTTAAGCGTTCCGGCAAAACTAAACAGTGTTGCCAATTTTCGTATATTTTAGCAATACTGAATAAAGTCATAGTACTTATAATATTTTATTAATTTTCTAGACAATTATTATTACAAATATTAAAGAAAAACTTCTTTTTTTTAAAGTAAGGCTACAAAGGTGTTTTAAAATTTTTTTCAGTTGAAGCAGTAGACAAATGTATGTGTGTTCTAGTGATTTTTTAACAGCCAACTGAAATTCACAGTTAGTCCAGGGCCTAGATTCCGTGCACTGTAGATATCTACAGTCGCTTTCTGTCGATGGCAATTGTCATGAAAATATTTGAATTTTTAGTTTTAATTCAAATATTTTCTTGTTTTACTAAGTGTCACTTCAGCATCAATTAGAGTATAACCTAGCAAAACTAGAAAATAATTCAATTAAAGCTAAAAATTCAAATATTTTCATGACAATTGACATCGATAGAAGGCGACTGTAGATATCTACAGTGCACGGAATCTAGCCCGAGGGCGGATCTGTTTTGAGATGGACGATGGACGTTTAGAGGTGACTTTTGCAGAAATTGCTTAGAATTAACTCATATAATAATAATTGAGTTATCCTCCCACTCAAAAAGGTCCGGAATATTGTTTAAATAATCAAAATGTCAAAAAATGAAGTAAACATTCGATTTTTTTCTTCGTTATTTGAGTATAACTTTAAAAGTATTTACTTCACAGTAAAGTTGCACTGACATAAAAGTTGCGTAATTAAATTTCCAACAATATAGGGTTGGTTAAAAATTTTAAAAATTGTCATCTTTGTTTCAAAATAGCAATAATTGGAAAAACCATAAAAAAACAAGTATTCGCATTTTACGGTTTTCAGCCATTTTTGCTACACTTAGGACCTTCATATTTTACCCCAAAAAACAAACTTTATGACATAATAAAACAATACTGTAAATTTCATTAAGATTGGTTCAATAGATTTTGCAAAATAAATTTTGAAATCCAGGTTTCGCAAAAAAAATCATTTTTTCAAAATGTTGCATGACTGTAAATAAAGCAGATAGCAAGCTAAAAAAATTTTTACTTATAGAAGAATACTGTACCTTTCATTTGCAATTTGCAAAATTAAAATCGGTTAACTACCACGGCGTCAGGAATTTTTTTTGTTGTATTATATTTATATTTTGTTGTATTTTAATATCTTAATTCCACAAAAATCAAACTAATTTGATTATTGTTTGTGAAATATTGTTTAAACAATTGCATATGTTTAAAAATAATAAACTTTTATTCTCTAAGTTAAAATATATGAACAAAGAAAGTTTATGCTAAAAAAAGTGTAATTTCAAAGGACAGAATATATGTATTTATTTATATCGAAATGTACTAAAAATTAAAATTTATCAATCATTATTAAAGGTCATTGGAATGCCCAATCAGAGCAAACGTATCCGCTGTCCTGAGCGTAGCACCAAAAATTAATGTGTATTTAAACAAAATCCAGACGCTGTAGTAGTTAACCTATTTTAATTTTGCAAATTGAAAATGAAAGGTACAGTATTGTTATATATGTAAAAAAAATCAACTTGCTGTCTGCTTTATATTCAGTCCTGCAGCATTTTGAAAAAATGATTTTTTTTGCGAAAGCTGGATTGCAAAATTTATTTTGCAAAATCTGTTATACCGATCTTAATGAAATTTACAATGTTGTTTTACTATATCATAAAGTTTTTCTGGGTAAAATATGAAGGTCGTAAGTGTAGCATAAATGGTTGAAAAACGTAAAATGTAAATACTTGTTTTTTTATGGTTTTTTCGCAATTATTGCTATTTTGCAACAAGGGTGACAATTTTTAAATTGCTTAACTAATCCTATATTGTAGCAAATTTAATTACGCAACTTTTATGTCAGTACAACTTTTCTCGGAAATGACTACTTTTAAAGTTATAATCAAAAACCGAAGAAAAAAATCGAATTTTTCCTTCATTTTTTGACATTTTGATTATTTAAATAATGTTCCGGACCTTTTTGAGTGGGAAGATAACTCAAATATTATTATATGAGTTATTTTCAAGCAATTTCTGCAGAAAATTTATGAGTCACCTCTCAACATCCAAATGTACTAATATTTTTACAGATGCTCCCTGGTCTAAGAGGGAATATGGTGTAGTGATGATTTTATTATCATTAATGAATTTATCTGCGATCAAATGGTCGTATTTGTAAAGCAAGTCTCTACTGTGTGTGATATAGCCTTGATATTAATATTTGCGTACAGTATGGCTGGAATATCAACGAATCTATCAAATAACTGTCAACGAACTGTGTAAAAATATTGTTAAAATTGTAAGAAAAATGTATAAATGACCTTTTCAGTATCCCGGAATCTTTATTTTAAGTAATAATCTAATAATCAACTAGTTACTGGAAAAAATATTACGTGTAGTCACTGGAAGAAAATATTTAATTGATATAAGTAGTTAACTGTCAAAATTAGACAGTTCGACATCAATCTTTTAGTCTAGTCGTCAGAGATTTGAAATTTACACCAAAGAAATACAAAAAAGTTTGCCATTCCTACCCCCGGGATTTCCCCTAAAGCCCCCCTCGTACGGGGGAAATGGAAAACATCGTTATACCAAGAATCTATACGCTGTAGAAAGATGAGAGACCGGATAAACCTACACAAAAACATTTTTAGTCAAAATTATCTCAGCTACATTTCTTGTTTGATACATTTTTTTCTAGGTCGAACATATTCTTGGTAAATCGACGTACCATCCCCCGGTAGAAGTAAAATTTAGGGGGGAAGAACCCGGGGGGTAGGAGCGACAAACTGTTTTGCACCTTTTTGTGGGATTGCAAAATAGGGAACTTGCACATTTTTGTTTTATTACATAATAATGTTCAGTTTCTTTTAAAAATAAGATTTCTAAAATTTCACTCCTCAAAACCTCATAATAACTCAGAAGAACAAATTTAAAATCTACTGTGTAGTTAAATCATTTCAAACGATCGAAAAAGCGCGCGAACCCTTGTAACGCCATATCATAATATTTTGTAATGACATTTCTCCCGTCTCATATAAAATTAAATACTATTTTGTTTACTTTGGAGTTTAATACAGTTTTTGAAGAGATAGTATTGAATTGTGTGTGTTTGTTTCTGTTAAAGTACAACCATTAAAACACCCAATAAAATATTTATTAGCTTACCAGTCAATAACAAACGGCGTTTAATAAAGTTGTTACATGTATGTTGAAAGGACATTAAAGACCTTTTTATTCATTCTCAAGGTCTTCACGTGCTTGAAAATAATTTTAATGTAAGTATTTAATGTCTGTCGTCTGCTTAATAGTTTTCTCTCGATTTTAATCGTTTTTAGGGGCCAAACGAAAGACAAAAACAACTTTTTTTGAATCGAAATAAAACATAAATTGCTTTTCATTCAATTTAATTAACTTTTTTTCTTTGATATATATTTCAAATTGTTTTTCGAATTTAAAATTTTATGCAAGTTCCCTATTGACATCCTCAGCAAAATTCAGCTGGTTAGTATGCTATTTGGGGGGTGAAATCTCTGGCAACTGAACTAAACTGTCAAATTTTGACTTAAATCTTTACTAAAAGTCATAAAGAAATACATAAAAGATTAAGGAACTTTTAAATCTTATAAGTAGAATTACTTAAGTAATACGGAGTAACACATACGATGATAACGTAAATATTTCAAGATAGAGGGCGTTGCTAAACGTCGAATGAGTGTTCTTTTTTAATTGGCACACTTTTTATAGTCCACTTTTTCAGTAAATTAATAAATGTGACTTCCAGTTAATCAAAATTCTTGGCTATCGTTGTAAACGTTGGCAACAGTGTACACACAGACTGTATCCTCACTGCGTCACCATAATGTGCGAGTAATGCATTTGTTTAAATTAGAAAACCGATTTTTCCACTAATACACCAAGAACTTTCTATCTGACCATGGTATATGTAACGTTAAAGAACTAAATCTTCATCAAAACATGCAAATTTGCAGTGTTTACATTTTGTTTCTTTTCTTTTTCCCGGTTTCGGTTTTCTTTTTATCGAAATGAGCAAAATTCTATACTTTTTTATTTTCTTCGATATATTATTTATTGATAAGTATACCCAGACTACGATGTTCATCAGCCATGAGCACTCTCTGCGTTTAGGTCCCCGTCTGCCCCTAATTTTTCACATTACTCTCGTATTTTGACTATTAGTATGTAAAGTTAAATAAACTTAAATGTTGCCTGTTGTGTATCTATCAAATTAAAACAAAGAATTCTTATAACATCATATTGGAGCTTTGAAACTGCCTCCAAAGCCTGGCGAGATAGAAAATACTATAGATCTGACCAGGCCGTCGCGTAACGATTCTCCTGACTGGTTTTGGGCGAACGTAAACACGACGCCGTGCGCCGCTGACTGGTCTGGATAGGACGCCACTGGATAACAACCGGGTTTGTTCAAAACCACGCCGATCTTGTACACCTAAAAATAACGTTAAGAAGTCTTTGACTTTATAAATTTTCAGTAAAAATCAATTTTTTACATAAAAACATTCCTTAGAATCGTCCAAATACTGTCTTAAAATTTTATTAAGAAATTCGAAATAAAAACTAAGTTATAGCTGTATTTATAACGGTAACTACCTGTACTAAAACTAGTTTGTATACAAGTCCGCGAGCGACGCCTCACCTGTGCACCTGAAACTCGCCAGTTGCTTTCCAAAACTTATAAAGCGAGCACTGGTTTTATGTTATTGAATTTTATTGAAAATTATTGATTTGAAAATCGGAAAAAGTGCCTGGATCTGGTTGTCCAGTCTCTTAGCGAGGACGATTTATTAAAGAGATGCCTCGGCCGCATTACACAAAATTGTAATGACAAGTTACAACAATCTAATTTAGCAAATTGCTTCAAAAAATAAATTTTGTGACAAAAATATGGTAGAGATAGCCTCCTGGATAGCAGCCTGTGCCTTTAACGAAGGAGCTAAAATCAACTTCACAGTAATGAACCTTATGGGAATACATATTGGACACATAGCAACGTAATGGTTGGAAAATATCGACGAAGCTCGTATTGCTCAAGCCAATAGAAGAAGTAGCAAGGCATCAAAAGAGGACAGAAGTATGGGAAACAAAGCTTTGACCGAAAATTTACACAGTGGGGCACCCAATATGCACCAGGAACTGCTGATTTACAGAAAAGAAAATCAATCTGACCATTTTATTCGATAAAATTATAGTAAAAATACTTTTAAAACGGGGTTTTATAGTCCAGGAAATGAAACTGCAAAAAAAAAAATGGCAAAACCTAGCAATTTTTTCGTACAGCATCGATTTATACAAAAATTTGGGATTAGGCTCATTTCACCCTCTAATTCATTTTCTATATTGAGCCGTTGTACGCTTTTGGGTTTTTAAGGGTGAAAACTACCCCTAATTGTAAAAATTTATAAAATAACATTTTAAACTTTAATATTGTCAACATTTGGTTCTTATTAGTTGTAATAATGATTGTTTTATGCTTTAAGATATAATATCATAATATTTCAACCCTTACAACCACTCTTGTTGGAGCTATATATAAAAAATTGACGTATCCTAAAAGAATAATTTCGGTTTGCATCGATTTACATAAAAATTTCGTATTAGGATCATCTCACCCTGTACTTCATATTTTATATCATAATCAAGGGCGTTGATTATTTTTATTGGCGTAAACTACCCCTTATTGTCAAAAATTATATAAAAACATTATAAACTTTAATATAGGTAAAATTTGGTTTTGATTGGTTAAACAGTGATTGTTTTATGCTAAATGATATAATATCATATTATTCCAACCCTTAAAAACCACTCTTTATAACACTGCAATTTTTATAAATAGATAATTTAATAGATCTATACAGAAAAAAAAGTAGAATTAAAGAATTACAAAAACATTTATTTACACAAAAATACGAATTTACAAATATGTACAAATACAAATAGTTTTTTTAGTCATCTTCCAGTATACGAACTGGTTCTGTGGTATTAAATACATTGAAAGTGCTATATAAGCGGACTATTCAAATTTTTCGAAAACAAAAATTCGTTTTATAAATATAGCTCCTTCATTTTTGGCGATAAAAAGTTTTTTCAAAAATGATTTTGTAGGATTTTTGAAGAGCTATAAGACTATGTAAATTTAATTCCATAAGATCCCTTAGTTTTTAATTGGGGTGGTAAAGGGTTCGAATAAGGGGGCGTTTGCTCGTAAATAAAGGTTTTAAACAGCTATATCTTGCTAACTATTCACTGTAATCAAAATCTATGCACAAGAAAATAGATATTAAAAAAGCTACAATTTAGTAATCTATAATTTTTTTCGTATCTCGAGTATTTTCGTGGATATTTTGAAGAAAAAGGTGAAAAATACGAAATTAAAAAAAAATTATGTTTCTTTAAACTCCAAAGTTTTCCCGTTATTTATTTGGCTTTGAATATTTCAAATTATGCATTTGACGAAAAAAGCTAACATTTAACATACCCTATCTCGGTTCGTATTGGTCGTAAAAATATTATAGAAAAATAATTTAATAAATAATAATGGACCAATAAGTTTTCAATTTAAAAATCTTTTAGTAATATTTTTAAAATTTTTCAATATTATTAATGTCGCTATTAGGATTGAAAACTTTGCCCTTTAAAAATAATTTGGTTTGTGTTGTTAAAAGATACAATTTTGATATCTACAGTTTTTTTGATTAAATGCATATTTTCGAGTTATTCTCAAAAAAAACCTCAAAAAGGTGAATTTTTTCGTCGAAAAACTGTTACTTTCAACCGCGAATAACTCGAATATTAGTTTTACGAAAAAATGTACAAACATTTTTTTCTTAGAATTACTTTTTACATCGATTTACATGGCTAAAATGTAATAAAAAATTCCCACCCCCCGATATGGGGTGGCAACGACCCCCAATGTTTTAGCGTATAGCGGCATGATATAAAAAATGATCCTTGGACTATTCCCTACCTTCTGTGAAAATTTCAAGTAAATACATGCTGGACGAAAAAATTGCGAGCCAAAATGCTTCATTTGCTGGTCTATTAGTCGAAATCTCAGTTTTTAACACTGGGAGATGTTTTTTTTTAAATCTACTATACTACTATACCAATCTCAGTAAACCAATTGTTTTTATAGTACTACTAAATAAACCCCTGAAAAGTTAAAAAATCCTCCCACTTTTTTAGTACGGGGGTAAATTCAGCCCCAAAACAGGCTTTTTTATTGTTTATAATAGGTTTGTTCTAGCATCAGTTTCAAACGGTTTGAAACCATCAGCGAATAGTCGATAAGCGCAAGTAGAGGGGATAGCACTGGTGACTCTATTACTTTCTCTAACTGACCAAACTGTTTGCTGACGGTTTCTGACTAGTTTGACTGTTTGCTACAACAAACCTATTATAATCTTACCTTATTTTTTTGAATATAAACCGGTCGATTGAAAACTATTTCAATCAATGACCTGTATTTAACTCGGCTCGTCAAGTGAGTGTACGTCAAACGACTTCCGTCTGCGTCCAATAAGTGAGCGTACAATATTTCCGGATAAGAATGGGCAGCGGGCGATCTGTCTTCGTCCGTTGGGATCTGGGCCGGTACCTAAAAAATTAAATTACACAATAATTACCAAATATGTTTGTTTGTTCGGATCCAGTGGTGGAAGAATTAGCCGCCCGAGGGACGTTTCCAGGAAGCGCCAGTGATATTTTGTTCTTATAATATCACTTGCGTGGAGGCTCCTTCCGTGCTCCCCAGATGAGCAGATGGAGAACCCAAAAAAATGGCCTACCTCAAGGAAGCGTTCTGACACCGTCCTTATTTAACATCTACACCAACGACCAACCAATGCACCCTCAGACTGAGAGTTTTGTTTACGCTGACGATATCGGTAAGGCCTAAAAGGCAAAACACTCACACAAGTAGAGTCGACAATGGAAGAGGCTTTAAACATGATATCAACTTACTCCAAACAAAACTCATTAAAGCCACACCTTACTAAAACCAAAGTATGTGCATTCCATCTCAACAACGATTTGACGCATGTAAAACTGAATGCATCTTGGGAGGGACAACTTGGAACATACTGATAGGCCCAAATAGCTTGGAGTGATACTAGACCGGTCACTAACGTATAAATTCCACTGTCAGACACAAGACAAAAGGTTTCTACGAGAAACAACCTTCTCCGAAAACTTGTAGGGAGCAAGTGGGGTGCAAACCCCACAGCTGAGGCCTTGTTTCTCAACAGGTGAATATGCTTGTCCCGTCTGGGGTAGATCTAGACACGCCCAACAAGTCACCACGGCGTTAAATGAAACATGTAGAATAATTACCGGTTGTATGAAGCCTACCCCTCTTTCCCTATTGTACCGGGTAGCTGGATTCGCATCACCAGATGGCCGTAGATGCGCCTCACAATATGTGGAGAAGTTCAGGCAAACTTTCGATGAAAGGCACTAATTATACGGGTTTGACGAATCGCCAGGAACCAGTCAACTTAAATCCGGAAAAGGTTTATGAGAAATGTCAGCGTCGAACCACCCGAACTGTTCCCCCTGCACCCAGAACGACTTAATGGAATGAACCTGGACTGGTGAACCTCGCGGACACTCAACCGCATACGCACAGTTGTTGCCCCTGTAAAACATAACCTCATTAAATGGGGCATCAAGACAGATAACGACGCACTTTGTGAACGTGGGGAAATACAGAACGTGGAGCACCTGAGAGCATACAGACTTTGCCCATCACAGTGCACCCTCGATGATTTACGGCTCGAAAATACAAAGGGTGTAGACGTAGCCCGATATTGGGCAGAAAAACTGTAGTCGGATCCAGACACGAAAAAGTAAGTACAGTAAGTACCAAATATGTAGAAGAAAATTTGTAAGATTCGCAAAAATGCTGTTCAATTTTTCACATGCGAAAAATAATACAGTATGCGGCAAAATAAACAGTACCGAAGTGAATATTGAAATATTTATGATTACAATAAAACCTTCGTTAACCGAAACCCTTTTAACCGAAATATCGTTTAACCGAAATATCGCTTAACCGAAATGGCAGACAGTTTCAATAATTTCTTCAATAAAAAGTCAATTTACAAAATGGAATAAAATTAGTGATGCAAATCAGATATCTGGGCATAGATATATCAAGCACCCACGACCTAGTAAAGGACCTGAGGAGTCAGATCAACAAAGCATCTGCATTGTCAGGATGTCGGCGGGAGATAGTCTGGTCAAATCCGTATATGCACAATATACCTAGTAAAATTGGAATCTACAAGACTTGCACACGACCGATCATGACATATGACATAGAAGTGCGCGAAGACACCAACAAAACGAAACAGATGCTAAGGGTTGCCGTAATGAAAACCCTAAGAATAATAGTGGGGAAAACAAGAAGAGACAGGGTGAGAAATACGAACATTAGAGAGCAATGTAAAATGCAACATATTGTAAAATGGGGAAGGCAGCGCAATAGGATGTGGTAAAACCATGTAAGACGCATAGACTCCCAAAAATTTCCCTAGAAAACAACCCGCCCGGTTCAAGACCTCCCGGAAGACCACCTAAAAGATGGAGGGATAGTTGGCAATCTACCTCCCAGGAAATTAACCAGAGGCAGCTTCAGAATTAAACAGATCGAAAGATCTCCAAGAAGTAAAAGAAGAAGAAGAATAAAATTAAGGAAAACGCACATGTTTAGAGTGTTGTTTTAAAGAAAGTTTCGGAGGAATCAAATGGATTACTCTTAGGTTTTTAACTCCAGAAAATAACCTGTCCTAGGCACCAGGTGCTCCTGTGTCTGTGCTGATCACGTATTCGTGTTCAGCAACCCCAAAAACCTATAACTAATCCGTTTGTATTAATGTAGTACCACAGAACCTTGAAACTTCAGGAGCGCCTTTCATTCACCTTGGAAACCAGGTGCTCCGGGAGTCTGTTCTGGTGGCATATTCGTGTTTAGCGACCTCAAAAAACCCTCCAGTAATTCATTTGCATCAATTAAATGCCGAAAACCATCGAAACTCTAGAAGATGACGTCCCTTGCAGTGGCCCTGGCCACCACGTCCTCCGGAGCTCAATTCTGATGGCATATTCGTGTTTAGCGATCCCAAAAACCCATGAGTAATCTGTTTATATCAATTTAATGCCGAAACCCCTCGAAACTCTAGAAGATGACGTCCGTTGAAGGTCAAGGTCAAAGTAAAGGTCGCCATTGGATAGCCAGGAAAAAATCCTAGACTACTAGTACTTTTCCTTGATCCAAACTTCTACATGTTGCCAGATAACCAGTAACTCAGGGAATTGGAATACCCAGTAAATCTTATAATTTTCCGAGTTTGTGCCTCTATATCTTGAAAATCCTTCATACGATTGAGTTGTGCCTATGAGAACTTTTTATCAGGATGCTTCAAAGAGTATTTTCCCAAAGTATGAACTAAATCCACTGGGACCTAATTTCCATAAGGTTTGTGCGGGTTACTGTCTCTTACTTTCCTCTTGAATTGAAAATACGCTTTTTGAAGATATTCTTCTTTAGGCGCGATTCGATGATTCGATTGAGGGTAAAACTGTACATAAATCTGCGCGCCTGCGCACACAGACAGTATGTAGTTCCTTGCTAATCTTTCAAGATAGGTATTTATGTATCTGTATCCGTGCAAATAAGTCATTAAAAGAATATATTAGTGTTTTTAGTAAATGTATTATTTATTATAATTTTTGTGTTTTTGGATTTGTGTTTCTCTGTAGTAAAATAATAAAATATTATGTAGTCATAACATTTTTACACTATTTATTGTCGCCGTGATGTGTAATTATATCCGAAACTTACATGTCAATTAGAAGGACCTCGCTGATGTAGTTGTTAGGGCGTTAGCTCCGAGATTGGAATGACGCGGGTTCGAATAATGGGCGAGTCATATTTTTTTTATTTTTGGTTGTCTTAATAAAAATTTTTTGAAAGTGGTAGATAAGAAAGTTAGTTTAATTTTTAAAGAAAATACAAATAACCTGTTAAGTATATTTACTTCGTTGAAATTACCTATATAATAGACGAATATCTTCTTACGTGCGTACAAAGTACACACACATTCTTTTTTTTTGTTCTTGTATTCTCTCTCAGTGATAACGGCTACTCAAAAAAAAAACAGTATACAGCGTATGAATACTGCGAATAAAGACCTACTAAGTGATAACCGAAACCTACTTTTCTGATACCGCCTCTTGTATTGAACAACCGCGTGTGCATATGTGACGATTAAGGTATGATATGGGACGATATGGGTAAGCCCTTTTCATAAACTTGATTAGGCTATTGTCTGTGTAACATTTAAATAGGTACCTCTTTCAATTCATTTGAACCACACTCTATAATAGAGTCCACATACTCTAAAATTACTTTAATAATTTCACATATGTAAATATGTACATACTTTAATTATCCAAATGCCATACCTGTATTCCTAGCAAACATATGTTTTTGTCACAGCTAAACGTTACGTTACAATCCAGTCCGCTGCTGTTCATACACTCCGCTATATGCATTACTTGTCTACTGCAATACAATTTCTTGTAAAATTCCGTGCCTCCCATTTCGGAAATTGAATTAAGATTGATCATAGATGTACGTGAAGTGTCCATAGTTGATGCACCAGCCTGAAAATACATTAGATTATGAAGTTATTGTAAAACCGGCCCGGCTGTTTACCAAGACCATGCGTTCGAGACTACGATGAAAATTTCGCGAACAGGAGTGGAATGAATATAAATAGGGAATATTGTATTGTACGAATGAGTATTAATTTATTATTGTAATTTAAAACTTATAAAATCACCTAAAAAATTGTACAATCAAAATCGTCTGAGAAGCTCTAAAAGTGTTGCAAAAGAAACTTGGTCCATAATAAACGATCTTCGAAATAAAACTCACACAGCTCAAACATTTTCCCTTCCAGACCCAGAAAATCTAAATGAATACTTTGTTAATGTGAGTAAAAATATAACATCAACTATTGTGTCACAAAAAGATCCCATTTCCTATCTCCCTAATTCAGGAAAGATCTCGAATTCATTCTTTATAAGACCGGTTGATAAATCTGAACTGATCCAAACAATCAATAGTATCCAAAGCAAATCTTCCTGTAGTACCGATGAACTATCCATAAAAATGTTCTCAAATCTTCCAGACAGTGTGTTGGGAGTCCTCATCTATCTAATTAATGATTCTTTTGAGAAAGGTAAATTTCCAGAGTGCCTAAAGACGGCCATCATTATTCCTCTTCATAAGGGTGGTGAAAAATCATAAAAGCCCGACTTACGTCCTTTCTCGTTGATAACAATATTTTATCACAAAATCAGTTCGGCTTTTTAAGTAATAAATGTACCACAGATGCCATGTTTTCTGTACTACATAAGGTTTATCAAGCATTAAACAATAATCTGCACACTGCCACTGTTTTTTGTGATTATGCCAAAGGAATTATGGAATTCGAGGTATTTCTTCGAACTGGTTTCAATCTTACTTGGATAATAGGAAACAACTGGTTAGAGCAAATGATACAGACATTCTCACTATTATACAACGTGTAAATTCCATATTTTCACTAAATATCCATATGCACGGAGCATTAGCATTAGAACGCATGATTGCGTCTCAGTTTTTTTATTATTATTGTAGGCAGGACCCTGGGTTATCCCGAGATGCATGAACGGAGCCGAGAAGCCGGCCAGCCTCCGTTGCTAATGCTCCGCGCAGCGCAACAGGCGTTTAAGGAGACCCGGTCTCCTAACTGTGGCATCTACGGTGCGATCACACGCTGCCCGGAGATTTACCAACGGAGGTTAAATAGCTTCTCGGCTCCGTTGCCGTTGCGTGCATCTCGGGACAGCGAATTTTAGGGTCCTGACTAAAAATAATGAAAAAACTAAAAGTGCGAATTTTGTTATGAAATTTGGTATTTGGGGTTAGAATAATATTTGGAACAACTTGTTCAAATAACTTTATCCGATATTTGTAACGCAAAGCAAAATGTCGGTAATTTATCATGTTTTGGATTCGCAGTTGTAGGCCGCGTTTAGAATTAAAAAAATTCAGTTGAGTATCTTAAAAAATGTGAACCTTCAACCTGTATGGACTGCAAAACTTCAAATCTGTATTTATTTTGATATGCATATCTACTTACAAAGATGGAATTGTTAACAAATAAACGACACAAACTTTGGTATTAAACTTTTACAATTAGACTAATTATTTTTAAAATGATATGATATGAAATTATGAATTATGATGATATGAAATGTAAATAAAAAATGGGGCATTACATTACGTTTTTTGGCACATTTTTTTGCTAGTGCAAATTTGTCTAGATATTTTAGTATAGCCTCCCCTATAGTAAAAATCACGAGCCGCCACTGATTAGTTCTTGTTATAAAATTGATATTATAATAATTTGAGAAAAACGTTAGCAGTTAACGTGTTAAGAACGGTTGTCAGCCTACTCGCAGTTGTTTAGCCACTACCATGACATGTCTGTGTTTTATGATTTTTTATTGACATAAGAAAAGGTGATAAGAAAAGAACATAACCTCAAATATTGCACTGTGTTTTGATGGAAAACGTGCAAAATGTTTTTCGATAATTCCTCAGATAGTGATGAGCCATCAAATATGCATACTCTGCACAGTGTCAAACATTCTTTAATAATAGATTCCTGCAAAGAAAGCTTGTTTGAAGGAACTGACAGAACAGATTCACCGGTTTTCGTAGAGCTTCCATATCCCATACATAAGCCTCTGAAAACCTCGGAAGATTTGGTTTCCAAGATGATTAAAGAGAAGGAAAAATACAATAAGATCGTACATTCCAGGAAGCGCAGATATATGAAGTATGACAAAGTTCGTGTGAATGAACATGAGTACAGTGGACACAAATATATGTACATACCAAAGTATGTAATAGATTACTATGACGAAGAAGAACCTGAAGATATATACAAGGGTGACTACAATCATTACTACACTGGTGGCAATCTTGCACATTTCCAACACAATAACTTTGATTACTTAGCCCGACCAGACCTCCACAACAACTTATGTATCAATCGGGTGCCAAACATGAATGTTATAGATGATGTTGTACAAACTAATTATACCTCTGATAGTATTATTTACGGCATACGATCTGAAAAAACCAGTGATGGACCGTATTTAGTTTTAAGAGAAAAAAACAAAGTGACAGCTGTGAGATGTGATAACGTGGGTACAGTGACGAAAAAGTACAGTAGAGCGTACAAACAACCCATCTTTGACGCTATGATAAGTGAAGACTTTAAATTGGGAGTCGTTTTTTCCAATATGAAGTTCTCGGTTAGAGATATGGAGACTGATACCTCACTTTATAGTTTTAAGAACGAACTCGACACTGATGTTGATAACTTTCAGCAGTTTCGCTTTTTAGACAATCAGACAGTGGTTCTAATGAGTAGAAGCACAGTGCATATATTAGATGTACGGACGCAAAGTGTAAGTGGTAGTTTTAAGCCTAAATTGTTACCTTGTAATCCAATGTACAACTTCGTGATTATCGGGAATGACTTAATATTAGCATCACGCCATTATTTGTATAGAGCCGATATTCGGGACTTTGAAGACACTTCATATTACTCACATTTCATCAAAAATGCTCCTTGTTATATAGATTTTACTATCAAAGGTTGTGATACTTATTTGACTGTGTGTGGACAAAGCTACGACAATAGAGCATTGTTTACAGGCGATTCACCATATTCACTACCATACGATATTCCTAATTTGAAAGAAACTCTAGTGCAGACTAAATTAAAACACCCACCTTTAGTGCTTCAAGATTACTTAGATCCTAAGGTAGAACACTGTCTAACAGGATGCAAAATTTTAACCGTTAATGAAAACGTATGCCTGTACACTTCTAACTGTTTCGGTGAAATATTTCAACAAAATGTCTATGAAGAACAACCTGATACCTACGAACCTGTGACGAGGATGTACGAGTGGTCAAAAACAGTTGAAAATCCAAAAGCAACCCTTCATGCCACCAATTTTGAGCAAGTTTCTGATATCAAGTTCTCCTTAGACGCTCCCGTTGCCAAAGAAAAATCATCACAGAAGCATCCTGCAAAGAACAAAGAAGAGAAATTCCTGGAAAAATTTGAAGAAAAATACTCTACACAGAATGTGAACAGTGAATTCGCTAAGGATTTTTTAAATGTTTGGGAAGATAGTGAAGAAGAGGTTGCAATAGAGACCATACCGAAAGAACAATCTAGTCAAAGGACCAAAAATTGGGTTGACCTACACAATTTTGGACATCCAGATTTAGGACAACACAGCAAACAGTGATAGTTTTATGAAATTTAATAAACTATTTATATTTTTGATACACATTTAATATATATTTGATGGGATATTGTGTTTTATTTGTTTTTCTTTACTATGTCTGTTCTTTGTTCTTTATGTATGTACACATTAGTAAGAAAAGTAGATATAATAACATGATCAATACTATGAAACTAATGGTTGCATTAGTGTGAAACAACAACTATTGTGGCGTCAACACAATTTACTACTTTTGTTGGGAATAAACTACATCATCATCAAGGCTTTTCATTCCGGATGAAAAGCTGCTCTTACTTAGAGTTCTCTGATTCGCTTATTGCGGTGAATCTCTCCTCATTCCACTTGTGTGTTGTTCAAGTTTTTAATTTCCGAAGTGGAAATCATCATCATTTGGTTCTACAACTCTACAGGGTGATTGATTAGTAGGGTAAAGCTCAATAGCTCCGCTATAGTAATAGATAGCAATAAAAGTTAATAACAAAAATTTTAGCCACCTTTGAGCTTCACATTACAAAATTAGTTAGAATGTTACAGGGTGTTCGATAACACAGTGGCAGACCAAACTTATGTTTTTTTAAATGGAACACCCTATATTTTATTTTAAATTCGAAATCCTGTTAACTTCTCCATCACAAAAATATAAAGGTTTATTATGTTATACAGGGTATTTACAAAGTTATAACCAATTTTATATGAAAATCGTAACAAGTTCAACTCCCTGTATAAATAAAAATAAGCAAAACAACAATGGTTTATTAATGCCATATTTTTTAACGTATTGTTAAAATTTTCAAGAATGGTCGATATTGCTAATTTTCTTTATATCAAATACAGGGTGAGTCAAAACGCAAGTACATTATTTTCTCAGTAATTTTAAATGGAACACCCTGAATTTTATATCACTATTGAAAAGTACCATTACCGTACTTTAATTTTTAGATAACATTCCCTATGTCTAAATTTATTAGTTTTCGAGATTTTTTCAATGGACCAGTAGCCTGGCCACCCAAATCACCAGAATTTAATAAACTGGACTGATTTTTTTGGGGTTACGTTAATAATGAAGTTTATAAAATACCTCCAACAACAATGGATGAGATGAAAAATAGAATACAAAGTGTATTTCGATGTGTTAATTTACAAATGCTCCGTAGAGTAAGTAGCTCATTTAATGATCGTTTTTAGGCGTACATAAATGTGTTAGGAGATAATTTTGAACACCTTATGTAATTAAACATTAAAAATATTTTATTAAAAGTAGCTTATAATTTTTTCAAACATGTTTTTTGCAAAATGTATTACTGATAAATTATAATTACGTATTTTTTATGGGAAATAAGCCACAATTTTACTAAAAAATGAATTTATTAACGTTTCGAAACCCAAATCGGGTTTCGTTGTCAAAATACAAAATACTAATATCAATAGTATTTTGTATTTTGACAACGAAACCCGATTTGGGTTTCGAAACGTTAATAAATTCATTTTTTAGTAAAATTTTGGCTTATTTCCCATAAAAAATACGTAATGATAAATTATGTTTCGTTCTTTATTTGTTACCTTGTTACATTTACATACAAAAGTAGTGTTTAATTGTCTTCGCAAAATATTGTATTTTGTGTTTGTGTGTTTTTTTTGTAAAATTTATTACTAATTTTCTTTGTTTATTTGTTGCATTTACATAAAAAGACAGTTTTTAATTGTTTCAAAAATGTTGCATGTAGTGGTTGTTTTTGTTTGTAAAATGTATTACTAATAAATTATTTTTATTTCTTTATTTGCTACAGTGTTACATTGATTACCGGATTGATAATCGGTAATCTTCAATTGTCAATTCAGTCATGGCTTACTTAAAATTTAGATAAATTTAAACACCTAAAATAATTTGCTCTGAACAATGAAAATATCTCGAAAACTAATAAATTTGGGCATAGGGAATGTTATGTGAAAATTAAAGTATGTTAATGTTACTTTTCTTAATTACTGAGAAAATACTGTACTTGCGTTTTGACTCACCCTGTATTTGATATAAAGAAAATTAGCAATATCAATAATTCTTAAAAATTTTGACAATAAATAAAAAAATATGGCATTAATAAACCATTGCTGTTGTGCTTATTTTTATTTATACAGGGAGTTGAACTTGTTACGATTTTCATACAAAATTGGTTATAACTTTGTAAATACCCTGTATAACATTACAAACCTTTATATTTTTGTGATGGAGAAGTTAACAGGATTTCGAATATAAAATAAAATATAGGGTGTTCCATTTAAAAAAAAACATAAGTTAGGTCTGCCACTGTGTTATCGAACACCCTGTAACATTCTAACTAATTTTGTAATGTGAAGCTCAAAGGTGGCTAAAATTTTTGTTATTAATTTTTATTGCTATCTATTACTATAGCGGAGCTATTGAGCTTTACCCTACTAATCAATCACCCTGTATGTGAGTCTTGGCTGCGTTTATTTCCCTCCATTGTTATCGGTCCTGAGCAGCTATTTCCCATCTGTTCTCCCATTTTGCGTAGATCACTGGCTGCTGCGTCCTTCCATTTCTTTCTTGGGCGACCAACTGACCTTTTTCCATCGGGCCTTTCCCAGAATGTGGCGTTTAGAAGTCTTTCGTCACTTGATCTTAGCACGTGACCCGCCCATCGTATTCTGTTTGCTTTAATGTAGCGTACTATGTTTCCATCTCCATATATTGTCTGGAGTTCATCATTGTGTCTTCTTCTCCATTCTCCTGTTGTCTCTTCTCTACAAGGCCCATAGATAGTCCGCAGTATCTTTCTTTCAAGTACCAGTAATTTTGTTGTTTCCCGCTGATTCAGAGTCCATGTTTCGCTTCCATACGTTATTGTGGGACGAATTATTGTCTTATATACTCTTATTTTTGCTAGAATTATTGTCTTATATACAGTGGAACCTCGATTATCCGTCTCTCCATTAACTGTCACCTCTGTTAACCGTCAGGGTCCGAACATAAGTTGTATTGAGTACAATAAGCAAAAAATTGAGTCATCAATTCATTTTTTTTAGCATTGTGATAAGCCAAACGAAATTCGCTGAAATGTACAGTGTGGTAACAAATGAAGTTATGGCTGAATCAACTGTTTTGTTTTCGTTGCCTAAAGATGACGAATGGCTAATTTGTGATGAGGACGCAAATGACTATGCTATCGATTGCTGACAGATGATGAAATTGTTGAAATGGCAAAACAGAGGCTGACGAAACAGGTTTAGAAGCTGACACAAACTTGGAATTTGACGGTGGCGATTGGCGATGTCGATGATGCTTTTGCAACTGACAAAGATTTGCCTAAAGAAGCTTCATCTCACATGCAACCATTCATCGAGTGGTATTCTCGGCAAAAAGAATCCAATAAAGTAGATTGAATCTTACGCCGAATAAGAAAATCAGCCCTTGCAAAATGTGAAGCATCAGTAAAACAAACAAAGATTTCAGAATATTTTAAACCAAATTCAACAATATTAACACGAACACAAATTTCTCTTATATCATCAAACAAAACAGACAAATAAAATTTGAGAGTTTTATTATCAATTTTTATTTTTTTTAATGTTCTGTTAACCGTCTTTTCCATTATCCGTCATACCCTTGGTCCGGTGCCCTGACGGATAATCGAGGTTCTACTGTACTCTTATTTTTGCTGGAAGTGGAAATCGAAACGTCAAATAAACTTATTTTTAAGTAAAATTGCGGCTTATTCCCAACAAAAATGGCAAACTAATGGTTTAGTCTGAATGTAAATAAATTAAAATATAACAACCAATCAAGCAACCAATGCTCTCAATTGCCACTCTGCATCTGAAAATATTTAAATAAGAGATAACTTTAATGTAATAAAAGCGTTTTGGTAAAATTGTGGGTCAGGCACTTTGCATCTCATATCCTCAATTTAGAGTACTAAAATATTTACTTTCTTCTCAATCCTTTCAGTAATTTCAAGCATGAAGGGGAACGGAGCAAAATGCAAAATTTTGAGGCATGTCATAATTTTCAATGTGTTTTAAATGCATTAATTTTTTTCGAATCTTGAGAAAACTAATACATTTTTGAAAAATTTAAACGTAGAATGAAAGATTACGTTACTACCGAGGGCAGAAAGTCCCTGAAAACTTCTATAATGTTTATTTTACTAAGTTACAGGGGTGAAAATAAAAGAGAAAATTTAGTGTTAGAAGGAAATAAAGCTGGAAAAATGGCAAAACCTCGCAATTTTTTCGTCCAGCATCGATTTGTACAAAAATTTGGGATTAGGCTCATTTAACCCTCTAGTTCATTTTCTATACTGAGCCGTTGTACGCTTTTGGTTTTTTAAGGGTGAAAACCACCCCTAATTGTAAAAAATTATAAAATAACATTTTAAACTTTACTATTGTCAATATTTGCTTCTTATTAGTTACATAATGATTGTTTTGTGCTTTAAGATATAATATCACAATATTTCAACCCTTAAAACCACCCTTGTTGGAGCTATATATGATAAGTTTACTTATCCTAAAAGAATAATTTCGGCTTGCATCAATTTACATAAAAATTTGGGGTTAGGATCATCTTACCCTGTACTTCATATTCTATATCATGCTCAAGGGCGTTGATTATTGTTAGGGGTGTAAACTACCCTTATTGTCAAAAATTATATAAAAACATTGTAAACTTTACTATAGGTAAAATTTGATTTTGACTGGTTAAATAATGATTGTTTTATGCTTTAAGATATAATATCATAATATTTCAACCCTTAAAAACCACCCTTAATAACATTGCAATTTTTATAAGTAGACAATTTAATAGATCTATACAGAAAAAAAGTAGAATTAAAGAATTACAAAAACATTTATTTACACAAAAATACGAATTTACAAATATATAAAAATACACATACAACTAGTTTTTTAGTCATCCAGTATACGAACGGCTCTGTGGAATTATACAGGTACATTGAAAATGCTCTATAAGGGGACTATTCGAATTTTTCGAAAAAAAATTAGTTTTATAAACATAGCTCCTTCATTTTTGGTGATAAAAAGTTTTTTCAATAATAGTTTTGTAGGATTTTTGAAGCGTAATAAGACTGCGTAAATTAAATTCCGTAAGATCCCTTAATTTTTAATTGAGGTGGGTTTAAAGGGCTCGAATAAGGGGATGTTTGCTCGTAAATAGATGTTTTAAACAGCTATATCTCGCTAACTGTTCACTGTAATTAAAATCTATGCATAAGGAAATTTTAGCTATTAAAAAAGCTACAATTTAGTAGTCTATCATTTTTTTCGTATCTCCAGTAATTTCGGAGATATTTTGAAGAAAATGATAAAAAATGCAAAATTGCAAAAAATCAATTTTCCTTTAAACTCCAATTTTTCTAAAATTAGGCCTTTTGAATAGGTCAAACTTCTTGGGTGTATTGATAATATAAATATAAAAGAAATTACAGAAAGGCGAAGACCACTTGTTAATTACAAGGGTAGTTAGGGGGTTGTTTTCACTGTTTTTTTCGTAGAGAAAAATAGGTACCGCCTTTTTTTTCTTCATAAGTTGCTCAATTTTTATGCTAGAAACTTTTTATTATTTTTATTTGAAAGATCTTATTGTATGCTTGAAAAAACATCAGGTAAGTTTTCCTGGAAAAATGCAAAGTTTTTCCGTTATTTCGCTTTGATTATTACAAATTATGCGTTTGACGAAAAAAGCTAACCTTTAACATGCCATATCTCGGTTTGTATTTGTCGTAAAAATATTATAGAAAAACAGTTTCGTTTGTGTTACTAAATGATACAATTTTGATATTCACAGTTTTTTTCATTAAATCCATATTTTTCGAGTTATTCTCAAAAAACCCTCTAAAAAAGTCGATTTTCCGTCGAAAAATTGTTACTTTCAACCACGAATATCTCGAGAAATATTAGTTTTACGAAGAAAATGTAAAAAACATTTTTTTCTTAAAACTACTTTTTACATCGATTTACATGGTTAAAATGTAATAAAAAATTCCCACCCCGAGATGGGGTGGCAACCACCCC
This sequence comes from Diabrotica virgifera virgifera, assembly GCF_917563875.1. Lineage (NCBI taxonomy): Eukaryota > Metazoa > Arthropoda > Insecta > Coleoptera > Chrysomelidae > Diabrotica > Diabrotica virgifera. Next base: position 12,062,146 of record NC_065448.1, read on the forward strand.
AAGGTTTTAGCGTACAGCGGCATGATATAGAAAATGATCCTTGGACTATTCCCTACCTTCTGTGAAAATTTCAAGTAAATCCATGCTGGACGAAAAAATTGCGAGCCAAAATGCTTCATTTCCTCGACTATGTGATTTGTAATTGCAAATATTTCATTCAAAATAAACTTTTTATTTATTCTAGGGGACTTTCGGCCCTCGGTAATAAAGTAATCTTTCATTCTGCGTTTAAATTTTTCAAAAATACTTATTAGTTTTCTCATGATTCGAAAAAAATTTATGTATTTAAAACACATTGAAAATTTTGACATGCGTCAAAATTTTGCATTTTGCTCCGTTCCCCTTAAATTTTTTATACTGTTCTTAAGATATTTTCTTATAGCATCTTAATGTAATTTACTAGTTTTGTTGGGGATAAGCCAAAATTTAACTTTAAAATTACTTGTTCTGAAGCTATTTATTGTGGCATTTTTGTAATTAACTATTTTTAATGGGATATAAGCCACAATTTTATTAAAAAAAAATGATAATAAAATCATTTTTTTTAGTAAAATTGTGGATTATTTCCCATTAAAAATAGTTAATTAAAATAAATTATTCAACGTTTCAATTTCCTCTTCGGACAGAACTATTTTGAGAACGATTTCTGAAATGGAAATCAAAACATCAAATAAATTTAATTTTAAAGTAAAATTGTGGCTAAAGGTCGCGGCAGATTATCATGCTCGAATCGTTTCCAGCACATAACGTAGTCTCCGAAAATCCTGATTTTACAAAGAGGTGTCTGGTCTGATACGATACGTTCCGGACAGTGTGAATATTAAAACCATTAAAAAACCATATTTAAAACCATTAAAATCAATCTTTTTCGGAAACTAAACGCTACGTGCTGGAAACGATTCGTGCATGATATTCTGCCGCGCCCTTTAGTCCCAATAAAAATTGTATTTTTCGAGTATTTGACATATTTTACAATAAGAAACTACCATTTTTGTCATGGTTCTTTCTTTATTCCCACTGTCTTCTTTATTTGTATATTATGCTACTTTGTTTTTATATGCTCCAAAAAGATTATATTGTAAGGAATCATGAAAACAAGTATTTCTTACCGATTCTGCAATTTCTTTTATTACCTTGTAAATAAGCAATATCGATGGCTAAGAGGACAAATGTATGTCCCTTTTTGTTTAAAATGAGATAGTCCCTGGTCTATACCAGTCGAGATGAAACCTTTATTGTGCTCAAATACTGTATGTCCTCCTCGAATGGTTTGCTAGTTACTAAAGTAGCATTAAAGACATGTCCATTAACAATGACAAACTTGAGCACAAATGTTGCATGTCCAATAATACAGTACCTGTGCTGTTTACAAAATTCAAATTAACGACTCTTTTTAGGGGAGTGCATTTAGATTTTCACTTCGGAAAAAATCAAACAAGATAAAACTTTTTGTAATTTCATTAAGAAATGTTTAATAAACAACATATCAAAAAGTTCTACTCGAGAAGTGGGTGCTTCATTTTTTATTAAACAAATGAACAGCGAAGTTAGATGTTTTTTTAAATAACTTCGAAAATATAATTTTTAGAAAAAAACTGACTTGACCATTGAAAAATTCAGAAAATTATACAAAAAAAACCTTATATAAAGATTTTTCTAAAATTAAATCTCTAGCTTCTGTAATTTTTTATTTATAACGCTAAAGTCACCCTTCTCACACACATTGGAGCACTGTAAACTAGCGTTGGAAGAAGTGCACGGTTGAGTTTTTTAAATGTAATTCTTTAAATAATAGATCAAAAGAAATTTTACAAATTGGACATGAAAGAAGATGAAATAAGCTATCTTATGGTTGTAATAAAAAGAAATAAAATGTATGGACATAAGTACGGTGTGGGCGGAAAATGAGCCTTACATGAATTTTGTTTAAAATGATTTAAAAATGTGTAACTAATACAATTTTACCTATAAAACTCTCAAATTTGCACAACTTACCTCTCAATCAACTTACTAAACGATGTTTCATTTAAAAAAAATCTCAAAAATTTAATTCAAATAATACGATGTCTCAAAAAATGTAATTTTTGAAAACTTCGTAGTTTTACAGAATTCCCACCATTTTAAGACGGTAGTACTCAAGTTTGAATAAATCTAATACAATTTTTTTGCTATTTTTTTAAAGCTTGGGATGTAATTTTTAAAAAACACTGAATTATTTTAGTTTAAAAATGAAATAAACAATTTCTTTTTGAGAAAACTTAGAAAGATAACAAAAATGTAATACAAAAACCGAAAATTACCAGCTGAAAAAATGTATATACAGAGTGATCAAAACCTTTTTCTGTAAAACTTACCTAAAATACATTTATTAATAAGCTTTAACAATAATAAATGTTCAATAAAAAAATTTTTTTTTAGCTCTTATACAGTATGTCTGCGAAACTTGGAACGTATTGATAACTTTTTTAATATCAGTTTTACGAAAAAAGTTATTCTTTATAAAATACTCTGCAACGTACATAACATAAGATGCAACCATCAAATAGCAAATTTTGTTAATTTTGTACGAGGTATGTAAAAAAATATGAATTTCACTCAAGAGTAAAGTACCTTTATATTTCACAATATCGAAAATTTTTATAAAAAAAAGTTGTTTGGAATTAAAAACTATGTTCCAATATGTAATTATATCCTTCTAATCGAAAATTTGTAATATAATTGTGAAAATTATTTGTTTATCTTTTTTTTTAAGAATGAAATTCCATATTTGTTTGATTGGATTCTACTTGTTTTTCATTTAAATATCCGCCATTTTGGATCCGCCATTTTGAAATTTAAATTTTTAATCTTTTATTCAGATTCAACAACCTGTTAAAAATAAAGACAATAAATGTTTTAGAAAAATGTTCTTTTTTATGTTATTTTTAGAAAATCCACATTTTGGATCCGCCATTTTATAGTTTATAATGTTAACATTTAAGTTAGGTTTATCAAAGCTCTCAAAAATAAATATAATATGTAGAAATAAATAGATTTTGTAAAGAAATTATGATTTTACAACTATTTTTTAAGTTATCCGCCATTTTGGATCTGCCATTTTATAATTTAAATTATCAAAATTTGATTCAGGTTTAGCAACCTCTCAAAAATATCCACATATATGTAAACAAACACGTTTTATAAAAAAAATTCGGATTTTACAACTACTTTTTAAGGATTTTTAGGAAAAATCCGCCATTTTGAATCCGCCATTTTGAATTTGCAAATTGTAATGTCAGATTCGGGTTCAGCATAATCAAAACTAAAATAAAAACATTTTTTATCAAAATAAAATGTTGAATTCACCCATATTCTTAACATTATTTATACAAAACAATTGTTATTGTTTAAACAATTAATAAACAATTAGCGGCGAAATTTGTGAGTAGAACTTTTTACTTTAACATATTTATAAACTAACAAAAAACGTTTTAGAAAAATATAACCTTGTTTGATTTTTTCCGAAACATTGTATCTTTTCGTTCTAATTGCACTCCCCTATTTATCGTATGTCCGAAGAAACAATATTTGTCCATATTATTGGAGGCTCGTCAGCCTATAGTATGGTTAAATTGTGTTTGACTCTAGGTATGTTTATTCCGTTAAGAGCGTAGGTGCAACATTTCGAGGCAATAATTTTTAAATGTATTAATTTTTTTTCGAATCCTGAGAAAATTAACAAGTTGTATTTTTGAAAAATTTAAACGCCGAATCAAAGATTACATCATTACCGAGGGCCGAAAGTCCTTGAAAACTTCTATAATGTTTATTTTAATAAGTTACAGGGGTGAAAAAAGAGAAAATTTAGTGTGATTTTTAATTTCAAATATCTCATTCAAAAGAAACTTTTTGTTTACTCTAAGGGAATTTCAGCCCTCGGTAATAATGTAATCTTTCATTCCTCGATCAAGTATTTCAAAAATATTGGTTTTCTCAGGATTCGATAAAAATTAATGCATTTAAAAAGCATTGGTCCGAAATTTAGAGCCGACACCCGTAATAAAAAATTTATTTGTACTACTAGTACATAGGGGAGAGTTGGATAAAACGGGATAGTCGGATAAAACGGGATACCTAGCCTAGAGACCCAACTAGTAGTGCTATCAATCGGACAACGACGGAAACTTGTTCTCAGTCGTCATTTTAACATTCTCAGTTCGTTTTACCTCGATGCCATTATTTGGTGAACAGTTGTTGTGTTTAGAATTGTTTGACTCTATTTTTTTGGTACTTTGTACTTTTAACCCGGGAGTAGTCGCGCTCACTTCTGTAACGTCGATAGTCGCGTGTGAGATTCTATCTCAAAATACGAATTTAAAACAAATTTTTATTTTGTACCAGTTTTATCTACTTTTTATATTGAAAATAGATATTTCTAACAATTTTATTAAAAAAACCTGTGTTAACGGCCACCTGCCAACATCGGCCACCTGTCCTAACGGCCAGTTTAAAAATTTCCCAAACCAATTATATGTAGACTACAAAAACTGGCAATACCGTCCACCTTTCTATATCGGACAATAGTTCTTTCATTTTTAGTGGCCGTTACTGACAAATTTTACTGTACATACTGCGAAAAAGGATGAAATGTGAGATTCTATCTAACGGTGCGACTACTCGCGGGTTAAAGTTAATTGGCTCTCCCCAAAGCCATAAATTCCACAAAAAGAAGAAGAAAAAAAATTCCTACGCATTACTACACCCATCCTCGAGGCACTTACGAAATTTTTTTAAAATTGCAAAATTTTTCATCAAGTTATCGCGAAAAAGGATAAAAATTGAGATTCTATCTCACTGCGCGACTACTCGCGGGTTAAGTGCGTTGTTTTCTACATTATATTGCCTACATATCTAAACATATAATTCCGGTGACTATTATATTTAATTACGCACTCATTAACGAATATTCTCATGTGTAGTCTATCAAATTTTACTTTCACGTTTAGGCAGGAGCCATTTTTGTTTTGAAAAATGTCTGAGTTGGACAAAACGGGACACTTATAAGTTGGATAAAATGTGATACAGTTTTTTATGTCCCGTTTTATCCACCTATTTATTTGTTGGTCTAGTAATTTTTTAAATAGCGATAAAGCGTGTTCTCATACTGCAGAAAAGAACAACATATTTTTATGTGACTTTTGTTCTGATATACGTACCTAGTCCTAAATAAAAGGTCTTTTCCCATTTTGCAATAAAACATAAAAATCGCCTATTTTTAAGTTTCTGACTACTGAAGATATTGTTTTTTCAAAGGTAAATTTTGCTTTGCAGTCTTATATCTACTTAAATATACTTTTTAGATAATTTAATGCAAAAAATTAAATATTGTGAACCTATCCCGTTTTATCCAACCTTGGTATGCTAAAACGGGATGTGCAGGACTTTAATAAATATTTTTTTTTACTATTTTCCAGTCATTAAAAATAGCTAAAAATATGTTTTTTGTGTGCTTCAAAAATGTTATACCTATAAAAAAATAATAATATGATAATTTCTTTAACATTTTTTCCGTAATAAAAATAAACAAGAATGGTATCCCGTTTTGTCCAACTCTCCCCTACTATTTTAAACCTTATTTTATATTTCCACAATTGCAGTATGGAAATATGTAATAAACTTACGTGCATAGAAATCGGCCCACTTAAAAATTTGGTCATTTTTGATGTCTCAAATTTCCTAAACCTGTTGGCCGATTTAAGTTATATTTTGAACATGTTATAGCCTGATTCTTTAAAAATACCACTGGAATAATATTGTTGCTAAACAGGTAAATTTTCATTGTATACCGGGTGTACCAATCAAACTGTGTTTTTTTCTCAAAGTTCGTATCACCCTATGGAATATTCTAGCATTTATAAAATAGTGAAATTAAAACTCAACTGTATTAACTGTAACCTCACGTTTTCTTACATTATGTTTTTTGATTCATTCGTTTATGTTGGGTAATAAAAAAGTTAGGTACTTTAACAACTAGACATGTTCTTTATCAATACTGGGTGTTTTTAAATAAGTGCGACAAACTTGAAGGGGTAATTCTGCATGAAAAATAATGACAGTTGGCTTTATAAACTTACGCCCGCAAATGTTTCGTTTCCGAGATACGGGATGTTGAATTTTTTCTTACAAACTGACGATTTATTTATTGCTTTAAAACCAGTTGAGATATGTAAATGAAATTTGGTAGGTTTTAAGAGATAGTTAGTGCGGATTTTTTTATATAAAATTAAGAATTTTATATTCACCATTAGCGTGCATACGGGTAATATAATCGGTCATATTACACGTATGCGCGCTAATAGTGAATATTAAGTTCTTAATTGTATGTCAAAAAAAGAAATAAAAGAAATAGTAGAGAAACTAAAGAAAAACAAGAGCCCAGGTAAGGATGAAGTAACAGCTGAAATGTTTAAATATGGAGGACCAGTACTAATTAAGCATTCGGAAAAGCTGATAAAAGAAATTTGGGAACAAGAACACATACCAAAAGAATGGACTGAAGCCACACTGTGTCCAATTCACAAAAATGGCGACAAAAGTTTATGCCATAATTACAGAAGAATAGCCCTACTAAACGTTGCATATAAAATACTTGCAGTACATATAAAAGACAAGATAACACAAAAATTAGATAATGACATAGGAGAATATCAATGTGGATTCAGAAGAGGACGTAGCATGGTGGATCAAATTTTCCTGCTTCGTGAGATACAAGCGGAAAGCTACGAATACGGGAAATCTACAATGGCCCTATTCATCGACTTTAAACAAGCTTTTAACAGAGTTAAACGAAAAGAAATATACAAAGCACTATATGAAATTGGAAATAGTAAAAAATTAATAAAGATGGTAAAAGTTACATTCAGAGAAACAGACAACAGGGTTAAAATAGATGGAAAGGAAACAGATAAGTTTAGGGTCGGTGAAGGGGTACGACAAGGAGATCCACTGTCATCATTGTTGTTCAGTATCCTTCTTGAAATAGTCATCAGAGAAGCCGAAATTAATAGGACAGGACTTGTATACCAACGAAAACACCAATGCTTGGCATTCGCTGATGACATAGTACTGATAGCCAGAAGTAAACAATAATTAAAAAAAAATACTAAAAAGACTAGAGGCGATAGGAAGAAAGAAAGGGATATACATAAACGAAGAAAAGACTAAATATATGGAATGGACGGAACGAGAATACACACAAGGACAATATATGACAATAAACACAGAGGCAAAAATATATACATTCGAAGAAGTAGGGAGATTCCAATATCTAGGAGCGACATTCACTAGGAGACCAAATATAAAAGAAGAAATCCAAGCGAGAATTATGGCTGGTAATCGTTGTATCTTTGCTCTAAACAACTTATTAAGAAATAAGAACATATCTAGAGGGGCTAAGATAAGAATATACAAGACAGTGATAAGACCTATAGTATTGTATGCCAGTGAAACATGGACGATGAACAAATCCGAGCAAGTCATGCTTAAAGTGTGGGAAAGAAAAGTCCTAAGAAGAATATTTGGCGGAAAGATATGGAATGGAATGTGGATAAGAAGACGAAATGTAGAACTGGAGAGGATGTATGGTGAACCAAACATAGTAGGGATCATAAAATCACAAAAACTGAGATGGTTGGGACATATCCAAAGGATGCCAAACACGAGACTTCCCAAAAGAATACTAACGGGAGGAATAGGAGAAAAGAAGAAGAAAGGTAGACCGAAAACCAGATGGAAGAAAGATGTTGAAAAAGACATAGAAGAACTGAAAATCACAAATTGGAAAAATAAAGGAGCAAATAGGACAGATTGGAAAGGAATAGTAAACCAAGCCATGGGTCTTCTAGGCCTGGAGAGCTAAACTATATATATGACAAAAAATGTGTAATAACTACGTCTTAAAACCCACCAAATTTCATTGGCATATCTCAGTCGGTTTTAAAGCAATAAAATAAATGGTCAGTTTGTAAGAAAAAATTCAACATTCCGTATCTCGGAAACGAAACATTTGCGGAAATACGTTTAGAAAGCCAACTGTCACTATTTTTTCATGCAGAATTATCCCTTAAAGTTTGTCGCACTTATTTAGAAACACCGTGTATTGATGAAGAGCATGTGTAGTTGTTAAAGTACCTAACTTTTTTATTATCCAACATAAACGAATGAATAAAAAAGCAGAATGTTAAGAAAACCTGAGGCTATAGTTGGGTGTTAATTTCAGTATTTTATAAATGCTAGAATATTCCACAGGGTGATGCGAACTTTGAGAAAAAAACACAGTTTGATTGGTACACCCGGTATACAATGAAAATTTACCTATTTAGCAACAATATTATTACAGTGGTATTGTTAAAGAATCAGGCTATAACATGTTCAAAAAATCACTTAAATCGGCCAACAGGTTTAGGAAATATGAGACATCAAAAATGACAAAATTTTTAAGTGGGCCGATTTCTATGCACGTAAGTTTATATTGTATGTCCATGTTTTACTTCACATTTATTGTCTGTCCATACAGGGGTTTACTTTTAGCTTGTTAAATGTGATTAACATTTAACACTAACAGAAATACATAGAACTGACTAAGATATAAAAGAAAGGTGTAGCACGAACTTAACTGTAATTTAGTTACTTTTAAAGTATGTACGGTTTGTCACGGATAACGCAAACTTTTAAAGTGATTTTACCGAAAACATCAATTTTGGACATACAATATTTGTCCTCGATATAATGATTTGTCAGCCATCGATATAATGATTTAAAAAACACTTACCAGAGGGTACACCTCAGAGTTCCTCTTCTTTCTCTGCACCAAACAAGTGGAAAAACCATCAGGCATAGAAACCGCAGAGCTAGGGCTGCAGATGTTCATCAAAATGGCGAATTTTTCTGATTCTGTTAGCAAATTTGACTTCCCTGGGCCTTCAGCAAATTGCTGTGGAGAGAGGGTCAAAAACCGAATTTTCATTATGGCGTCTCTGATGGTTGGGTGGCTGCTGTTGGCTTCACTGGTTGCATTTGCTACTGAATAACATTTTTATTACACAAACATCAAAGGAAACCGCACACATCTTATGGAAAATCTAATATCATTCAAATGCAACAAGATACACGAATATATTGGGATGCAACGGCGTAAATTGATATAAATAAATCTAAAATCAAATGGGTATGTACAGCTGGTTCCTAAAAAAACTGATACTGACTCTTAAAGCGTATTTTGTAGAAAATTGAGCACAGTATTTTGAAGGATACATTATTTACATACTGTCACTGCCAAATCTTAAAATTTGTCAGATAACTTATTCTGTTCAACCTCAAAAAATGTCTCCACAAGCTAGCAAAGAACTAAAAGCAAGAATTGTAACGAAATTATTAGAAGATAGTTGGTCACTATCTGCCGTAGCGAACCATTTTAACGTAAGCAGAACAACAGTTTTTAATATTAATAAAAGATGAAAAAAAACAAGAGACTCTTGAAAGAAAGCAAGGTTCTACGCTTTTGGAGAGATTAAAAGAGAATCCTTTTGAAGATGCGAAAACTGCAAGAATTATGTCATAGTTTCCGGAAAGAAAGACAACAACTTGGCGCAGAATTAAAGCATCGCGTCTTAGGTACCGAACTGCAGCAAAAAACAAGCTCTTACACCACAACAAAAGCAATCAAGACTTATATTTGCTTAAAACCATCAACTACAAAATCAAGATTTTTGGAACAGGGTAATATTTACAGATGAGAACATTTTTCAATCTTCTAAAAAGGGCAAAATTGGGGTGTATAGACCAGAACTTATTGATGGCAAGTTTGTTGGGCAGACTTATCTGACTATTCTAGAAAACATCATGTTTCCCAGTGTAGAACAGTTATATCCAGAAAATAATTTTATCCTCCAATAAGATAATTGACCTGTTCACACTGCAAATATAATAAACCAGTGGCTCTAGAATAACAACATCGAAACCTTACCATAACCCAGCTACAGTCCAGATTTAAACCCAATCGAGAATGTGAGGAGGATTATTATAAAACGGTTGTATCGGCGTAATGTTTTAACTCAAAATACTGAAGAGCTGTGAATTCTATTTTTACATACCTCAATTTAGTATAGTTTTGGTCTTCCAGACCCTCGCTTTCTTTCGAGAGTTTCTTGTTCTATCCATTTTTTATTAATAGAAAAACTGTGGTTCTGTTTATGTTAAAATGTTTTGCTGCCTCTGATAGTGGCCAGTTATCTTTTAATTTGGTTACAATTCTTGATTTAATATATTATTGAGTTAAGTCGCTTGTTTTATTCCTTAATAATAATAATAAAAATAATAACAACAAGCCTATTTTATGTAAAAACTATCATTTATATACTCTTTATAAAATGCAGGAATTCAAAATAATATCAAAATCTAGACCTTAATAATTATTACAATTTATGAATTAACATATTATGTAATCAGTTGTTTGTTTGTTTATTTTATTATTTTTCTGTCATAATAGGGCTTTTCATTCACAGTCATTTGTTTCGAGCTTTTGTCATGTGTCACATAATATTAATATATCTACGTCAAACGTTATTGGTATCTACCAATGATACAAACCAAAGACGTATGATGTAGCTATATTAATATTATGTGACACATGACAGAAGCTCGAAACAAATGACAATCGATGAAAAGCCCTATAAATGTTCAAATCTTACTAAGAGTCGTATCAGATTTTTTTAGGACCCAGCTGTACGTGAGTTAGAGTGAGAAAAGTGATTTTGTGAATCGGCAAATTATAAATTTTTTTGCAGGTATTAAGACTCTTATCTTATAGAATATAGAAGATATAATTGAAAACTCAAACCAAAGTACCTACAGTCGGAAAAATGAAAGAATACCCATGAACGAACATATAAAACACGCTGTATTTTCCTGTCACCGTGTCACAAAGAAAATTGCCCAGCGGAAGTACATGTAATAATAATTATTACATGTAGGTACTTGCGCTGGCCAATTTTTTGTATGACACGGTGACAGGAAAATACATCGTGTTTTATATGTTCGCTCATGGGTATTCTTTCATTTTTCCTACTGTACATAGTTTAAGCTGTTTTCAATAGTGACTAGACTAATAGTATTTGAATATGACAGTTTTTCCACTGTCCACGGATTTCCATACATTTTAATTACAATTTGCGCCGTTATTAATCAAAATTCAGAGTTGGCGCAAGGATATGAAATGATTGTAATTCCTAGACGAATCTATTCATGTAAATTTTCTTGTATTTGAGTGATATTACATTGTCCATTAGATGTGTGCGGTGTCCTTTGCGTTTTATAGTTTATAGTGAATAATGATTAGTGCTCTTGCCAGCACACGAAAAACATGCAACACTGTAGAAAAATTAATATCTATGCAACATGTCTCATTTACAATTTTCAGACAATCAATCGGGCTCCACATTACGGGCGTAGCTAAATGCTAAGGCGCTTTGATTTCCAACCAAATCACCCTAATATAAGAGGGTTCGATCCCCGATGCAAATTTTTATTTTTTTATACATTTTATGAGTTTAATATTTGAATAAAATATAAATAAATTGTTTAAAGTATATTAATTTCGTTGAAATCATATAATAGAAGTATAACTTCTTACGTGCGTACAAAGTACACACACATTCTTTTTATTTTATCTTATTTATTTTTCTTTTAATATTCAACTCTTGCTAGAATTAATTTATGAAGTAGATATAATAGTTAGTTGCAGTAAAATAGTCTAAATAAAAATAAAAATGAATTTAAGAAAAGTTTGTATAAAATTTTAAATTGAAAATTGAGTTCATGAGACATTTAAGATATAGAAAGCTTTGTAGAATTTCCTGTACCGTGGAAAAGTTTTGATATTGACAAATGTAGTGTTTAAGCACAAACATCACATAAATCAGTAGTAAAGTAGATTTTTAGTCAATAAATCATATATTGGTACCATTTAGTATGAAAATAATCTTAAGAGGCTATCCTAGTGTAAAAGTACGAAATTCAAATACTTTTTTTGGGAATTTCTAAAATAGAAAGTACTGTACCAATTGTTTTGAAAATTTGCATGACCATTTATTATAACAAGAAGTACATTCAAGACACTTTTCATAAAAAAATATTAAAAATTAAACGACTTATTCGCCATCTACTAGCACCGTGAAAATAAAAACATGGCTCCACTGCTGCAGTGATTGGGACTAATAGAGATCCTCAAACATAAAATTTATTATTGAAATATAAGATATTTTCTAGGGGTTTCTTGATCGTATAAAAAATTTCAATTTGGCGGTTTTTGAAACTGAAAATGTTTAAGCTAATTTTAAAATTTTTGTTTCAACACTTCGTCATTTTTCCAAATTTTAATATTTTTTAAAAATCCTAGTTCATGGTATAGGAAATAACTTATATTTCAATAATGACTTTGAAATTTTATGTTTCAGGATCACTATTAGTCCCAAACACTGCAGCAGTGGAGCCATGTTTTTATTTTCACGGTGCCAGTAGATAGCGGATAAGTCGTTTAATTTTTAATATTTTTTTATGAAAATTGTCTTCAATGTACTTCTTTTTATAATAAATGCTCATGCAAATTTTCAAAATAATTGGTACAGTACTTTTTATTTTAGAAATTCCCAAAAAAATATATGAATTTCGTATTTTTACACTAGGATAGCCCCTTAATATATTCTATTTAAGAAGATACTCAAATGGAAAGAAATGGCTTAATATATTTTCTATTTAGCTGTATGACATATATTTCTTTGTATTTTAGTCTTTACTTATCTTTTTAACATAGTGTTGTCTTAATTACTTCCACTTCTCCTGTCCTGTACTATATTTTTTTTACAAAAAATGTATTAGACTGTTCTTATCATTCGTTTCTTAGCTAAATTGGCACATTTGTCACTTTATATGTGCTTTTAGTACATGCATATTATACACTCACCGGCACAAAATTCAGCCACCCAAAATTTTTGATTAAGTTTGACAATTTATAACTTTATTATTTGTGCTCCGATTTTCAAGATTCTTGCACCAGTTTGTAGGTACATGTATTGATATCGTTTGGTATTATTCCGGTAACAAAAATTTTTTGCTTGCATGGCATTATACAGGGGTGAATGGAAGCGTTGTATTTTCTCCTAACTTTAAAAAATTCTGTGGAAAAATGGAATAGCTGATTTTGTTTCATAGTCCTGTCATATTCACTAATTTTTTTTTGAATTATCCCAATATCTCTTTTCTTGTAAGAGCTGTACCATTTTTTGTAAATAAAAACACTGATTGACTCATAAAATAGAGGTTGTATTGATAAGATTAGAATGGACCGCATGCAGCCCAGATCTCAATCCTATTGAGCATTTATGGGATAAATTAAAAACGCTATTCGCCGTCATCCTAGGCCTCCAGAAAATTTGGTACAGGTATGGCCCTGGTAGAGGAATATCGGGCTATTCCCCAGGCAAGAATTAACACATCTTTATTCGATGCTAAACAGATTGCGAGCAGTCGTTGCTGCAAAAGGTGGACATACTCGCTATTGAATTGTTTTGTTGTTAATTTTGTTTTGTTTTGTTAACTTTAGTGCGTTTGATATTTTTAATGAAATAAACCTTCAAAGCAGTGTTTTTATTCACAGCTCTTACAAGAAAAGATATATTCGGATAATTCAATAAACAAAACATTAGTGATACCTCCAGGATAAAAAACAAAATGAGCCCTCCTGATATGAAAATAAAATCATATCTTTCTAACAGATATCAAGCAGTAAAACTTAATCAAACTACTTCAACTTTTTTAAGAGTTAATACTGGTGTGCCTCAAGGTTCTATATTAGGCCCAATATTATTCTCTACATACATATTAAATTTTCCTTCTACTTTTTTATCTTGTTCTCAACATTATTATGCAGACGATACTCAGCTTTATATATCATTTAGTTTAGATGAATGTGAACAGGTGGTCCAAGCAATAAATTATGATTTACTCAGCTTACAAATTTTTTCAAAACAAAATTTTTTTCAAATTTTTTTACATCAAAAACTCAGGCTATTATTTTCGGAAAATCAGCTCATAGAAAAATATTTTTTTAAAATTACTCAAAAAAATTATCTTTGGTGATGATAGTTTAGTTTTTAGTAAAAAAATTAAAAGCCTTGGTGTGTGGTTAGATGAAGATTTAAGATTTACGCATCACGTCAGTCTGTGTCTACAAAGAGGATACGCGGTACTGAAACTGTTATATCAAAGTCGTAGTATATTAAACAGAGCTACCAAATCTATGTTGTGTAATGCTCTAATTTTATCTAAACTTAATTACTGCAATGTACTTTATCATGCATGTCTCACAGAATTCGATTCCCGGAGAATACAAAAGTTGCAAAATTGTTGCCTGCGTTTAGTTTTCGGAATCACAAAATATCAAAGTATAAGTAGTACCTTTACTACACTCAAATGGTTAAATATGAAAAATCGACGAAAACTACATGCTTTATGCTTCTATCATAAAGTTATTAGGGATAGAATGCCTCCATATTTGTATGATAGAATAACTTACAGGACTGACGTGCATAATCTTAACCTTCGACATAAAAATTCTCTCACCTTACCAAGCCATTCAACACATTTTTTTAGACGTTCATTTTCTTTTTTAATTGTTAGCTACTATAACGATTTGTGTGACAGCTTTCGAATCATTTCCAGGACAATTAGTCCTGTCGCCAGGGGGGGTACAACGGCCTCGTTAATTCAGATGGACTTACCCAAGTTTTTTTTATGTATTTTGACCCGTAGAACACGAATTTTTTGGGTAACAGTTGATCCGGATGTCGATAAGATTGTTATAGACCAAGAACTTGAGGAATCAAATAACAGCGATTTTTGGCAAAACAAAACAATATTTTGTATTTTTTGGGTCATTTTAAGCAAAAAATATTTCTACAAGTTTTTTAGTAGGATGCACAGTTTTCGAGATAAACGCGGTTGAACTTTCAAAAAATCGAAAAACTGCAATTTTTAAACCCGAATAACTTTTGATTAAAAAGTAAAACAGCAATTCTGCTTAGCGCCTTTGAAAGTTCAAGTCAAATTATGTCGGTTTTGATTATTTGCATTGCTAAAAATTTATTGTGTTATTGTTAAACAAAGCTACAAACAACTAGTGCGTGAGTGATGTTTCTATGATTTCTCATTTAAAATCGAACGAGTAGGTAGAATAGGTACTAGTGCAATCAAGACTATTTCTACGTTACATGCGTTAAAACGCATGTAAAAGCACGGGAAACCCTACGTGTTTATAGCTTTGTTAAACAATAAAAAAATAAATTTTTACCAATGCAAATAATCAAAACCGATATAATTTGACTTAAACTTTCAAATGCGGTAAGCAGACTTGCTATTTTATTTTTTAATCAAAAGTTATTCGGGTTCAAAAATTGCAATTTTTCGATTTTTTTAAAGTTCAACCGCGTTTATCTCGAAAACTGTGCATCCTACGAAAAAACTTGTAGAAATATTTTTTACTTAAAATGGCCCAAAAAATACAAAATATTGTTTTGTTTTGCCAAAAATCGCTGTTATTTGATTCCTCAAGTTCTTGGTCTATAACAATCTTATCGACATCCGGATCAACTGTTACCCAAAAAATTCGTGTTCTACGGGTCAAAATACATAAAAAAAACTTGAGTAAGTCCATCTGAATTAACGAGGCCGTTGTACCCCCCCTGGCGACAGGACTAAATGTTTAAAAGAAAAATGTTTGAGCTTCTGTTTAGTGAACAGTAACATATATAAGAATATACCAATTGCTATTTATAAGAAATATTAAGTTATTATTAATTATAGATATTTATTTACATTGATTATTGACAGCTGTAAGTACTTCTGAATTATAATATATATTTTTTTATAAATAATTTAAGTTAGACTATAAATTGCAACATTGGGGGTTAGGTGGAAGAGCATATGTATGTTGTTGTCTCTTGACAGCAATATACAAACTGAATCTCGCCCTACAAATATATTATAAATCCTTATTTTATAATTTTTTAAATATTAATAAAGACATTTATTATTATTATTATTATTATTAAACAAAATGAGCCCTCCACTTTTTCCACAGAGTTTTTTAAAGTTAGGAGAAAAAACAACGCTTCCATCCACCCCCGTATAATGCCATCTAAGCAAAAAAATTTTGTTACCGGAATAATAACAAACTATATCAATACATGTCGTACCTACAAACTGATGCAAGAATCTTGAAAATTTGAGTACAAATAATAAAGTTATAACTTAATCAAAATTGTCAAACTTAATCAAAAATTTTGAGTGGCGGAATTTTGTGCCGGTGAGTGTATTATGCGAATAACAAGTAAAAGAATGGAAAAATAATTAGAGACTTATCAACCCAGAGAACAGGCAAGATTAAAAAAAAGTTATTGAATTAATGACCATCTATAAAGTATAAAAACCCAAATAGAGAAAGTACTGGAATACAATATACCTCTAGTGCTAATAGTCGGAGAGATAGAAGCGGATTTTGTGCGTGATAAGTAATATGGAAAAACTATAAGGGGATAAGTTGAATTAGTTGTGTACATGACTTTCACCAACGGCCGGAAACCAGAGTTGGGGCCGAGGGTAGTTATAAGGGGTCAAAGTCGCGGATTTTATTATTCTTTTTATGACGCTCATGATCGAGATAGTGCACCAAAATTTGGGAATAAGTAGGTCATGACGTAACTAAGTAAAATCTCTAGGGGCGGAACGCTGCGTGGCCGACAAAGGGGTGGGGGTAGGGGTGAATGTAAAAAATATAAAGGGTTTTTTGCGACGTTCGTGATTGAGATAGTGGACCAAAATTTGGGAATAAGTAGATCATGACATTACTAAGTAAAATCCTCAGAGCCGGAAACCAGAGTTGGGTATGAGGGTAGTTATAAGGGGTCAAAGTCGCCGTTTTTATTATTTTTTTTTTGTGACGCTCATGATCGAGAGAGTGCACCAAAATTTGGGAATAAGTAGGTCATGACGTAACTAAGTAAAATCTCCAGGGTGGCACTCTGCGTGGCCGACAAAGGGGTGGGGCAGGGGTGAATACAAAAAATATAAGGGGTTTTTTTGCGACGTTCGTGATTGACAGAGTGCACCAAAATTTGGGAATAAGTAGACCATGACATAACTAAGTAAAATCATCAGAGCCGGAAACCAGAGCTAGGCATGAGGGTAGTTATAAGGGGTCAAATTCGCCGTTTTTATTATTTTTTTTGTGACGCTCATGATCGAGATAGTGCACCAAAATTTGGGAATAAGTAGGTCATGAGGTAACTAAGTACAATCTCCAGGGATGGAACGCTGCGTGGCCGATAAAAAGGTGGGGGTAGGTGTGAATATAAAAAATATAAGGGGTTTTTTGCGACGTGCTTGATTGAGATAGTGCACCAAAATTTGGGAATAAGTAGACCATGACTTAGCTAAGTAAAATCCCCAGAGCCGGAAACCAGAGTTGGGGATGAGGGTAGTTTTAAGGGGTCAAAGTCGCAGTGTGTATTATTTTTTTTGTGACCCTGCACAACATTTGTCCCCCACGCAGCGTTCCGCCCCTGGAGATTTTACTTAGTAATGTCATGATCTACTTATTCCCAAATTTTGGTGCACTATCTCGATCACGAACGAAAAAAAAACCTCCATATATTTTTATACTCACCCCTGCCTAACACCCCTTTGTACCCCGTGCAGCGTTCCGCCCCTGAAGATTTTACTTAGTTACGTCATAACCTAGTTACTCCCAAATTTTGGTGCATTATCTCCATCATGAGCGCCACAAAAAAAAAATAATAAAAACCGCGACTTTTACCCCTTATAACTACCCTCGTCCGCCACTCTGGTTTCCGCCTCTGGGGATATTACTTAGTTATGTCATGGTCTACTTATTCCCAAATCTTGGTGCACTATCTCAATCACGAACGTCGCAAAAAACCTCTTACATTTTTTTATATTCACCCCTGCCCCACCCCTTTGTCGATAACGCAGCGTTCCACTCCTGGAGATTTTACTTAGTTACGTCATCACCTACTTATTCCCAAATTTTGGCGCGCTATCTCGATCATGAGCGTCACAAAAAAAATAATAAAAAACGGAATTTTGACCCCTTATAACTACCTTCCTTCCCCACTCTGGTTTCCGGCTCTGGGGATTTTAATTATTTATGTCATGGTCTTCTTATACCCAAATTTTGGTGCACTATCTCAATCACGAACGTCGCAAAAAACCCGGTATATTTTTTATATTCACCCCTACCCCCACCCCTTTGTCGGTCACGCAGCGTTGAGCCCCTAGAGATTTTACTTAGGTACGTCATGACCTACTTATTCCCAAATTTTGGTGCACTATCTCGATCATGAGCGTCATAAAAAAAAATAATAAAATCCGCGACTTTGACCCCTTATAACTACCCTCGGCCCCAACTCTGGTTTCCGGCCGTTGGTGAAAGTCATGTACACAACTAATTCAACATATCCCCGTATAGTTTTTCCATATTACTTACCACGCACAAAATCCGCTCCCAGCTCTTAGACTATAATATTTATCGATTTTCATAAAGTCTTTGACACAGTGCGCTAAGGAAAATACTACAGGCGCTTAAAAATGCAGGCTAGATTATAGGTATACAAAATTATTATACAATATATACCTGTGTACAGGCAACAAACTCTGTCAAATTAAATAATAATAGTAATTGCGGGGGTTAAACAAGGAGACTAAATGTCACCTGAACTTTTTAATACGGTGCTGGCAAATGCTTTTAACAATTTGGATTGGCTAACCATGGGAATAAAAATAGATGCAGAATATCTAAACAACATACGTTTGGACGATGATATAGTCACAATTTGGCTGAGGATCTAGGAATGGCAATGTATGGCACAGGAACTCATTGTGGCTACAGAAAATGTATGATTAAATATAAACATCTCGAAAACAAAAATAATGACTTTGGTACCCAACAAGAACATCAGTATTGGTGGACAAGAAACAGAACTCATAGATAAATATAAATTTATATACTCATAGAAACTTTTAATAAAGTAACATAAAGGATATGTACAAAAATAATACGAATACAGTAAGAACCAATAACGAGGAATCCAGAGAATTTACTACAAGTCAAGGCGTCAAACAGGGATGCGTGCTGAGTCCACTGCTATTCTCAGTGGTACTGGATGAAGCGATAAAGAAAGCCAAGAGAAGAATGAGAAAACTAACATTAGGAAACTGGCAAATGAAACGGACTCAACTATCGGAGCTACTATTTGCAGATGACATGGTATTGATAGCAGAAAACAGAGAAGACTTACAGAACAATCTTGAAATCCTAGAAGAAGAACTATCAAACACAAATATGAAAATTAATACAGAGAAAACAAAAACAATGATAATTTCAAATACGGGGAAGACACACGCAATATAATTAGACGGGAAAAAACTAGAGCAAGTGGAATATTTTAAGTACCTAGGAGTAATAATCGAATCAAATGGTAAACAAGACATGGAAATAAACGAGAGAATGGGACGAACAGGAAGCTTATTTAACACCATGAAAACAACATTCTTGGGGAAACAAGAGATACCGGATAAAGTAAAAATGGCAGTCGTTAAATCAGTAGTTACACCAACAATCATGTATAGCAGCGAGACCGGGAGCTTGACAGGGAGACAAAAATCCAGAGTCAATGCTATGGAAATGAGGTTCCTGAGGAAAATAGCACACAGAAAGAGGACAGACAAAATACGAAACGAAACAATGAGACAAATCCTAAAACTAGAACCAATCAATAAAAAAATAGTGGAGGGACAACTTAGATTGTTCAGGCACATGTGTAGAATGTCGAACGAGAGGCTTACAAAACGAGTGTTCAAAACGAGAGTGCAGGGGAAAAACAAAAGAGGAAGACCAAGAGTTATGTGGGTAGATGAAATCAGAGTCGAGAAGAAGGGATTGACATTGGAAAGTGCAAGAAACCTAACGCAAGATCGGAAAGCATGGAGACTACAATGCCAAACTCAACTCCACCAGCCTTACACCTAAAGGTAGAAAGGCTTAGGACTAAGTAAGTAAGAAACTTTTAAAAGTGAGCTGCCAACATGCCTGAAAAGTACTTGAACAATGCATCCTCCCAGTGTTGACAAACAGACCAGAAACACTTATCTTAACAAAAGCATCAGCTACCAAACTTAGAGTCACACAGAAAAGAATGGAATGATCCATATTAGGAATAAATCTGCGAGACAAAATAAAAAACGCAGAGATCAGGAAAACAACCAAGGTGATTGACGTCAATCTAAAGGATAGCCAGACTAAAATGGAGATGGGCCGGACACATAGCCAGAATGACAGATGGGCGATGGACAAAGAGGTTATTGGGATGTTGACCTAGGAAAGACAAGAGAAGCGTCGGTCGACCACCTACAAGATAGACTGACAATACGGATGTTCACTAATTTTTAAATATAGTTAAATTCAATAGATTATAAGGTATATAAAGACGTACCAATCATAAAACTGTTTAAAAATGTACATTTCTTAAGATAAATGAGTTCATAATGTTGATTTTCTTGGAGGCTAGAAAAACGGTACCCTGCAGCGAGGCTACGTCTGTGACGTCAGCAGTCGTATCGTCTTTGATCGACTAGTTTTGTATACTTATTTGCGAAGTGTATTTGAATGTGTGCAGTTCTTTACGTATTTAATTAGTAAAAATAAAGCCAAATAAGTGGTGTTTTGTTCCTTGGTGTGTAAATACCTTTAAAAACAATAGGGAACTTGCATAAATTTTTAAATTCGAAAAAAATGTTATAAATCACAACAGAACATAATTTAAAACATGTATCAAAGATAAAAAAAGTTTTGTTTGTCTTTCGTTTGGCCCCTAAAGACGATTAAAAATTCAAATTGAAACAGGTGGTCCAAAACGCATAGTGACGTCATATAGTTGTGCATGTACATTCTGCACCAACAAAGTAAACAAAATTGTATATAATTTTAAATTAGACATTATAAACGTCAGTAGAAAATACAGTTATGTAACGTCACAAGCGTTTTTGATCGTTTGAACTATTTTACATTGGCTAAGGGTTCTTCTAAACCAAGGCCAGAAAACAGAAAAAATATATAGATTTTAAATTATCTTCTAAGTTATTATGAGGTTTTATCGCGTGAAAGTTTGGAAATATTATTTTTAAAGGAAACTGAATAATATTACGTAATAAAAAAATGTGTAAGTTCCCTCATAGGTTTGGCATTCGTTTTGACACTGACACTAAGTTTTATAAATATATTTGATAATTTCTATTTCTGATATATTTGAGTGTTTTTAAGATATATTTTTTAAAATGACCGAAGAGGGTTTTTGTAAAGGGCAGTCTGATAACTTACCTATAGTTGATATGTGTATGGTGGTTACATATTTTCAAAAGAGTGAAAATTTTTCCGTCGGAGAAGTTCGGGGAGTTAAAGCAGATAAGTAAGTACATATATTATGTACCTATATTATACTCCCATTATACCTACTAATTTTATACTGTGATTTTATTCTGATTATTATTCTCATAAGTATTTAACGATAAAACTTAGTAGGTACACACTTCCTATTAAGTATAGTGGCAATATTATAAAACACAGAAATATGAAAAAATATACTTGTTTTATTTAACACTATTAAGCAGACAATAGACTACTTACGATAAAATGATCTTGACATACATGAAGACCTTGTGTATTACCTGAAATATATTTTTTCGACATGCAAATAACCACTTTAAACGGCGTTTTTTATCCCTTGGTAATCTAATAAATATTTTATTGGGGTTTTGAATGCTTGTACTTGTACAGAATGGCACTAAACAATACTTATAAAGTTTTTCTTTATTTTCCATATTAATCTTTCTCTTTTTTCCTTCAAAACCTGTAAACTCCAATCCCAACAAACTGGTATATTTTTTATATTATTACAATGACATACGATAAAAAAATGTCATTACAATATAAATATTTTCCCATATTTCGCGACGATGCTGTGGCCAAATACCCAAGTAGGTGGAGGCCAATAAACTAAAGAAGAAGAAGAAGAATATACTTACATCTAACCCTCCCACATCACTGATACAACCATATAAAAAACTAATGTAAAACTATGTGACGTCACGGGCCGTCTGAACTACTTTAAAATAAAGAAGACTTTAAATTTGTATTTCTAAGTTATTATGAGTTTTTGAAGCGGGAAATTTTGGAAATCTCATTTTTATACAAAACTGAACATTATTATGTAATAAAAAAAAATGTGCAAGTTCCCCATTCTGACAAGATTTCTATTACAGTTCCAGCTAATTTAAATCGTAAAAAGAAACGTAAAAAAGAAGTATATGTATCAATAAAAGCCAAGAATTTCTCTTGCGAAGATCACTTCTTTATTTTAAGTTATGGATCTTTTCCTAAATAAATGGGTTTTTAAATTAAGTACTCATTTTTACCCAATTCTAAGATATGTTTTAGATTTAAGTGAGCTTGGTTATACAAAAATAAATTGTAAAAATTCTTAATACCTACAGTCGAAAACTTCGTATTTTGGACTTAAAAATCTTTGGACTTAAATATTTGTTTCTAAATATCCAGGCAACGAAATGGGTTAGCAAGAAAATTTTTACAAAAATAAAAAGTACCTATATATGTATGTATGTAGATAGGGGTGATAGGTACACTGCGACCCGTAGGATCTATTGTGTCCCAAGTACCTATACAGGGTGCGCCAAACCTCTGGTCTTCTTTGATTACAGCTAAACTATGAGATATACAAAAAAATGTTTATAACAAAACTAATGTGGACCAAAGAGGTCTATAATTTAAAATTATTTTCAATTATACAGGGTGAGTCAGAATGACGGTATGAACCAAAGTTGTATTTTTTTAAATGGAACACCCTGTATATTAAATCATTTTTGAATATATTATTTAAAAATATGAAAAATTTGTATAAGGTCTTAGAGGTCTAAACTTAATAATTTTCGAAATATTTACATTTTTATTGAGAAAAATGGTAATATTTATAGGGTTGTGGATTATGTTTCCAAGGAAATAAAAATTTAGGTGATAGGTCAAAGTTTTTAAAATATAGTGTTATTTTTAAATAATTTAATATTTTTTACTTTTAGCCATAAAATATACAGTGTGATCACTATTTGCAAATACAAAATTTTCTCATTTTTTTTTAAATGGGACACCCTGTATATTAGTTTTGCGTTTGGTAGTAAATATTACAACCTTTCTTTTGGTATAAGGTTGTATGTACCTAGCATGTTTCGTTTTGTAGATATTTTAAAAAAACTATAGATTTTACGTTTTTGCGGATTTTTTATTTAAAATTTTTTTGCAAAAAAAAAATTATAATCTGGTTTTAGAAACATAGACTAAAATATAAAATATGAAAATAAAAACGTAATTAAAGATTAAAATAAATCGTATGCTAGTACAATTCAATTGAATTTAATAACTTTAAATTATTTTACAAAAAATATTTTACCATATTAATGAATACATAAATTAGTTACTAAATTAAATAAACAACCAAATTTTAAATCAACCGTAGTAATTCTGCTACCGCAGCAACTTTCCTATACCAAATTAATTGTTAGTTATATTGTATTTACGAGTAAGATCAGTTAATAACTTTTTAATTTACCTACATCTTGAGAACGTATAAAGTATGCTTTGAAACAAATGAACGTTATGGAAGTATATTAAGAAGTAAATAGTATCTATGTACCTACTCGTGTCACAAAATCTGGTAATAATTTCTAATGGTTTCGCCCAAAACAAATGTCATATCCAAAAATGTTTCGGTTAAAAAATTAAAATTTAAAATAAAAAAAATTGTTACAAAAATTTCAACTACAAAAGTATTCCCAGTTTTTGTGACACCAGTAAATACTATTTATATTAATAAATAATTTGGATGATACATTTAACATTCATTTGTTTCAAAGCATACTTTATAATAATTTTTATATTCTCAAGATGTATGTAAGTAAATTTAAAAGGTAAATTAAAAGTTTAACTAAATAAAATTTAACTAACAATTAATTTGGTACAGGAAAGTTGCTGTAGTAGAAAAATTACTACGGTTGATTTAAAATTGGGTTGTTTATTTATTTTAGTAACTAATTTATGCATTCATTAATATGGTAAAATATTTTTTGTAAAATAATTTAAAGTTATTAAATTCAATTGAATTGTACTAGCATACGATTTATTTTAATCTTTAATTACGTTTTTATCTTCATATTTTATATTTTAGTGTATGTTTCTAAAACCAGATTATAATTATTTTTTTTGCAAAAAAATTTTTAAATAAAAAATCCGCAAACACGTAAAATCTATAGTTTTTTTTTAAATATCTACAAAACGAAACATGCTAGGTACATACAACCTTATACCAAAAGAAAGGTTGTAATATTTACTACAAAACGCAAAAGTAATATACAGGGTGTCCCATTTAAAAAAAATGAGAAAATTTTGTATTTGCAAATAGTGATCACACTGTATATTTTATGGCTAAAAGTAAAAAATATTAAGTTATTTAAAAATAACACTATATTTTAAAAACTTTTACCTATCACCCAAATTTTTATTTCCTTGGAAGCATAATCCACAACCCTATAAATATTACCATTTTTCTCAATAAAAATGTAAATATTTCGAAAATTATTAACTTTAGACCTATAAGACCTTATACAAATTTTTCATATTTTTAAATAATATATTCAAAAATGATTTAATATACAGGGTGTTCCATTTAAAAAAATACAACTTTGGTTCATACCGTCGTTCTGACTCACCCTGTATAATTGAAAATAATTTTAAATTATAGACCTCTTTGATACACACTAGTTTTGTTATAAACATTTTTTTGTATATCTCATAGTTTAGCCGTAATCAAAGAAGACCAGAGGTTTGGCGCACCCTGTATATAGTTTATGATCTTTCAATTTGTCTGGAGGTTTAAAAGACTTGGTGTCCAGTGTCCATAACATAGTAATAAAGTAGGTTCCTATTTATTACCGACAGACCCTATAAACTAGAAATCATTTAAATTAGTAGGGCAAAATCTATGCAAATGCTATTTAAATGCATTAATTTTTTCGAATCCTGAGAAAACTAATATATATTTTTGAACAATTTGAACGCAGAATTAAAGATTACATTATTACTGAGGGCCGAAAGTCCATTAGAATAAACAAAAAGTTTTCTTTGAATGAAATATTTGAAATTAAAATTCACACTAAATTTTCTCTTTTTTTCCACCCCTGCACCTTATTACATTTCGCTACTCTGTGGTTGATTTATTTCTTTACAAGATGACAGGAAATCAGACACCATTGTTACATGTACAGTACATAGGTTAAGCGAATCAGCTATTTTAAAACCTTTCATTTTATTTATTTATTTGTACCACCCAAAATATGTCCTTAGAAACAGTCTATCCACATTAAACTAAACAAATTCAACATAAAACTCCACGTTAGCCCTGATAAAACAATAAGAGAACAAAAATGTAGTCCGTGTATTCAATCAACGGCAAAATACAAAATAAAATGACCTGAACTAACGTCAAATAGGCACCCAAAGAGAAAGGCATACTGTGGACATGGCGCGCGCGCTGGAGGATACGAGTACGACTAGTGACGTCACAGGCGTTTTCTTGAAATTTAAAATAATGCCAGATTTCTAATGAAGATTTTTCATAGAAAGGCTTTTTTAATTTTCTTAATATTTTAGAGAATTATTCCTGGGGTGTTTCTTAATAGTTTTATATGTTTAAAATGACTATTAAATTTTTTGTGAACATCCCTGTTTAAGAAGGCTAAATAAAAACTGGATGAGAGTGCTGCAAGATAGACGAGGTTGGAAATACGAGGAAGAGGCCTATGTTCAGCAGTGGACTTTTGGGGCTAGATGATGATGATACATATATTATTTTTGTCCAGTGCAGTTATTAAATGCAAGTGCAGCAAAAAACAAAAATGATCACAATCCTACTCTACAAACGTAGAATATCCAGGCCATTGTTTCAAACAAAAAACCCTGTAGTTTAGTAAGTGAAACACAATTACCTATACCATCTAGTCTGGGTACTTTCGCACCTGAAGTTTGAGTATGTCTAGCAGCATAGCGGGTGATTGCAAAGAAAAGGTCCAATTCGGAGAAAATGTGTAGATCGTCTTGATCGAATACTGTTAGTATAGTGGTTAACTGGACCTCATCGAAACTACTGTCTTGAAGTACTTCTTGGGTTTGATTGCATATTATCTGAAATAAAAAAGAGTTATTTCTGTTTACATCTGAAAGAAACACTGAGGTCGAAACTTGAAAACTAATATATTACTTGCTTACCCTTATGCATTTTTCCATCAACATTGGTTCCTCGAAGAGCTTAGCAAACTCATATGCTCTACATGCATTTTTGGGATACAAATCAGACCATAAGTATTTTGTGCATTCTTCAACCAAATGAGGAAGCATATATTTCTTTGCTCCATAACACAATTCACATGCTTGGTCAAATGATGTGAGATTGATCTTGTCAGTGTATATATACCTAGAAAATCACAACAAATTATTATATAAAACATGCAATTCAACTCTTAATTCTTATTCTAAACTATTGGGAAAAGGGATATTTACGTTAACCTACCTTACAAACATGTCATACGACTTAAACATTTACCAGTACAATGGAAGGTAGCACAAATAATGCTAATCCCTAAACCTGGTAAACTTCAAGATGAGAACTTCTTACAGACCAATAAGTCTACTGCCTATCATGTACAAAATTATGGAAAAATTACTATCTAAGAGACTAATAAAAATAGGGATGTTCACTAATTTTTAAATATAGTTAAATTCAATAGATTACAAGGTATATAAAAACGTAACAATCATAAAACTGTTTAAAAATGTATATTTTTTAAGATAAATAAGTTCATAATGTTGATTTTCTTGGAGGCTAGAAAAACGGTACCCTGCAGCGAGGCTATGGTCTGTGACGTCAGCAGTCATAAGTCTTTGATCGACAACTAGTTTTGTATACTTATTTACTCAGTGTATTTGAATGTGCGCAGTTTTTTACGTATTTAATTATTAAAAATAAAGCCAAATAAGTGGTGTTTTGTTCCTGGGTGTGTAAATACATCAAAAAACAGTTCTGACAAGATTTTTATTACCGTTCCAGCCAATTTAAAACAGAAAAAGAAATGGTTTGTTGCAGCTAGAACTTAAAATAACTAACTTAATAAAATAAACATTATAGAAGTTTTCCAGAGACTTTCGGCCCTTGGTAATAATGAAATTGTTCTTTCTGCATTTACATTTTTCAAAAATACTTATTAGTTTTCTCAGGATTCGAAAAAGATGAATGAATTTAAATAGCATTGGACCAAGATTTTGCACCTACCCCCTTAAAGAGTAAATGAAAAAGTTTCGGGACCTCAAATTTGTATTCCTTAAACTGGGATATTCCTAAAAACGGGATTCTAATAATACATACTTACAGTAAAAGTAAACATTGAAATAACTACATGTGGATGTAGGTATGACTTTATATTATATTAAAATCATTAATAATTTAGTGAAAAGATTGGTTGAAATGAAAATGTATAATACCCAAGTTCAAAAATATTTTTTACCTTGGAACAGTTGTCAACTCGAAATACGAAACAACCGAAATAAGATCTAGAGTTGAAAAGGACATAGCAACATTTAACAACATGCATGAGAAATATTTTCACCCATTGCGACATAATATCTCTCCCACTAAAAATGCGGCTGCTAAAATGTTATTATTTCCGGTCTTGCTATATGGCGCAGAGGCCTGGACAATATTGGAAACATTAATGAAAAAGCTAGAGGCATTCGAGATGTGGGTGTACCCACGTATCCTCAAAATATCCTGGGCGACCCACACCAACGTACAGGTATTGCGTCGAATGGGAAAACAAAAAGAAATCTCTTTTACAATTAAGAAACGAAATAAATATTTCGGTCATATCATGAGGCATGATAAATATCGTATACTCCAACTGATAACGCAAGGTAAAATAGAGAGCAAACGCGGACCCAGAAGAAAAGACACTCATGACTTAAAAACTTACGCCAATGATTTGGACAAAAATCGATCGAGTTATTCAGAAACGCCTCAAATGAAATTAAAATTGCCATGATGATAGCCAACGTCCACAACGGACAAGGCACATGAAGAAGAATAGAAATATTTTTAATACACCTAACCAAGGTAAAGTAATAACCAGCCAATGTATGTATACAATATGCATGCGTACAATGCATGCATACAACTTTCTCTATTTTTTTTTGTGGAGTATTAAGCATTTATTTTTTTAGCTTAAAGAAGACATGGAAAATTATATGGAATATACACTCAGTAAAGCTGTGGTAGATTTATTTTTTTACAAGATGCCAATAAATCATACACCATTGTTATATCTACACTACAGTCGGTAGTTTATACGAATCGGCTTTCTGAAAACCTTCTTCCATTTTATTTGCTTATTTTTGTAAAACCCAAAATATGTCCTTACAAACAGTCCTTTAAACTAAACAAATTCACTATAAAACTCCACTTTAACCCTGATAAAACAAGACGAGAACAAAATAAAATGACCTGAAACGTCAAACAGGTAAACAGTAACACTATGAGAATGGCGCGCGCTTGGGGTATGCAACTAGTGACGTCAGGCCAATAGAGAAGCGTTCTTGAAATTTAAAATAATGCTAGATTTCTAATAAAGATTTTTTATAGAAAGGCTTTTTCAATTTTGTTGAAATTTTGGACAATTATTCCTAGGGTGTTTCTTAATCGTTTTACATGTTTGAAATGACTTTTTAATTTTTTGTGAACATCCCTATTATTACAGCAAAAAAAACTTCTATCAGCACACCAATTTGGATTTAGAGCCATATGTTCAACTATTGAACAGAACTAATATACTCATTTCTAATTTTATCCTTCTTTGTCACTCCACTCATCCATCTAAGCATTCTCATTTCCGCCACAGGCATTCGTTGTTCCTCTTTCTTTTTCACTGCCCAACATTCAGTTCTGTACATCATAGCTGGTCTTATGGCTGTTTTATAGAATTTTCCCTTCAGCTTCATTGGAATTTTTCTGTCACACAACACACCACTCGCTTCTTTCCACTTCATCCATCCAGCCCTAATTCTACTGCGTGCATCTCCATCTATTTCTCCATTACTCTGTAATACCAATCCTAGGTACTTAAAACTATTGCTTTTCACAATCATTTTACCATCCAAAGATACCATTTCATTTGTAGTAACTCCCATCTTTAAATGAACATTCCAAATACTCTGTTTTTGTCCTACTAAGTTTTAAACCTTTTTCCTCCAGAGCTTGTCTCCACTGTTCCAGTTATTGTTCTAAGTCTCTTTCACTATTTCCTATTAACACTACATCATCAGCATACATTAGGCACCATGGAATGCTACCCTGTAGTTTCGCTGTTATCTGGTCCAAAACTAATGAGAATAAATAAGGACTAAGCACCGAGCCTTGGTGCAATCCTACTTTCACCTTAAATTTATTAGTCTCTCCCACAACTGTCCTAACACTAGTCGTTACTCCCTCATAGATATCTCTCACAATCTTTACATATTCGCCAGGGACTCCTTTCTTATTGAGTGCCCACCACAGAATCTCTCGAGGAACTCTATCATATGCTTTCTCAAGATCAATGAAACTTCGTCTCAGTAATAATAATAATAATATCGGCCCTATCTATAAGCTGAGCTGGGCTAAGCTGGTGATTTGTTGGTGCAACCAGGCATTAGATAACCACCCAAATATGTTAGCATTAAATTTACTGGACAATAGTCAACAAACGAGACGCATAGAAGCAAAAATTACCATTAGATTTACCATTCTTGAGTTAAGAATCACTGATTGTAATATTCATGTACAGTAAATACCTAATTATTGAAATATTTCTCTTCCGCAAGTGATGTTAAGTCAACAAACATGTTTATGGGTTCTTTTTGACTTATTTCACAGTAAACAAACAATAATAAAAAAATTCTTACTCTAAAAGGGCTTTAAATGCATCAGGTTGAACATCCAATATCGCAATAGGATCTTTCTCAGCCATTCCTCCAAAAAACATCGCCTCGAACACAGGGCTCGACATAGCCAGGAACAACTTGTGCCCTTCCAGAACTTGCTGATTTGGCTCTGCCCCAACTATAAACCTGCAGTCGCTCCACATTCCTGTCTCCAGCAAGTATTGACTTCTCTCCTTTACCAGCTTCCTGGTAGTCTGCCAATCGCAGGGGGACACAGGGGCCGTCATTTTAAATCTACAATATTTAAAGTAAAGAAGAATGAGAATAACTAAATTGACACTAACTTTAAACACTAGCTGCTTGATGATTTTAACTGTACGTAGCTTAATTACGATCTAATCAGTTGTTCACTTTAATTAAAATGTAAATTTTAAGTCAAATTTCGCCTTTATTTATTAATTTTATTTGGACTCATTTTTTATAATAAGCATAATTTGTTTTTGACGACATAGTTTGACAGTGACATTTATTAGTTCCATTTTATGGGAAATGTCTGTAGAGGGCGGCAGTGAGTCCGTGCCACAAGTTAGGCAATTAGTAAAACAGCAGGGAGTAGTAAGCAGGGATCAATTTTATTGGTTGGTTGGTTGGTTGGAAAAGAAAAGGAGGAGAAAAGGTAAACAAGCAATATACAAAAGATATAAACTACACACTACACGTGAAGTATACTTAAAGAAGAACACATGAACTGCGCGAAAAATATGGATAAAAACGAAGAAATGTTGATAAAACATGCAGAAGAAAGAAGAGGAGATACGGAAACGACCAAATACTTGCAAATACTTAAAATAGAGGAAGATTTCAATCAGGGTGACACTAGAGGAGCATGTAAATTCCAGAAACAACCCTCTAAAGCCTGGGGGCATGATGTTACATACAGTCGGAAAAATGAAAGAATACCCATGAACTAACATATAAAACACGCTGTATTTTCCTGTCACCGTGTCACACAAAAAATTAGCCAGCGCAAGTACATCTAATAATTATTGTTACATGTACTTGCACTGGATAATTTTCTTTGTGACACGGTGACAGGAAAATACAGCGTGTTTTATATGTTCGTTCATGGGTATTCTTTCATTTTTCCGACTGTATGTCTACCAAATCTTTGTAGATGTCGACAAGTCTATGATATATAACATAAGGAAAGGTAACATATACTTAATTACATCGGCGTAACCAGGGGGGGGTTTGGGAGTTATAACCCCCCATTTGTATGTACTTTGAGCTCTATACGCTTACACCATTGCTATTCGATACCCCACAGAGACCATCAAGTAGTTGTAACCCCCTTAGGATTATCCTGGTTACACATCTGCTTAATTATGCGAGAATTTGGTAAGGAAATTGGTAAAATTAGTTTAAGCCACCATGATTCAGACAAAAGTATAAGTAGGAGTTCAAAATTAATTGACAGAATCCTTCCAGATAATTAAGTGGATGAAACAGGGAGATGGGTTGGCTCCGATTCTTTTTAACGTGTATGTGTGGAATATGTTGTAAGAAAAATGTCTGTTAATTCAAAAAATGTATTGTACAGTAACTCTAAGCAGATTATGACGTACGCAGACAATGTAAACATGATGGGATGAACAGCAAGAGACGCCACAGAACTTTATGTGGAGCTTGAAGAAAATGTGAAAGAAATAGGGCTAGCCGTCAACGTGGATAAAACTAAAGCCCTAATACAAGTAAGGAAACAACGAAACTTGCAACATTTGACAATAGACGATGCAAATATTGAACTAGTAAAACAGATGAAATACCTGGGCGTAGATCTAACAGAGGGCGGCGAGGAGGAAATACGGAAAAGGATAATGCTTGCTAACACAACATACTTCTCTCTATTGTCTATTGGAGGTGTTTGGAGTTCAAGATAATCCTAGGGAAGTAAAGTTTAAAGTATATAAAACCATCATACGACCAATCGCAACATATGGAGTAAAACATGAATCATACATGAGAAACTACAGAAAAGATAATATATCTTCAATCGCAAAATCCCGATTCAGAGGACTGGACTGCGTTCCGTATTCTAATTGAAAAGTAAAATTGTTTTGCCTTCGCATTGCAACTGAATAAAAATGGTATACATTTTTATTTTATAGTCGTATTACTCCGTAGAGTAATCAGGTGCATTTTCCGTTGGAACTTTACCAAGCTGCAAACGGGGGATGTGAATTGCATAGTGTAGAATTCCTTCCCTTTGTCTTCACTGCAGCATCAATGTGCTTGCATATTGTAGAAGCCTTGGAGGTGTCACCAGGAAAGTGTACCAATAAGTTTTCAATTTAAAAATCTTTTAGTAATGTTTTTAATATTTTCAATATTATTCATTTTGCTATTAGGATTGAAAACTACTTCATCTTTCAATTGCCAGATGACGCTAGTCACCTAATACCTTTACTTCGGTTGCAATGGGTGGGAAAAGCTCTCGGTGCTGGTCAATTAGGGTATGGAGAACAGTGCCTACGTTCTCTCCGATGAGGCTTCAATAAGAGCCGAAAATCGCGATTCAGAGGACTGGACTGCGCTCCGTATTCTAATTGAAAAGTAAGATTGTTTTGCCTTCGCATTGCAACTGAATAAAAATGGTATACATTTTTATTTTATAGTCGTATTACTCCGTAGAGTAATCAGGTGCATTTTCCGTTGGAACTTTACCAAGCTGCAAACGGGGGATGTGAATTGCATAGTGTAGAATTCCTTCCCTTTGTCTTCACTGCAGCATCCATGTGCTTGCATATTGTAGAAGCCTTGGAGGTGTCACCAGGAAAGTGTACCAATAAGTTTTCAATTTAAAAATCTTTTAGTAATGTTTTTAATATTTTCAATATTATTCATTTTGCTATTAGGATTGAAAACTACTTCATCTTTCAATTGCCAGATGACGCTAGTCACCTAATACCTTTACTTCGGTTGCAATGGGTGGGAAAAGCTCTCGGTGCTGGTCAATTAGGGTATGGAGAACAGTGCCTACGTTCTCTCCGATGAGGCTTCAATAAGAGCCGAAAATCGCGATTCAGAGGACTGGACTGCGCCCCGTATTCTAATTGAAAAGTAAGATTGTTTTGCCTTCGCATTGCAACTGAATAAAAATGGTATACATTTTTATTTTATAGTCGTATTACTCCGTAGAGTAACCAGGTGCATTTTCCGTTGGAACTTTACCAAGCTGCAAACGGGGGATGTGAATTGCATAGTGTAGAATTCCTTCCCTTTGTCTTCACTGCAGCATCCATGTGCTTGCATATTGTAGAAGCCTTGGAGGTGTCACCAGGAAAGTGTACCAATAAGTTTTCAATTTAAAAATCTTTTAGTAATGTTTTTAATATTTTCAATATTATTCATTTTGCTATTAGGATTGAAAACTACTTCATCTTTCAATTGCCAGATGACGCTAGTCACCTAATACCTTTACTTCGGTTGCAATGGGTGGGAAAAGCTCTCGGTGCTGGTCAATTAGGGTATGGAGAACAGTGCCTACGTTCTGTCCGATGAGGCTCCAATAAGAGCCGAAAATCGCGATTCAGAGGACTGGACTGCGCTCCGTATTCTAATTGAAAAGTAAGATTGTTTTGCCTTCGCATTGCAACTGAATAAAAATGGTATACATTTTTATTTTATAGTCGTATTACTCCGTAGAGTAACCAGGTGCATTTTCCGTTGGAACTTTACCAAGCTGCAAACGGGGGATGTGAATTGCATAGTGTAGAATTCCTTCCCTTTGTCTTCACTGCAGCATCCATGTGCTGCATATTGTAGAAGCCTTGGAGGTGTCACCAGGAAAGTGTACCAATAAGTTTTCAATTTAAAAATCTTTTAGTAATGTTTTTAATATTTTCAATATTATTCATTTTGCTATTAGGATTGAAAACTACTTCATCTTTCAATTGCCAGATGACGCTAGTCACCTAATACCTTTACTTCGGTTGCAATGGGTGGGAAAAGCTCTCGGTGCTGGTCAATTAGGGTATGGAGAACAGTGCCTACGTTCTGTCCGATGAGGCTCCAATAAGAGCCGAAAATCGCGATTCAGAGGACTGGACTGCGCTCCGTATTCTAATTGAAAAGTAAGATTGTTTTGCCTTCGCATTGCAACTGAATAAAAATGGTATACATTTTTATTTTATAGTCGTATTACTCCGTAGAGTAACCAGGTGCATTTTCCGTTGGAACTTTACCAAGCTGCAAACGGGGGATGTGAATTGCATAGTGTAGAATTCCTTCCCTTTGTCTTCACTGCAGCATCCATGTGCTGCATATTGTAGAAGCCTTGGAGGTGTCACCAGGAAAGTGTACCAATAAGTTTTCAATTTAAAAATCTTTTAGTAATGTTTTTAATATTTTCAATATTATTCATTTTGCTATTAGGATTGAAAACTACTTCATCTTTCAATTGCCAGATGACGCTAGTCACCTAATACCTTTACTTCGGTTGCAATGGGTGGGAAAAGCTCTCGGTGCTGGTCAATTAGGGTATGGAGAACAGTGCCTACGTTCTGTCCGATGAGGCTCCAATAAGAGCCGAAAATCGCGATTCAGAGAACTGGACTGCGCTCCGTATTCTAATTGAAAAGTAAGATTGTTTTGCCTTCGCATTGCAACTGAATAAAAATGGTATACATTTTTATTTTATAGACGTATTACTCCGTAGAGTAACCAGGTGCATTTTCCGTTGGAACTTTACCAAGCTGCAAACGGGGGATGTGAATTGCATAGTGTAGAATTCCTTCCCTTTGTCTTCACTGCAGCATCCATGTGCTTGCATATTGTAGAAGCCTTGGAGGTGTCACCAGGAAAGTGTACCAATAAGTTTTCAATTTAAAAATCTTTTAGTAGTATTTTTAATATTATCAATATTATTCATTTTGCTATTAGGATTGAAAACTAACTTCATTTTTCAATTGCCAGATGACGCTAGTCACCTAATACCTTCACTTCGGTTGCAATGGGTGGGAAAAACTCTCGACGCTAGTCAATTGGGGTATGGAGAACAGTGCCTACGTTCTTTCCGATGAGGCTCCAATAAGAGCCGAAAATCGCGATTCAGAGGACTGGACTGCGCTCCGTATTCTAATTGATAAGTAAGATTGTTTTGCCTTCGCATTGCAACTGAATAAAAATGGTATACATTTTTATTTTACAATATATCTTATTAGTATTTTTGAAAGAAAGATATTAAGGATATTTGACCCATTTGCGATAATGGTATGTAGAGAATATGGTGCAACTACGAGTTTTATCAATATTACAAAGAACTTTATAGCAAAAATACAAAGAGATTGCGCTGAGTAGATCACCTTATAAGAATGGATAATAACAGAACACCTAGTAGAACCCTTAGTGAAACTATGGTGGAACGTCGGCCAGTAGGAGACCAAGGAAGAAATGGATAGAAGTGAGAACCGATAAACGAAGTGGATAAATGGAGAATAGCAGCCAAGTAAAGGGATACTTAAAGAAGGATGCTGGGACAGGTCAGAACCTTAAAATGATGCTTTTATAAAAGGCCTTCGTGCTGATGCCCTCATAGATACGGGTAGCTCTGTCAGTTTTGTTAATGAAGACTTCGCTAACATGTGTAAACTCTCTGGGAAGCCATGTACGCAGACTGTTTCTATGGCCTCATTATCGCATTCCTCTCAAGTTAAAGGTGTAACATGTCAAAATATTAAAATTGGTGACCACTTTTATGACAACATTAATTTACTTATAGTTAAAAATCTCTGTGCTGATCTGATAATTGGGCATGATGTTCTATCTAACCACTCGAGTCTAGAATTTGAATTTGGAGGACCTAAAGAAGTATTCAAAGTATGTAGCGTCGTTGAAGCCTCAGTTCCTGCAGTTCCTTTATTTTGTAACCTGACTTCAAATTGTAAACCAATCGCAGTAAAATCACGCAGGTACAGTGCCGAAGATAATATTTTTATTAAAAATGAGGTGAAGAAGCTTTTAAGCGATGGCATTATTGAAGAAAGTCAATCCCCTTGGAGAGCGCAAGTCCTTATCACCAAAAACGAAACTCACAAGAAGCGCCTTGTCATTGATTATTCTCAGACAGTTAATCGATTCACACAACTTGATGCCTATCCGCTACCAAATATCAAGGAAATGGTTTCCAAAGTGTCACAATTCACTTTCTTTAGTGCACTAGATTTTGCCCGAAGTGCATACCATCAGGTCCCAATCCTTCCACATGAAAAGCTGTACACAGCCTTTGAAGCCGC
This sequence comes from Diabrotica virgifera virgifera, assembly GCF_917563875.1. Lineage (NCBI taxonomy): Eukaryota > Metazoa > Arthropoda > Insecta > Coleoptera > Chrysomelidae > Diabrotica > Diabrotica virgifera. The sequence goes on from NC_065448.1 coordinate 12,098,632, forward strand.
TGGTAAACTTACCAATTTCGACGTATTCCGTTTGGTGTTACCAATAGTGTAGCCAGTTTCCAAAGAACAATCGACTGGCTCATATGCACAGAAAATCTTGAAGGGATATATGCCTACATTGATGACATAACTAACTGTTTGTGGCAAGACGAACATCACAAAAATCTTGAGAACTTTCTGAAAGCCACAGACAAATACGGCTTGACTCTAAACAAAACGAGGAGCAAAGGGCCTAGCCGGGTAAGATGATGAAAAGTGCCCCCAAGTCGATTCGAATTCCATATAGGTCGACGTTTAGCATATATAGTGAAATTAACTTTCTGAAATTTTTAGCCCCCTAGGTGGTCATGTGACCCACCTAGAGCCTAATTAGGGTTTTTATGTTTTTATTTTTTATCTCAGCCGCATCGAGAACTAGCGAAAAACTTTAAATAAAAATGTTGTAAGCTGTAAAAAGTTCTGCCCGAAATTTTTTTTTAATTTTTGGCGGGAAATTTAAATTTTAGAACGATTTTAAAATTTTAAATGTGTATAAAAAATGACTAGACATTCGTTTTCACGAAAAAAATATACAGGGTGTCCCGAAAAGATTGGTTATAAATTATACCTAAAATTCTGGGGTCAAAAATAGGTTGATTCAACCTCACTTACCTATATACAATAGTGCACCCAAAAAAAGTTACAGCCCTTTGAAGTTACAAAATGAAAATCAATATTTTTTCATATATCGAAAACTCTTAGAGATTTTTTATTGAAAATGGACATGTGGCATTCTTATGGCAGCAGCATCTTGAAAAAAAATTAAAGTGAAATTTGAACACCCCATAAAAATTTTATGGGTGTTTTGTTCCCTTAAACCCCCCCAAACTTTTGTGTACGTTCCAATTAAATTATTATTGTAGCACCTTTAGGTAAACACAATGTTTTTAAAACTTTTTGCCTCTCAGAAATTTTTCGATAAGCCAGTGTTTATCGAGATATTTTGAATATTTGTCAAATCCACCACATATTTGTATATGGTTAAGTACGATTATAGAGACCTGTTGATAATCTGAAAATTTATTTATAATTTACATTTTTAGGTATATTTTGAAAAAGAAGCCACATCTCGATAAAAGGTGACTTATCAAAAAAGACTAAGAGGCAAAAAAGTTTTAAAAACACTGTGTTTAACTAATGGTATCACAACAATAGTTTAATTGGAACGTACACAAACATTTGGGGGGTTTAAAGGAACAAAACCTCCATACAATTTTTATGTAAATATATTAAAAAAGAAGCCGCATCTCGATAACAACTCGCTTATCGAAAAAATACTAAGAGGTAAAAAAGTTTTAAAAATGTTGTGTTTAACTAATGGTACCACAATAATGAATTAATTGGAACGTATACAAAAGTTTGGGGGGGGGGGGGTATAAGGGAACAGAACCCCCATAAAATTTTTATGGTGTGGACAAATCTCATTATAATTTTGTTTTAAGATGTTCTTGCTATAAGAATGATACATGCTTATTTTCAATAAAAAATCTCGTAACAGTTTTCGATATATTGAAAAAAATCGATTTTCATTTTCTAACTTCAAAGGGCTGTAACTTTTTTATGAACACATTTGTACTAAGGTAAGTTAAGTTCAATCGAACTCTTTTTGACTCCAGAATGTGTGGTATAATTTATTACCAATCTTTTCGGGACACCCTGTATAACGTGTATTTTTGCATAATATTTCACCCTGAATTTTTTCAAATTTTTAAAATTGGTGAAACGCACCTTTAAAAATAAAAAATCGCGTTTTTTCAGTTTTTTTTCATTTTTTGATACAATTTTATAAGTACATGTTTTTCAAAAAAGGTAACACCGTCACTAGAATAGGTAAAAAACTGAAAAATAATTGGGGTTTGCTTAATAAAAATTTTTTGTAATGCCATCCATTTTCAAGATACAGGGCGTTGAAGAAAACAAAATTTTACACTTTTTTTTAGGATTTTGCCGAAACTACTGGCAACATTGTAATAAAATTTGGCGAGTTTTAAGAGGTAGTTGTTGTGCATTTTTTGACATACAATTAAGAATTTTATATTTATCATTGGCGCGCATAGAGGTAATGGTCTGAACTTTTTAAAGATAAAAGATAGTACGCCACTGACATATTTCAAATTAACAATCGTTTTTGAATTCCTCGTTCAATTTGTGACAAAAAATCTATCTTCCTATTTTTTCTTACGACGCGCCATTTTTATTCAAGAGATAAAACATCTTAACCCTTACAAAGTATTCGAACTTCTATATGAAATAAAATATTACAATATTAGTAGTTTCTACATCTATGTACATAAACTCGTAAATCCATTATAAAAACTAATTCGAGTACTTTGGAAGCGTTAAGATATTTTATTTTTTGCAGCAAAACGGCGCCTCGTATGAAAAAATGAGAAGATAGTTTTTTTATCGCAAATTGAACAAGGAATTCAAAAATGATTGGTATTTTGAAATACATCTGTGGCGTACTATCTTTTTTCTTTGAAAAGTTCAGATCATTACACCTAAGCGCGCCAATGATGAATATCAAATCCTTAATTGTATGTCAAAACATGTACAATAACTACCTCTTAAAACCAGACAAGTTTTATTACAATGTTGCCAGTGGTTTCGGCAAAATCGTAAAAAATGTGTAAAATTTTGTTTTCTTCAAAATGAATGGCGTTACAAAAAATTTTTATTAAGGAAACCCCAATTATTTTTCAGTTTTTTACCTACTCCAGTAACGGTGTTACCTTTTTTGAAAAATATGTATAAAATTGTATCAAAAAACGAAAAAAAAACCGAAAAAATGCGGTTTTTTATTTTTAAAGGTGCGTTTCACCAAATTAAAAAATTTGAAAAAATTTAGAGTGAAACATTATCCAAAAATACAAGTTATATATTTTTTTCGTGAAAATGAATGTCTTAGTTATTTTTTTATACTCATTTAAAATTTTAAAATCGTTCTAAAAGTTAAATTTCCCGCCAAAAATTAAAAAAAAAATTTTTTTCGGACAGAACTTTTTAAAGCTTACAACTTTTTTATTTAAAGTTTTTCGCTAGTTCTCGTTGCGGCTGAGATAAAAAATAAAAACATAAAAACCCTAAGTATAGGCTCTGGGTGGGTCACATGACCACCTAGGGGGCTAAAAATTTCAGAAAGTTAGTTTCACTATATATGATAAACGGTGACTTATATGGAATTCGAATCGAGTTGGGGGCACTTTTCATCATCTTACCCGGCTAGGCCCTTTAATCAAACAGTAATAAACTTACTTGGTTATATTATAGGCCCAAATCATATCATAAAGCCAGATGGTAACAGACTACAACCGCTTATTAAAAATGTCTCCACTGAATGACACTGTATCTCTCAGAAGGGTATTGGATATGTACCCGTTGCTTTCTTTTCAAGATCACTTAACTCTAGTGAGCTGAACCATTCTGCTGTGGAGAAAGAAGCGTACGCTATTGTTGAATCTCTAAAGAAGTGGCGTCATTTTCTTATAGGAAAGCCTTTCAGAGTCATCACTGATCAAAGGTCTGTAACATTTATGTTCAACACGAAGCATTCCAGATCTTCTTTTCATTCATTTTTTCTTGGGCTGTAGTGACTTAGGAGTGAAAGGGTGAGCGGGGAGGAGGGGAAAACGCAAAAAGGATAATATGAAATAATAAAACAAGTCAATAACATGTATAATGTATATTAAAAATACAGATAGCTACAATATAGATTTATAAAGTACATACATCCAGTAAAGATATTCCATTTATTTTGATTACCTAAGAAGATTTAAATATGAAAGACTTCATAACAATACTTATAATTTATATCCAGATTTTACATTAACTAAAAGTAGACTTAAGAACAATAGAAGGCAAGTAAGTTAATTGACAATGTTTAAAACATACATTTTTAAGTTTAAAAGAATAATTTATTAAAATTAGAAGAATAATTGACTAATAACATGAATTTAAAGTTTTGGTGTTAAAATTGATATGCTGTCTGTTTTTAATATCTATATTTTTTGTTCCTTAGTAGGCAATTACATTAGTTAGAGTAAAACCAACAATTATTGAGAGTTTGTGTACACTCCATAATTTAATATGATTATAGATAGTTAAACTGCAAAACCTCGTAAGTCGATTTTTTTTGTCAATTATTACTTTTATATTTTGTTGGTTTATACTTTTACATATCTGTTAAACTACGAAAGCTTGTAAGTCAATATTTAAATTTAATGATACTAGCGACATCTACAAAAACAGAAGTAAAATTTTAAGTTACAAAACCTCGTAAGTCGCTCTTTGACAAAAATAACAAGAATAACAATATTACTGAATTTTACTTAATGATAATGGAATCGTTACCTAAAAAGAACCCTACACACACAAAACGAATAAATTGAATCTTACATAAAGAAGCCAACATGTTTTTCGTCTTTCCTCTAAAGTTACATAAAACTGACTTAGAGGTTTTGCAGTTTAACCGTCGGTAAGGTCTGTTTTTAAACCAGGAGGGGTAATTTAAATTTACCGCGACGTGATGCTTGTTTGTAATTGGTCCAACCTCAGACAAGTTTACTCCGGTGTTATGAAATTTTGACACTATGACGTTTACGAAATTTTGACACTATTGGCATTTCATAGGTTAATTAAGTTATATCAGCGATTTTTTGTATTTTCTGAGTTATTCCTCTAATTTCTAGATTTTTAGTGTGTTTTTATATAAAAAACAGTTGTTTTTAGAACTCTTTAGCGACGTATTAGTATGTATAATATAATAAACTTACGTGCATAGAAATCGGACCACTTAAAAATTTGGTCATTTTTGATGTCTCATATTTCCTAAACCTGTTGGCCGATTTAGGTGATTTTTTGAACATGTTATATCCTGATTCTTTAAAAATACCACTCGAATAATATTGTTGCTAAACAGGTAAATGTTCATTGTATACCGGGTGTACCAATCAAACTGTGTTTTTTCTCAAAGTTCGCATCACCCTGTGTAATATTCTAGCGTTTATAAAATACTGAAATTAAAACCCAACTATAGTCTCAGGTTTTCTTAACATTATGTTTTTTGATTCATTCGTTTATGTTGGGTAATAAAAAAGTTAGGTACAAGTTAGGTACAACTTGACATGTTCTTCATCAAGACACGGTGTTTTTAAACAAGTGCGACAAACTTTAAGGGGTAATTCTGCATGAAAAAAAAATGACAGTTGGCTTTATAAACGTATGTCCGCAAATGTATCGTTTCCCAGATACGGGATGTTGAATTTTTTCTTACAAACTGACGATTTATTTATTGCTTTAAAACCAGTTGAGATATGCAAATGCAATTTGGTAGGGTTTAAGAGATAGTTATTGTGGATTTTTTGATATAAAATTAAGAATTTTATGTTCACCATCAGCGTGCATACGGGTAATATGATCGGTCATATTACACCTATGCACGCTAATAGTGAATATTAACTTCTTAGTTGTATGTCAAAAAATGTGCAATAACTACGTCTTTAAACCCACCAAATTTCATTGGCATATCTCAACCGGTTTTAAAGCAATAAAATAAATCGTCAGTTTGTAAGAAAAAATTCAACATCCCGTATCTGGGAAACGAAACATTTGCGGACATACTTTTATAAAGCCAACTGTCATTATTTTTTCATGCAGAATTATCCCTTAAAGTTTGTCGCACTTATTTAGAAACACCGTGTATTGATGAAGAACATAAATATCTAGTTGTTAAAGTACCTAACTTTGCTAAGCTAAATGCTAAATGCTAGAAATGATTAGCTAAATGCTAGAATATTCCACAGGGTGATGCGAACTTTGAGAAAAAACACAGTTTGATTGGTACACCCGGTATACAATGAAAGTTTGTCTGTTTAGCAACAATATTAGAGTGGTATTGCTAAAGAATCAGGCTATAACATGTTCAAAAAATCACTTAAATCGGCCAACACGTTTAGGAAATATGAGACGTCAAAAATGACCGAATTTTTAAGTGGGCCGATTTCTATGCACGTAAGTTTATTTATGAATTACCGTCAAAGGCCGATATGATCAACCAAAAAAGAAGATATATTTGGCGATTTTTCTAGTGCCTTTCTTGGGTGTGAATCTATGTTTTTACTTTACTCCTGCTGGTTTAAAAACAAAGCATAGTAGCATAGAGCCTCTCGCCTCCTCCTCTTTTCAACAAGCCGTTACGCCCTCAACTAGCTTACGCCATTGTGGGCGCTATAGTAAGGCAACTTTTAACATAACGCTATATTTGATTTTTCAATCAAGCCATCAAAAACGACCAGAATGACCCTTAGATTTTTTTCAAAATTTTCCTAGAATCTGAGGAAAACTTGATTTTCTATCTCGCTCTAACACAAAGTCTCTTATGGAAGGCGCCGTTGCCAGATGTTGTGAAATACCAAGTTTTTCAGGAAATCTAATAGTGCCTAAACCGTTTAGGTACTGTTAGCTTAGGGGTTCTTTTAGCATCCTGTCATATTTGATTATGTTGTGCTCCAATTTTTGGGTTTCTTCGTTATAAAAACTGCTTTGGATATTTATGATAGGCCATATTAACATTTATGTACATCATTTAATTTCGATTGATGTTTTTTTCTCTCTCCTAAATATAACATATCGATGTTTTAATACCAGGCTAGAATTTATGCATTTTAAAACACTTCTTGAACATAGCCAAAGTGAGTGTCATACACTTTCACAAATTGTTGGTTTTAGTTTTCTTCGTTATATTAAGATCTAAAAAATATACCTAACTATGAATAAATAACAAATATATACTCAGAACATGGAACTTTAGTCAATAGAATACCGTATGAGTACATTTTGAGACGAATACCACTAATAGGGCTGTTTGCCGCCGCCATTTTTCTCGTACACTTGACATATGATGTGTACGTCATATTCTCGTACACTTGACATATGACGTGTACGTCATATGTCAAGTGTACGAGAAAAATGGTGGCGATGAATAGCTCTATGTGTGTCTCAGGAAAGCAAAATATAATTCGTTGTGTCTCACCTTCATGAATACGGCATATATCACCAAACATCACATTTGATTTTTATTTATAGGACACGTATAAATATACAGGAAAAGCTTAATAGTAGGATTATAGATTACATTTATATAGAAAGTGCATCGAGAAAGCTCATAGAGGTAAATATTTAAGAAGAAATGTGATTGGGTTTTTATAGGTTATAAAAGGGTTAAAGGTTTAATTTCGTAATTTTTATTCATTCTAAATACAGGGACGAAAAGCTCGGTACATAAAGTCAGTACTATTTACCATGATACTATAAATAACGAGATAATATCTTCCCGTAGCTCAAATACGTCTGAGTTCGCGCATGATGACGTAACTGGAGACCGGAAATTATTCAATTAGCAAAATAACATTAAACTTCAATGTACCTATTCGAAAAAAAAAAAAATTAGTGTCGAGTTTCCTGTCAAAATAACTGTCCAAAATAAAGTATAAAATACAGTTATCTTACAACCGCGAACAACCCAAACTAATCGGATATTACGAATTATTACAAACCATTACGAACTTGTCGGTCTCCAGTTACGTCACGACTTCAGGATGTGCAATATATTATCTTGTTATTTATAGTATCATGCTATTTACTAGAACAGAAGAACGCATTACTGGCGTTTGCTTGCAAGATACAAAAGCGTATATCTTTTAATTATGTTACAATTTTATCTCTTACTTCATTTTCTCTAATTTAAAGTTATTTCAAATAAGCTCAGGATGTCCGGAGCGCTATAACAAATAATTGATTGTTGTATCAATATGTCGTATGTCAGAAGTCATTAATGTCAATACAATCAAAAGTCATATGCCAAACAAAAAAAAATTGGTACTGACTCTACAACCACAACTCGTAACGTTGACTACAAACTGTAACAAAAAAAGGCGGTTGTGCATCATCGATTTGTATTATTAATAATTTAACAGTGTAAGTACATCAAAAAGTGAATAATGTTTCATTAAATACTTAAATTTTTACAATATTAATACAGGGTAGGTCGTTTCATCCCAAAGAACAACTTATTTATATAACGGAACAAATTGGAATTTTTAACGCCGTATTACAACATTGTAGAGAAAATTTTACAAAAAAAATTGCAACCATCATCCACTATATATCATGATTCTAAATCTACTGGTCACTGACTTAGTCAAAATCACTTTTCCAGGTCAAATACATACCTTGGAGATAATATCAGAGAGATATTTAGGTGTAACATTGAAAATCAACGACTTTGAGGCTTAGTATGTTTTAGAATGTATTAAAACATTTACTTTTAATAAATTCTAAAAAACTTTAATAAATTTTGGATCTATACTCATCTAAAGCAAGAATAAAACGAGAACGACAAAAAAGAGAATGCATGGAGTCAACTCTCTTCCAATGGCGCTACAGCCCAAATCCGGCCCTGGCCTCCCCCAGCATCTGCCTCCAAGCATCCCTATCCTTGGCTGAATTTTCCAGTCTTTGGATGTTTGTTCTTCTTCTGCCTCTTTATAACTTACACATCCATTAAGTTTGTTGTTGCTCTTCTGTCTATATGATCTATCTAGTTGGTTGTTCGACCATTCGGTGAGAGTCATGTGGCCTTATGGATATCTCGCTTAAGGCTGTATGACACTATGCATTTTCTTGTATCATTTCTAATATCGTTTCTGATATCGTTTCTTGTATACATTTTCTTGTATCATTTCTTGTACGTACATTTGTGTACTGTATTACACTATGCAAGTTCTTGTATCGAAAATTGTATGAAATTCGGCACGTGATTGGTCGAAATTTTGTTTGTCAGCCTGTGTCACGTTATGGTAGTACTAGTACTGCATACTGCATCTACAGCTACAGCTGATTTTGAAGATTTTATAAAATTTATAAACTTTGAATTAACATTTTAATGTTAACCAGAATTTTACGTTGACTGTTTGAGGTTGATTATTTGTGTTTTTATTTTGTTTTGATATTAGTGCTAAATTATTTGCATTGGAATTATCTTCAGTTTGATCCAAATTAGGAATTATTTATTTTCGTCTATTAAAAAATTATGCACCATGAAACCTAAATTTATAGTATGAACTTTACTAGGAGCTAAATATATGGTTATTAGTAGAACAGTAGTCCATACCAAACGGTATATTAAGTATCAATAAAAGATTTATAAATAATACCTACAAAAACACAAATAAATTCATCAATACATTATCCCATTTTCATTTCAGCCGCCATTATGAGTAAGTAATTATGACATTTTAGATGTTTTACCAGCAGGTTTTACGTTTTTGCTCTTTGCGCAGAAATTGGCGCAGTTCTTGTACAAGAATCTGTGTCTGACTCAAATTCTTGTATCGTTTCTGATATCGTTTCTTGTATCTGTGTATGACACTATGCATTTTTTTTGACATATCAGAAACGATATTAGAAATGATACAAGAAAATGTATATGGTCCAAGAGCTGTGAGACATTTTTGAGTAGGTATTTTAGGCAACCTGAAAATTTTTCAGCTGACTATTCCATGATAGCCTAATACAAAAATGCCGGTCTGGCTGGAGGGTAGCGGTTATTTTCCCCAAAAATCCCCCCCAAAGTTAAACAAAAGGGTAAAAATTGTTATTACAAAAAATATCATTGACGTGACTTTAAAGTAAATTTATATATTCAAATATAAAGAAAATAAACAGGCCATGCGATTTAAGGGCGATTTTAACTCTGCAAGATACTTGCATGGGCGCCCCAGGATTATTTTCAGGGGATGCATCTGCTTCAGAAGATTTCATCTGAATCTGTACATACTATTAAGAAGTATATAATATACAACTATACATGCATAGCTATGTATGTACATTCCTTCCGGACAGGGAGGTGCAATTGTTATTTGACAGGGTATTTTTTAATAATAAAAATAAATATTCTAAAAAAGACAGGTTTTTTTTTGGTGAAATTTTCCAATTGTCAGGTGATCAAAAAAATTACGCGTGAATATAAATGAAAAGCGCTATAGGTCAGCAGCAGTGTGAGAAAGATCGTATACCGATAGCTGTTTGCGTCCTCTGTTGTAGCTGAGCGAGTCCGTTCGCAGGAGAAAAATCACATAACCTGGCCATATCCATGTTGTTGTTTCTCGAAACGTTAGAGTAATTATTATATATTATAGTTTTTTAAGTAACTTTTTCTTAATTAAAGAAAAATAATACGTATTTTACAATAGACTTTTCAAATATGATAGAAAAAGACAAATTTATTATTATAAATATATAGGTAGAAAAGTATAAAACTATAAACTAAATTATTTCTGTGGCCGAGTCTTGTACTTCTTCTTCAAACTCCTCATCTGAGCCTTAATATTCATTCTCTTCCTCTTCGTCAGACTCCCCTCGAGACTCAGATTCCTCTTCTACATGATCTGTAAATAGTTGTATCATTAATTAGTTTAGTTGCTACGTATTCTCCGTCCTTTTATACGGAGTCGAAGCCTGGACAATCACATGCTCATCTGAAGAAAGACTTACCGTTGTTGAGATGTGGAGTTATCGAATACGTAACAAACACGGAAACATTAAGAAAGATGAAAAAGGCAAAAGAAATACTCAACACTATGAAGGAAAGAAACATGAGCTACTTTGGTCATATACTAAGAAATAAAAAACGTGATGTGATTGGTTATATAAGGAAAAGTATTAAGCATTGGTTATATAAGTAAGAATACGTAGCAACTCAATCAATTAACCACTAATTAATTTTTCATTAATTCTAAATACATATTACAACTATTTACAGATCAGGTAGAAGAATCTAAGTATCGAGGGGAGTCTGATGAAGAAGAAGAGAATGTATATTTATTTTAGCTCATTTTTCTTTCCTTCATAGTGTTGAGTATTTCTTATTTTGCCTTTTTCATCTTTCTTAATGTTTCCCTGTGTGTTAAGTGTTGTGTGCATGATATTTTTTACATTATTCGATAACACCACATCTCAACAATGGCAAGTCTTTCTTCAGATGCGCCCGTGATTGTCCAGGCTTCGACTCTGTATAAAAGGACAGAGAATACGTAGCAACTTAATTAATTAATCACAGATTATTTTTAATTAATTCTAAATACATATTACAAGTATTTACAGATCATGTAGAAGAGGAATATGAGTCTCGAGGAGAGTCTGACGAAGAAGACGAGAATGAACATTTAAGCTCCAATTAGAAATTTGAAGAAGAAGTACAAGATTCGGACACAGAATTAATTTAGTTTATAGTTTTATACTTTTCTACCTATATATTTATAATAATAAATTTGTCTTTTTCTATCATATTTGCAAAATCTATTGTATAGTACGTATTATTTTTCTTTAATTAAGAAAAAGTTACTTGAAAAACTATAATATATAATAATTACTCTAACGTTTCGAGAAACAACAACATGGATATCGCCAGGTTATGTGATTTTTCTCGAGCGAACGGACTCGCTCAGCTACAACAGAGGGCGCAAACAGCTATCGGTATAAGCTCTTTCTCACACTGCTGCTTACCTATAGTGGTTTCATTTATATGCACGCGTAATTTGTTTGATCACATGGCAATTGGATAATGTCACCAAAAAAAACGTGTCTTTTTTAGAATATTTATATTTAAAATTAAAAAATACCCTGCCAAAATAACAATTGCACCTCCCTGTCCGGAAGGAATGTACATAGGTATGCATGTATAATTGTATATTTTATACTCATTAATAGTATGTACAGATTCAGATGAAATCTTCTGAAGTTCAGATGCACCCCCTGAAAATAATCCTGGGGCGCCCATGCAAGTATCTTGCAGAGTTAAAATCGCCCTCAAATCGCCTTGTCTGTTTATTTTCTTTATATTTGAATATTTAAATTTACTTTCAAGTCATATCAATGATATTTTTTTGTAAAAAAATTTTTACTCTTTTTTTAAATTTGGGGGGGATTTTTGGGGAAAATAACCGCTACCCTCCAGCCAGACCGGCATTTTTGTATTAGGCTATCATAGAAGAGTCACCTGAAAAATTTTCAGGTTGCCTAAAATACCTACTCAAAAATGTCTCACAGCTCTTATACTAATAGTGTCATACAGCCTTTAGGGAAAAGAGGTTGAGCTTATGATCATTCCCTTGCTAATAGCGAAGTCTATTATTAGCCTCCGTTTTCTTTAGTTGTATCATGAAGATTATGCGCTTACCTATTGTTCTCGTGGATTCGATTTATTTTCCAATGTTAATATTCATTATTATTTCCCCGATATTATTTCTCATTACCTAGATATTTTGTTTCTAAAATTGCCGCAATTATGATTTTGTATCTAGGCAGCTCATTTAGTAGGTTTCTCTGGTTTATTTATCTCATTTATCATTTCAAATTTTATTCAAGATTCTTACATTCCATGATCCTATCTTAAATTCCATATTTCATTGCCTAAGTCGTCACATGTCAGTCTGTCTTTTAATCAATCAATTACGGGTACATATAAACGAACAACCCTGTGAATATGAACAGTTACAAAAAAAATTAATAAATGAACTGATGTTTGACATTAACCATAATCAACGATTCTTTCTTTATTTTTTATAATATTTGTTATGGTGGTACGAGCTATCTAAGGGACTCATTAATATTAAGCTCAGGGTGCTACTGTTCGAGGTGTGGAATTCCATAAACAAGGTATCTCCTTGTATTATGAAATGATCCCTTGTTTATGAAATTTTACAGGTCGAAGAATAGCACCCCTCTGAGCAGAGTATTAATGCGTCTATTAGATAGCTTATACGACTATAATATCAACTGTAAACAACTTTTTGTAAATAAATATTGATTTTTATAACAAAATGTTTTGATGAATTGTAAAATTGTCAGCAGTATTAAAAATAAAGAAAAAATGGAGCCGATTTTAAAAACCATAACATCTTACAATAAAACAGTTGATAACTATATAAAAAGAACTAAAAAAATATATAATATTACAGTTATCTACTTCTCATAATACATTTCTTTAGTATAAAGGACAAACCTTTACCTTGAGCGCGTCAATATGTCGTATACGTTCTAGCTTAAGCCATTTGTTCGTATTTCGCTTTGTTGATCACCTTAGCCAGGCAGCAGGATAAGATGACGCCTATCAAAGGGAAGAAAGCTATCCCAACGGCTGCTCCTGCGACGATACCCACGTTGCCGTTCAGAAATTCGATGATTTTCGTATAACATCCCTAAAATATATAAAAATGTACAATATTTTTAGTATATTTCAGCGTTCTTGACTCATATCTACAACAATACAAGTTGGCAGAAATATCTCAAACCGCCAAGGTCAGACCGACGTAAACTTTAGTTACGCGACGTTGTCAGATTAATCGGGTTTCAAAGGTTTTGCTGTTTTTTATTTGTTACCTGTTTGACAGTAAAATTTCCCTCTGCTTGCTCCTGCGTAAATTTTATAACATTGTGTATAATTTCACAGGATTGTGCACTTAGTGTTCTGTTTTTCACGGCATTGGTAATGTTCATGTTTATTAAAAAAAATTAAATGTATTATAAATAAACAACTATTCCACGATATCTGGAAATATCGCAAAACCACTGATTCGTGAACAATGCATTTTAAATGGATGTTTCCTCTTTGCACCAATGCGTTCGACTGAATTCTCCTCTCCTTGATTTACTACCTGAGTGATCGTTGTTTCCGATATGTCTGTACAGTTGTACTTAGGGGTGGTCAGTGGCAGACTAAGGCTAAAGCAAGCTCTAGTCAAAATTGTAATTTCGGCTCTATCTTTCAGTTTTGACACATACTTTGTTTTTTTTTTTCTATAAGAGTAATGATAAACTATTTCATTTTTGTTGGTTTACCTACCTGACTATATATTTGATCTTCTTTTTCCGTGGTGCAATTGTCTTGAATACAACAAGATTGGGGTATCGGTTGGGGATGTGGCAGGTCTAACCAATCACGAGGCTGATGATTTCCGCAGCAGTGTAGCTAAAGAAGAAAGGATTAAACGATTACTAATAGATATAATCTATATACATATGATAATCGTTCCTTACATAAAATTATCTTAAAATTTCGTCAAAAAATCATATACAATTAAGTAAATTCTTTTTATCTACTCTATGTCATATTATGTATAAATTTTTAGTTTGTGAAAACTGTCATTATAGATAGCAGTGCGTGAAGGATTTAAAGTGTGCGTGAAGTAACAATGTATTTTAAATGGGATTTACTTTTTCGCACACTTTCAATGGGTTTTTTGACACACTTTCATATAATCAAATATCCTTAACTTTCGCGTTGTCATGGTGATGACAATATGAGCAATGACTTACAACAAAATTTTTGACAGTTTTTTGGCTTGAAAGTAGTTAGGATTTTTAAATGACAAAGTTCTAAAAATTTTAGAATAGAAATGAATTCCAGTGGCGAAGAGTTACAGTTTTTTTATTTGTTTATCGTAGATAAAATATTGTATGAAACTGTGCGTGAAGTACTTTTTGCGAACTTACGCGATGTATAGCACTCGCTCCGTTGTCGCTGGTGCTCTAAAAATCGCGTGCGTTCGCAAAAAGCATACTTCACGAACTGTTTCATAAATAACTATTTTTTACATATATTATTAATCTAAAAATTTCTCCGATTCGCAACAGATGGCTCTGTTTTCGCAGACAAATCGTAGCACAAAAGATTACAACAAAAATAGTTCACTTTTTGTTTATGTGCTTCCTGTTTATATTGTCTTTCAATCACTATTAACAAAGAAAATAATTTGCTTACAAGGAGAAGTAATTTGAACGATTTTATTATTTTATTGTAAATGATAATATGTTCATTTTAAAAGTAAAAACACTATAATATGTACTTCTTTATGTGAGTCCCCTCGCCCCTGACGATTAGCGCCAATGTTTTCAATGGAGTAAATGCTCAAACTGTGCACTGTTTAATTCCTGGCAGTAAGCTAATCGATGGAAAACAGATTCGATGGAATTGTTAAGTGTTCTGCAGATATATGGGCAGGCAGCTAAGTCAATTTTTATCTGACGCAAATCATCTAAATCTTGAGGTTCTGTTTCGTAAACCCGATATATTAAATAACTCCACAAGAAAAAATCAAGTGGAGTTAAATCTGGTGTTCTGGCAGGCCATTCGATTGGACCTCGTCGTCAAATCCAACGACTAGGAAAATATTTATCTAAATAATTACGAACGTTCCGCCCGTAATGAGGTGTAGCACCTTCTTGCTGAAACCAATCGTGCTCCAAGTTATTGCCCGCAATCTTCCTTATTGCTGGAATTATTTCATTTCGAAGTAATAAGATTATCATCGGTGAAGAATAGACCAATCAAATGATTATTTATTGTTCCACCCAAATGTCTAATTTCTATAGATATTGGGTTTGGCTCTCTCGCATCCAATAAAGATTCTCGTCTGTACAATATCTGCAATTATGTCGATTACAAGTACCATTCAATCGAAATATTGCTTCATTTGAGAATATATTATTGTAAAGAAAGTCTGGATCTTGATCTATTCTAAACACTATGTCGTCACAAAATTCTAAACGCCGGTCGAGATCATCTTCATTTATCTCATGAGCAAGTGTCATTTCATTTCGAAAATTATAATTGAAAATATTTTTTGTTTCCGAGTGACCTTTCCCTATCACACCAGCCTACTATCATTAGCAATGATATTCTATGCTTAGTCAGTTAATCTTCTCGAGTCAAGAAGGCTACTTCTTGACTCAACTTAAACAGTTGAAGCGAATGTATTATGAAGCACAAAAAATTACAACAAAAATAGTCCACTTTTTGTTTACGTATTTATTAATAAAGAAAATAATTTGCTTACAAGTGGAAACAATAAGAATCAATTTGAAGAATTTTATTAATTTAATTTATATGATGATATATGATATTTGAAAAATAAAAACACTATTATTGTTAGATTTTCATTTCACGAGACTTATTTTTCATGATACAAAACCATCCATCAAACATTAAAAAATATTTCAATATTGCATTAAAATATTAATTCTTTTAATTATATATTATTGATTATATTTTCAACGAAAAATAATATTTCGTCTTAATTATACCCTCGAGGGTGGGTGGGTGTGAGTATGAACATTTTATGGCTGAATCAAAGGCAAATATGGCAAATATATTCTTTGACTGCATACAGAATCCAAATCTGCAATAAAAATGGGGTTTTCCCCAAGGGATTGATTTGAATTTTGAAAAATATTAAACACGTGTTTTTTGGATGATTTTTTGCATCTGTATTTCTCGAGATATTAGACCATTTCCAAAATTTTCCTAGGGTATCAGAATAAATTGTATTTCTCCGATTATAGCGCGATCCATCAACAATTCAAAAAATGCCTCGAATAAAAGTTATTTATATCCACAAGGAAGAAGTTCCTGTAGCTGGCTGTATACCAATAATTACAAGTTTTAATGAAAAATTCGTCTTGGTAAAAGGTTTATTAATTTAAAAAGCCCCTAAAAGGGCTACAAATATAAAAACAAAACGTTTTCGCTCTGTAACAAGAGCATCATCAGTGTTACAAGAACATGCTGAGCCACCCAAAAATACTAAGGTTACAATCATAGTATAGAAAAATAGACTAAATGTCTTATAAAAGTGTATACATAATTAAATCCAAAGGATGGATATAATTTCTATCCTACATCCCTAGACAACTGAGTTGTCTTTCACATCTTTCAACGTAATGACCTAATTAATTATTACGAGTACCTAGCAACCCACGTACCACGTGTGGGAGTCATATGTTGCCCTAAGGCCATATCCATAGGAATTATATCCACTTTTGGGTGGCTCAGCATGTTCTTGTAACACTGATGATGCTCTTGTTACAGAGCGAAAACGTTTTGTTTTTATATTTGTAGCCCTTTTAGGGGCTTTTTAAATTAATATACTTTTTACCAAGACGAATTTTTTTCATTAAATTTAAAAGTTATTGACTTTTCCATAAGGAATCCAAATCTGCAATAAAAAAAATGGGGTCCCTATGTATGATGTGTGGAGAAGGTGGAGGATTGTGTTTGGTGTCATTCGATAGATCTTTAAAAAAGATTGAACACATGTTTTTAAGTCTTTCGATGCGATGTAAATTTCGCGAAATATTCGACCGTTCCACTTCTTTTAACACATTGAACTTGAATTTTGCAGCAAACAGTACTTTATACAGTTGAGCCCACGAGTCTTTACCCGTGCGTCATTAATAGGGCTTTTCATCGATTGTCATTTGTTTCGAGTTTCTGTCATGTTGTATAATTTGTGTATAATATTAATATACACGGATTATACGAGATATGACAGAAGCTCGAAACAAATGACTGTGAATGAAAAGCCCTATACAATGGCGAGATAAAACACATGCTTTTTATCTAGCATCATTCTCTTCCACGCATGAAACTAATGACAAACCAGCTGCCGCCTGTTATTAAGTAAAAACACATGTTATTTTTATGAACGATCTAGAATCAGTGCATTGAAAAGAGATAGGTACAAAGAAAGACGATTGGGGATGTTTTCACATATTTTAAGCACAATTTCTGACCTTTTTTTTTGTTTACTTTTGTGGCTGTCAGTTTGTTGAATTTTTTGCTGTTATTTTGTCGAATTTTTGCATTTTGAAGTTTTTTATAGTATACAAACAGTTGTTTTCACAACTAATTTTATATTGGAGTTAGAAATTTTATGATAAGTTTATGTTATTTTACGATAAATTTGGACAACCTACAAAGCTAATCTCATTGTTGACACAGTTAAGGAATGCTTGTGTTTAATGTTCCGTCAAAGTGAATAAAATAACAAAAAGATAATATTTATGTTATTGAATTTTTTTTATAAATTGTTTATTTTTTATTAATCAATGATAACAAAATAATTTATTAAGCTATTTCAAATACAGCTGTAATTATGCACCAACATTTTAAAGCAAAACTTAAATTTGACATTCTATTTATTTGATAACTTCAAATTTTATACTATAACCCGTGATCGGAATAATACCCATTTTCTGTCACTTGCTGTTGCGTTTAGTAAATTTCAATTTCCGACTTATCATCGACTTACTTCGTATGCTTTAAATGATGACGCACGGGTAAAGACTCGTGGACTCAACTGTAGATTTCTTATTGGCAAATAGATCAATGTATATAAGCCAATAAAAACTGTATTATACAAAGTCCTCTCACAATATGACATCAATACAGTATTCGTGTTAACAAACTTATTAAAAATCTGCAATTTCCGTATAAATAACTTCATTAAAAACTTGTTTGCACGGTCAAGTACTCGGGGAACTATTTATAGCCGCGTATGTGGTTCAATCGATGTAGTTAAAATTCAATTTCTGTAATTTTACACTTACATTCTGCAATAAAATTACCGTAAAGCCACACGGCAGCCGATGCCAATGATTTTCCTGCTTTCTGCTTGTTTTCTATAAAGCAGCTGCTTCTTGCTGCCACGCTATTTCGCTGCTTTTTTTATTTGAGTAGAGTGCGTTTCACTGCATCGACTTCTTGGAATACGGTCGGTTACGTTTATTATTACTATACATTATATTAATCTATTAATCAGGTAAATTGTTTAAAAATAAAGATCAAGTAATATCAAATGTTATTGATATTACTGTATGTTTATTTCCGAAGCACACATGACTATTAAGAGTTATTTTAATATTCCCAAATATTCAACCTATGTAACTCAACATCCATTAGGAAAGGCCCATGGAGGCAGGGCCCCCGTAAGGGTTACTGGGGCCTGTGTGCAAAAAAGGATTTCGGCGCCCCTTAGGCATTTTGTTTGGGTTGTTTTTTATTTAGTTTTTAAAGGTAGGTA
The DNA here is from genome assembly GCF_917563875.1 of Diabrotica virgifera virgifera. Taxonomy (NCBI): domain Eukaryota; kingdom Metazoa; phylum Arthropoda; class Insecta; order Coleoptera; family Chrysomelidae; genus Diabrotica; species Diabrotica virgifera. The sequence continues at coordinate 12,117,588 of NC_065448.1, forward strand.
GGTGCTTGAAATAAACCAAAAAACTGAACTTTAGAAATCATATTTATAGTCCATTCACAAGGTAAAATATTGTAAAACCTCCGAATTTTTAAGGACCGGTTGGATTGACATGACATTTGGCATACACATAGCTTAGCTAACGTGTCAGGGAAAAAAGTGATATTTTTTTGATTTTATTCACCCCTTCTCGGATGTGAAAAAAGATACGTTCAAAAAAGTCCGGAATTGGATAAAATGACTAATTTTGAACAACTTTTCACTCTTTTTCTACTTATAAAGTTTTTTCATTAAGTCAATAATACTTTTCAATACTTATCTAGTTATTTACGAGTAAGTATGTTAAAAGGGGAAAAAATGGTGTAAGTACAAAGTAATATAAAAATGGTTTACCTACAGTCGGAAAAATGAAAGAATACCCGTGAACGATCACATCAATCACTTATTTTGTATCTGCTGTCTTTTTCTATAACAAACGTTTGTTATTTATAGAAAAAGACAGCAAATACAAAATAAGTGATTGATGTGATCGTTCATGGGCATTCTTTCATTTTTCCGACTGTATATTAAGTCTGCAGACCCAGTAGAAGCAGAGTTAGTTGAAGTTAATGAAAAGGTGGTTCTTATTCGTCAAATTACAAATTGAATATTTTAATGTGAAAGAAGTGTTTAAAAAAAGCTATATTTTTGATATTTTTTGGGATTTTTTAATATTAAAAGTAAGTAAGTTACGCTCAAAATAATGTTGGTCCCTTTTTTGGTAAAAAAATCGTGAAAATTACCCCCTAATTAGCATCCAAATAAAATTAATCGTTAGTGCTTCGCCACAAGTTACTTTACTTATGTATTGTTTATATGACCTGAAGTTTTATTGATTTAAAGTGCTTATTTTTGAAAAGGCTGCAGTTAAAAGGGCTTGAACTAGTCAGTAATCACGAGTGTATGCAAATTTTGAACAGCCATAACCATTTTTTGTCTTACAGTAAAACAAAAAATCCAAAATATTCAGAAAAACAAAACCTTATTTTTACTGCTTGAAATTTTTCACTACTTGAGATTTTTGCTATCACTAATAATTTTTAAGTGATTTGGAAAAAAAGGAATTTATTCACGATTAAGACCAAGGTTAATAACTCGAAAAGTATTGAATTAGTGAAAATGTCTATAGAACAAAAGTTGCTTATACTTAGCCAATTTATCCAATTCCGGACTTATTTTGAACGTATGTTTTTTCACCCCCAAGAATCAGTGGCGGATCTAGACTTTTGACTTGGGCGGGGAAATTTTCCTTAGGGGGGAACTTTCAATTAAGCACCAATCGAAAGACATAAAAAAGATGTAAACTCAAACTACTAAAAGACATAAATAATAACTTAATGCATTAAGTTTCCTAACTAGCCTTAACATTAAGTTTTCCTAACTAGCGTGTTTATTGGCTTGAATTTGTCTGTCTGTGGTTTAACTTTCATGTCGGATAACATTTTTTTATGTTTCAATATATTTTTTTTTTATTTTTGGACCTTGTTAGAGGGGGAATTTCCCCATTTTCCCTCTCCGTATAGCGGTTGTTTAAAATTCACAGCAAAAACCGTGAGTAAGCGGACTATTATTTGTAGACTAAAATACTACAATAAAAATATCAAAATGAAACAAGCCGAATAAAATCATAACAAAATAAATTAAAATGCCTGACTTCTGATATGTTCTCGCAAATTGGAATCGGCACTAACTGGTTGATATACTAGATAATAAAATTTCGTGTGTGTTTATCCTTAATCCTATTTAATTTCTCAACTTTAATTTTAAAATTAATTTTTGTTTTTTTTGTTTGTTTTTTTTTGCAATTTTTGACCCCGGTTTTGGCGCCCCTAAAGGATGGCGCCCGTGTGCATTGCACACTTTGTACATATGGTAGCAGGGGCCCTGCATGGAGGTACGGCAATTATTATAATAAATAATATTAAGCATCATGAAATAAACAAAATTAGCAGAGTTAACATTCAAACCACATCAGTGTCGGTAGAAGATTCACAAGGCTCGATTATTTTATCTGCTGTTTACTGTCCATCGAATAAAATAATTAAAGCTGATCATTTTACTGAATACTTTGAGATACTCGGACACCGTTTCATTGCTGCTGGAGATTACAATGCCAAACATCACAAATGGAGCTCCAGAATCATAACCTCACGAGGGCGAGAATTATTAAAAAGTATTAATGAGAATCATTTAACTTCTCTCTCTACTGGACAGACTACTTATTGGCCCACTGATAGACAAAAAATTCCTGATCTTATTGATTTCGCTATATTAAAAGGAATAACACACACCCATATCCAAATTTCTCCTTCTTTTGACCTATCATCGGATCATTCCCCTTTCTTCTAACACTGTGTAATAAAAGAACAAACTGGGATAGGTATAGAGACGAAATAAAATCATCCATTAACCTAAACTTGCCTCTTAAAAGTGACAGGGACATAGAAAATGCAGTCACTCACTTAACTACAGTTATTCAGCAAGCTGCTTGGTCGTCCACTCCAGAAATTACCTACACACACAACTCCGAGTCGTATCCTGCTCACATAAATACACTTATACTGGAAAAAAGAAAACTAAGAAAGAGGTGGCAGCTCACTAGGCACCCAGAAGATAAAACAAATTTTAATAGAGCTTGCAGATTACTCAAAATAAACTTGATCCAACATAAAGACAATGGAATCAACAATTATTTAAAGAACCTCTCACCTTCAGATGATACAAATTATTCTCTGTGGAAACTAACAAAAAAACTTAAAGACAACGAACAAATGAATATGCCAATCAGGAAACCAAATGGCACATGGGCTAAAACTGACAAAGATAAAGCTTATACTTTCGCAAATCATTTATGCGAGGTATTTCAACCGCATCAGAGGGAAGTCTCAGCTGAAGAAGAAGAAGATATTCATGAAGTCATAAACGCACCATATCCGCCTATAAAAATTTTCAAGAAATCTGAAGTAGAAGAAGTAATTGATAATCTGGAGAATAAGAAGTCACCTGGGTATGATATAATATCTAGTTTGGTACTAAAAAATCTACCCAACGAAGGTGTAAGCTTAATTACTTATATATTTAATTCAATATTAAAAACAGGTTACTTTCCACTCCAATGGAAAGTAGCTCAAATTGTTCTAATCCCAAAACCTAATAAGGATCACACGAAAGTATCTTCATATCGTCCAATAAGCTTGTTGCCTATTATATCCAAAGTGTTCGAGCGGCTTTTCCTGAGAAGACTAGAGCCTACATTAGACAGTAACAATGTTTTACCTAATTATCAGTTTGGCTTTAGGAAACAACATGGTACCATCGAGCAAATTCATAGGGTAGTAAAAACTATCAGAAATTCGCTCGAACACAAAAATTACTGTACAGCTGCATTCCTAGATGTCTCACAGGCATTCGACAAAGTTTGGCGTGTAGGTCTTATCTCCAAGATTAAATCCATATTTCCTTATCCCGTAAGTTCACTATTAAGATCCTATCTGACAGATACATTTTTTCAAGTCAAAAGAGGAGGGGAAATTACTAACCTGTTTCCAATATGTTCTGGAGTTCCACAAGGAAGCATATTAGGACCAACACTTTACTTAATATACACATCGGATCTTCCAACCACCATTAATACAACAATTGTCACATATGCGGATGACACAATTATAATGGCTTCAAATCCTATAGCAACAGAAGCATCCGAGGTATTGCAAAATCATCTGACTGAACTAGAGAGCTGGCTTAAATTGTGGCGAGTACAAGTCAATAGTTTAAAATCCACACAAATAACATTTACTTTAAAAAAAGGTGTCGCGCCTCCGGTTTCTATAAATAACACTCCACTACCAGTCAATACCGCCGTAAAATACCTGGGAATTCATTTAGATAGTAAACTTAATTGGGTCACCCACATCTGGAAGAAACGTCTTCAACTCGGCCTAATCTACAGGAAAATGTATTGGTACATGAGTAGGAAATCAAATCTTAGTCCGGAGAACAAAATTATGATTTATAAATGTATTTTAAAACCTGTGTGGATATATGCAGCACAAATATGGGGAACAGCAAGTAATACCAACATTCAAAAACTTCAACGGTTCCAATCAAAAATGTTGCGCCAGATCTGTAATGCCCCTTGGTATGTTACGAACCAGAGATTGCACCACGACCTACAGCTACCAACAGTTAGCGAAGCAATATCTGCTGTAAATTCTAGATACAAGACCAGACTATCCTGCCATCCAAATCCACTCGCCACGGACCTGCTCAACATTTCTCATGACAGACGATTAAAAAGACCTGACCCTTTGGACCTCTAGTACATCTGGACATCAGAGCAACAACAGAGTGCAGTGTCATAGTGCAGTGAAATAATCATGTTTTAGTTTTAGTGATTTTTTAAACTTCTTTCGTATTTTTATTCATGTTCCTTAGATTTTTAATAATCATATTTTTATTGTCTGAACTGTCCACTATACTAAATTTTATCTATGTATTATGTTCCAAGTAATTGTTATGTCTTATTTTAAAATTATAATGTTATATGTCTTACTGGGTGCTCGCCACTGGGCGGCTTCCATCTGTGTTATTTTTCAATAATTATATGTATTGCTTACTGTTTGTGATCAGACAGATTGCAATAAACGTTGGATGTTAAAAAAAAAGTAATATCAAATAATAAGTAATTTTGGTTTAATCTATTAGATACAACTCGATGTTTTCAAAGTTATATTGTCTACCAAAAATTGGCAAAAGTAATATTCCTCTCCGCCCTGTCATCAGCTCCACTACTTACATCCTCTCCAAATACTTGGATAACATCCTAACTGTCACTTTTGAAGATCAAACCAACTAAAACTACAATGTGAAAGATACTTACGTTTGTCAAATAAATTATTAATACTGTTAAAACCCGTCAAACCTTAAGTTCACAATTGGTAATATACCCGTGTTGAGCTGCCCCCCCCCACTTGCAAAAATTAAAAAACAAATAGCGCTGATTTATGAGCTCTCATATTCCTCAAATTAAAAATTTTGAGCTCGTTCCACTGAGCAGGAATTTAATATTTTAGTGGGGGGCTGAGTATGGCTGGTTTTACCAACGACAAAAAACGATAGTTTATTCTATTATTAAAATTATTCAACCAATAAAATGACATTTCTCCATTTTAGTAACGTCAAATAAGACCTATTTTATTTATTAAATAAATATATACTTTTCGAGTAAATTGGCAAGTTAATCTCGCTGTAAATATTTATAAGAAGGTAAATTCGTCAGTTTAACCTTAAATTATTAAAATTATATTGAAACAGAATAAAAATATAAACGTCTACTAAATTTTATTTCAGGAATAATATATTCATTGATTATATATAATATTCATTGACTTATTTGTTGTTTTTGAAACCGGACCTTAAACGTTTCTATCTTGATTATTTTGATTCATACAGAAATAAAAAGACAAGTAAAATCTTTGCTAATAAAAAAACTCAAATTTCGTTCTCTATCTTTTTTTACGTATATCTAGTATTGATGGAGTTATTATCAAAATAAAATAATTTAAGAAAATTTGAAAAATCTTGATTTTTTTTAAATCGGTAAATAAATGCATATTTTTAAAAAATATGCATTCTAAATCGGTCAAAATGTTTAAGGTCATTACTTATACTAAAGTAAAGAAAATCCTATAGGGATTACTAAAAATTTTTAATTTTTTTTTAAATGGCGTATGTTTTATTTTTCACTATTTCCTAAAAAATTCTAAAGAGTCGTCTTATTTTCATTGTAACTTGCTTAAATTTGATGATATCAACTTCGTCAGTAGCTCACTTGTTAACCCGGCACCTGCCACGTGGCTTTGCAAGGCGCCAACTGCCACGTGGGGTGCTCACAGCACCCCTTAAAAATTTTCTGTGATCTACTTGTTTAAAAAACAAAATAATATGTTGAGTAACACAAGAATATAAATAAACATGTTTTATTAACTTATTAACCACTAATATGTTATAAAAGTTAAAAAATAAAATGAAAAAGGTGTTATAAGCAAATTAGCAAGTACCAAGCCATAATAAATGAAGTCAAGTAAAATATCTAAAAAATTAAGATTTAGTGAGTATAGAGTCTATATTAATAATTTAAATCAGTTATTTCAATAAAAAATGTAAATTTGACCTGTTTATCAAAAATACAAAAAAAAAATTTAAAACTTAAAGTGCCAGATGATGACACCCCAATTCGCCTTTAGAGCTATAAGTTCAGAATGACACTAAATAACCACTTCAAACACTAACACATATGTGCTATATAATATTATAGAAAGCTACTGTGACGCACAGCTCGGTTACCAAACTTGAAATACCAAATATTTGATAAAAATGTGTTACGGGGTGCTGGTAGCACCCCACGTGGCAGGTGCCGGGTTAAGTATTGCTGAGTACTTTGACAAGCGTATGTTAATAGTTATATTTATGATATAAGTGTTAAAAGTACACGTTTAAGGCACGCATGTGAAAGTTTGCAGAATGAGCGAAGCGAGTTCTGCAATTCACATGAGTGCCTCAAAAATGTACTTTTTAACACGCATATCATACAATATTTTTTCTACAAACGTAATTACAGGACAATATCTACAAAAACTTTTACTTGAACTTGACTGACATTCCATTTTTATATTTTTTTGACATTACATCAAAATTGCCTATACGGTCAATACGAACTGCAGTGCCTTAAAATTTTTAAAGCACTAGCCTTAAAGTAGCATTTTTAACGCTCGTATGGAGTGCTAAAATAGTTATTTATGAAACAGTTCGTGAAGTATGCTTTTTGCGAACGTCCGCGATGTTTAGATAACGAGCGACAATACATTGAGCGAGTGCTATACATTGCGTAAGTTTCGCAAAAAGTACTTCACGCACAGTTTCATATAAATATTTTATCTACGATAAACAAATAAATAAATATAACTCTTCGTCACTGCAATTCATTTCTATTCTACAATTTTTAGAACTTTGGCATTTAAAAATTCTAATTTTTTTCAAACCACAAAACTGTCAAAATTTTTTTTGTAATTTATTGCTCGTTATGTCATCTTCATGACAACGCGAAAGTTAAGGATATTTGATTATATGAAAGTGTGTCAAAAACAGTGCGAAAAAGTAAATCCCATTTAAAATACATTGTTACTTCACGCACACTTTAAACCCTTCACGCACTGCTATCTATAATGACAGTTTTCACAAACTAAAAACTTATACATAATATGACATAGAGTAGATAAATTGCATTTTTAATACGGTTGTAGAAAAATATTTATATTTTATAAAATGCATCGTTTTCCTGCTAATTAGGCTTGAATAATAAGATTTGAGTACTCGCAGAAAAAAAAAATACATTCAATTACCTACCTGTAACTCACTTTTAATTAATAATAAAAGGTTTTTCAAAGCTTCAATTTTGGTAATGATAACTTATAAAACCGCTTTAAAGCATGCATTTTTTGACGAAAAATTAAAATTTTTGATCTTTAATAACTCAAAAAATATTGATTTCCTTTAATAACTTTATATAACAAATTTTGCTTATAATTTGTCCTGCTATCGATTTTTGAAGTTATTTTTAATAAAATAATTTTCGCCCCCGAGAAGGGGTGGTATCCACCCTCAGGGTAAAAGCGCAAGGTGGCACTAAGCCATATTTATTTCTTGAGGTATCCTCTAACCACTCACAAATTTTTGTAAAAATCCATGAAGGTTCACCGAAATTAAAGGTAATAGTTTATTTTTTCCTTCATTGACTGCACTATACAAAAGAAATTGCTTATAGAAGAAGAAAATTTATAATATTGACTTAATTAAAAAAAAAATGACAAAAAGTAATTTTAAACAGTGTAAACTTATTTTGCAAAAACACGTCGATTTTTTGCTTACTTATAAACAATTAGAATAACTTTTTAACCGTTACCCGCAGAAAAATTATTTTTTCAGATTTGGAAAGACTGAATTTTTATACATATTTGGAAAGAAAAACAATTGTCCTAGGACAATTAGGGACGAAGTTAGCCCCCCTTTTTTTAATTCACATGTTTTTGCAAAATAATTTTGCAGTATTTAGAATTATTTTTTGTCATTTTTTTTAAATTAAATTAATAGTATAAATCTTCTTCTTTCATAAACTATCCAAATTATTAGTGTAACTTCACTATTTTCTGACTTATAGCATTGCAAAAAAAATTAATTTGAGATAAACAATTTAAATAATTTTTAAACTAATTGACCAATAAGAACGTTCTAAGTTAATTTTTACATAAGTTATGAATATTTATAAAACTCAAAATTTATGATTTATTTTGCAATTTTCTAAGCAACCAGTAAGGATAGACATATTCAGCGAACGCCATATTGAAGTTTTTTATACGATATATGAGTTTCTCACTCTCAAATTTGTTTAAAATACTTAATTTTTTGGTTATAGAATTAGTCACAGGATACTAGAAAATGTCCCCATTGAACAAGCTGGCTTCCGCCCTCATCGAAGCTGTACGGACCAAGTGCTGTCATTAACAACTTTTATAGAAGCTAGTTTTCAAAAGAAACAAAAGACAGCAACAGTATTTATAGATCTAACAGCAGCATACGATACTGTTTGGAGACAGGGATTAATATATAAACTGGCCCGCATTATCCCCTGCAGAAAGATAATTAACCTCATTGACAACATGCTGACCAACAGAGCCTTCCAGGTTATAATGGGAAAGGAGACGAGTAGACAGATGAAACTTAACAATGGTCTTCCACAGGGTTCTGTCCTTGCCCCTTTACTTTTCAGCCTCTATATTGCTGACATGCCTGAAACCGAATCTCGGAAGTTTGGATATGCTGACGACTGGACCCTTGCAACAAGCCACCAATCTTTAGAAACTACAGAAATCACTCTCACGAATGACTTATCCATCCTCAGCGAATACCTTAAGAAATGGAGACTACAGCCAAGTACTACAAAAACTGAAGTATCAGCTTTTCATCTAAACAACAAGTTGGCAAACAGAGAATTGCGATTGTATTTTAATAACAAGCTGTTAAAACACAATAAATACCCGAAATACCTTGGGGTTACTCTAGACAGAACGCTCACATTCAGAGAACACCTGACGAAAACAGCAGCAAAATTGAAAACACGCAACAATATAATACAGAAACTCTGCGGCACTACATGGGGGTCCACAGCATCAACATTAAGATCCTCTGCTCTTGGCCTGATATATCCGGTGGCAGAATACTGTGCTCCAGTATGGCTAAATAGCAGGCATACCCACCTGGTCGACACCCAACTAAACCGTACTATGCGTATGATAACAGGCACAATTAAGCCCACCCCTACATTGTGGCTACCTACCCTTAGTAATATAGCACCACCCAACCTACGCCGCGAACATGCATTGGTTAAAGAATATAACAAAATAATGGACAGTCGCCAGCTTCTAGTCCACAACGACATCCCCGATATTCTTGGAAACCGTCTCCGATCCAGGTTACCCCCTCTACAATCTGCTCAAGCGCTGCAGCAATCCAACTTTGACTTAAATACCCGATGGAGAGAAGATTGGGAAAGTAGGACAGATCCGCATTACCATAGTCTACCGGACATCATAGGGAAACCTGGCGAATTTGAACGTCCCCGTAAGATTTGGGCAGCCCTTAATCGAATTCGAACAAACTGTGGAAGATGCGCCGACTCCCTCCACAGATGGGGTAAACTCCCCTCGCCTTCTTGTGACTGCGGCGCTGCAAGACAGACGATCAGTCACATTGTTCAGGACTGCCCACGCAGAGCATACACAGGCGACCCTATAGACTTTGTAATGGCAACCGAAGGGTCAATCGAATATATAAAAAAATTTCTGTTTGTGATGCATTGTATAATGCATAAATCTAAATATATTCTGTGATATACTTAAGCCATACGCTAAATAAATAATTTTGGTTATAGACGAAAAAAGCGAAAATTTACGGTTTTTTGATATTTATTTGTTTATAACTATGTATATCATCAAAATCGGCTGCAGGAAACATACAGTCGGAAAAATGAAAGAATACCCATGAACGATCACATCAATCACATATTTTGTATTTGCTGTTTTTTTTTCATAAATAACAAACGAGGGAGATAGATTATTATTAATCTGACTAATATGTGATTGATGTGATCGTTCATGGGTATTCTTTCATTTTTCTGACTGTATAGGTTATTATTATAGATATCCATACTACTCAAAAAATTTGATTTCGGCCTGGAGGGGGTTGTATCACCAACACGATATTTCTTTTCTCCTTATTTCTCTGAACTATAAATGGAAAATTTAGGTCTGATTTCACCAACAACAAATAAATCAATGAGTAGTTATTTGTCGAATAAAATTAATTAGACGTTTATATTTTTATTTTGTTTCAATATAATTTTGATAATTTAAAGTTAAACTGACGAATTTACTTTCTTATAGATATTTACAGCGAGATTAACTTGCCAATTTATGCGAAGAGTAAATATTTATTTGATAAATAAATAAAAAAGTCTTATTTGACTTATTAGTAAAATAAAGAAATGTCAGTTTATTGGTCGAATAACTTTATTCATAGAATAAACCACTATTTGTCGTTAATGAAACCGACCATTAATTGTGTGGTTGTATCATTCGAGAAGGGGGTACTTACCGTTTCTTGCATTAAATCAAAGTCTTGTGCCAAATGAGCACTGTCGTTTAGATAGTTCTGCATAGCTTGAGTCAGTCCTTTGTCAAATCCATCAGTCAGTTTCGCTCGATATGTGAATATGGATATTCCAGCGCCGAGTTCTAATATGAATATCACAGCCAAAAATACTCCATACTGGAAAAAGAGAAAAAATTTTTTTACAATCACTATTTTTAACAAAAAATTGTGAAGCTTCTGACTTTTAGCTGACAAAATGGTTAGCTACTTAAGTTTCTAAACTAATTATTTCCTGTATAATGTTTATTTTTGTTTTTAAAATATTGTTTATATCACTCAGTATACTTTAAAATGTACTTGATAAATTTTCAAAGTACTTTCTTGCATTTCGAATGAAAATATTCAACACAAACTCATTTTAAATCTAAGAAACGTAAAAGGAATAGAAGAAAGTCAATCGGTGCAAAATCCGGACTGAAAAGCAGATGAGATATCAGTTTCTTCGTCTTTCACTTTTTCTTTGTTTTGGTTTGTAACTTAGCTTTTGATAATAATGAAATGCTATGTATTTCCAGTCTTGCTATATGGTGCAGAGGCCTGGACAATAACCGAAACATTAATGAAAAAGCTAGAGGCGTTCGAAACGCGTCTAGCTTAGGTAGGTGTACCGTCGTATTCTCAAAATATCCTGAACGACCCATACCACCAACGTAGAGGTATTGCGCCGAATGGAAAGACAACTTGAGTTGTCTCAAAGAGAAACTTGAATACCTCGGTCATATGCTTTTCAAATATGATAAATATCGTATACTGCAACTGATAATACAGGGTAAAATATAGAGCAAACGCTGACCCGGAAGAAGAAGACACTCATGGCTTCAAAACTTACGCCAATGGTTTGGACTAACATCGATCGAGTTATTCAGAAACGCCGCAAACAAAATTAAAATTGCTATGATGATAGCAAACGTCCGCAACGGATAAGGCACACGAAGAAGAAGAATGTTCCATAAGAGAGACTAGAAAGAAAAACACCTGACTAAAACCTGCGACTTTTTATTAAGTCCACGTCTTAAATCAATTATTTATCTAACACACTATCAATATTATTTAATCAACAACTCAAAATATTCCCGATGCCATGTCAAATATTTAAAATTGTCACTGTCTTGTCACCATTATTCTATTCAACTCGGTGCGTTGTATGACAAAGATAGCGAATGTTCGATTTGGAAAATATCACCACGGAGATGGTGTCCATTTTTATCGAATCCTGAAAAAACTAATACATATTTAAAAAAAATTTAAAAGCAGAATTAAAGACTAAATTATTATCGAGGGCCGAAAGTGCCTTAGAATTAATAAAAAGTTTCTGTTGAATGAGATATTTGTAATTAAAAATCACACTACATTTTCTCATAGTTTGTCACCCCTGTAACTTATTAAAATAAACATTACAGAAGTTTTCAGGGACTTTCGGCCCTCGGTAAGAACGTAATATTTTATTGTGCGTTTAAATTTTTCAAAAATACTTATTAGTTTTCTCAGGATTCGAAAAAAAAATGAATCTCATTTAACAGCATTGGAGCCGAAACTACGTACCCATCCCCTTAAAAGAGGAAACAGTAGCGATCAACAGGTAGCGAAAACGCGTTCCAAGATTGCGGCTGTAATTTTTAATATTTTTTCGAGATATTTGGCACACGTATTCGTAATATAATAAAGAATGGCGGTACAGAGCCCAATTTGAAAAATATATTAATATGTGGAAATTACTCTGTAATTAAATACAATATTAAAAAAACGAGCCTGTACCGCCATTAAGAAGAACAAGAAAATACACTTTCTTCAAATAAACTTTTTTATCCGATGCCTAGATTTTGTGTCATTTTGGAACTACTAATGAAATAAAAAATTTTAGTAGTTCCAAAATGACACAAAATCTAGGCATCGGATAAAAAAGTTTATTTGAAGAAAGTGTGTTTTTCTGTTCTTCTTAATAGCGGTACAGGCTCGTTTTTGAAGTTATACTTCTTTACCGGCGATAGAGGGTAAATTTTTATATGGGAAAACCTAGCGACCGGGCGCATGCGCATTATAACTTTGTTCTGATTGGATGTTCAAATGACATGTCAAAAATTATTCAATATGCGGCGGCTGTGGCACAGCTGTAGTTAGATTATTTATGGTTGTTGCGTTTTAAAATTTGTGTGAAAAGAAACAACAAACAAAAGTTAGTTAATAGTTATACTGCCTTTTTAAATAGTTTTCATATACCTATATTTTTGGACTTTTGGACTATTTTGGACAAGGAAAACTCATTCTAATTTGGTAAGTAGTTTTTATTATAATCATATTGTAATTAGACATTTGTATTAGGTTGAAATACATACATTTATTTTCTCAAGAATGCGGATTTTAGAGAGAAATCCCAAATTAGGTTCGATTTTTATTTTTAAATTATGATTTTTTGGCGTAGATTTATTTATCTAGTAGGTATGTAATGCTTTGATTTACATACTTAATTTGATTACCAACAAAAGTTCTACCAATCTTCATCTAATATATTGTTTTCTTACTGTTTTGTTATATTTTTATATTTTCTTCCACAAAATTTAACCTACATAATTTAATTTTCAAAACAACTGTCAAACAGTAAAACGTTCAGTTACCGTATTTTTCCACATGATAAATAATGTGGGATTGGACGAGTGAGTCTACGCTTCGATTACGAGTCAAAACGGCACGAAATTCAAGGGTTCAATTCCCGATGCAAGTTTTACTTTTTTATTTTTTATGCATGTTATGATTTAAGTATATTTGTTATATAATTTTTTTTTTCAGAAAATGCGTATTTAAAATTTTTGCCAACAATTATTATCGTTCAGAAATCATTTTTTCTTTGTAGTCCAGAGAAATAAGGTTTTTCTCGTGACACATCCCCCTCCAGGCCGAAACCAAATTTTTTGAGTAGTATGGACATCTATATTATTAACCTATATGTTTCCTGCAACCGATTTTGATGATATACATATTTATAAACAAATGAAGATCGAAAAACGGTAAATTATCGCTTTTTTCGTCTATTACCAAAAAGTTAAGCATTTTAAACAAATTTGAGAGTAAGAAACTCATAAATCGTATAAAAAACTTCCATATGGCATTCGCTGAATATGTCCAACCTTATTGGTTGCTTAGAAAATTGCAAAATAAATCATAAATATTGAGTTTTTATAAATATTCGTAACTTAGGTAAAAATTAACTTAGAATCTTCTTATTACGCGGCATGCCGAGACTTCTTGTACTTAAATTATATTTTAAATTTCAAAGCAATTGGTCAAATAGTTTAAAAGTTATTTAATTTATTTTTCCCAAATTCATTTTTTTTGCAACACTATAAGTCAGAAAATTATGAGGTTACAATAATACTTCGGACAGTTTATGAAAGAAGAACATTTATACTATTACCTTAATTAAAAATAAATGACAAAAAATAATTTTAAACAGTGTAAAATTATTTTGCAAAAACATGTCCATTTTTTGCTTACTTATAAACAATTAGAATAACTTTTTAACCGTTACCCGTAGAAAAATTATTTTTTCATATTTAGAAAGAATGAATTTTTATACACATTTAGAAAGAAAAACAACTGTTCTAGGACATTTAGGGACAAAGTTAGCCCCCCCATTTTTTTAATTCACATGTTTTTGCAAAATTATTTTGCAATATCTATAATTATTTTTTGTCATTTTTTTTAAATTAAATTAATACTGTAAATTTTCTTCTTTCATAAACTATCCAAAATATTACTGTAACTTCATCATTTTCTGACTTACAGTGTTGCAAAAAAAATTAATTTTGGATAAACAAATTAAATAACTTTTAAACTATTTGACCAATTGCTTTGGAATTTAGGGTGTAATTAAAGCACCATAAGTCTCAGCATTCCGTGTAATAAGAAGGTTCTAAGTTAATTTTTACATAAGTTATGAATATTTATAAAAACTCAAAATTTATGATTTATTTGGCAATTTTCTAAGTAACCAATAAGGATAGACATATTCAGCGAACGCCATATTAAAGTTTTTTATACGGTTTATGAGTTTATTACTCTCAAATTTGTTTAAAATGCCCAATTTTTAGTAAGAGACGAAAAAAGCGAAAATTTACCGTTTTTTTATCTTCATTTGTTTATAACTATGTATATCATCAAAATCGGCTGCAGGAAACATATAGGTTATTATTATAGATGACCACATTACTCGAAAAATTTGGTTTCAGCCTGGAGGGGGATGTGTCACAAACACGATATTTTTTTTCCTTATTTCTCTGAACTATTGTGGCATTTTTCAATGTGTTTGTGTGCGTTTTATTCTTTTATTTTTTTAAATTTTTGGTATTGTTTTAAAAATCACATAATATGTAGTAGAAGTATAACTTCTTACGTGCGTACAAAGTACACACACATTCTTGTTTTAATATTGTATTTAATTACAGAGTAGTTTCCACATATTAATATATTTTTCAAATTGGGCTCTGTACCGCCATTCTTTATTATATTACGAATACGTGTGCCAAATATCTCGAAAAAATATTCAAAATTACAGCCGCAATCTTGGAACGCGTTTTTGCTACCTGTTGATCGCCACTGTATCACCTTAAAACCTATTGCCCAAGCTAGTTGTATTAGCTCAATTTGCTTTAAATAAACCTATTAAAATTTATTGTGATGCACTAAAATAGATACTGAAAACGATTATAATAGATAATATGTGGGCTTTGATAAGATTTCTTAGACTTCATTTATGCTGGCTTAATTTTTAGTTATGACGTTAATTATACACTGGACAAAAACATAGTTCTTTGTTGCCCAGTGTAATTTCCTTCATAACTAAAAATTAAGCCCACATAGGATCTACACGAAGTCCAAGTATTGTTATCAAAGCCCACAAATATATTATCATCGTCTTAAAGAAGCTCCAGAAACTGGGTCAAACATCTTCCTCGGTTTAGCGTGCCACACTATACAACAGAGAACAATGAACTGTGCGTTTCGTGTAGGAAGTTATTAGATTCGTGAAATAAGAGAGGAAATGTGTAATGCGAAGAGAAGAGATTGTAACACAAAACTTTAATTGACTTCGAAGGATCTTACTACAATTTTTATTATTCGGAACAAACGATACGAAAAGATCTTTGATATGCCTTATATGGATTTGGATTTGTTTATAAATCATATAGTGTAGGAAACAAAGGTTGAACCTTGCAAAATGGACACAAGTCCGGTTTTATTTTTTTTCTGGTATATCAAGGGGTGCTTATTATAAGACTAACTTTTTCTGAAAAAAATTCGCCCCGGAACCTCTCTTTTCACCCCTTTAAAGGGGGTAATTTGTGGTTTTTGCGGAAAGTAGCCCTTCCTGTAACTTTTACCAAAAATTTATTTTATAGAAATATGAAGAGGACTATATTTTCTACGATTTATTTCCAACACCATCTCTCTTTCATCCACCGTTTAGCGGGGGTGGCGCCCTTAAGTTGACAAGTTTTTAAAAAAGATGTTTTTAAAAAAAATATATTTTTCCCTAACTGTAACGGAAATTAAGAAGAAATCATGAGGCAATTATTCACAAATAATTGACTGATTTTTTGGTATAGGTTTCACTTAAGGGTAATTGCCCTTTTTTTAATTACAGGATGTTACATTTTAAAAAACCTCTTTTTATACCATCTGAACCGTTTATGCTAGAGTAAAAAGACTTTCAGCGATTACCCATGTACTGGTGCTATTTACAAATTTGTATAATGCACCCCCATTTTTTCCCCGGAACCACCCCAAAAAAAAAGAAGAATTAATAAATACATTGATTTTCTTGGAATCCTTCACACACAATGCCCTTTATTAATATGCTTCATATATCATTTTGTGGACGTTATTATTACCCATACATGGACACCAAAAGCAATTTCCTAGTGCAACCCCTGTAGCAAAAAAAAATAAATAAAATGGGGGGTTTAAAATTTTTTTTTGTTTTTTGCTTTTTGATCCATATGAGCATATGCTTCATCAATAGTGCTTTTCAAAAATATATATGGTTATTGCAACATCTCTGCGAAAACCACCCCTATCCTTGAAAATATACTGCAGAAACTACCCCTATCCCTTGGCGAGCATGTTTTTACGATTTTCTCATTACCTATGTATTCTTTTTAAACAAAACTTATACAAGGTTAAAGACCACTATTTACTCTAAAAATTATGTCCTATTCATTTTTTCGTATAAGCAACCGTTACGGCACAGTGGCGCCGTAAACCTCATATATGCTTTGGCGGGCTCCAGTTTTTGTTTTTTTTTTCGTCATCTGTTCGTTTTATTGATAAAGTACTTATGCAAAATAAAACAACACAGTGTAACCTACAAATTATGACTTATGCACATTTTACATTCTTTGCTCCTCAAAGCCACAGTGGTGGCCCAAAATAAATTTTTGCATATTTTCGCCACCTACATGCATTTTATTGCATTAATGCTACCTTAACAGCACAATATTTACCCTTAGGTGGTCGCTACGCAGTGGCGGATCCAGGGAGGGGTAATGGGGGTGATCACCTCCCCCCCCTCTCAAACCAAGTGATATTATATTCAAAGATTATAAAAATATTCATTTATTTTTATAGAAAGTTAACCAATTGGCACCCCCCTCTTAACGATGCTGGATCCGCCACTGTCGCTAAAGCATAAAAAGTCATTCTTATAAAAATAATATTAATATAATATAAGTATTTCTATAAAAATAAATGAATATTTTTATAATCTTCAAATATAATATCACTTGGTTTGAGAGGGGTGGGGGTGATCGCCCCCATCGCCCCTCCCTGGATCCGCCACTGCTTAGCGACCACTTAGGGGTGAATATTGTGCTATTAAGGTAGCATTAACGCAATAAAATGCGTGTAGGTGGCGAAAATATGAAAAAAATTATTTTGGGCCACCACTGTAGCTTTGGGGAGCAAAGAATGTAAAATGTGCATAGGTCGTGATTTGTAGGTTACACTCTGTTGTTTTATTTTACATAAGTACTTTAGCAATAAAACAAACAGATGACGAAAAAATAAACAAAAACTGGAGCCCGTCAAAGCATATATGAGGTTTACGGCGCCACTGTGCCGTAACGGTTGCTTAAACGAAAAAAATGAATAGGACCTAATATTTAGAGTAAATAGTGGTCTTTAACCTTGTATAAGTTTTGTTTAAAAAAATGAATAGGTAATGAGAAAATCGTAAAAACATGCTGGATAAGGTATAGGGGTAGTTTCTGCAGTATATTTTCAAGGATAGGGGTGGTTTGCGCAGGGATGTTGCAATAACCATATATATTTTTGAAAAGCACTATTGATGAAGCATATGCCCATATGGATCAAAAAGCAAAAAACAAAAAAAAATTTTCAACCCCCCATTTTATTTATTGTTTTTGGCTACAGGGGTTGCACTAGGAAATCGCTTTTAGTGTCCATGCATGGGTACTAATAACTTGCACAAAATGATATATGAAGCATATTAATGAAGGGCATTGTGTGTGAAGGATTCCAAGAAAATCACTTTATTTATTAATTCTTCTTTTTTTTGGATGGTTTCGGGGAAAAAATGGGGGTGCATTATACAAATTTGTAAATAACACCAGTACATGGGTAATCGCTGAAAGTCTTTTTACTCTAGCATAAACGGTTCAGATGGTATAAAAAGGGGTTTTTTAAAATGTAACACCCTGTAATTAAAAAAAAGGGCAATTACCCTTAAGTGAAACCTATACCAAAAAATCAATCATCTATTTGTGAATAATCTCCGCAGCCTTTCTTTTTAATTTCCGTTACAGTTAGGGAAAAATATATATTTTTTAAAAACATCTTTTTTAAAAACTTGTCAACTTTGGGGCGCCACCCTTGTTAAACGGTGGATGATAGAGAGATGCTGTCGGAAATAAATTGTAGAAAATATAGTCCTCTTCATATTTCTATAAAAGAAATTTTTTGTAAAAGGTACAGGAAGGGCTACGTTCTGCAAAAACCATAAATTACCCCCTTTAAAGGGGTGAAAAGGGGGGTTCCGGGGCGAAATTTTTTCAGAAAAAGTTAGTCTTATAATAAGCACCCCTTGATATGCCAGAAAAAAAATAAAACCGGACTTGTGTCCATTTTGCAAGGTTCAACCTCTGTTTCCTACACTAATAATGAAGTACGGTAGAAAACAGTTTTAGTAATTTTTTAGTATGTATTACATATCTGTACATAGGAAGCATACTATCCTAAGTCACATTTTCATAATTTTACAGGAGGAGCACTTAAACATTATATTTGATGTTTGTTCAAAAAATAATAAGTAATTAATAATTGTAGTGAAAACTATTGTCGGTATTTAAAAATAGTATTATATATAGTTTGCTGTGGTATTTTGAAAGTAAAGTAAGGGTTTAAAGATAATAAAATAATGGACTTAGGATATATTACCTCTAAGTTATAATACTCCTTATATTTATAATACACATATAATAAGTCCTCATAAATGGGTTATCTGTGTAAAAAAACTCGTCAATATTTCTTTATTTATTTTATTTAGCTATAATTAACATACAGTTTTCAAATTACATGTCATCATTATCATTAGGGTACTCGGATTCTTCGTTTGAATGTGGCAGATTTTTATAGAAATCATGGCAATAGGATGGCAAGTATAAGAGTAAGTCCATAAGATCACTATATTTTTTTGTTGATATAGGAATCAATTGCATATTCATTTGTGGTAAAGTTTCTGGCAAAATGATATCACCTCTTTTATTTCGTCTTAAGTCAACCATTTGAAAAGTGTCACTGTTGAATGATGTTTTATATTGAAGCATTCCAAAATTTTCTTTGGTAACACGAAGATCACTGATTTTGAAATTTGAAATGCCGCTATATCAGTATTTATTTTCCGATTAATAAATGGACCTGTTGAAGAATATAAGCATTCAAAATTTTTAAAATCATTGAGTTCCATGTTGACAGCTTCGTATTTATTTGAGCACTGACGAATAAATTGTTGCCAGTCCCAGGGTGTTAATATAGTTAGAGTGGGTAGTTTTTTCCGTTTCCTTTCTATATTAGCGTGTACTGAATCGGATTCCATATGCGTGTGCCCCTTTAGAAGAAATTTACAATCTATTACTTGTAGTTTGGGATATCTTTGAATGAGGTAAAATACACACATAACTACACATAGGTTTTTGGTCTGGCCCCAACAGTTATCTGCCCATATGGTTACACATTCGACGTCAGATGAAGGAATATTTAGATCAGCCCACTTTAAAATTCCCGAAGCAATTTCATTTCCTCCTCTGTTTGCTTTGGTTTCATTCCACATTACACAATACGCAGCACATTTGCATACATTCGTGATCAGTGACTCGTTCAACATCTTTTAACTACAGCCCTTTCAAAAATAATAACTTTGAACCGATGAAACTTACAGATTATATAAACAATACATACATGAGTCAAAAAACTTGTGAAGTCGTAACAATTAAGTTCATTTGAGATACTAATTAGGGGGTGATTTTCCCGATTTTTTTACCAAAAAAAAGGGATTAACTTTATTTTGAGCGTAACTTGTTTACTTTTGATGCTAGAAGTTTTTTTTATAAGACAAAAATAAAGCTTTTTTAAACACTTTAAATAAGTTGTAATAAGTTTTTCCGGAAATGTGCTTCATATTTGGTTATTTCACGTTAAAGTATTTCATTTGGAATTTGACGAATATGAACCTATTTTCCATTAGCTATAACTCTGCTTCTACTAGGTATAGAGACGTGACATACACACCATTTTTTTTAAATTTTTTACAAGCTATATTTTTGCTAAGAATGTTTTTTCGACAAAATACTTACTATTTGAGTTATTTGCGAAAAACCGTCTAAAAGCGTGGTTATTTTGTTGAAAAAATGAACATATTTACTGGCAAATAACTCGAAAAGTATTGACTTAGTGAAAAAACTATATAGAACAAAAGTTACTTAAAATTAGTCAGTTTATCCATTTCCGGACTTACTTTGGACGAATATTTTTTCACCCCCAAAAGGGGGTGAAAAGCACCCCCAGGGCAAAAGCACATATCGGCACAATATCACTTTTTTTCCTTGACTTGTTAACTATGTGTATGCCAAATTTCATGCCAATCCAAGCGGTTCTTTAAAATTTAGAGGTTTTGCAATATTTTGCCGTTAAAGAACGGACTATGAGTAGAACATCAACAGGAGCACAGGAAACATAAGCATAGTTAAAAACCCAAACGATCACAACAAATGTGGATGCCAAATAAGCATTTGCGACTATTTTTAAAGTTAACAGTGGAGACGAAGTGGTGGGTGACATTTTTGGTGCCCAACGAGGGGTGCCAAAACTTAAACTTTTGACCAGGACTCATATTTTCATTCTAGGTCTGGAAATTAACAAAGAAAAAACAAAGAAGATGGAGAAATACGGAAGAGAATAACGCAGGCAAACAGAGGTTATTTTGCCCTCTTCCATATATTTCGGCCTAAAAGTGTCCATCGAAATACAAAGATAAGAATCTATAAAACCTTAATTCGAGCATTAGCATGCTGTGGCAGTGAAGCATGGGTCCTGAAAGAAACATCCAAAAACAAACTCGACACATTCGAAAGGAAAGTACCGAGGAGAATACTAGGACCTGTGAGGCAAAACAGAATCTTCAGAAGTCGATACAACAACGAGCTTTATCAAATTTATAGGGAATCACCCCTGTCAGACTTCATTGGAATACAAAGATTGCAATGGGCAGGACATGTGATAAGAATGGGAGAGGATAGGCTACCAAAAAGAGCACTCAAAGACCAGAGAATGCAGAGAAAGAGACCGGTTGGAAAGCCAAGAAAGCGCTGGGAAGACACAATAAGCAGCGATGCACAAGCACTTTTAGGAGTTCGTGTATGGCGAAGAGCAGCCACAGACAAAAAAGGTGAAGCCAAAAAATAAAGGAGGCCAAGACTCAATTTGGGCTGTAGTGCTGCAGAAGAAGAAGTGCACTTTATTGTGGTAGTAAATTAGTGGAAGTAGAAAAACATTTTAAAAATAACTCAATCTACATAAAACAAAGATTCTGACGATCAAAAATATATTCTGTAATTTGGTGAGTGTTTTATGATCGTATGCAGGATTATTAAAATATTCAGTAGTTTTTAAACGGTTATGAACACATTCTTAGAAGTTTGACAAACATGAAGTGTGAGTCTGATTATATTCTTACAATTATGGAGAGTGACATAGTGTTGCTAACTATCATATACGATACTAGTTCACAACAACTCTCTCCCTCTTTAAGAAACTTACTTAATTTTTATAATATAAACCAAAATCTTTAAGCCATGATTTGTTGCGAAAGCACTTTTCTACTACTTTGAGTACTTTGGAAAACAGACGTTTCTTACTTATTGTTTTGTCACCCTATACCCTTTCACAACAAATGTGGAGGCCAAATAAGCATTTGCGACCATTTTTAAAGTTAACAGTGGAGACGAAGTGGTGGGTGACATTTTTAGTGCCCAACGTGGGGTGCCAAATTTTAAACTTTTGACCAGTACTCATATTTTCATTCTTATCAACACATTTTTATTTAAATTAAACTTATTTTTTACTGAGTCTGGTATCTAGCAAAGCTACCCTCACACTGTTTGTTTCATTGGTATTCAACATTTCTTAATTTATTTCCTATATCTTATATTGAATATTTAAAGTACTTACTATGTATAAAAGAATCGGCTGTCCCTTTACTGTACAGCAACAGGCAAATGAGCCCACAAGGATGATCAGTAGACCTGTTACTATAAAGACGTATGGGGCAGTACGATTGAACGCAGTACTCATCTCCATGTACTTGTATAACTCCACTTCCACCCATATTCCAATAGCAAGAATTATTATTCCAGAAACCTGTAACAGAAAAATCAGTTTTTTTTATTTTATTCTATTATATAATTGTCCTTGCCAGTGTTCCAACAGATGGTGCCAGTTTATCATATTTGGCAACAAATAGAGTAATATAGACAGGGTTAGACAGGGTTGCGCGTTGTGTCTAATGTTATTCAATCTGTACAGTGAAGCTATTTTTAAAAAAGCAATATTAGAGGAAGAACAAGGTATATCAATAAACGGAAAAATCTTTAACAACATAAGATTCGCAGACGACACTGCTATTTTTGCAGACAGTCTAAAAGCACAGCAACGATTAGTAAATAAATTACATCAAGTCAGTATAGAATATGGACTACAAATAGTCCAAGTAATGAAGCTTAAAATAGGACAAAACCTCGCAATTTTTACAGAATGGATCGATTTTCTTGAAAATTTGAGAATAAGTAGTGGATAGTCCAAGGATCAAAATCTATATGATGCCGAAAAGCGCTTTTACCATGGGGGTTGTTGCCACCCCATCTCGGGGGTGGAAATTTTTTATTATATTTTAATCACAAAAGTTGGTAAAAACGTTAATTCTAAGCAAAAAACGTTCTATACATTTTTTTTTTGATGAAATTGATAGTTTTCGATTTATTTGCTATCAAAAGTGTTAGTTTTATATCGAAAAATCAATGTTTTTAATAAGTTTTCTGCTAATAACTCTAAAAGTTTTTGTTTTATCAAAACAACTTTACTTAACAAAAATGTACCTTTTAAAAAAATAAACAAAACCGTTTTTTAAATTTTCTTTAAGACCAATAGTAATCGAGCTATACTTTATTATATGTTGGCTCTTCTTCGTCAAATGCTAAATATTGTAGTTTCAAAGTCAAAAGACGGGAAAAATATGCATTTTTCGAGGACAACTTGTTCAAACTAATTTAAAGTACTTAAAAATATCTATCTTCAGAAATAAGAAAGAAGATACTAGCTCAAAAGTTAAGTGACTTATAATGAAAAGAATGTCAGTCCTTATTTTTTTCAGCGAAAAAGTGATTGTAAGCAACCCCCTAATCACCACCCTAATTAAAATTCGCCATAGACCTTATTCGGTCTTTTTTATTTATGTATTGTTAATAGGTTCCAGAAGTTTGACCGGCTTACAATGATTAGTTTAAAAAAAAAGGAGTTAAAAGCGAATAACGAATTTTTGTAGTTTGAAATAAAATGACTTTTTCTTCAGAATAGCAAGATTAGCATCAGAGATACGAAAAAATGTTTAAATATAAAATTGTAGCTTATTTAATTCCCAAGAACTTGGTTTGCAAAAATTTTTTCTACGGCAAAAATTGAGTGAGCTATTAACAATTAAAACTTGTAATAACATGCAAAAACCACCTTTACCAACCCTTTCAAAGTCACCTCTTTTTGCGACTGATGATTTTAAAAAGATTTAATATTAATAGGCTTATAGACCTTGTAAAAACCTACAAAATTGTTTTTTACTAAACTTTCATAGATAGCAAATAAAAAAGTTACGGTTAAGAAATCAGTATATTTTTTTGAAAAAAAAAGGAGAAATCCAATTGGAAGCATAATAATGTAAGTTAGCTGTGTTTTTAGTCATTCGCCTTATTCATTCTTATTTATTTATGTATTATTAATAGATTCTAGAAGTTTAACTGGCTTAGAATGATCAGTTTTTAAAAAAACTGGAGTTAAAAGCGAATAACGAATTTTTGTAGTTTGGTAAAAAATTCCATTTTCTTCAGAATAGAAAGATTAGCATCAAAGATACGTAAAAATGTTTCAATATAAAATTGTGGGTTATTTAATTCACAATATCTTGGTTTAAAAAAATTTTTTCTACGGCAAAAATTGAGCGAATCGTAAATGAGTATGTATCTCGAATTGATCTTTTCTATACAAAACTAACACTTTCGATAACGAATAAATCGCAAACTATAAATTAAAAAAAAATGTATAGAACATTTTTTGCTTAGAATGAATGTTTTTATCAACTTATGCGGTCAAAATATAATAAAAATTCCCCCTTCCCCCCGAGATGGGCTGGCAACCACCCCCATGGTAAAAGCGCCTTTCGGAATCATATAGATTTTGATCCTTTAACTATCCACTACGTATTCTCAAATTTTCAAGCAAATCGATCCATTCTGTAAAAACTGCAAGGCGAAAAGCTTCGGTTCCCGGCCTAAAATGAACGTTAAGAAAACCAAGTTCATGATTATTTCTAAGCAACATACAGTAGGAAGGCTAGATATCAACGGAAAACAAGTAGAAAGAGTGAATAAGTACAAATATCTGGGAACCTAGGTAAATGAAAACAATGACCATGGTATAGAAATCAGGACACGCATTGAATTTGGAAGACAAGCATTTATAAATTAAAAAAAAAGTTTGTTAATCGAGACCTTCCTCTGGAGCTAAGGATAAGAGCCTTAAGATGCTACATGTACTCGATTTCGTTGTATAGAATGGAAAGCTGGACACTAAAAGTAGACAATATAAAAAAGTTAGAAGCATTTGCGATGTAGTCCTATAGAAGGATTTTGAAAATACCATGGATCCAACGAGTTACAAATGCAGAAGTGTTAAGAAGGCTGCAAAAGGATTGCGAGGTGATAAAGAACATCAAAACAAGACAGCTGGAATATTTAGGCCACATTACCAGAGGTGCGAAATATGAGATATCAAGGCTCATTATGCAAGGTAAAAATTAAGGCTAAAAGATCCATAGGTAGAAGAAGAATTTCCTGGCTGAGAAACTTAAGAGAGTGGTATAGTTGCAGCTTAGTAGATCTTTTCAGAGCAGCCGCCAATAAGGTACGGATAGCTGTGATGATAGCCAACCTCCGATAGGAGAAGGAACTACAAGAAGAAGCAGAAGAATAATAATATAACACAAGATAAATATGTACAGGCGATTGCGTTTCGATTCAATTCGAGTCTCTCACCATTCACCTATACGTGTTTCAAGGTATACCTTTTATCAGGGACAACTTTGTGAGGGCTGAATTGAACCGATGCGTACCACCGATCTTTTTTTCAAAGCCAGATTGACCAGAGGGCAGGGAGTCTCCCTGCCGCAGCCCATTCTTTGTTTTAAAAGGTTCAGACAGTTGAACCAGCTGGATTCGTACTCTGCATTTAACTTTTTCAAAGGTTACTTTTGTTACCAACTGATTTGGTACTCCTAGCTCTCTCATTGCTCTAAACATTTCTCTTCTATTTACAGAATCGTAGGCTGCCTTGTAATCTATAAATATGTGGTGAGTATTTATGGCATCGAGAATCTATTTATAAACAGAACCAATGTCGAACGAGTAGACCAATATGCATATTGTTTTCACCCAATTTTGAAAAAATTGCGTGAAAACTTTGAATTATGCACGTTCTTCTGTCCGTCCGTCTGTCTGTCCGTCTGTGAACACAACCCCTCCGTCATTATACCAGGTAGAATGACAAGTGAGATGTCAAATGAAAGCTAATAATCCAAGGATGGTACTAAAGGTGAGAAATTTGACCTAGGCTGTCTGTCCGTCTGTCCGTCCGACCGCGAATATAACTCCTCCGTTATTATACCAGGTATAATTTGTTGTAATCAAAAGTTATTCGGGTTCAAAAAGTGCAATTTTTCGGTTTTTCTTAAAGTTTAACCGCGTTTATCTCGAAAACTATGAATTTTACGAAAAAACTTGTAAGAACATTTCTTGCTTAGAATGCCCCAAAAAATACAAAAAAATGTTTTGTTCTGCGAAAAATTGCTTTTTATCTGCCCTTAACAAAAAGGGAGGGAGGGGGTAGTGGGTAACAAGGCACCATCGCACCTTCCGACAAGATTTAGTTTTTCATTGTGTTCAAGGTCTCGGGTAAAAGAATCCGAACATATATGTAGTTGCCGGTCCTCAGGTTTTGCATACTCCAATGCTTCCAGGGCTCGGTCTATTTGTTAATTTTTCGGTCAAATGGCTTGACACAATTTTTTTTAGAATTTGATTTTCTCTTCAGAGATCCTTAAATATTGTTTTCACCCAATTTTGAAAAAATGTGAAAACTTTGAATTATGCACGTCCGTCTGTGAACACAACTCCTCCGTCATTTTACCAGGTAGAATGACAGAGGTGTCAAATGAAGGCTTATAATCCAAGGATGGTACTAAAGTTGAGAAATTTGACCTAGGCTGTCTGTCCGTCTGTCCGTCTGAGCGCGAATATAACTCCTCCGTCACTATACCAGGTAGAATGACAAATGAGATGTCGAATGAAAGCTTATAATCCAAGGATGGTACTAAAGGTGAGAAATTTAACCTAGGACTTGCGGTTTGAGAAAAACAACCAGAAGTACTGTTTTAAAGTCACCGGAATAGTACCCGATTACTTTGGGTGAAAACCTAGGACTTACGAAGTCCGATTACTTGTCTTGGAACAATGATTAACTCCACAGGTGATTACTTCCAGGAAATCAGAATAGAAAAGGCTGCACAAGAGATTTGAAGTTGGAGCTAAGGTTGGCTAGGTGCTACGTTTTCTCGACTATATTTTATGGACTGAAAGCTTGGACCTTGAATGGGTCCAAGCAAGGAATCATTTGAGCTGTGGGTGTACAGAAGAATTCTGAAAATATCGTGGACAAAACACTCACAATCAAAGAAGTTCTGAGAAAGACGAATAAAGAAATGGAAGTCTTAAATACAATCAAAACCAGAAAATTGGAATATCTCGGACATATTACACGTGGAGAGAGATACAGCTTGCTCCAATTGATTACGCAGGGAAAGATTCTAGGAAAGGGAAGCATAGGGAGACGCAGAATATCGTGGCTGCGCAACCTCAGAGAATGGTACGGATGTAAAGGAAAGGATGTACGGAAAGTCCGAATAGCTATGATGATTGCTGACCTCTGTCGCGGAGATGGCACGTGAAGAAGAAGATCTATGGCATATTCCAGTGTTTTTCTAAAATTTGTCTCAGGGTTCTAAAAGAGATTGCTAACACCATAACAGAACAAACTCAAAGAGACTCCACCAACAAATAAACAACTGTAGAACGGAATTCAAACCCACACTAATAGCATGTAAGATAGTGACGGTTCTGTAATTAGTAAGAAGGAACAGATACTTAACAGATGGGCCAATCATGTTAAAGAACTCCTTAATGAAAATGAAATGTAGATCAAAGGCTCCCATGATTCAAATGAATGAAAATGATCGAAAACCCCTCCCTACCAAAGAAGAAATTAGAGAAACCATTTTAAAAGCAAAATTTTTAATCTGCGAATTTCCAAGGATATCATATATGAAATTTTGTGCTTGACATTGACTGATTTCCAATGAAATGTTTTATTCATCTATGACGATATCATATACTTTGTGACAGGCTTAACACACCCAAATAAGTCAACTATTAGGTATAAATAAAAGCTACTTACTAACACGAATGCATTAATCATCAACAAATAGCTTTTCAAGAACACTAAAAAGAAAACTTGTAGTTTTTCTTCCATTTTGAACATATAACCAATAAATTCTAATGCAAATATTAAACAACAAACATGATAGTTCGGGAATAACTAATAATAGTAAAATGTTTAATGATAATTACTGCGATAAAGTATTTTTAGGGGTAATAGGGGTATTTTGGCGTTAAATATGTGCAGATTTAACTAGTTCAGAGAAATAAGGAAAAAAAAATATCCTGTTGGTGACACATCCCCCTTCAGGCCGAAACCAAAATTTTTGAGTAGTATAGACACCTTTAATAATAACCTATATGTTTCTTGCAGCCGATTTTGATGATATACATAGTTATAAACAAATTAAGATCAAAAAACGGTAAATTTTCGATTTTTTCGTCTATTACCAAAAAGTTAAGCATTTTAACCAAATTTGAAAGGAAGAAACTCATAAATCGTATAAAAAACTTCAATATGGCGTTCGCTGAATATGTCTATCCTTATTGGTTGCTTAGAAAATTGCAAAATAAGCAATAAATTTTGAGTTTTTATAAATATTCATAACTTATGTAAAAAGTAACTTAGAACCTTCTTATTACAAGAAATGCTGAGAAATACCTTCTTCTGGTGCTCAAATCATACCCTAAATTTTAAAACAATTGGTCAAATAGTTTAAAAGTTATTTAATTTGTTTATCCCGAATTATTTTTTTTTGCAACACTATAAGTCAGAAAATGATGAAGTTACAGTAATACTTTGGATAGTTTATGAAAGAAGAAGATTTACACTATTAATTATTCTAATTGTTCATAAGTAAGCAAAACATCGACATGTTTTTGTAAAATAATTTTACACTGTTTAAAATTACTGTTTGTCATTTATTAAGTTAATAGTATAAATGTTCTTCTTTCATAAACT
The DNA here is from genome assembly GCF_917563875.1 of Diabrotica virgifera virgifera. Classification (NCBI taxonomy): domain Eukaryota; kingdom Metazoa; phylum Arthropoda; class Insecta; order Coleoptera; family Chrysomelidae; genus Diabrotica; species Diabrotica virgifera. The sequence goes on from NC_065448.1 coordinate 12,146,667, forward strand.
GTCCGAAGTGTTACTGTAACCTCACAATTTTCTGACTTATAGTGTTGCAAAAAAAGTGAATTTGGGATAAACAAATTATATAACTTTTAAACTATTTGACCAATGGCTTTGAAATTTAAAATATAATTTAAGCACAAGAAGTCTCAGCATTCCGTGTAATAAGAAGGTTCTAACTTAATTTTTACATAAGTTATGAACATTTATAAAATCTCAAAATTTATGACTTATTTTGAATTTTTTTAAGCAACAAATAAGGATAGACATATTCAGCGAACGCCATATTGAAGCTTTTTATATGATTAATGAGTTTCTTATTCCCAAATTTGTTTAGAATGCTTCACTTTTTAGTAATATACGAAAAAGCGAAAATTTACCGTTTTTTGATCTTCATTCGTTTATAACTAAGCATATCATCAAAATCGGCTGCAGGAAACATATAGGTTATTAATATAGATGTCCATACTACTCAAAAAATTTGGTTTAGGCCTGGAGGGGGATGTGTCACGAGAAAAATCTTATTACTCTGGACTAAAATGTTATGTGTGGTCTATCCAATTGTATGGTTGTGAGACATGGACGTTAAAAACCACAATGCTAAACAAATTAGAAGCATTCGAATTGTGATTCTATCGACGAATCCTAAAGATATCGTGGGTTTCGCACACTTCCAATGAATATGTTCTTCTGATGATTCAAAATGATGAAGTCAGAACGCCTGCTCATAAGCATCATAAAGAGGAGAAAAGTAGAATACTTCGGCCATATAATTAGAGGACCTAAATACCATCTGCTTCGCCTTATAATACAAGGAAAAGTGGAGGGAAAGAGATGGATTGGTCGAAAGAAACTTTCATGGCTGCGTAATATTAGACAATGGTGTGGCTCCACAGTCAGGCCCGACCAGAGGGGGGGGGCAGGGGGGGCAAAATCCCCGGGGCCCGGGGCCCAAGGGGGCCCGGGCCCGGCCGTTAGCAAATTTAAAAAAAATCCTTTTATTAAAATATTTTACAACAGATTGAATTTGCTTGCGGTTTTAATTATGAAATTATTATAAGCAATATTATGCATTTGGAAAAGGCAATAAGGCAATAATATAAGTTTAAGATCTACTATGGGTCAACAACGATTATCTGATTTGGGACTGTTAAGCATAGAGTCGAAACTTGCAAAAACTCTTGATTTCGACCACGTGATCCAAAACTTTGCGGATATGAAAGCAAGAAAAGTTATGTTGTAACTAAAGTTCTATTGTAAATAATTAAAAACAAAGTTTAATTGTTAAAACTGTTTTAATTTTCTTTCTTCCTGTGTCAATAGCATGAGTGTTCACTATTACATATCCCAGTTGATGAGTTATCAGATTTTTGGGAATTTTCGTTCAACTGGGTTAGGGGGGGGGGGCCCGGCCGGGTCTCATCCCCGGGGCCCGGCCTGGCTCTGGGCGGCCCTGTCCACAGTAGAATAATTATTTTACGCAGCAGCCGATAGAGAAAGATTTCAGGAAATTGTAAACATGATGAAGGCCAACATCTGAATACAGACACGGCACCTAAAAGAGAAGAAGACGCAAACAGTAGAAGAGAACAAAGGCTTAAAGATAATGGAAAGAGAAGTCACACACAGTAAGAAAGAAATATACAGACTGAGAGACAAAGACGGAAAGGTAACAATAGATAAACAGGGCATTCTTAAAATATTTTTATACCGGATTTATACTCAGCCCTGTTCGACAGGGAATTGGACAGGGAAGTGGGCAACGTGAATGTGTAAATAGCTCACTCGCGCTGCTCCTCGTCATGCTACTGCCATTGCACCTACATACCCAAAAAGTCGGTTCTAGTGACGGAAGTCAAAGGAGAGAAGTCAAAGGCGGCTTCGCCGCCGGCAAAGCGGCAAGTGAGTAAGGGAGCAAGACGATGTTGTTGTCACATTCCTTTCTTGTGAATCGTTCGGTAATGAGTTGTCGGGACATTGGTGAGGAACTGATGTAAACACCTCACTCGCGTTGATATTATATTTCGGGCAATATTTCCGTCAACGGCAGCGGCAGTGGCAAAGGCTGAGAATAAATCCGGCTATATTAAGAACTCTATACCAGCCAAATAACACAAGACAATTTTCCGACACGAGTAAGAACTTTCACAAATCAGGGATCTGAAGTACTTTTACTCATTATAGTATCAGAAGTAAGATCAGCTTTACAGGAAATGAAGAACCATGGATTGCCTGGTGATGACGGACTAAAATCAGTAAACAAACTGTTTAATAAATACATATATGAGAGCACGATTCCAAAAGACTGGAACAATGCAGTGATAGTAAATTAGCAATAAAATCAAATAATAACATTAAAATAATATTACTCACGTGTCCAACGTGTCCAGCCAATTTCTATTTTAAGTTACTGGACACGCTGCCAGAATGAAGGACGGAAGATGGACTCGCAAACTAGTTGAATGGAGATCAAAAGCCGATAAACGTAGCAGAGGAAGACCACCAATACGATGGCAAGATGACTTACGAAGGACAACAAAAAACTGGATACAGAAAGCAGAAGATAGAACACTTTGGAGACAAACAGGGGATGTCTATGTCCAGCAGTGGATCGAGAGAGACTGATGAAGCTGAATATTACTAAATTAGAAAATTATAAATCCATCAGCCTCTTGACGCATATGTACAAACTCTTTAAGAAAATGGAAGCGAAGAGACTAAGACATAAACTTGATTTCTATCATCCTAAGGATAGACAGTCAGGGCAGGAATGGCCCTGAATATGGCACAAATGACCATTTGCATACCATAAAACATACCACCGGTCCTTGTATTTGCCAATTACAAGAAGGCTTTTGATTTTGTAGAGTTAGAAAGTGAAAATTGAACTGGTTACAAACGGCCCAGTGTAGAGAACATTGGAAAGGAAGCCTATGTCCAGCAGTAGACGTGATTGGCTGATTGATGATTTTACCACCACTGAGGCATGCAATTAATTTATCTTGTATTGTATTCGAGGTTTGCCGCGGTGGTCATATTATTTTTATAAACTCTGAAGTTATTATTATATACAAAACTATGAAGAGGTCAGTTCTTATAAATCCCACTACCCCAGGAAACAAAGCATTTGAAAATCTAAAATTTACTACGAAAAATAGGCTGCTATTTCTTAACTGGAATATCTGGTAAGAAGTAGAAGAAGGCTGACTATCTCGATGGTATCGAAATTTTTACTGAAAGCGACTTTTTTTATTCATTTCAATATTGTGGAAAAACTATGCATTGTAGATGGAAACTTTCAACACACGACTTTCTTGAAAATACTTGCTCTTTAAAATGGTAGGGGAGCCCAAGCGGGGATTTTGGAGTTACCTACCCGAGCGCGTCAGATTATCATATGGGGAGAAACCTGGTGCCCTGCAGATATACCTCTACCATATATTAGCTCTTAACACAGGGGAGTTCGTTAAGGGGGGCCCGAAAAAAATCTATCCTTAAAAATACTCAAAATTGTCAGATTAAGATAAGGTAAGTTAAGTACATGCAAAACAGTGTATATTTCAAATATCTGTTAAAAAGTTACACAAAAAAAGCGAATAATTCGCGAAATGAACGTTAGACCGAAAAACCAAAAAATAAGTGTTCAATATTTTTCAAAAATCTATCGAATTATACCAAACATGACCCCCACGGAGAGGGGTGGGGGGTAAATTTAAAATTTTAAATACAAATCCCGCGATATTTCGCAAAATAAACATTAGATCGAAAAACTGCAAAATACACTTAATCAATATTTTTGAAAAATCTATCGAATGGTACCAAACACGACCCCCCACGGAATTGGGGTGGGGGTTACTTTAAAATCTTAAATAGGAGCCCCAAATTTTTATTCCAGATTTGGATTCTTTACGTAAAAATAAGCAACTTTTATTCGAAACATTTTTTCAAATTAGGGATAGATGGCGCTATAATCAGAAAAAACGATTGTTGGAAATGGAAACTTAAATTAAAAATGGAAAGTCCCCACTAAAATGGAAAACTGTACTTAACTTATTTTGGTTTTAGGACCTACTCTTTACAACCCAATAGGTCCCCAAAGCGCTCGAGTGACTGCACATTTAGCATACTTCGCTCCCCTACTAAAATGATATTTTATAAATTAAAAATTGTATATAAACAAAAAAGTTATGGCAAATTAAACAAAAGTAAGCATTTTTTCAATTGTTTATGACTATTAAAATAAACAATAGAACTATTTAAAATACATTTCACAATGTGAGTTTTGATGTAGTTACTATATTAAGTAAAAAAGATTATAGGTCAGATCGGACGAGTGGTTTTTAAATAATTCTATTTGTAAATGAAAGAATGGGAAAGAATTGCATTTTTTAAGTGTGAAAAATTATTTTAAATTCCCAGCTGAGCGCTTTCGGCTTACAAAGCCATCATCAGAGCTATGGTCAAAATTTTAAAGTACCACTAAAAAGAGAGAGTGGGTTTCCATCTTGAATGGCCAGAAAAAGTTCTTGTTTTTTTTATAATAAAAACTTTCTTGTTGGTTAAAGATTTTAATTGTAAAAATTAAATATGTAGTCAAAAGGAACTTAATTACAAATATATTTGTATAATTACAAAAAACATCTCTCTCTCGTTCCATCCCTCCTTGTGGAGTATTGGGCGCTTATGCGTTTCTTGGCCAAAAGTGTAAGATTGCTGTCTGGCCGGGACAGCGCATCTTCTTTTGTTTTTATTCTCTGGATAAATTGTGAACTAATTCCCTCCACTCTCTTCTATCTTTTGCTCTCTTTTTGACTTCGCCCCATCTTAGTCCAATTTTTTCGTGTTCTCTCGTTGTTGTTCTTTTCCAGCTGTTGTCTGGTCTGCCCCTCTTTCTTTTCCACTCTGGTTGGTATTCAAGTGCTTGTCTTGCTATGCTGCTTTGGTCTTTCCTTAAAGTGTGGCCGATCCATTTCCATTTTTTTTCCTTGACTGTAGTAGATACGTTAGTTTGCTTTGTCCTTTCCCATAGTTCTGTATTAGTTATTTTATTTGGCCAGTATATTTTCAGGATTTTTCTTAGAGATTTGTTTACAAATGTTTGTAGTTTTTTAGTTGTATTTTCGTCCTGTTTCCATGTTTCTGCTCCATAGAGCAGTATACTTTTAATGCAACTGTTAAAGATTTTAATTTTTGTTGTTTCCGATATTTCGTTTGTTTGCCAAATTTTATTTAAAGCGTTGAATGCGTGTTGCGCCTTTGTTATTCTCGTCTGTATATCCTTTTTACACCCCCCGCTCCTTTCCATGACAGATCCCAGATATGTGAACTTGTCTACCTCTTCTACTTCTTTACCGTTTATCAATATTTTATTATTTGGATGGTTATTATTTTTTAGAAGTTTAGTTTTTTCTGTGTTTATTCGAAGCCCGATCGTGTCGGAGTACTGTGCCAATTTGTCAATTTTTGCTTGCATATGATTTCGGTGTTCAGTTATAAGGCAGATGTCATCTGCAAATTCGAGATCTTCTAGCTGTTTGAAAAGGTTCCACCTGATGCCTGTTCGATCGTCGATTACTTTCCTCATTACCCAATCTATCATAATAAGAAATAGGGTAGGGGATAGTACACAACCCTGTTTGACTCCACTTTCTATGGATATTTCTTCTGTTACTTCACCTGAATGTTCTAGTTTGGCTTTGTATCCTTCGTAGAAGAGTTTAATAAAGTTTATGATTTTTTGTGGTATCCCATATAATCTAAGGATTTTCCACATCTGTGCCCTATTTACACGGTCAAAGGCCTTTTCGAAGTCGATAAAACTCACATCTATATCTTTATTCCATTCATTTGTTTGTTCCAAGATAATTCTAAGGGTGCAAATGTGATCAATAGTGGAATGGTTGGAACGGAAGCCTGCTTGGTTGTTTCTCAGTTTTTTATCTAGTTCCGGCTTCAATCTTTCCAAAATGATTTTGGTCAGCACTTTGGATGTGGCACTTAGTAGTGTTATTGCACGCCAATTGTTGCATTTGCTCAGGTCTCCTTTTTTGGGTATTTTTATAATCAATCCCTCTTTCCACTCCTTTGGCAATTCTTCGTCCGTCCATATTTTATTCAAAAGTGAATGTAGCATCTCTACTGACTGCTTGGTGTCTGCTTTTATTATGTCAATGGGTATATTGTCGATTCCTGCGGCTTTGCCATTTTTTAGTAGTTTTAGGGTGTTTCCAATTTCTTCCATTGTAATTTCTCCAATATTCACTTCTAGCTCTGGTGATTCTACTTCATCTTCTATGATTTGAGTTATTTCATGCTTAGCATATATCTCTTCGAAGTATTCCTTCCATCTTTGTATTATTTCTTTCTCATTTTTTATTCTATTTCCTTGTTTATCCTTTACTTCTCGTATATTTCGTTGTGCTTTTCCTGTTAAGTTTCGTATGATTGTATATTGTGTTCGTAAGTCGTTTTCTTTCGCTGCTTCTTCTGATATATTTAGCATCTCATTTATATAGTTTCTTTTATCTTTTCTGGCTTGTTTTTTTACTTCTGCATTTTTTGCCTTGTATTTCCTTTCAAGTGCCCTCTCTTCTTCCGATCCTTCCTTTTGTAGAATTTCTTCTTTGATCTTTTTTCTTTCTTCTATCAGTAGTAGAGTGTCTTTGGTAATCCATTTTTTATTTTGTCTTCTTTTTAATCCGATTGTTTCTTTTGCTGTATTCATCATCACTTCTTTAAAATATTTCCATGTTTCTTCGACTGACTCTCCAGTTTGTTGTGATACTGTTCGGTTAATTGCCAGTTTCTCACTGAATTTATTTCTTATACATTCTTGTTTTAGGGCATCAACGTTGTACTTGTTCCTTCTGCTGATTTTTTGGTTTTTATCTGTGGCTAATTTCATTTTTAGTCTCGCTTTGATTAGCATGTGGTCTGATCCCACATCAGCACCTCTTAAGCTCCTGACATCTTGCAGCCAGCTTCTCCATTTATATTCAATTATTATATGGTCTATTTGATTCTTGTATCTCCCTCCCGGTGATTTCCATGTTTCCTTATGTATCCGCTTATGTTTAAAGATGCTTCCTCCTATTAAAAGTTCATTTTGCTCACAAAATTCGATTAATCGATTTCCATTGTCGTTTCTCTCTCCGATTCCCTCCTTTCCCATCACATGTTCATGTCCTTTATTATCATTTCCTATTTTTGCATTAAAGTCTCCGATTACTATTTTTATATCTCTTCTATATTTATTATTAATCTTATTAAACGTTGTTTGTAGTTGCTCGTAAAATTCTTCCTTCTCATTTTCGTCGTTTTTATTTGTGGGAGCATATACATTTATTACTATTATGTTATAATATCTTGCCTTCAGTCTCGCCCAAATAATCCTTTCTGACACTGGTTCCCACTCTACTAGAGCCTTTCTCCCCTTTTGGGCTAGCAGTATTGCCACTCCCTTTTCGTGTTTGTCATTTACATCCGTATTCCCAGAATATATCATTAGCTGTTGGTCACCTACTCGGGTTGATCCACTACCCCAGGAAACAAAGCATTTGAAAATCTAAAATTTACTACGAAAAATAGGCTGCTATTTCTTAACTGGAATATCTGGTAAGAAGTAGAAGAAGGCTGACTATCTCGATGGTATCGAAATTTTTACTGAAAGCGACTTTTTTTATTCATTTCAATATTGTGGAAAAACTATGCATTGTAGATGGAAACTTTCAACACACGACTTTCTTGAAAATACTTGCTCTTTAAAATGGTAGGGGAGCCCAAGCGGGGATTTTGGAGTTACCTACCCGAGCGCGTCAGATTATCATATGGGGAGAAACCTGGTGCCCTGCAGATATACCTCTACCATATATTAGCTCTTAACACAGGGGAGTTCGTTAAGGGGGGCCCGAAAAAAATCTATCCTTAAAAATACTCAAAATTGTCAGATTAAGATAAGGTAAGTTAAGTACATGCAAAACAGTGTATATTTCAAATATCTGTTAAAAAGTTACACAAAAAAAGCGAATAATTCGCGAAATGAACGTTAGACCGAAAAACCAAAAAATAAGTGTTCAATATTTTTCAAAAATCTATCGAATTATACCAAACATGACCCCCACGGAGAGGGGTGGGGGGTAAATTTAAAATTTTAAATACAAATCCCGCGATATTTCGCAAAATAAACATTAGATCGAAAAACTGCAAAATACACTTAATCAATATTTTTGAAAAATCTATCGAATGGTACCAAACACGACCCCCCACGGAATTGGGGTGGGGGTTACTTTAAAATCTTAAATAGGAGCCCCAAATTTTTATTCCAGATTTGGATTCTTTACGTAAAAATAAGCAACTTTTATTCGAAACATTTTTTCAAATTAGGGATAGATGGCGCTATAATCAGAAAAAACGATTGTTGGAAATGGAAACTTAAATTAAAAATGGAAAGTCCCCACTAAAATGGAAAACTGTACTTAACTTATTTTGGTTTTAGGACCTACTCTTTACAACCCAATAGGTCCCCAAAGCGCTCGAGTGACTGCACATTTAGCATACTTCGCTCCCCTACTAAAATGATATTTTATAAATTAAAAATTGTATATAAACAAAAAAGTTATGGCAAATTAAACAAAAGTAAGCATTTTTTCAATTGTTTATGACTATTAAAATAAACAATAGAACTATTTAAAATACATTTCACAATGTGAGTTTTGATGTAGTTACTATATATTAAGTAAAAAAGATTATAGGTCAGATCGGACGAGTGGTTTTTAAATAATTCTATTTGTAAATGAAAGAATGGGAAAGAATTGCATTTTTTAAGTGTGAAAAATTATTTTAAATTCCCAGCTGAGCGCTTTCGGCTTACAAAGCCATCATCAGAGCTATGGTCAAAATTTTAAAGTACCACTAAAAAGAGAGAGTGGGTTTCCATCTTGAATGGCCAGAAAAAGTTCTTGTTTTTTTTATAATAAAAACTTTCTTGTTGGTTAAAGATTTTAATTGTAAAAATTAAATATGTAGTCAAAAGGAACTTAATTACAAATATATTTGTATAATTACAAAAAACATCTAGTCCAGAGAAATAAGATTTTTCTCGTGACACACCCCCCTCCAGGCCGAAACCAAATTTTTTGAGTAGTATGGACTATGGACATCTATATTAATAACCTATATGTTTCCTGCAGCCGATTTTGATGATATACATAGTTATAAACAAATAAAAATCAAAAAACGGTAAATTTGCGATTTTTTCGTATACTACTAAAAAGTGAAGCATTCTAAACAAAGAGAATAAGAAACTGATAAATCATATAAAAAACTTCAATATGGCGTTCGCTGAATATGTCTATCCTAATTTGTTGCTTAGAAAATTGCAAAATAAATCATAAATTTTAAGATTTTATAAATGTTCATAACTTATGTAAAAATTAAGTTAGAACCTTCTTATTACACGGAATGCTGAGACTTCTTGTGCTGAAATTATATTTTAAATTTCAAAGCAATTGATCAAATAGTTTAAAAGTTATTTAATTTTTTCATCCCAAATTAATTTTTCGGCAACACTATAAGGTCAGAAAATTATGAGGTTACAGTAATACTTCGGACAGTTTATGAAAGAAAAACATTTATACTATTAACTTAATTAAAAAAAAAATGACAAAAAGTAATTTTAAACAGTGTAAAAATTATTTTGCAAAATCATGTCGATTTTTTGCTTACTTATAAACAATTAGAATAACTTTTTAACCGTTACTCGTAGAAAAATTATTTTTCATATTTAGAAAGACAGAATTTTTATACACATTTAGAAAGAAAAACAATTGTCCTAGGACAATTAGGGACGAAGTTAGCCCCCCTTTTTTTAATTTACATGTTCTTGCAAAATAATTTTGCAATATTTAGAATTATTTTTTGTCATTTTTTTAAATTAAATTAATATGTAAATCTTCTTCTTTCATAAACTATCTATACATTTTCTGACTTAGAGTGTTGCAAAAAAAATTAATTTGGGATAAACAAATTAAATAACTTTAAACTATTTGACCAATTGCTTTGAAATTTAGGGTATGATTTAAGCACCAAAAGTCTCAGCATTCCGTGTAATAAGCAGGTTTTAAGTTAATTTTTACATAAGTTATGAATATTTATAAAAACTCAAAATTTATGATCTATTTTGCACTTTTTTAAGCAACCAATAAGGATAGACATATTCATTGAAGTTTTTTTATACGATTTATGAGTTTATTACTCTCAAAATTTGTTTAAAATGCTTAACTTTTCGGTAATAGACGAAAAAAGCGAAAATTTACCGTTTTTGATCTTCATTTGTTTATAACTATGTATATAATTAAAATCGTCTGCAGGAAACATACTGGTTATTATTATAGATGTCCAATGTCCATATTACTCAAAAAATTTGGTTTCGGCCTGGAGGGGGTTGTGTCATTAACAGGATATTTTTTTTCCTTATTTCTCTGAACTAATCCAGGACATCACACAGGACTTTCACAAAACACGTTACAATAATTTGATCATGGTAAGTTTTTTATCTGAACCGGCATTGTACCGTCTACACTCTGCCGGTTCAGATGGTAGGTTTATAAAAAAAAACTTACCATGATCAAATGAATGTAACGTGTTTTGTGAAAGTCCTGTTTGATGTCCTGAATGTTTTTGTAATTATACACTATCAAGTTCCTTTGGACGACATATTTAATTTTTACAATTAAAATCTTCAACCAACAAGGAAGTTTTTTATTATAAAAAATAAGAACTTTTTCTGGCCATTCAAAATGGAAACCCACTCTCTCTTTATAGTGAGACCTTAAAATTTTGACCATAGCTCTGATGGTGGCTTTGTTCGCCGAAAGAGCTCAGCTGGGAATTTAAAGTAATTTTTCACACTTAAAAAATATAATTCTTTCCCATTCCCATTCTTTTATTTGCCAGAAATGTATACAAAAAACATATCAGTCTTTTCAATTCTACTTGTTTCTCCCATTTGAAAAAAAAAGCCATTTCCAAATGACTGTACAATGTACAGGTGCTTTGTCAATATTTAGGAATGCCTTTTGGTTTCAAATAAGCAGGTTCCCGTGGTAAACTTTTTACTATATTGTTGGAGCACTATGTATATTGTATCGATTAACCTTCGGATGACCAAGGGGGGTGAATTTTGACCCCAATGTATTTTTTTATTTAACAAATTCAGAAATATTTTCAATTTTAAACTTACTAGTTTTTCTCACAATAAAACACTGAAAAACGTTTGTTTTTCTATACTTCCACAAAATTTATTACAACTATGTTATTACTACAGCTGTTTCGGTAAAGTGCCTTTCTCAAGTGATATATTTTACAATGTGTTTGCCTTTTTAAGTCTTTAACTGAAGAGGTTGAGGAGTGGGGAGCTGTTTGTCTCGAGTTGGTCATTCAGAATTATATCTGTATTTTTCAATTTATTAATTTCCATTGATTCTAAAAGTGATAGCTTAAGGCCTTTATTTTGAATATGTAGAATTTGAAACCCTTCATTGAAAGAATGATTATGATCTAGAAGGTGAAGTGCGTATGTAGAAGTGTCTGTTTTTCTATTGTTGAAAGCCCTTTTGTGTTCTGCTATCCGTTTGTCAAAAGTTCTGCCAGTTTGACCGATGTAAATTTTCGGACAGTCACCACAAGTTAGTTTGTACACACCACTCTGTAGTTGCTTTCTCTTTCGGCTTTTATTGTTTTTAATATGTTTGCTTAAGTTGTTGTTAGTTCTGAAAGCTGGTGTTATTCCTTTCTTTTTTATATATCTGGCTATTTTTGTTGTTATTTTGCCAGTATATGTGAGAGAGCAGAAGGTACTGGGTTCTTTCTGTGGTGGTGGATACACTAATTTCAAGGCTTTCTTATGGAGTTTTTGGTTTAAAATGTTGTTAACGAACAAACAGTTAACAACATTTTAAACCAAAAACTCCATAAGAAAACCTTGAAATTAGTGTATCCACCACCACAGAAAGAACCCAGTACCTTCTGCTCTCTCACATATACTGGCAAAATAACAACAAAAATAGCCAGATACATAAAAAAGAAAGGAATAACACCAGCTTTCAGAACTAACAACAACTTAAGCAAACATATTAAAAACAATAAAAGCCGAAAGAGAAAGCAACTACAGAGTGGTGTGTACAAACTAACTTGTGGTGACTGTCCGAAAACTTACATCGGTCAAACTGGCAGAACTTTTGACAAACGGATAGCAGAACACAAAAGGGCTTTCAACAATAGAAAAACAGACACTTCTACATACGCACTTCACCTTCTAGATCATAATCATTCTTTCAATGAAGAGTTTCAAATTCTACATATTCAAAATAAAGGCCTTAAGCTATCACTTTTAGAATCAATGGAAATTAATAAATTGAAAAATACAGATATAATTCTGAATGACCAACTCGAGACAAACAGCTCCCCACTCCTCAACCTCTTCAGTTAAAGACTTAAAAAGGCAAACACATTGTAAAATATATCACTTGAGAAAGGCACTTTGCCGAAACAGCTGTAGTAATAACATAGTTGTAATAAATTTTGTGGAAGTATAGAAAAACAAACGTTTTTCGGTGTTTTATTGTGAGATAAAATGAACTTCCATCAAGTAACGGTCGAATCCATCAATTACTAATTTTTATTTGACTTTAATATCATTCTAAATACCCTAATATTTTGTAATAAAAAAATTCCCTATATTTTACGAAAAAAAAAAAAAATATATTTTCCGAATTTGGGATCACAGACGAACTCCCTTGGCCTTCCATGTTCCAATTTTATATTAAGTAAATACCGTCTATTATGTGGAATTGTGTGTAAGAATGATTATTCCTGTTTTTGTTCAGGTATAATTAATAGTTATTTATGTACCAAGTGAGTAAAGTAACTCTTTATCAAACGAGTCTGATATTACGAGAAGAGCGAGCGAGGCGAGTAACAGACGAGTTCGATAAAGAGTCTTTATTGACGTGGTGCATACAAAATTTTATCGCCAACATATATTTTTTTAAATTTAATGTCGACCGAACCACTGGGGTTATAAACGACAACAATTGAAAATACATATTAAAAATAAAAAGAGATTGTAATATTAAGTAAATACATATGTACTAACAAAAAATATACCTGAAAAATTTGTGATACAATTAAATGTCTTTTATTCCTATTTCCCTTAAAAACTGTATGATATTGTTAATATTTGTATTGTCTCTAAGAAGCTCAGATATGCCCCTGAGAAGGTTGAGTTTACTTCTCGTTCTGGTATATCTGACAATCGGTTAAGATATGTTTTATTGATATAAATAGTATATTGTGCAACAAGTGCAGAAAGGTACTAATTTCTCACGAGTTTGAAAAGTTGCGGTACGAGCGCAAGCGAGTGCCGCAATTCAAACGAGTGAGAAATTACCTTTCTGCACGTGTTTCACACTATACTTTTTCTACAAGCACAGTTTTTCCTAAAAATAAAAATCACAATTTCCAAACGACGATTAATTATAATAGGTACCTATGTGATAAATTTTAAACTGTATTTAATTAATACCTACTAATCAATTCTTACTACTTACTAATCAATTTAAATTCCTTATACCTAAATAAATTGCACAGAAATCAGTTAAAAAATTAATGCACTGCCTTAATTTGTTTAAATTTAAACAATTATTACACATTATTGACATTATATTTATGCAGTCACGGATTTACACAAAACCTACTTCATTCGACGTCTCTTGCACAGGTTGCTAAATCCTTATTGGTTATTTGATAATTATAAAATGTTTAATAAGAATAAAATTGTAAAATAAAACAGTTGTAACATCCATAATTTAGTTTCTATGCTATAGTTAAATATAATAATTGTCTTATAGGTTATATATTTATCTAAAGTTTAACCACGGATGTAAACAGAATATAACGTTACTCAGAATGCGGTAGTCCACGGATGTAAACAGAATATAACGTTACTCAGAATGAGGTAGTCAACTGTGCAGAAAAGAACTTTGCGGCACAGAAACGTCACTTTGCGGCACAGAAACGTCACTTTTCTGCACACTAATGTCAAATATCTTATACTGTGAGAAAATAACAAGTTTGCTAACATAAAACCGTGCAGAAAAGTGCACTTTGAATAGTGGTTGTAGAAAAATAATATTTGCCAACATAATTTGATATTGGTTTTAACACTTACTTGCAATTTACAATTTAAGATTTTTTTAAATTTTAGACGTCATAATAATTTCATGACAGTGATGACAGATAACTTGCAAGATGGCCGCTTTCGATTTTTAATCGATAGTTATCAATATTTAATAATTACTAAATCGGTAAAATTTTAATTTATTTTATATGAATATAATTACAAAATACTAAAGAATTTCACTTTTTGACAGAAATTTAATTGATAATATCGCAAATTGAGTACAATATTTTTAATAATTAAAGTAAATAAATTTTAAGTCCACTCAAATACTCGCCATTCGATTACTGCCATCGACCACTTACATTCAATCTCGATTAATTTGATTAATCGCGGCAGGTAAAGTAAAATTCTTCTTTCAGTACAATAAAGTGTTACTTTACTGCCGCAAATGAGGGCAAATGAGTACAATAATGAATGACTTTAGTGACAGTTGGCGATAAAATATGTTTTACTAATGTTTATTTATCATTTATTGATACAATACTAACATTAAAATTGCGAATACATTATTTTGTTTCTTCAATAAACTTAATTTTTTTATCAATTGTCATTTTTGACTTGGGGTCATTTTTGACCCCCTTTGATCATCCGTGTAACAAAAAAAGGTTGGTCATCGGAAGGTTAAAACAAGATATGAGTGATTTTTTGGTTTTGTTTTCTGGGGTACACCGTAAATCAAGAATCAAGTATAGAAGCCTTTCTGTCGACCTATAATGATGAAGCGAACAGAAGACTGTATTGAACTGGATGAAACTGTACAAACTGTACCTACAGAAAATAAAATACTTCTTACAAAACACTTGCATTAGATTGTATTAAAACTTTTAGTAGACTTGAGTTATAAAATGTCTCTACTTGTTGATATTTTTTTAAACGCTTTTCTTTACTTCAATAGTTTGCATTAAACCCTTAGACGTTAATTTGGCTGACTTTTCTTCAATGCAAATGAATGAAAATTTGCAGACATATGCATTCGCGGGAACAATAGACGAATAGTCGATAAATTTTTTTTATGTTCATTAATTGTTTAAATAAAAAAAAACGATTTTAATGGAAAATTCTTAAATTCTCTTGTTTTTTGCAAAGAAGAAACTTGAAACTTTTACGGATTGTAGCTAATGATATGAACTATACATAATTTCACTTTTTACGTTAAATGTTTACATTATGCTTCATAAATAAACAATACAGTTTCAAATTTTGAACGCTCATATATTTGTTTACATAAATCGGCGTTTATTCGTGTCAAATTTCAATACGATACGAAACAAAAGTTCTACTAAAACTCGAATTCAAAAAATTCGTGTTTTTATCGTAGTCTGAGAAAAACCACCGGTAGAGACGTTTTGTGCTACAATTAACATTAGAATTCGTTTTGTCGTATTAATTAATTAAAAGCTCTTCTTTAGTTCAATCGTTTGGGTCAAATCTTTGGACGTTAATTTGACTGCATTTTCTTCAATGCAAATGACTAAAAATGCAGACATATGCATTCGCGGGAACAATACACGAATAGTCAATAAAAAATTTTTTTGCTTATTAATTGTTTTTAAAATTGTTTAATGCCAGTAATGTCTAAGATCATGGAAAAAATAATAGAAAAAAGACTTCTACAAATACTAACAGACAGAAATATGATACCCGACCACCAATTTGGCTTTAGAAAAGAGCATGGTACCGTCGAACAAGTTCACAGAGTGGTCAACGTTATAAATAAAACCTTTGAAGAAAAAAGTTACTGTTCAGCAGCATTCCTCGACGTTAGCCAGGCTTTTGATAAAGTTTGGCATCAAGGACTGTTGTATAAACTGAAAAAGAACTTACCAGAGGAACTATATACACTCCTTAAGTCGTATTTATCAGAAAGATACTTTCGAGTGAAGTTTGAGTCAACCTATACAAAACTATATCCCATCAGATCAGGGGTACCGCAAGGAAGCGTTCTGGGACCACAACTGTATCTGATTTACACAGCCGACTTACCCACAAATCGTGATACAACGACCACCACCTTTGCAGACGATACTGCAATCCTAGCAGTACACAAAAATCCCGTCGAAGCTGCTGCAAAACTCCAGAGAGTATTAAATCAAATAAATACTTGGGCACAAAATTGGAGAATTAAATTGAATGAACAAAAATCAAACCATATTGTTTTTACAAAATGTCACAGTGAATCACCTACGGTAACAATAAATAATAAGGTAATTCCCTCAGTTACCTCTGTAAAATATCTGGGCATGCACTTGGACAGGGGATTAACCTGGAGAACCCATATATGGAACAAACGGAAACAACTGGGCATAAAATTTAGTAAGTATTATTGGCTTCTAGGGCGTAAGTCTAAGCTCACGACAAGAAATAAACTGCTAGTCTACAACACAATATTCAAATCAGTATGGGCATATGGTCTGCAGCTCTGGGGAACAGCATCCAAGTCGAATGTATCCATAATTGAGAGATTCCAGTCCAAGGTGTTACGTTCAATAATCGATGCTCCGTGGTTTGTTACTAACAGGGACATTTACAATGATCTGGAAACGAAAACCGTCAGTGAAGTGATAGTGGAGTTAAGTGCAACATACATCGTACGTCTTGAAAGCCACGCGAATGTGCTTGCAATTAATTTGTTAGACAACAGTCAGGAAACAAAACGGTTAAAGAGACAGACACCATTAGATTTACCGCACAGACATTAACATTGTTACAGTAGCTAAGTTAATATATTTATGTAATACAGTAATTTAATATTATCTCTATAGAGATGTGTGGCGCTGGTCACAATCTCTCTTCATGTCATTATTTCTCAGATAAAATGTGCCTATTGTTATATGTTATAACAGATTGCCTAATAAACATATAAAAAAAAATTAATTGTTTAAATAAAAAACGATTTTAACGGAAAATGCTTAAATTCTCTTGTTTTTTACAATGAAGAAACTTGAAAAACTTTTACAGATTGTAGCTAATTATATGAACTATACATCGCACACCTAGTTCAATTGTGCCACAAGTGCAAAAAATTCGAATTTTGGGTTAAGGCTGTAAAATATTGCCTATATAATGGTCCATCTAATGCAATACAGCCTGAACTAAAATATTGTTTTGGATAAGTATAAAGTAAGTTACTTCGGTATTTCACTGTAGGGTTTTTGAAGGTTTTGAAAATGCAATATGGCCATAACTGGGAGAGATGGCGATAATATACACTGCCACAATACAACCGATGTAATTCAATACGTTCAATACGGCCACAACTGCAAACATCAAGAGAGATGTGGCGATATATACAACTGTGGCGACTGCCACAATACAACCGATATAATTCAATACGGCCACAACTGCAAAAATCAATTGATTTTTTCATTATATTGCCGCCGTATCTCCTAGGTATCGTTTTATAAATGACTTTCTTCACAATACAATATCGCCATAACTATCAAAATAATAATAACGTTTTATTTTTAATAAATTGTAATAAGATCCAGTCAATAAGTGTATAATTTGCTACCTAAATTGTAATTTTGAAGCCAGTCATTCTCAAAATAAATTATTTACAGGGCAAAACGCGTTTACTACAGACTGTTTTGCTCATTTCTCGAGAATATTGTGTTTTGCACTTGTGGCACTATTGAACTAGGTGTGCGACATAATTTCACTTTTTACGTTGATTGTTTACGTTATGCTTCATAAATAAACAATAAACTTTCAAATTTTTTGCCGATTCCGACTACTTTTCATGTTTGTACATACATCATATGTTTTATACATATTTTAATAAACATGACGATATATTTTAATGTTTGAAAAGTGTAACACTAAAAGGTAAAAATAAAAAAATATGAAAAAAATATTTTTAAGAAACACTTTTCTTTAGTTACGAGTGACTAAAATTAAACATCTTATAAAAAAATCAACTAAAAAGTAAAAAATAAAAAAATTTAAAAAATCTAACACATTCGTTAAAGAAAAACGTGGTGCGAAAACCGTTTATTCGATGAAGACGCTACACGCTTTTCTTTGACGAATGTGTTAGATTTTTCAATTTCTTTTATTTTTTGCTTTTTGGTTGATTTTTTTATAATATGTTTAATTTTAGTCACTCGTAACTAAAGAAAAGCGTTTCTTAAAAATATTTTTTTCATATTTTTTTATTCGGTATATAAGCTATGTACAATCAGTACAAATAATTTGATAACAACCACAGGAAATAATCTTTTTAAATCGTAATAGAAATCTTACTACGAAATACTACGTAAATCATTCACTTACCCAGAATACGATATTAAACACCATCAAAAAACTCTTCATGCATGCCATCGCAGCAACAGTTTGCAGATGTTTTCCCATTTTCATGAAAATTTCCGGAAAATCTCCCGACCTAAATTTTCACCTAATTACAGATGCTGTTGCCTGTTTCGTATGGTCGAACACTAACTGATAAGGTAAAAAATATAATTAATATACAATATAATACGAAAAGTGTTGATAAGGTTTCCGTCTGCCGGAGACTTGGCTGCAAATGGTGGAGACGGTGTTAACGTGGGTTTCTCGGTGGTGGTGGATCGATTTAGGTTGTTCGTAGCAGCAGGCAGCAGGAATAGTGTTGGGACAGGCGCAGGATCTACAGGGCGATTTTATGGTCGGGCTCTTTAATGTTGTCACGTAAAGTAAGTGATTTGATTGATTATCGTTGTAGCGGTGTTATTTTTATGCCGATAAATTACACGTACATGTATACAGGGTGTTCTATCTCGAGATTTACAGTTAAATTCGAATAGGGTGGCGGAGAATTGCTAGATTATCATTTCGGGAAGAAAAAATGTTTAATCTAACAATAAAACACTGAAAACGTTTGTTTTCTATACTTTCACAAAATTTATTACAACTATGTGACTACAACTGTTTCGGCAGTGCCTTTCTCAAGTGATTTAGTTTACTATGTGTTTGCCTTTTTAAAGTCTTTAACTGAAGAGGTTGAGGAGTGGGGAGCTGTTTGTCTCGAGTTGGTCATTCAGAATTATATCTTTATTTTTCAATTTATTAATTTCCATAGATTCTAATAAAGATAGCTTAAGGCCTTTATTTTGAATATTCAGAATTTGAAACTGTTCATTAAACGAATGATAATGATCTAGAAGGTGAATTACGTATGTAGAAGTGTCTGTTTTTCTATTGTTAAAGCCCTTTTGTGTTCTGCTATCCGTTTGTCAAAGGTTCTGCCAGTTTGACCGATGTAAGTTTTCTGACAGTCACCACAAGACCCCAGTACTTTCTGCTCTATCACATATACTCTCAAGATAACAACAAAAATAGCCAGATACATAAAAAAGAAAGGAATAACACCAGCTTTCAGAACTAACAACTTAAGCAAATATATTTAGAACAATAAGAGCCGAAAGAGAAAACAACTACAGAGTGGTGTTTACAAACTAACTTGTGGTGACTGTCCGAAAACTTACATCGGTCAAACTGGCAGAACCTTTGACAAACGGATAGCAGAATACAAAAGGGCATTCAACAATAGAAAAACAGACACTTCTACATACGCAATTCACCTTCTAGATCATTATCATTCTTTTAATGAACAGTTTCAAATTCTGCATATTCAAAATAAAGGCCTTGAGCTATTTTTATTAGAATCTATGGAAATTAATAAATTGAAAAATAAAGATATAATTCTGAATGACCAACTCGAGACAAACAGCTCCCCACTCCTCAAGTTAAAGACAAACTAGACAAAAAGGCAAACACATAGTAAACTAAATCACTTGAGAAAGGCACTCTGCCGAAACCGCTGTAGTCACATAGTTGTAATACATTTTGTGGAAGTATAGAAAACATAACAATGGAAATGGAACAAAGAGAAGAATGAACTGGAAAGGGCAAAGCAGGACACGCCAAAAAACTGATAAAAAAACAAATATTGGATACAACACAAAAAACGGACACGAAAATGGCAAAGGAAAAGGACCTGAACAGATTAGATAAAATAAAACATACGAACACAAAAAAATATAATAAAAAACCGAAAAAATGTGATCAACTAAAAATAAGTACGTGGAACATCAGAACAATGCTTGAACCAGGAAAAATGCAGGATATCGTCTCAGAACTAGAAAGATACCAAATTGATATTGCAGTGATTCAAGAAATCAGATGGGCAGGTCAAGGAGAAATAAATAGAAAAAACTACACACTACAGTACTCGGGACATGAAAAACAAGGTCAATATGGAGTTGCTTTCATAATTATGGGAAAAATAAAAAATAACATTATGCAATTTAAACCAATAAATGAACGTATGGCTTACCTGAGAATTAACGCCAAACCATTTAATATATCAATCATAAACGTATATGCCCCAACTGAAAGTGCTACTGCGGAGGAAAAAGACAAATTGTATGAGGAACTCGAACGAGAAATGGAGAAGTTACCTAGAGAAGACACAATACTGGTAATGGGAGATTTTAATGCCCAAATAGGTAAGGAAGACTACATTAACCAAGTAGCAGGTAAGCACACAATACACGAAAAAACTAACGACAATGGCCAACGATTATGTAATCTAGCATCTAGTACCAATATGATTATCGTTAGTACAAAATTCGAACATCCCAAATACCATAAAGTGACGTGGATTTCCCCAGACCAAAAAACATGGTCACAAATAGACCATATTCTGATTACAAGAAGGAAGCAAACATCGGTAACAGACGTGAGGTCCTACAGAGGTGCACATGCAGACACAGACCATTTTATGGTGACTGCAAAAGTAAGACAAAAAGTCAAAAGAACACTAAAAAACACGAGAACAAAAAATAAATGGCACGTAGAAAAACTGAATACTCCAGACATAAGGATTAAATATGCTGATGACATGAACAAAAAACTGAAGGAACAATCTAAACCTACAAAGGATATAGAAACAGAATGGAGAAATATAAAAAAATGTATAAATGAAACAGCGGAAGTACACGTAGGGATAAAAAGAAACAAAAAAAGACAAGAATGGTATAATGAAGAATGCCATAAAATGTTAAAAAAGAAGGTAGAAATGAGACAAATGTGGATAAGAACAAATAGACAGGATTATAGGGAAGAATACAATATAATAAGGCATGCATGTAAGAAAAAAATAAGGAAAATTAGACGTGAGTGGTTGGATGATAAGATAAAAGAAATAGAAAAAGAGAGTAAGAACAGAAACACAAAAGAATTCTATAAGAAAATTAGTGAGCAGAACAAAACGTTTAAAGGAAAGATAAAAAGCATAAAAGATAAAAATGGAAAAGTATCAGAAAACGATGAAGAGTATAAAGAAATTTGGACTAACTATTTTAAAGAATTATTAACAGAACAACAAGATCAAGACCTAAATGAAAACAGAGGAGAAGAGACAATGATGTTAGGAAACCAGCTACAAATACCAACAAAAGAGGAAGTTGAGGAAATTATTAATAGCAGCCGTAATGGTAAAGCCTCAGGATCGGACTGTATCAATATGGAGCTTATAAAATATGGTGGTGAAGAATTAAAAGATAGATTATACAATTTAATAAAAGACATATGGGACGAAGAAAAAATGCCGGAAGAATGGTACAAAGGACAAATTATCACGATTCATAAAAAAGGAGATCAACAGATGTGTAAAAACTACAGAGGACTGACGCTATTAAACACAGCATATAAAATCATGTCCGCCTTAATACAACGAAGACTGACCGAAGCTACCACGAATATCATAGGACACTATCAATGCGGATTTGTTAAGGGAAAGTCTACAACAGATGCCATACATACAGTTAAACAAATTATGGAAAAAGCTCATGGATATAAAATAGAAATTGAACTGCTTTTTATAGATTTTCGACAAGCATTTGATACAATAAATAGATCAAAACTAATGGTAGCTCTGAAAGAAATGGGAATACAACATAAATTAAGAAGATTAATACAAATGACAATGAGTAGAACTGTAGTTAGTATAAAAACTCAAGTAGGCGACACAGAAGAATTTGTCATCAATAAAGGGGTGAGACAAGGAGATTCATTATCAGCAACTCTGTTTAATCTTGCCCTAGAATACGTCGTCAGGAAGATCAACAAAGGCACCCTCCGAACGAGAGAAGGACAAATAATAGCATACGCTGATGATATTGTGCTAATAACAAAAAATAGAAAAACAATGGAACGAATGTTAAACGAAATGGTAACAGAAGGAAAAGTAATGGGATTAAAAATAAACCAAGAGAAAACCAAAATAATGAGATTTGACAAAAACTTTGAAAACAGAAAGGTTAGAGTAGGAGAATACACTTTTGAAGAAGTCGAAAAATTTAAATATTTAGGAATATTAATAACAAACAATGGAGAAAGAGAAACCGAAATCAAAGAAAGGATTATTACAGCAAATAAGAGCTTCCATGCAAATAAAAAATTACTTAAAAATAAGTTATTGAGTAAGAAATCAAAAATGAAAGTATACAAAACAATAATTCGACCGACGATGATGTATGCAGCCGAAACTCTTAGCATGACAAAAAAACAAGAGGAAAACCTTAGAATACAAGAAAGAAAAATACTAAGAGCAATATTAGGACCAATAAAAATAAATGACAATGAATTTAGACAAAGAACGAACCTTGAGTTACTGGAAGAAATTGAGGAGGATATAGTATGTAAAATAAAACAGCAAAGAGCAAAATGGCTAGGACACATATGGAGATCCGGATCAACTACGACGAGATACTCAATATTGGAATGGACACCAGCTGGCAAAAGAAGACGTGGAAGACCAAGATCTACATGGTTACAAGAAGTAGTAAGTGATCTCAACAATGCGGGCATACGACATTGGAAAGGGAAAACCAGAGACAGGAAAGAGTGGAGAAAAATAACAGAGAAAATTAAATAACGAACATGAGGACTGATCTACCTCAAAACATAGATCTAGAGAGCGTAAGCGGCGTAACCCCTAAAGGGGTGTTTAGCCACTATATATATATATAGAAAACATACGTTTTGAGTGTTTTATTGTTAGATAAAATGAACTTCTATCAAGTAACGGTCGAATCCATCAAAAAATGTTTTGTATTAATTATATTATTAATTAATTTAATAGCTTTCTTTATACCACCAAAAACTTTTCTCAAGATTCTCCTCTTCCAAATCTCTAACTTTGTTTTACCTTAGTTAGGAATCTTAGTTCGTTTTTTACCTCCACAAGTTTTTAATACGTTTCCCGCTACTTTTCAACAACCCTTAAAATATTTACCTATTTCTCTCTCTTTACCTCTTGTATTCGTAACTATTACTCCAAGGTACGCAAATTCTGTTACCTTCTCAAATTTATACTCTCTCTCTCTCTCTCTCATTCGTCCACTTATCTTTTTCTGCATTTCCCTTATTATTTCCATATACTTGATTTATAGTCAGGCCATATTTTCTAGCTTTTTCTAAATATATTCTCTTCCTATCGCATTTATATCTCCCACAATTATTTTCAAGTCATACTTTGGTACTTTTTCAATTAGCTCACCGAGTTGTTCATAGAACTCATTCTCTCGGACACCATACAACCCATCCCCAGGTATCCATTTGGCCCGGTGTTTTTAAGAAGAATACTTTCCAACTTTTACTATCCTTTTTTATTTTCTTTCCGTCAAAATTATCGTCTTTATCGTAACAATATTGGTACCATTTTTTCCTTGTTGTTTATTATTTATTAGTTTTTTTCTTCTCTTTATTCCATCTGCATTCTCTACCGTGTACTGTTAACTTTGGTATCCCATTCTCGCCATTTTTCAGTTTCTTCTTTCTTCTTTCACCAGTTTGCTTTTTTTTAATATCTGTGTTTTTCTATCGTAGTTTCTATTTCTATAACGTATTCTGGAGATTATCTCCACTCTTTGTAGTTATCTTGCTATAAAATTTTTCATTCCTTTTCTTATTTTTGTACCGTTATTTCTGACCATTTTTAATCCTGATATCAGGTTTTTCTTCTTACTGTATTTCTATATGTGTTCGATTCTTTCCTGTAGTTGCTTTACTTCTCTTTTCAAGTTATGATTGTATTGCCTTAAGTAGTTCCATTTATTGCTTATTGTTTTCGGCCTATTCCTTCCTCACTTGATTTATTTCTTTCATAATTTCATCATTTTTCTCATAAATTCTTTCATCATGCTAATCATAACTGAATTTGTGTCTCTGTCTTTATCTTTATCATTTTTCTGTGGCGTTCCCTTTGTCTTTTTTGCTTCTTTCAAAGCTGTAGTTTTGTTCTATCTGAACTAAGAAAAAGAAGAAAAATCATATTAAATTTCGACTTTGTCATATGTTTGTTAATTTTATATCAGTATTTTTTGTAGACTGGGATATAACACTCTGATTTCAATTTTGATGATCTTACTCATATTATGCTTTTAAGTCGACAAATGTTAAAAAAGTATTATTATTAATACCATTACAAATATTCAGCGGTTGAGCTAAAGACGGTCCTGCATTTGGTTTACCTTAATTATTAACGTGAACATTCAGATTGTATACCTTTCCTATCAGTTATTTTAATAACGATCCACAACAAGAAGATTGTTTTAGTAATTAAACACACAATCAGTGTTTAGTACGTTGACTGAGTGCGTGGCAACAGCCTTTTTTATTGTTATGTAGTATTAATATAAATACAATCCACGAATTTGATTTAAGAATAAATAAGAGAAACAGACAATGAAGGAACTATCTGAATCCTCTTCTTCGGCTTTTTCCCATTATCAGTTCGCCGTTTCCTTCTTACACAGCATTCTATTCCCCCAGCCCCCTTCTTAAGTTCTCTTTCCGTGTTTTTTTATCTCATAACTGGTCTTCCTCTTTGTCTTCTTTCCGGCGGGTCCCAGTCCAATATTCTCTTCGACCACTTGTGCTCTGGCCTGGCATTCTTTGTAGATGTCCGTACCACTGAAAAATCAACGTAGACGCAGAATATTGTGGCTGCGCAACCTGAGAGAACGGTACGAATGTACATCAAATGCACTTTTCAGAGCAGCCGTCTTTAAAATCCGAATAGCTATGATGATTGCATATCACCGTCGCGGAGATCATCATCATCACCATTGTACAGGATTTATATTATCATTCAAAAATAAGAGTAACCTATATCGATTTAATGTTTAAAGTCTCAAACAAATATTAGTTGCATACATTGTTTTGATTTCGTAAAAGTAGGTGACATTGCTTCTTCAATGTAGACCACTCGTTTTGGAAAAAAACGGAGTCAGCAATTTGGTACTGTTAGTATTTCATGGTCACAGTCAGGTATAGAATCATAACAAACAATTGGGATTGATTATAGATACGTAGCAAGTAAAGAAAGAGAACAGTCATTATTCATCATTCATTATTAAACCATCAATGTAGTTAGAATATAGACTTTCGTCCACCAACTAGTTACTGATATATTTAACAGTGATCAAATAAACATATTATGAGTACTTAGTGTATTCCTACCCCTAGCGAAGTTCATCTCCATATTACCAAAACCTATTCTATTATATATCATGGCGATCACCATATGGCGATCCTGGCAGGATCGCCATATGGTGGTTCCTCATCATCTGGACCATCTCAGATTGGTTGGGGGTTAGTTACCCCCTACGATAGGGGTTGATGAAGTAAACACTACTTACGGTATATTCATTTATTCACAATTCGGAGTAACTACGGTAAAGAGTTGGTGGCTAATGTATGTTCACCCTCTGGGGTCTCAAGTATCAATGATGAGTCTTTACGCAATGAATTTAGAATGTGGAATTCCCTGTCTATGTTTGGTATATATAAAAGTGAAAGTGTTTGTATTATAAATGCCGAATCAGCTTGATTATAAATAAAGAATAATATGTGACACTGAAAAGCTGACGCTTGCAGTATCGATAACTGATACACTTGTGGTGTAATCTAGGTCAATCATGTGTATGGAAACAAAGCGTGTTTGTTTTAGGACAAACAAAGGACATTTAAATATTAAAAGAAAGTGTCTTGCTCTTAATAGGATGCTTACTAACAGATGCTGTGAATCCCAATACACCATCAATGGTGCTACAGTCCTATGAAAGAGCCTCGACCTTCCCAAGTCTATTACACCACTCAGTCCTATCCATTGCCAACCGTTGCCAGTTTGCTGCGCCTATTGTTCTCCCATCCTCATCTACACCATCCTTCCATCTAAGTTTTGGCCTACCCCTATTTCTATTTCTCACAGGTTGTGACATAAGGATTCTTCTAGGAGGGTTGTTATGCTGTGATCTTGCTAGATGTCCTGCCCATCTTAGTCTTCCTATTCTTATAAGAGATACTACGTCTTTACCACCAAATATATGTTTATATCTGTGGTATACCTCGTAGTTGTACCTCCTCCTCCAAATACCATTTTCACAGATGCCACCGAATATTCCTCTCAGGATCCTTCGTTCAAATATAAGCAGAAGGTTTTCATCTGCCTTGGAGATGGTCCATGTCTCCGATCCATATGTCAACACTGGTTGTATAAGGATTTTGTATATGGTTATTTATGTTTTTTGGCTTAAGTTTCTGCTTCTCATATGTCTACTCAGTCCAAAATAGCATTTGTTCGCTAGGATTATCCTTCGCTTGATTTCTTCCGTCATGACGTTCTCCTTGGTGATCAGGGAGCCTAAGTATGTGAATTTGTCCACCACTTCAAAGGTAGAGTTATCAACAGTGAATTGGTGACCGATATTTCTGACTCTACTGTTGGGTGTTGATGCCATCATCTTAGTTTTCTCCTCGTTTACTTTCAGGCCCATATTTTTGAGGCATTTGAGAAGGTGGTATACATTTCTTCTAGTTTGCGTGTTGTGCGCGCAACTAGGTCCACGTCATCTGCATATGCCAAAATTTGGGATGACTTATTAAAAATATTTCCTCTGTTGTCACTTCGGACATCTCTGACCGCCTTTTCCAGAGCTATGTTGAAGAGGAGACACGCCAGCGCATCTCCCTGTCGCAGCCCAACATTCGTTTCAAACGCCTGTGATTGTTCGCCCTGTATTTCGACTTTGCAAACGACTTTACGCATTGTAGCCTTAACCAATCTTATCAGTTTATCAGGGATGTGGAATTCATCCATGGCTTCATACAATTTATTTCTTAGGACACTATCATATGCCGATTTAAAATCTACGAAAAGATGGTATGTGTCGATATTGAATTCATTCCGTCGCGGATATGGCACTTAAAAAAGAAGTATCACTGAAGGCCCCGTTTTCAAACTTTTTTGTAATTGAACATTTTACTTCCATTCTGTCCCATATTCCCTGTATTCTTATTATCCTCTCTGGTGATTTGCAGACATCTTCTCATAAAGTCCAATTCAACTGTTCCTATTTTGTTTCGCATTGTTGTTGTTATTGGCCATAGTTCTGCTCCATATAGGGTAATGTTCAGCCCTAGGCTCTGAAAGATCCTTTTTTTGTTTTCTTTGGTTAGCGTGTTGTTCCATATCACTTTATGGAGTGATTTCATGGCTGGTTTTCCCCGTGCTATTTTCATTTCTATCTTTCATACAAGTATCACCTCTGCTTATCATTGACCTTAAATACTTAAAAGTCTTACAGCTCTTAATAATCAAGTTCAAATTTGCAACCTCGGATCCAATACATAAATATTCGGTCTTACACAACATATTTTTCTTGAGTTCCCATAGCTCATACTCTTCCTTTAATTTCCTAAGTGGATAAAGGTCATATGTGTTTCACTTCTTGTTTCACTTGTTTGTTCTTTTTTATCACTTGTCTCATGATGTATATAATGGTTTAATAATTTATCTGAAGACTTTTGTCTCTACAGCTAAGTAATCCAGCTACTTAAATTTATTCCTATGAAAATCTTTTCTCTCCCAATTTTTTCTTGTCACTCTTCATCGCTTCAATCACAATTTATACGATCTTAGTAAGTAGATAGGTTGACATTTAAGGATACTTTAACTTCTCCCAACAAGCCTAATGTCAAAAATGCATTAAAAAAGGTTCATTTTTTGTTAAAATGCGCCAAAAATATCCAGCATAATATGTCAAATCATCTAAAATAACAGCAATCTGCGCTTATAGAGAAAGAAATTTTTTTTAAAAGGAGTCGATGAAAAAAAGTTTGTTAACTTTTACCAGTAAGTCCATTACAAGTAAGTTAAATAGTAATGGAAGCAATACATACAGGGTGATTGATTAGTGGGGTAAAGCTCAGTAGCTCCGTTATAGTAATAGATAGCAATAAAAGTTAATAACAAAAATTTTAGCCACCTTTGAGCTTCACATTACAAAATTAGTTAGAATGTTACAGGGTGTTCGATAACACAGTGGTAGACCAAACTTATGTTTGTTTAAATAGAACACCCTATATTTTATTTTATATTCGAAATCCTGTTAACTTCTCCATCACAAAAATATAAAGGTTTGTTATGTTATACAGGGTATTTACAAAGTTATAACCAATTTTGTATGAAAATCGTAACAAGTTCAACTCCCTGTATAAATAAAAATAAGCACAACAGCAATGGTTTATTCATGCCATATTTTTTTATTTATTGTCAGAATTTTCAATAATTATTGACATTGCTAATTTTCTTTATATCAAATACAGGGTGAGTCAAAACGCAAGTACATTATTTTCTCAGTAATGTTAAATAGAACACCCTGTATTTTATATCATTATTGAAAAGTATCATTACCGTACTTTAATTTTTATATAACATTCCCTATGTCCAAATTTCTTAGTTTTCGAGATATTTTCATTTTTCAGAGCAAATTATTTAGGTGTCTAAATTTTAAGTAAGCTATGACTGAATTGACAATTGACGATTACTGATTTATCAATCCGGCAATCAATGTAACAATCTAGCAAATAAAGAAATAAAAATAATTTATTAGTAATACATTTTACAAAAAGAAAAAACAACCACAACATGCAACACTTTTGAAACAATTAAAAACTACTTTTTTATGTAAATGCAACAAATAAACAAAGAAAATTAGTAATAAATTTTACAAAAAAGCACACAAACACAAAATACAACATTTTGTGAAGACAATTAAACACTCTTTTTGTATGTAAATGTAACAATGTAACAAATAAAGAGCGAAACATAATTGATCGGTAATATATTTTGCAAAAAACATGTTTGAAAAAATTAGACGCTACTTTTAATAAAATATTTTTAATATTTAATTACATAAGGTGTTCAAAATTACCTCCTAACACATTTATGCACGCCTAAAAACGATCATTGAATGAGCTACTTACTCTACGAAGCATTTGGGAATTAACACATCGAAATACACTTAGTATTCTATTTTTCATCTCATCCCTTGTTGTTGGAGGTATTTTATAAACTTCATTATTAACGTTACCCCAAAAAAATCAGTCCAGTTTATTAAATTCTGGTGATTTGGGTGGCCACGCTACTGGTCCATTGAAAAATGAAAATATCTCGAAAACTAATAAATTTAGACATAGGGAATGTTATCTAAAAATTAAAGTACGGTAATGGTACTTTTCAATAGTGATATAAAATACAGGGTTTTCTATTTAAAATTACTGAGAAAATAATGTGCTTGCGTTTTGACTCACCCTGTATTTAATATAAAGAAAATTAGCAATATCAATCATTCTTGAAAATTTTGACAATACGTAAAAATATATGGCATTAACAAACCATTGCTGTTTTGCTTATTTTTATTTATACAGGGAGTTGAACTTCTTACGATTTTCATATAAAATTGGTCATAACTTTGTAAATACCCTGTATAACATAACAAACCTTTATATTTTTGTGATGGAGAAGTTAACAGGATTTCGAATTTAAAATAAAATATAGGGTGTTCCATTTAAAAAAACATAAGTTTGGTGTGCCAGTGTTATCGAACACCCTGTAACATTATAACTAATTTTGTAATGTGAAGCTC
Source organism: Diabrotica virgifera virgifera (assembly GCF_917563875.1). Classification (NCBI taxonomy): domain Eukaryota; kingdom Metazoa; phylum Arthropoda; class Insecta; order Coleoptera; family Chrysomelidae; genus Diabrotica; species Diabrotica virgifera. Next base: position 12,176,874 of record NC_065448.1, read on the forward strand.
AAAGGTGGCTAAAATTTTTGTTATTAACTTTTATTGCTATCTATTACTATAGCGGATCTATTGAGCTTTACCCCACTAACCAATCACCCTGTATTATTAGATTTGTATTTTTAAACGAAATTACAACAGACATTAACAGTTATTGGCTTCCTCTGAACATAGTAATCAGCATATAGTAATAGCGCAATTTATGTTTGTCTTGCAGTTAGAAAAACCACGCAATTCAACAATTGTGTGAAGTATATTCCAAGAACAAACAGTCTCCTGAATCATTCCATTGTGTCGCAATTTTGCAGTTTTGTTTTACCGGTAATTACTAAAACTATCTGGGTTACTCTCGTATTCAAAGGCGTTTTTAATAACAACGTTGGCATTGCAAAGGACGACTGAGGCTATTGTTTTTAATCTTCAGTGTTTGATTTACTGTAAAAAATTTTGTTTAGTATTCTTCAATAGACAGTTTTGTATATTATGTATTATCAAAAATGTTGTGTATCTACATATTTCAACTTCTTACCTTGAGCCTCGAACTAAACCTTATTGAAATGGGATCAAAATCTAAAATGATCTAGTCTTCTTCTTAGGGTTCCGAACGTTGGCGATCATTCTGGCTATGATGATTTTGTTGGTTGCTATACGGAATAATTGTGTTGAGGTCTTTCTATACCATGGTCTCAGGTTAGCAAGCCAGGATATTTTCTTCATCCTGGGGTCCTTTTCCTTCAATTGTACAGGGGCAATTTTCGTACCACTATTACGATAGAAATGTTTGACGGTTTTTAACCACTTAGCCCACTTATTTTGAACTTTAACGTCGGATTTGCTAGGGCGGTAAGATAACGAGATTGCACCGACAGAACAAACTCGACTAACTAGTTTTTTGAACAAGAACACGTATGTACTGTCATATTCTGTTTTCCACATTTGTAGCAGAAACGGTTCCGTTGTTCCTTCTTACAATGGGGATAGGTATGCCCGGTTATTCGACAGTTCCAACAGGTCGCTACATTCGAAGTATTTTTATTACTCGAATTAGGTAAATTAGAGTCTTGATTAGAGGTAGATGGAGAAGATATGGCATTTGAGGCATTGTTATGAGAACGACGCTTCGACTGAGGAGTATCGGTCTCGACAACAGACACTTTAGAATTTTGGAAGAAGTTTGCCAACAAGGAGGGGTTAGCATCTTCCAACTTCTTAACAGTTTGAGTTAGTTCACTCACGGTATTAATTTATGTCAAAGTGACATGAGGAATATGTTCCGGTAAGATATTTTTACGAATAATCCTTAACTTTGTGGATTCGGATGATTCCCGAGATAAACGATTAAAAAGAGAGAGCATGTGGGCGGCGAAAATAACGATAGGCTCACTCCGTTTTTGTTTGCGACTTTTGATTTGATCCCAAAGATCTTCGTCGGCAACGGGGGATAGAAAAGTGGATTTTAGGAGTTGAATAAGGCCATCCCAAGAATTTATTGTGGACTTAATAATGCGAAACCACACCGCGGCATTGCCAGTGAAAAATTCAATAGCCGAATTAAATAGAATGCCTTTCGGAACATTACGAGATTCAGATAACTCACTAACTCGTTCAATAAAATCAAAGAGAGTCTTGGGGTCACCATTAAACTTAACATTCCATTTGAATATAGAATATTTGGAGACATTTACATCGGGAGTGGAAACATGTATTATCTGTGGAGGAGGAGAGACAACCTCGACAGAAGAAGAACTAGAAGATAAAGGAATTATTTTATAATTTATCTCTTGCTCCAATAACAGACAAGTAGCGTTAGATTCATTTCGGAAAGATATATGTTCCTCAGAAACAGGCTCGGAGATAGGGAGGCGTTATATTCTACCTAACAAATGAATTAATCTAGACTTTACTTGGCGGACACAAGAGTCTGTTGAGGAACCTTCAAATTCTTCAACTAACTTTGAAATATTCTCGATAGGTTTTGTAATGGTGGTCTTCTCATTATCAAAATTTAAGGTATCTAGATAAAATTGATTACTGTTATCCCTAACCAATAATCTTTTGAGGATTTTCCTCTTTCCTTTTATTTTTCTACTCGTAACAGTTCCTCTGATTTTTAATTAATAAGTAATCTCCTCTAAGCTAAGAAAATTGACTTCAAAATTATTCATTTTTAAATTTGAGTCTACAGGTAATAAAAAATATAAAAATATGTAATATAAATACCTCGAAGAAAGATCAGACTTAATTCAAAATTTATATCTAAATATGGAGAAACTTTTGTAGTGTGTTTCCAGAAGGAACGTAAGAAGAAAATGAAGAATTAACTGAGATAGAGATAAAACACATAGAAGGAGAAAATAAATGGAAATAGAAGAACGAAAAATGATCAGGGCCCGCGTAGTTTGGGCGTTAGATGAATGTATCGAGAAAGGTAAGAAAATGATTAGATAAGAATGTATAAAGAAAAGTAAGAAGATAATCAGGCCCCGCGTTGCTTGGGCGTCATAAAAATGTGTAACCTCGGAAACCTTTTTTGGATGGTGCTAGAAAGGTCACCAATGGAGACACTGCGAACGGCAGCCAGATGGTTGGTGGAAAGCGAGTCGTGGGTTCGAAACTAGCTTTTGGAACGTGGAATGGGGCCAATAGAAGAAATAGGTATAGATAAGACAAGAGAAGGTAGATTAGAGAATAGAGAGAAACAGATAAAAATATAGATAGGTAAAAATACCAAAGATAAGAGAAGACAAAAAGATGGCGCCACTTAACTTTTTGGGGTTACAAGGGGAAAATTAAGAAACCTTAGAAACGGAAACAGGCAAGGAAAGATAATTAGGTTCTGAAACCAAATATAAGAAAATATATGACCAGTTAATTAGTAAAAGAAATAAATGTGGTCAACACACTACATAAAGAAATAATAAATATATTCGGTGACAGTCGTCCACCTACTTATCTATAAAACTTACTCAGCGAGATCTTTCTCCTGGTCGAAGATAATATAGTGATAGTTATGTTACTTAGCAAATATTCAGAGGTAATCTATTATCAGGAAACTTATTAAGAGTAGATAAATAAAAATCGTAAAATAAACAAAAAACAATATATTGAACAAATGGTTCACCAGAAGGGTGAATCCCAAAAAAAAACAACAAGAAATAAAGAGGAAACTATATACACAAATAAAAACTGCACCAACTATTAATGTGAGGTTGGGTACAGGTAGAAATAAACAATAAATATGATAAAAGAAGTACAAGTATCATATGGTAAAATCATGCACAATTAAAATCACAGTCAAGAGAGCCTGGTCATTAGAAATGATCTCTGAACCAATTGAATTTCAAGCAAACATATTGGAAATAAATAATAGTATGTACCTGTCTCCAACAACTGAAAATGAAGTTGAAGAAATTATAAAATCTTTAAAAAATAAAAAGTCACCAGGGCACGATAATATTAGATCTGAAACTTTAAAAGAAATAACAAAACAGATTTCAAATCCCTTAACATACATAATAAATTCATGTCTTAATTTAGGCATTTTTCCAGATATATTAAAAATTGGAACTATTAAACCACTATTCAAATCTGGCGAAGAAACATATTGTCAAAATTATAGGCCTATAACCCTAATCTCAAATATAGGCAAAATATTCGAAAAAATAATTAAAATAAGACACACACATTTTTTAAAAAAATTTAATATACTAACTGAATGTCAATATGGGTTTCAAGAGGGAAAATCAACCGAAGATGCAATCTGTGCTCTAACAGCTAACATCTACAAAGCTCTTGATAATGCAAAACCATCTCTTTGTATATTTGTAGATTTAGCAAAGGCATTTGATACAGTTTCACATAAAATACTGCTAAATAAACTTCAAAAATATGGTATAAGAGGACTTGCATATAACATCCTAGAAAGTTATCTGCTAAATAGAAAACAACATGTTTCTATAGATGGAAAAATCAGTAAAGGAAGAATTATATCTTACGGAGTACCACAGGGAACAGTCTTGGGACCAATTCTCTTCAATATTTATATCAATGATCTATTCAGACTGAATGTAACAGGTAAAATCATAAGTTTTGCAGATGACACAGCTATTTTCTATGATGCAAATACATGGAATAATTTAAAACAAAAAGCTGAAACAGATTTTGCTACAATTCAGAAATGGTTTCAGTTTAATAAACTTACCTTAAATATAGAAAAAACAAAATATATACCATTTACATCATATGTTAATAACCTCCCAAATCTTGGCTCATTAAAAATTGATGCAAAAAATGAAATTCCACATACATACGAGATTAAATATCTAGGTATAATAATTGATAAACATTTACGATGGAACACCCAAGCAAATAATAAAGTAAATAAATTAAGAGGACTCTTATCAAGATTTAAATTTTTAAAACAATTTTTGGGAATAACTCATTTGCGAATTCTTTATTATGCACTTAAACAATCTCAACTCACATATGGCCTTTTAGGATGGGGTGGAATACGCAATAATTACTTACATTCTATAAATATTATTCAGAAATTGCTAATTAGAATTATATACGGGAAAAATTTAAGATATTCTAGTGAGCTGTTATATAACAAAAGTAAATTTTTAAATGTACGTAAATTATTCTGTTATAAAGCCCTTATACATATACATGAAAAAAACATAATATTAAATTTTAACAGTCATGCCCACCAAACTAGATATATAAAACATAATACAATTCTACCAAAATGTAATAAATCCATCCTTCAAAGATATGTTGGTTATATAGGGCCCAAATTATACAATTTGCTACCGGATAATTTAAAACAATTTAAAAATTATAAAAAACATAGATATAAATATGAAATTAAACAATGGATTGGGAACAAATCAACAAAATTCTGCGAAGAACTTATCAATGGACAATAATTGTAATAAATAAACTTCAATAAGAAATAAAAAATTATATCCAAAATAAAAATTGTATCTAAATAGATTTTTATTATCAACTGCGACATTTCTTGAATTATTGATGGCCACATTTATATCACAAATTATATTAAAATTATTATATTTTTATTTTTTCTTGATTAATGTTAGAGTTTTTAGTATTTTTATAAATTTTCATATAACTGTATACATTTGTTAAATATTTTTTGTGTTTGTTTATATTTGTAAATTGGTATATTATATTTTTAAGTCTCACGCACAAGGGGTGCTACTTTTGTATGTATATTAGTAATATATATACAGGGTAGCTCAACTTCAGTGAGTTATTTATGTTTATTTAGGTAGTACTCATTATTGTTGTTCTGAAGCTATTTCTTATTATGCTTTTTATTTTTTTTTTGTAAATCTTTATTGTTATTCCTAAATAAACATCATTATTATTATTATTATATATATTAATAAAAAAAAATCAAATCAAGCATCTATCATGAAAAATCTCTCTTTACTGTTTTAGGGCTTATCTCGAGATAACTGATATAGTCTGTTCGCTATTTATTTATTTAGGTAGTACTCATTATTGTTGTTCTGAAGCTATTTCTCATTATGCTTTTTATTTTTTTTTTTGTAAATCTTTATTGTTATTCCTAAATAAACATCATTATTATTATTATTATATATATTAATAAAAAAAAATCAAATCAAGCATCTATCATGAAAAATCTCTCTTTACTGTTTTAGGGCTTATCTCGAGATAACTGATATAGTCTGTTCGCTAAACTCAGACGCGACTTTCTAGATATTTTAGTCGGTAATTTTGCCAATTTTAGTAAAATTGGCCAAAAATATTTACTAAATAGTTAATAATCAATAAATAGTTAGTAATTTTGCCAATTTTTGCAAAATTGGCAAAAAACAAAAAATTATCGACTAAAATATCTAGCCAGTTGCGTCTGAGTTTAGCGAACCGACTATATGGTAAATTCAATAATGGATGGAAAATATAAAGAACAAATATATAATAAAATCAAAGGCAAAGTATACAAAGTTAACAAAAGTTTATAGTTCAAAATTCAAAAACCACCCCGCACTCGGTTTTATAAAAAATGGCCAATCGCACAGCTTTTAATTAAATAGTTATTGTTTGTAATTAATGTTTGATAATCAAAAGTTCTACTTAATGAATAAAAAGTTCTATTAATGAAATCGCTGTCCTTAAGTGAACTAGATACATCGGTGATTAGCCTTAACTACAGATGAAGGAAGGTTTGAGGTAGATAGCCCTTAGATTAGCTCTACTTTGGAGATAATTGGATGTATGTTTAATTAAGATACTTAAAGTAACTCTGAAGGTGTTGCTTCTTAAATTGCACTGAATCTACTTTTACTTTAACTAGTAATCAAGTACTGAAGTTACTTATATGGTAATTTGAATCTAATCGGATGTTAGATCCAAATACAGATACGATAAGCGAGTGAATACCACTCAGATAAGATAAATTGTAGATAAGGTATTAGATACTAGACAGACGTCTGCACCCCAAGATACTCAGCCACGAAGTTTTTTCTTAATCGCAATATTTGCGATGCTTTTCCTCTAAAAAAAGTGGGGATATATCCCCTCTCAAAAAAAAGTTACATTTCTCAAAAAGAACTGACCTATTTTGGTTTTTAGGTAAAGTAACGGTATTTTAGTTGTAAAGTGTTTAAAAAAATAGATCCTTTGAAATAGGGTAGCGCTTCAAACAGACCGCAAGAGAAGGCAACGAACCTAACGGGATGTTAGTAGGCTGGTAAAAGGTTTTTAACACGATATCGGTACAGAACTTTTATTACTTTATTTCCAAACGTTATAAAAACGGGACTAGTTTTATGATGCGAATACTCCTAGTTTCAAATTGTCTTTATGCAGAAAAAATTATAACAATACTAGTTTATTAGGGTCTCTATAAGCTATTTGCGTTTGTCATACCGACAACGAAATGTGCCAGTACCGTTATGATAATAAATTTAGCCAAGGGTAGTTATTTACTGAAACGGGCTTAAAATTTAATCAAACAAGTATATTAATTATTTACTAATCCTATTATATAAAAAAATGTTACAACATCACCACAGCCCTTGTCTAAGAACTGTGTCGTACGTCTTCTGAAGATCTATAAATACCAAATTTGGCTCTCTTTTCTTATTTTCTTGGTTATTGTTGAATAATAGTATAAGGTCTAGTATACCATCTGCCATCATTTCTCTTTATTAGAACTTTTCCGGCTTTAAAATTTTTTTGAATAGGTATATTAATAATTGTTAACTTTTGTATTAGAGAAAAGTCATAAGAGACTCCGTCAGTAAAGAGCAAATACCAAATTCTATAAAACCCAATCCGGTCCTTATAAAAAATGCAACAACCGTCACAACAATTTATTAATGACTGAAGTACAGAAAAAAAGTATCACATTCCGATGCTGTAAATACGTTTTTGTACCAATAACATCTTGTTCAGAATGGAGCTTTCTACAGGTCCTATAAAAAATGCAAATAATCTGCGATATTTTTCACCGTTCATAGAATATAACGGGGATTTGTAAATAAAAGCATGGAATGTAATGAAGATTATATTGTGGCCAGTGTTACCTTTCTCGCATCCAGTGTTGCCAATCTACGGATAATTATCCGATTTGCGTACCTTTTTGAGAGTTGTCGTATCTTCTTCGTATCTTTAAATAAATCGGATATTTGCGTATATTTTTCAGTGTATCTATAATCTACTAAAACTTTCTCATCCATATATTCCCAACACCAAGAACACATTAATTTTGGTTCCACCCAAATTTTTATACCGGCTGAATGTTAGTGACATCCGATACTTTTCATCTTTTGACAAAAGGGACATGTGCCAATTCTTTTGTTTAGAATTTAAATGCACAAGTGCGTCCACTTAAGGCATACTAATCCAATTCAAATTTCAAAAACCGTCTGCCGTCCGATGTTATTTATGAGTTTTTAGTTTTTAGTCTTTAAACTTATCAAAGCTAATTCACGCACGATTTAGTTTTATTTTCATTTTATGTAGTGCAGTCTAGGGATGGGAAAAACCTACCGGTTATAACCTATAACCGGTTTTTTTCTCTGATATAATCGGTTTTTTCGGTTGTTTTTTGTCCCGGTTATAACCGGTTTTCTCTTTTTAAAGTAACAACCGGTGAAAACCCGGATAAGTGGAAAAATACTGAATTCAGAGAAAAAATAGAAAATTGTTTCGCCCCACGCTCGTAAATGGGAAATTTTAAGCTGACTGGATCCTATTGTACATAGGCTATGTCTATAAAAACCGAACACCGGTTTTTGGAACAACCGGTTTTTTTGACCGGTTATAACCGCCAGGTTAAACCGTAGGTATATGTATTAATTATTTTTCTAGTACCTAGTTTTAGGAAGTTATTACGTTTTAATAAAATAATCTTTAAAAGTGTTTTTTTTTACTTAATAATTATAATAAAAATAACGATCCAAATAATGAAATATTTAAATTTATTTATTTATTTAGAATTTAACACTTACGATAATACAAAATACGAATAATATAATAATAGTAAGTAAATAGCCAGGTAATATGCCAGGTGTCAGTTTTTGTTCCACGGCAAGTATTCCTGCTACTCTCTGGGTATTGGCGCTACGAATACCCAGAAAGCATCCCCCATTCGCAGGGGGCCGCGCCTGATAGAAGAACTGAAAAAAAACTCCCACAGGTTAAGTAAATAGTATTTTCCACCTACCTCTACCGAAAGTATACTTTTCCGGACCTGATTTTAAAAGTTGCAAAGTTGTACTTTTGCTCCCTAGGGAAGAAAAGTAAAAGTGACGTTATGGTATTTCATTCATGAAATTTAACTCTTATTGACCAATATCTATTTTCTATTACGTAAGTGTCTATACATTTTAACGTTTATTTGTAAAACACCCTGTGTTTTGCAGAATGGTAAAAACAGTAAATTGTTATTTTGATTTAACAATGTTTACATTCATAATTTGACTTATATTTGACAGTTGACAGTTATATTGTACCTTCTTGTTAAGTTTTAGTTTTAATAAATTTTGTTGGTTAGTTACATAAATAAATTAAGTAAAAATGAAAAATTACTTGTTATTGATTTGACAAAGGTGGAAAAACCATATGTATAACATGGGAGTAAAGTGTCTTTTCCTCCCTTGAATGATTACTAGAGAATGAAGTAAACTTCATTCTCGGGAGGAAAAGTAGCCCTCCCTTGTTATACAAATAGCTATTACATACATGAATTACGTAATCATCTAGGATACGAGATTGTCATCTATAAACGAAAATTTTTAAACTGTGAAACAGAGAATCCAGTAGATTAAAGGGCCGGTTGTTCGAACGCTAATCAGAAATGGAATCAACTGATCATTATCAAATATTGAATTACTGTCAATGTCAACTTTGATTGGGTTGCTGAAAACATAATTGATTACAATTATGAGATTAATTGATTAATTAATCAATTATGTTATTTATCATAATGATAATTGATTACAATCAACTGATTGGCGTACGAACAACGGATTTTGTTATTTGATGGTTGTTAAGGGGAGTAAAAAATAACATTGGCAACATTGATTTTAATAACAGAATAATTTTTGACCTAGCGTACCTTTTCGTGACAAATCGGATATTTTTCGAGCGATCATCGGATAATCTAGAGAAATGCGATTGGCAACACTGCTCGCATCTAAATCTTTTAAATGTAGCGGAAGAAATTGGAGATTTAGCCACTCAGGAAGATTCTGTTATAGATTGTAAATTTTTATTAAACTTATCTTGATGGTGAACGTAAAAGTACAAATTATTTTTGGATTATTTTTAGATGATTAAGAAATTAAGGACTGCGTTATCTAGACCATGAAGAATGACTGATTTGTTTGAAAACTTGTTCCGAGAAATCAAGAAAAACTATAATACAAACAACAGGAGGCAAACAAGAAATTATGTATTTTGTTAGTGATCTTTTCTATAACTTATTTCTAGTGTGATCTTTCTCCGGGAACTGTTTAATACGACTTCTTTTCAATACCTTTTCAATACGACTTTTAGATTTTATTAGGTAGATCTTCCATTTTAAATATATAGATCTAAACTAAAATCACAATAAAGAGGCACTAGAAATAAACAAACCAAGACACCAAGACACATTGAATGTTAACGTACGTCCTAAAAGTTTTGGCACAAAATGCATTGGCTTTAATTTTAACAAAAAAGAATAATATCAAGTTTCCTTTGGAAACAAAAGCTTCTGTCAGTTAAGATTTATTAATTTTGAAGTTTTCGTGTTAAAATGTAGTATACATTACAAATAAGAAAAAGTATCTACAAATTGGTTGGGCGGACACTCAAAACTGGAATCTATCGAATATTTTAGAATGAAAACATTTTACGTAGAATCATTTTTAGAACAATAACGAGGTGCAAATAGGGAATACTATGGCTGAATCTACCAAAATGTTGAAGACCATGTGCATGTACTGCACGGAAGTCAGAGAGATTGGTAATAAGGGCGAAAAACCAGTTTGGAATGGAAACTAGAAGATTGGCTCGTCAATAAAGATCTTCTAAGGGTTTGTTCACTACGGGGCGCCTTACACCGATCAATGTATCGTACCCATGTATCCAATACCAGGTACATATTATACTGTCGGCAAACGTACAACAAACACTGAGTAAATACGAAGGGGGACGACAACAATAGATACAAGGCGAGGATACAATCCATTGCTCTCCGTAATGAAACGACCCTAAAGAGTACGATATAGCTGGATTTAGGGAATCCAATGAACTGTCAGTGGTGGCCGGTGGATGGCTAAACTGACATGGCCATAGACATAGTTAAGGGGGGTGGTCATGGCGTATCTAATGTTTAGCTTGAATATTGACAAATTTGTAAAGAATATCCTGTTTGGTTTTGTTTTTTTGTTAATTGTGTAGCGAAATTTGTGAAATTGTGATAGCAAATTAAATATGAAGTGGTTTAAACATTGGATACGCCTATGGATGACAGTTTCGCCATCCAGCAGCCATATTATATCACGTGATTTGGAATGCCTAATTGAGGATTAATGGTCATAAATATCGAAAGTGACGTAAGTGTCCCAAATACCCTCAAGCGCAACTCCTTCACACCTAGCATCATACTACTATTCAAGAGATACCCAAAACTGGCTTCTACAACACCAATTACCCTTTGTTCCCAAAAACGACAATCCTCCAAACTTGCCGCAGGCTCGCCCAATAGAGGATTTTTGGACTTTACTGACTAGGAAAGTTTATCCTGGAGGCTAGGAAGCCCAAGATGAAGAACAATTAAGACGGCGAATTTACAACAACCAAGAGAAATTGAACTGAATTCCGCCCAGAACCTCATGAAAGACATTCGTATAAAGGACATCGCATACATCTTATGGAAAATATAATGTCACTGAAATTCAATAAAATTTATACCAATAGATTCGTTTTAAATTAACGGTCAAATCTTATCATTGCGCCAACTCCATATTTTCAATAATAAGAGCAGAAATTGATATAAATAAATCTGAAATCAAATGGATACGTACATAAATTAGAGAGAGAAAAAATATTTTATAATACCCAAATTGTCGGTACTCCATAAATCAGCGGATTAGTTTCACTAATCCGCTTAGGCCCAGCGGGATTTAAGCTTTTTTGAATTGCACCCAGAGCAATAGTGATTGTAACTGATAGTTTTACTGACTCCAAAAATGTGATTTCGATAAACTTTAATTGTAATTTGCGCCGTAATTAATCATAATTAAGAGTTGGCGCAATGATAAGATTTGACCGTTAATTTAAAACGAATATATTCGTATACATTTTATTGAATTTGAGTGACATTATATTTTCCATAAGATGTGTGCGATGTCCTTTGCGTCTAGTAGAGAAGAATGGGCTACTCCAAATAATTTGATTGTATAGTTTAGTTAAGCATTGAGTTATAATTTATGACAACTAGGTATTGTTTAAATACATTTCTTCATTAATAAAAAAATTCGATAAATAGGTACACTAACCGGCACAAAATTCCGCCACCCAAAATTTTTGATTAAGTTTGACAATTTATAACTTTATTATTTGTGCTCCGATTTTCAAGATTCTTGCACCAGTTTGTAGGTACATGTATTGATATCGTCTGGTATTATTCCGATAACAAAACAAATTTGCTTGCATGGCATTATACAGGGGTGAATGGAAGCGTTGTATTTTCTCCTAACTTCTCCTGTCTCATACATGTACTTTGTACAATGTCGCATGTGATGAATAAATTTGACTTGACTTGACTTAACTTTAAAAAATTCTGTGGAAAAATGGAATAGCTGAATTTGTTTCATAGTCCTGTCATATTATCCCGGAGGAATTCCTAAAATTTTGTTTTTGAAGTTATACTTCTTTACGCGCGATATGAGGGTGAATTTTTATATGTTAAAACCTACGATCCGGGCGCATGCGCATTAGAACTTTGTTCTGATTGGATGTTCAAATGACATGTCAAAAATTATCCAATATGGCAGCTGTAGCGCAGCTGTGGTTTGGCCGGTTGACGGTTTGGTTATGTATGGTTGTTACGTTTTAAAATTTGTGGGAAGAGAAACAACAAACAAAGGTTAGTTAATAGTTATACTGCCTTTTTAAATAGTTTTCATATTATATTTTTGAAGTTATACTTCAAAATGTTTTAATTTATGTATGTATCAGTCCAGAAAAGGTGTGGAAAGAATATATTAGTGTTTTTAAATATATTTTTCTACAAACGTGTTAAAAATACAATTTTTAGTACTCCATAGGAGCGTTAAAAATGCTACTTTAAGGCACTAGTGCTTTAAAATTTTTAAGGCACTGCAGTTAAAAGTGAATTGTCAAATTGTGAAACGTCAAAATATTTATATTTCATTTATTAACATTAATATTAATAATACAACTTGCGCAATTTGAAAAAGGTGGTTTAAAAGGTTTTTTATTATAATTTTGTCTTTGGATTTGTCTTCCTTGGGCGTAAAATAATAAAACATCTATTTTTATATTTCACTTGTCACCGTGATATATAATTATGTATATCTGAAAGGTAAGTAGCATGCGGCTTGATGGCCTTGTTGGTAGAGCATTGGACCAGAGATAAAAAAATCGCGAGATTGCGGGTTCAAATCCCGGACGATTCATACTTTTTTCTTTTTTTTTTAATATTTGGCATTGTTAAGTTTTGGTTCATTTTTGGTAATTATTGTTAATTTTTTGTATTGTAACTGTTAAGTAGGTATATTTATTTCGTTGAAATTATATTATAATAGAAGTATAACTTCTTACGTGCGTACAAAGTACACACACATTCTTTTTTTGAATTATCCGAATATCTCTCTTCTTGTAAGAGCTGTACCATTTTTTGTAAATAGAAACACTGATTGACTCATAAAATAGAGATTGGATTGATAAGATTAGAATGGCCCGCATGCAGCCCAGATCTCAATCCTATTGAGAATTTATGGGATGAATTGAAAAAAGCTATTCGCCGTCATTCTAGGCCTCCAGCAAATTTGGTACAGTTATGGCCCTGGTAGAGGAATATCGGGTTATTCCCCAGGCAAGGATAACACATCTTTATTCAATGCTAAACAGATTGCGAGAAGTTGTTGCTGCAAGAGGTGGACATATTTGCTATTGAATTTTGCTGTTAATTTTGTTTTTGCTGTTAATTTTGTTTTGTTTTGTTAATTTTAGTGCGTTTGATATTTTTAATTAAAAATAAACCTTCAAAGCAGTGTTTTTATTTACAGCTCTTACAAGAAAAGAGATATTCGGATAATTCAAAAAACAAAACCTTAGTGATACTTCCAGGATAATACAAAAGAAGTATGAAATAAAATCAGCCCTCCAATTTTTCCACAGAATTTTTTTAAAATTCACACAGAAAAACAACGCCTCCATTCACCCACCTATAATGCCATCTAAGTAAAAAAAATTATTACCGGAATAATAACGAACGACATCAATACATGTACCTACAAACTGATGTAAGAATCTTGAAAATCGGAGTACAAATAAAGTTATAGATTGTCTAACTTAACTTAATCAAAAATTTTGGGTGGCGGAATTTTGTGCCGGTGAGTGTATTTTGTGCCAAAACTTTTAGGACATACGTTACAAGGAGCCCTCCCAAATCATGATTTTACAATGTATATACATACATTCTAAATCCCAAATCATGATTTACAAAGTTTATACATTGTAAATAGTTCTCTTCGTCTTTGCCTACCCCATCTTACTACATCTTGCACGCCACATTGTTCCCTGATGATGTTGTTTGCATTATCCCTCTTTGTCTTTATTGCTCATAGTGTCTTTATTTCGGCTGATCGTAGCACGCTTTTGGTTTTATTGATTCAATACCATAGGTCATAACAGGTCTGATGCAAGTTTTATAAATTCGAACTTTACTGTCCATTCTCACATACGTTATTCCAGACCACATCATGTCCTGGCTGGGTAATGATAACTTGGTAGATACTTCAACTGGTTTAGCTGTTCTATGGGTTTCCCCTCTACCACGAGCTTGCATCTAATTGGATCTTTTGCAATGGTAATGTCTCTGCAATCAGAGCTGCATCATCTGCATAGCACACACTATACTGATTCTACTCTGACCGAGTCTATCCTCGTTGTAGCGATTCCACATCTTCTATTATTTCATTTATTATCACCAACTAATATTAACAATTAATAAATGAAAATACTTTCTATCCTTGTGAGATCTGTACTCACTGAAGTGAATACAATTAGCGTCTCTTGTAAAGATAATGAATTCGACTTTTCAAAGTGACAAGACATTTATACTAATATTTGCATATTAGCTATATGCAAAATCATCTGTACCATGTTAATGGCCATTAATTGTCAATGCATTAAGCTAAATAAAAACAAATCGCATTAAATTCTTTACAAACTTATATTTTCAAAAACTTTTAATAAAAAACTGGCCATATTTTGAGATAAATTTTTGGTATTACATATAAAAAATACAGAAAACAAAGAATTAAGCTTCGCGCTCGTCTAGAGTACCGCCTAGGTACTGTACCACTCTTTTTCTATAGGTATATAACAATATGCAGATATATGCAATTTCTTGTAAAAATATGAAATTTATGTAAAATATGCCGGATATGCAAAAAATGTATTTTTTATATATTCCGGTCTCTACTCATAACTAATTATTAATATTTTTCATCCATATTTATCCGTACTTTAGTTTTAAAACATAAAATTTTGTTCGTACACCGCTACATTATAAACGGTTGCCCAGTTGAGTGGACGAAGAGGTCATCAAAAGTAAAATTGTTACAAAAAAATAAACGCACATCCCTCTGTTACAAAACACCATTCAGAACCATCGGCCATACTTCCGTCTAGTGGGAAACAAAGATTGATAATTTGGTGCGGTATTATGAACGCGACTTTCCTGCCCGACATCGATATTTTCGTTCGTAATTAAATCCACGAAGGGCAGATTTGAAACCTAATGATTTTTATCGTCAGTACCGGTACCGTATGCTATATTTCGAGTGCGCGAAAAAAGTATTTGAGTTTAAGGGCGATATAGAGGGGGATTAATAATTGTAATTTTATTCTTAGAAAATATGAAGGAAGCACGTAGACTAGTAAGTGTGTTATTTATTCTACTTATCTTCTTTATAATATGTCAGCATTGTTTTGCGTCTAAATTATTATTTTTTAAAGTTTTTTAAATGCTATTTTGTCAATATGTAGGTATCTACATTTTACTGGTCTGCAAAAAAGAAAAAAATCTCCTTATTGTTTTTATGCATGATTTCTCTGAAACGCTCTCTGCATGAAAAATGATTCTCTCTATCAACTGAACCTTGTTTGTTATTACTTATTCAACCGATTTCCTTCTTAGATACTCCCAGACATTTTCGATGAGGTTCATGTTTGGTAAGTTGTCGGACCATGGTTAAAGAGGAATTTCTTGCCCCATCAAAAAACTTTCAATAATTTTAGCCATATTGAAAGGTGCTCTATCCTGCATAGAGACCTTGCGACCATTACCAAACCATTCGTTCATTTGTTAAATTAATCTTGTCTGCAAGACTCTTTTATACTGGTCAAGTTGCATGGTTCCTCTACCACATATACACGTCCCATTCCTTTGCCAATGAAGAATGAGATGGAGCCGTCCAAACGTATTCGATGGATAGGAAAGAATGGAAGCTGATTCTGGAACAGGCCAAGACTCATAATAGGTTGTAAAGAGCCAATGATAATGATGATGTATTTACTGTAGCATGTCTAAAAAGACATCTAACATATGTAGTATAAATTTTATGAGAGATGGAGCTTCCCTCGTTGGGGATAGTAAATGAAAGAGTTGGATCTGTATTGCAGTATGTATTTTTGCTATTTTTAGTAAAGGATTACCACTAAATTTCCCAATTAAGTCTAACATGTTTAAAAAATCCACAAGGAAAAAGTTCTCCTGTAGTTGGCTGTATACCATGTAATACAAAAAACAGTAAAATCCTTTATAAAAGGTGTATTTAAAATCCCTCAAAAGGGCTACATTAAAATCACAACATAACTAGTTTTCGACTGCTTTACCAGTCATCATCAGTACTAACCTAAAATGAATATAACCTGGTAAAATAATGCAAAGATATTGAAATTTTAACTACGGTTAAGAAGAGTTATAGGTTATACCCACCTGCAATGTACATGCTAACCACCAAGATATTATTTAACAAAAATATGTGGGTCAAAGCCCAGTAAAAGTAGTCCGTCAAGGAAACATTGATTTAAAATGCTACATTAAGCGTGGATGTTTAAAATATTTTGCTAATCTGCCCCAGGTAACATCTGAGCTGTGGATTTGACTTGTTCACATGGTGAAAGTATGACAGCAAGTGACAATGAAATTGATAGAGACCTCCGAACGATGACAAGACAGAAATATTTTCCGAGTTAATTGTACTTACAGTAGACGCCTATATTTTTGACTATGATATTGCATGTAACTTTTTTGATATTGTAATATAATTCAAATCCTTCTAATCACTTAAAGTCCCATGTTTTGGCTATCTGTGCTCAGATTTTCAGCCAAATCGATTATGATGTATTTTGGGAATGGAGGAAAATGTAAAAAACGGTATTTTAACGTTTTCTACACTATAAAATTTGATCAAAAACTTGTTTTGAATTGAAATAACTTGTTATAATGCCATATAATGACATTTTTGAGTCCCTTCTATTAAAATATTCCATTGATACTTTACGATAGAAAATGCAAATATGTTTAAATAAATAAGAAAACACTGTAAAATCGCTTAAAATAACATTTTGAAAAAAAAAAGAAGAAGAAGACAATTCGACCTTAAATGTTTCATTTCTACATCCTGCAGATGCTATATTACTCTGGGCTAATTTGCAAAATTCATGGAAAAGTTATTTACCAGCAATTTTATTGCTGGAATCGAATTATAAGATTCTATATATTAATAATATAGGTATGAAAAGTCCGCAGATAGTGTGCTACTTTTTTTATAAACAAAATGGCGCCGACAAATCGTATTTTTTTCAATTATTGCTCTATAACTCCGAAGATTTTAACTTTACAACAAAAACACCCAAATAAAAATTCACCGCAATTAAATTCTGCATAGAGATATCTTTTTCACGATTTGCCCCGACAAAAATTTTCCTCAGAAAATGCGGGTTTTCCTAACAAAAACTCTAATTTTCAAATAAAGTTTTAGGTAATTAATTTTAATCAATAATTAAATAACTTAGTGAAATTAAAGCTTTCTTAGTATAGATTGTAATTTCAGAAGCCGGTGAAAATTAAACGAATATTTTAGCAACAATTCAATTGTTAATTAACAATTTACGATCGCAATAATAACCAAAATAAGCATGATACATTGATCAAACTTATAAAGATTATAAAGATGAGATGCTTATTTAATATTTTATCGACAAAATATAAATTTTTCTTTTTTTTGCATTATCTTTGAATTTTGAAAAAAAAATAGTTATAATATGCTGGTCTAATTAGTAAAGTACAAAGAAAGGTTATTTACCAGCAATTTTATTGCTGGAAAGTCCGCAGATAGTGCGCTACTTTTTTATAAACAAAATGGCGCCGACAAATCGTATTTTTTTCAATTATTGCTCTATAACTCCGAAGATTTTAACTTTACACCAAAAACACTCAAATAAAAAATCACCTCAATTTAATTCTACATAGAGGCATGTTTTTCCCGATTTGCTCCGATGAAAATTTTCCTCGGAAAATGTGGGTTTCCCAACAAAATCTCAAATTTTCAAATAAATTTTTTGGGCCAGTAATTATTTATCAATAATTATATAGCTTGGTAAAATAAAAGCTTTCTTGGTATAGATTATAAATTCAGAAGCCGGTGAAAATGAAACGAATATTTTAGCAACAATATAATTGTTAATTAACAATTTACAGTCGCAATAACAACCAAAATAATCATGAGACATTGATCAAACTTAGAAAGATTATAAAGGTGTGATGCCTATTTAATATTTTGTCGACAAAATATAAATTTTTCATTTTTTTGCATAATCTTTAAATGTTTAAAAAAATTGTTATAAACAAATTAACATTTCTCAGAAATTGTTTATTATATTCTAATTTTAAAAAATACTTAAAATGCGTATTTCATAGGTCTTGAAAATGAATGCTTTAAAAAATTTTTCCAACCATTTGCAAAAAAGTTATGAAACAGCAAATAAATATACGATTTGTCCGTTGTTTATAATTTGTTTTAATTGTTTCAAAGCTTAAAAGTGAGTCTATGGTACAATCTAATTACTCGCAAAGAATGTCAAAAATTAGTGCAATGGTTATATTTTTAACAAAGATTAAAAATAATTTTTTTTTGTAATTTTTAGCGCAAAAGTAGGCCTGATACAGAGTCGGAGCTAAAATGTTCACTCGAAGCGACTGACACGCAGCATACATTATTTATTAAAAGTGTCGTCACAAAAAAATATATTTATAATCTTTAGTTAAAATATAACCATTAAACTGATAATCGATATTTTTTTTGGAAATAATTAGCTTGTACTTTAAACTCACTTCTACGCTTTGAAAGAATTAAAAAAAATTATAAACACCGTAGTTATCGTATGTTTACTTTGCTGTTTCATGACTTTTTTGCAAATGGTTGCAAAAAAGTTTTAAAGCATTCATTTTCAAGATATTTGAAATGCGCATTTTGCTATTTTTTAAAATTATAATATAATAAAAACTTTCTGAGAAACGTTAATTTGTTTATAACTATTTTTTTTAAACATTTAAAGATTATGCAAAAAAATAAAAAATTTATATTTTGTCGACAAAATGTTAAATAGGCATATCTCATCTTTATAAGATTTCAAAGTTTGATCAGTGTATCGTAATTATTTTGGTTATTATTGCGACCGTAAATTATTAATTAACAATTGAACTGTTGCTAAAATATTCGTTTAATTTTCACCAGCTTCTGGAACTATAATCTAAACCAAGAAGGCTTTTAAGTCACCAAATTATTTAATTATTGGTAGATAATTACTTATCTAAAACTTTATTTGAAAATTAAAGATTTTGTTGGGAAAACCCGCATTTTCCGAGGAAAATTTTCGTCGAAGCAGATCGGGAAAAACACGTCTCTATGCAGAATTTATTCACGGTGAATTTTTATTTGAGTGTTTTTGTTGTAAAGTTAAAATCTTCGGAGTTATAGAGCAATAATTAAAAAAAAACACGATTTTCGGGCGCCATTTTGTTTATAAAAAAAGTAGCACACTATCTGAGGACTTTGCATACCTATATTAATAATATATAGGATCTTATAACTCGATTCCAGCAATAAAATTGCTGGTAAATAACTTTTCCCAAAAATGGCCTATTCTCCGATAATCAGCCCAGACTATCTACCAATTTTAAGACAAACCGGAGATCCAAAAGTTTTTTGATCCAAAATTGAGTGATTTGAAATGGAATCACCCCTTTATTTGTTTTATTAAATTAACGACGTACTTTATTTATCCCATCCCAAAAAAAACCTCGGCAGAACTTTCCTCATCCTCTTTGAGTCACACTCCGGTGACCTAGTGGGGGCCGACACGCCATCGTGCTCTTTAAACTTACAAGAAGTAAATCGTCGTCATCGGTGGCTTCCATCCGCGATGTACTGACTAGAGAATATACTCGCCAGTTCACTGACTCGTCTTCTCCGGAGCGTTACCGCAAGGGAGTCGCGATTTTGTATCCGGAGTTTTTAGTTGGCCGATTCGCGTTGTTTTGGATTTGTTTAGTGGGTGAAAATGCAGGTTTTGGAGCTACAACACGATGACTACGTAAATATTTCATTATTTTATATGAGTGGGCGTTTGCCAAAAGCTGATATGTCCATTTTTGCTACTTTTCAGGAGAGCAAATTCAAATTTCTATGACGTCTATAAAATCACAGTTTCAGAAATATCATATTTTGTTTTGAATTTAATTTTCTTACAGCTATCCATATGAGTTTACATATAACCTAGCTACAAATTTTATAAAAATTCTCTGGCAATTTTGCAAAATTAAAAAATTGGCGGATCTAAGTGCAAATATCAGCTTTTGGCAAATGCGATGCGGCAATTGGTTTCATTGGCGTAAATACGCTAGAAAGACTGGAATAATAAAAATAATGAAAAATAATATATAATGACAGTTAGCTCGATAAACATATGTCCAAAAATGCTTCGTTTCTGAGATACGGGGTGTTGAAATTTTTCTTACAAACTGACGATTTATTTATTGCTTTAAAACCGGTTGGGATATGCGAATGAACTTTGGTAAGTTTTAAGATGTAGTTATTACGCATTTTTTGACATACAACTAATAATTTTTTATTCACCATTGGCGCGCATACGGGTGATTGTCTAAATTTGTTTAAATAAAAAAAAGTACGCCACTGAGATATTTTAAATTAAAAATCATTTTTGAATTTCTCCTTCAATTTGCGACAAAACGTCTATCTTCTCTTTTTTATACGATGGGTCGTTTTTATGCAAAAAAACATATTAACGTTTACAAAAAATATTCGAAATAGGTTTCTATACATTCTATATATTCATAATAATTTACAAGGTGTCCAGAAACCCTTCTGACAAACGAAGGTCGGATATTCCTCAGATAATTTTAAGAAAATTTAACCCAATTTTCCTAGTCCGAAAATGCATCCTCAGGGAGCTAGAGCTCTTTAAAAATGGTGTCTTGTAATTAGTATTTTTAATACCTCCAGAACGCTTCTATTAAAAACACGAAAACTGGTATGCCTATTTTTCTTCCAGAGACAAAACGATTCCATTAATTGCGAATTTCTAGTACCGGCCATAGGCGTCAGTTTTGGGCAGGGCAATGGTTATTTTGTAACATAACTTCTTTGTCTTTATCTTTTAACCATTTTTGACATAGGAATATTAAATTATGAGGTATTATAGTACTATAAGGTACTCTTGTTTTAAGTCGGTAGGATGTAACGTTTTCTAGAAAAATCGATTTGAAAATTTTTCGTTTTTGAATTCGAAAAAAATGTTTTTAATAGAAACGATATATTTTACCGACTTAAAGCAAGAGTGACTTATAGTACTAGAATATTTCATAATTTAATAGTTAAATGTCAAAAATTCTTAAAAATTAAAGACAAAAAATTATGCGATAAAATAACCGTTGACCTACCTACCCAAAACGGACGCATATGACCGGCACTAGAAATTCGCAATTTAGAAAATCGATTTATCTCTGGAATGTAAATAAACGTATGTACCAGTTTCCGTTTTCCTAAATAGTCTTTAAAAATTAGGTCTTTCTAAATATGAAAAAATATTTTTTTTATGGGTAACGGTTAAAAAGTTATTCTAATTGTTTATAAATAAGCAAAAAGTCGACATGTTTTTGCAAAATAATTTTACACTGTTTAAACTTACTTTTTGTCATTTTTTTTTAATAGTATGAATGTTCTTCTTTCATAAACTGTCCGAAGTATTACAGTAACCTCATAATTTTCTGACTTATAGTGTTGCAAAAAAAAAATGAATTTGGGATAAACAAATTAAATAACTTTTAAACTATTTGGCCAATTGCTTTAAAATTTAAAATATAATTTAAGCACAAGAAGTCTCAGCATTCCGTGTAATAAGAAGATTCTAACTTAATTTTTACATAAGTTATGAACATTTATAAAATCTTAAAAATTATGACTTATTTTGCAATTTTCTAAGCAACAAATAAGGATAGACGTATTCAGCGAACGCCATATTGAAGTTTTTATATTATGATTTATGAGTTTATTATTCTCTTTGTTTAGAATGCTTCACTTTTTACTAATAAACGAAAAAAAAGCGAAAATTTACCGTTTTTTGATCTTCATTTATTTATAACTATGTATATCATCAAAATCGGCTGAAGGAAACATATATGTTATTAATATAGATGTCCATACTATAAAAAAATTTGGTTTCGGCCTGCAGGGGGATGTGTCACCAGAAAAATCTTATTTCTCTGGACTATACTTTTACCAGTAAAGATCTTATTTTTGTAGTTTTCGTTGATGTGGAACGAGTGAATGGCTTTTTTTTAAGGAAAAAATGATTCATAAAATTCACGCCTCCATGGTCGTGAGAAACGTATTAAATCTAACCACTTTTGTGTAATTATTTTAACAAATGACAATAAAATGTCATTAGAAGGGAATTCTCTTAGAAGATTTGCTTGAAATGGTATTTAGTGACTGGAAATTAGAATCCGTATCGGCTGACTGCGATTTGTTAATTAATACAAATAAAAATTTAATAATACGAGGAATTCTACAGAAGATTTAGTTCAAATAGACTTCCGTTTTTGTCAACTGTCCAATATATTGTACAAAAGAATGCTCCCCAAAAGTAGAAACGAATAGTGGGAAGATATCAATGCGACTTTTGGCCTAATAAATCAACAACGGACCATATCTTTACAGTGAGGAAGATTCTTAAAAAACCCTACTTAACTTCTGGCTTAAAAGTGTTTGTGCGTCAAAGTAAAATAAAATTATGTACTTAAACTCACCGTACTTATTTCAACACCGAATTGCATCTTGCTCCGACGAACATGTATTAATCAGAGTCCACTTAGAAGTTTGGTTCCAAATCAGAGTCCAATAATCAACCACTTAGAAGTTTGGTTCTCTTCTTATGTGGAGAACAAGGAGACATCCAGTAAAGTAAACTTGTATCCTGGTGGAACATTCTACATAATAGGGAACAAAGAAATCCAAATATTATGTTATGCAGACGACGCCGCAATAATCGCCGAGACAGAAGACGATCTCCAAAGATTAACACACATCCTCAATACAACAGCCAAGAAATACAGTATGATAATATCAGCATAAAAAACCAAATGTATGGCAACATCTAAATACCCACTACGATGTAAAATCGAAATTGATGGGAAAATAATAAAGCAGGAAGCAAGGTTTAGATATCTGGGAATAGATATAACCAGTTATGGAGATGTTGAAGAGGAAGTACGACAACAAAACTTAAAAGCAAGTAAAGCGGCGGGATCTCTTAATGACACAATCTGGAAGAACAAACACCTAAAACGAGACGACTACCAGAAACAAGAGACATGAAAATACTCCGACGAATATCAGGGAAAAGTCTGTTGGATAGGGAGAGAAGCGAAAACATAAGTATACCATGCGATGTGGAAGTCATAAATGGATGGGTAACAAAACAGAAACAGGAGTGGAACGAACACATTAATAGAATGGCAGGGGATAAGATAGTACGAATAGCACGAGATAAGTCACCAAATGGACGAATAAGTATTGGCAGACCAAGAAAAAGATGGTGTGATAACTTAAACAATTTAGGAGGCTAATATTGAAGAAGAAACAGGCTTTAAAGCGTACATACAAGAAGGAAGAAGAAGAAGGAAACAAGTACAACATCACAACAACATTCAAAACAACCAATACACTGAGATCAGGGGCGTCATTTGGGCGTCCAGGGGGGGCATTTGCCCCCCCCTGGCCTTAAAAAATGACTGAAATTTACAAAAAATACATCAATATTCATCATAACATCATATATAATGTATTGTATATATAGTGCTTGCCCCCCCCCAAATAAAATTTCAAATGACGCTGCTGACTGAGATCTAGACTGTCCAAAACCAAACCCAGCAAGCCAGCAATACAAAAGAAAGATCCAAAAACTGCATCTATAGAATACCCTGTGAATGCAATAATTCCTATGTAGGAGAAATTGCAAGACCACTAAGTGTCAGGGTAAACGAGCATGAAACATACATTAAGAACAGAGACTTTAAGAAATCCCTGATATGTAAGGTACATTCCATGTCAAATCACTCAGGCAAAAAATGGTTCTCCGATTTGTCTAAAAATTGGTATATAGCTTCTGCGGGACATAAAAATAAGATATTTAAGGTCAAAAAATCTTCTTCTTTTTTTCTCAAAATGTTATTTTATGCGATTTTACAGTGATTTGGTGTTTATTTAAACAAATTTGCATTTTCTATCGTAAAGTATCAATGAAAAACATAATATTTTAATAGAAGGGACTCAAAAATGTCATTATACGACATTTTAACAAGTTATTTTGATTCAAAACAAGTTTTTGATAAAATTTTATAGTGTAGAAAACGTTAAAATGTCGTTTTTTACATTTTACTCCAATCCCAAAATACATCATCCTCGATTTGGCTGAAAATTTGCCCACGGATAGCCAAAACATAGGACTTTAAGTGGTGAGAAGGATTTGAATTATATTACAATACCAAAAAAGTTACGTGCAGTAATATTAGACTCAATAGTACATTGTTTACCGGGTAGGAAAAGCTTAACATTCCTGGACGACTGTGAAGATTGCTAAGTCGAGGCGCAAGCCGAGACTTAGCAACACAGAGTCCAGGAATGTGGCTTTTCCTACGAGGTAAACATACTATTTTTCCGCAAATCGTTTAAAATTCGACAGATATTGATTGATTTAAAAAAAACGCGATAATTTTATTCCCAAATAAACGGTGCTTTGAAATTCCTAATAAAATTACTTGGGTTACTATGGAAACGTATTGAGGTTGAATTGTCAAACTTGACGCTTATAAATTTAATTGCTGGTGTTCTCGAAAGTAAAATGATAAGTGATGATGAAATTTCCATTCCTGGGACTCCTCCAGAGCTGGTTGAGGCAGTGAATACTGCTTCATTAGAATTATAGCCAAAGAAATCAAGAGAAAAGTACGAAAATGCATACAGACGTTTTATGGATTTATGTAGAACACTAACAACTGTACGGAAATATCATTTCCTTACAGTAAGGAAATGACATTTCCTTACAGTAAGGAAGTCCTGACTTTTTCTTCAAGAAATTTTGACAGGAATGTCAAAATTTCCTGGCGATTTGCGGAAAAAGTATATTTTCCAGTCTGGATAGCATTTGACCTTGCATGCCGAGCTGCTCAAAATTTTATTTTTCTAATCTTTAGGGGAGTCAATTAGTAGCCTAAATTTAAAATCATGAATGAATTCCTCCGTTACGTTAGCCGCCATCTTGATTTTAAAGGAGAACCTGTTTTGCTCAATATCTCCGCCATTTTTAACTTTTCGACAAAAATGGTAGGAACTGAAATTGTTCCAAATAAATCGTATTTACAATAATTATAATTTATTTTTAACAATTTTTGTGGTGAGGTCGATATTTTCGAGTTAATTGTACTTACAGTAGACGCCTATATTTTTGACTATGCTATTGCATGTAACTTTTTTGGTATTGTAATTAAATTTAAATCCTTCTGACCACTTTAAGTCCTATGTTTTGGCTATCTGTGGGCAAATTTTCAGCCAAATCTATTATGATATATTTTGGGCATGGAGAGAAATGTAAAAAACGGTATTTTAACGTTTTCTACACTATAAAATTTGATCAAAAACTTGTTTTGAATCAAAGTAACTTGTAACAAGAGCGGACTAAAGGAAGTTGGAGAAAATACACTCACAATCTCATATACAATACATATGCAACACAGAATACACAAACACAAAGCAGGATAAGAGATAAGGTCCGTATAAGAGATCTTCAGATTTCGACGATAAAGCCACGTTTTGAAAGCCTCAATTTTCTTGCAGGTGGCGTCTGTGAGAGTCCACAACTCAACTCCGTACAACAATATAGACCTATAACATCGTAGTAACCTTATTTTTATGGGTATTGACAAATAATGACTTTAGAAATGCAGATCTTGCTTTCTCTATCCTACATCTGATTTCTAGGGAATGGTAAAAATTTTCATTGACGTTTGTACCAATGTAGGTATACACTATAGGTACACACACCCAAACTTATATGGAATCATCTGATATTTCTTACTATTTCGTGCGAATTAAAAAAAACGAACACACGAAGTCAAACATAATTTATTTTAAAGCAATTTAATAACAAATACATAACAATTAAATAAAACAATAAAGTATTTAACAAAAAAAATGAAATTAGTTGTTTTAAAGTCAATAGCATACAAAGTTTCAATGTAAAACGAATAATGTTTAAATGTTTTTATTTATTTTTTTTGTATTTTTATGCAAGCTTCAGTTTGCGTGGGCACGCTCCTAATCAAATTATCAACATTTTGTTGTGGAAGGTTGCTCCATACTTTAAGAGCAGCTTGTACTAGACGTGCGGTGTTTTGTGGATTATCCCGGCGAGCTCTAATTTTTCTTTTAAGCATATCCCACAAAGACTCTATAGGATTAAGCTCGGGTGAGCAAGCAGGCCACTCCAAATAAAGGATATCTACCTTCTGCTTCTATGACGTTTGTAGTCGCTCTAATGGTATGTAGAGGAGGTCCATATTATCATGCAATAAAATTAAATTTTCTCATGTTGCACCTCTCCAGAGCCTGACTACAGGTTATCAACATATCCGTGAGCAGTTAAAGTTGATTGGATGAAAATTAAAGTTTTTTTAAAGAGTTTTTTACGGATCACAATTTCTCTCCAGAACATTACACTTCCCCTTGTATATTTGTGAGCAGATCTGACGGTTTTCGTTCTTGCTTGTCTTCTTCGAACTCTAAGTCATCATCATCATTTGGCTCTACAACTCTATGTGAGTCTTGGCCGCGTTTACTATTTCCCTCCATTGTTGTCGGTCCTGAGCAGCTATTTCCCATTGCTGTACTCCCATTTTGCGTAGATCGCTGGCTACTGCGTCCTTCCATCTCTTTCTTGGGCAACCAACTGACCTTTTTCCATCGGGCCTTTCCCAGAATGTGGCGTTTAGAAGTCTTTCGTCACTTGATCTTAGTACGTGACCCGCCCATCGTATTCTGTTTGATTTAATGTAGCGTACTATGTTTTCATCTCCGTATATTGTCTGGAGTTCATCATTGTGTCTTCTTCTCCATTCTCCTGTTGTCTCTTCTCTGCAAGGCCCATAGATAGTCCGCAGTATCTTTCTTTCAAGTACCAGTAATTTTGTTGTTTCCCGCTGATTCAGAGTCCAGGTTTCGCTTCCGTACGTTATTGTGGGACGAATTATTGTCTTATATACTCTTATTTTTGCTGGTCTTGAGAGTATTTTTGATTTAAGTAGGGTCCTTAACGAGTAATATGCCCTGTTTCCTGCAATAATCCTGGCTGCCACGTCTTTTTCATAGTTATTTCCAGATGTTATGATCGCTCCCAAGTACTTAAATTCTTTGACGACTTCAAAATTGTATTCATTAATTGTTACGTTTTGTCTAACCCTTGGTCTTGGGTTCTTCGTAACCACCATGTACTTGGTCTTGTCCTCGTTGACCTTTAGACCAACTTCCTTGGCTCCGTTCTCGAATAGGGTGAAAACTTCTTTTGCATCTCTGGTGGATTGTGCAATTGTGTCCACGTCATCCGCAAAGGCTAATAGTATTTTTGATCCTTGGGCGGCAAATCCGTTTGTCAGTTGTGGCTGAGCTTTCCTTACTGCATGTTCTAGTGCGAAGTTAAACAGCAGGCGGGCGAGAGGATCTCCTTGTCTAAGTCCTGTGTCAATGAGGAATTTCTCCGACGTGTTGCTGCCAACTCTGATTCGTGCGGAAGCGTTCTCCGTGCTCACCTTTGCTAATCGTACCAGTTTTCCAGGTACTCCCATTTCTACCATAGTCTCCCACAATGCTTCTCTGCTAACAGAATCGTAAGCTTGTTTGAAGTCCACGAAGATTTGGTGTACATCGCGGTTGAATTCCCAGTTTTTTTCCAACACCTGGCGTAGGACGAAGATCTGGTCTATAGGCGACCTTCCCGGTCTGAATCCGCTTTGGTAGTCGCCTATTATTTCCTCTGCGTATGGAGTTAATCTTCTAAACAGTATTATGGATATAATCTTGTATGTTGTATTAATTAACGATATTCCTCTATAGTTCCGACATATTTGTTTGTCTCCCTTCTTGTGAATAGGTATTATATGGCTTTCATGCCAGTGTTTCGGTATTTCTTCTCTTTCCCAGACTTCTCTTATAAGATAATATATCTCAAGATGTAGTTTGTCTCCCCCTTTTTTTAGTAGTTCCGCCTGTATGCCGTCTGGGCCTGGGGCTTTATGGTTTTTTAGGGACGAAATTGCGGACTTTACTTCAGCTAGTGTGGGCCCTGGTATTTCAGGTTCGGCTAACTGGTACTGTCTTTGTTGCCCTGTCGTTGTGGGGTTTTCTGTATTTGAGTTGCTCAAAATACTTTCTCCATTGGCGGCTTATCTCTTCGTCGTCAGTGAGCAATTGTTCTGCATCGTCTTTTATAAATCTTGGCCTGTTGATCGTGTTGCCCGTCATTGTTTTTATGTCCCTATAAAACTGTCTAGACTGACCGATTCTATGTTCCTCCTCGAGTTGCTGTATTCGTGCTTCTAGGTACTGTTTCTTTTTTCTTCTCAAAAGTCTTCTCGTTTGAGTCCTTACTCTGTTGTAGTCTTCCCTGTTCTCTTCTGTAGGTCGCGTTAGTAGCTCCAGCCTCTTGATTGCTGTCTAAGTACATTTACAAGTCTTGATTGAACTCTAAGTACATTTTGTCAATTCTCAATGGTCCAATTTTGGTGGTGAAGACACCAATTTAGGCGATCAATCTTGTGCTGCCTGGATAACTCGGGAACCCATAACTGTCTCCTGCTGTATACTTCTTGGCAGTGTTGTTTTTGTAACAATATAGGTTCCGGTACGCAATGTTCCAGGGGATCTGGGGAGTGTTCATAAGGGGAGTCCGCCCCGGCGAAAACTTTTTAAATTAATTGTTAAATTTAATTTTTAAATTTTTTTAGCCTCATAAAGGGCGTTTTAAAGCTATTTGGGAGGCGTACCGGCACGTACCGTCACAAAAGCAGTACTGCTTCTTAGTACGAACTCTTCTTCTTATCGTTTCAACTGAAAAAGTTACACCTGCAGCTTCCAAAGCTGCCTTTGGAGCTGCAGGGTGAGAAATGGTTGGGTGTCTTCCAGCTGATTGGACAATTAAACGATCTTGGAGAGCCGTTATTACTTTTGGCGACTTTCCCTTGCTTTATTTTTGAGCTTTCCTAGTTCTTGTTACCTAGCATAGGTTTTGGAAAGGACGCCTAGCTCTACAGCTATGTCCCTCTGAGAACATTACTTTCTCCACAAGACCAATAATCTTTCCTCGTTGTAAGTTCTATAACCCCACATAAGGCATATTTTCGTTTTTGGAAGCAAAAGTTAGTTTATTTATTTTCGTTCAATTTGCAACTCAAGCAAATAACCTATACCGTACCGGGCTGTACTATTTGATTGTCTTAACGATTTGTTTATTTTCAATAAAACCTTTATTCTTCGCAATAATAACAATTTTTTTCAAAAGAAATAAATATTACTTTGAAATACATGGTGGTTCCATATAAGTTTGGGTGTGTGTATGTTTTTATTCTGTCTATTTGTTGACCGTTCATATTGATTCGTCCAAATTGCTATTCCTTTTTAGAGCTCATCTTACATTTTGTTTTCTTTTTCTAGTGAAAATTCGTATCTCTGACTTACTTCTGTGATTCTATTCATTAACTTCTGGAGGGCTTCAGCACTGTCAGCGAATATCACCGTGTCGGCTGCGCATCTTATGTTATAGATCAAACAAATGCCAGACATTAGTTAATTAAAAATGTAATTTTCATTATACCAATAATTGTGGCTTAATCCCATATAAACTTTTTACTTAAAGTACTGCTAGTATTGTTAACGTTTCGTCCTGATTTGTCATCAATCAAGCAGTCCTCATACTAACAACTATTAAGTTATAATTTTGTTATAAAAAACTGAACGCTATAATTTACTCGATTAATAACAAACAACAATTCATTCAACAACGTCATTATAACTGGATTCTCGCAATGACCATAGTCATCGGCGTTCCAATTTTATAATCAAGTGAGAAAGTTGCCCGGGCAGCTTGTTGTATGCTTCCGTTAGGACTATAATTTATATTAAACCGAAGATTTAGTCTGTAGGCCTATTTAGGTATATATTATAGAATGTAGAGTATATTTAACAAGAATAAAAAACAGCTAAACGCAGTAAAAATGAGTGGCGCATAGAATATTCCAGCTACAAAACAGCTGATATGAATATTACGTGGGGCGAAAATGTATTTTCATTTTGATGAAAAATAAAATTCTAGTTTTATTTTGAAAAATTTTTCCATAATATTTGCTAAATTTGAAATAAAACGCGCCACAAAAGAGTAACTTTGGTACAGTTTACATTTTGAGGCTCTTTTGTGGCGCGTTTAACTTCAAATTTAGCAAATGTTATGGAAAAAATCTTTCAAAATAAAACTAGAATTTTATTTCCCATCAAAATGAAAATACATTTTCGCGCCACGTTATATTCATATCAGCTCTTTTGCAGCTGGAATATTGTATGCGCCACTCATTTTTACGGAGTTTAGCTGTTTTTTATTCTTGTATCAGGAGTTTTTCAAAGTTTTTTATAAATTAAATGTATGAAGTTGAATGTAATGTTTCTCGATTACACGTTAAGCGTTATAAATGGTCGCCTTTGTCCAAGGGCGCCCACAGGATATTTCCTCAGGGGGCGCAAAGGGTATTGAAACAAAAAATACAAGAAAAATTGTTTTGCTGTTTAAAACGCAACACGGTTAGTGTCAGTAAAATGTTACTTAAATCATAATTGAATTCTTCTGGTGTCCATCGCAAATAAATCAATTACTTTCTGCATGAAGTTTTCTTTATTTTCTTTTATTTTTCTTCTGTGTACAGATAACAGGCATAGCCCACTTAGACGATTGTTCGACATCGTATTCCTTATCCAGGTCTTCACACGTTTGAGAGTGCTGTAAAAAAGTATCGAGGTTGTTATATTGTAATGTAAGTTTTAGAAGAACTGAAACACATGGATAAGAATATAACGTAATAAAATTATAGTTAGTTACCTGAATGATCGCTCGATGGTGCAAGTTGTTGGTGGCAGACAAAGAGCTATTTGGATGGCTTTTGCTACTGACGGCAAAAAGCAGGCATGCTCATGCTCAAGAACCTCTATTAAGTTCAGTTTTTCCAAGGCTTTGGCATCGATCTCCGTGTTTTTCCAAAGGTCGAACCACAGAATTGATTGCTCCTTAAAGTTGTCTAACAATTCACAATACGTGTTGTTTATATTGTTAATAGACTTTTCAAAATCTTCCTTAGAAAGATCTTTCATGATTTTAGGGTGCAGATTGAAAATTTCAAATGATGGTTTGTTTCTATCTGAAAACCTATCTTTCAACGATTGAACCAAAGAATCCAAATAAGGCAAGAAAATGGACTTTCTATAGTATTCGTTGATAGTCTGGGTAGAGTGATTTGGTCTGTGAACCTGTCTCGCAGCAACACGAGGACATGTGAGCTCGATTCCAAGCTTGTTTGCTGTTGTTTCAACATTTGCCATAATGTTATCAAACTCTTTTTCTCCATTTTGTCGGTCTGAACTGAATAGCTCAGTAACCTTATGAATGTGTTTTGATATCTTCAAAATATCTACACTGACACCTTGTAACATTTGCGTAACGATTTCTAACTTGGCAGAGTATTTGGCAATCACATGTAGACATATCACAAATGCTGTATTTGTAACTGCGCAATGAAGCTGGAAAGCCCACCTTGCATAGCCCACCTTTAACTTCTTTTGAATAAGCTAACCAGGGGTACGTATTTAACCATTCATGGATAAATGGTCGTTTGCCATCGTCAATATCATACTTGAAATTGTAACATTTATCTGGCTTCCATGGGTTTGTTAACAAAGTAAATTTCAAGCGATCGTTCAAGCTACAAATTTTATTAGTATCAAGGTAGTTCCCAACATCCAAATTTAAACTGTCTTCAACAATCGCAAAATTATCTGATGCGGTGGCCGTTACAACGTTAGTTTCTCTTTGAGAGGCGGATACAGCTGACTCCAAGCTAGATGGCCCTGCTACAGCTAAATCATTTTGACTGCATACTATACTACTGTTTTCGGTACTGTTCGGTATGTCAGATCCATCATCAATTTTCAGCCGCTTGTTTGGCTTGTTAAAGAACTTCCTTATGTCCATTTTTCTACAAATACAGTAGGCTAATTAAATTGATGCATTCAATCAGCTAAGTGTTAGGTGTCAAATAAATTAACGCATTTAACCGGGGAGTAGGCCGATAAATGGACAGAATAAGACCAAATGGATAATTTAGTTGCATTGAAAAATATTTTTAAAACCTTTTAGAGAAGTAAAAAATTCATCTAAGTTAATTAAAATTTGTAGATTAAAATACCTACCTTGCACAGTTGAATATCTCAACTGCGATCAGAGCCGGCCCGAGGGCCGTGCGAGCCGTGCGCCCGCACAGGGCGCCAAGGGTTTGGGGCGAATTTCTCCCCTCCCCAAAAAAAATTAAAATGCGATAAATTATTTAAATTATGTCAATTTTTTAAGCCAATTATTCATTCATTTATGATGAATTAGTAATATTTCAAATTTCAGAAAGTCTTAGTAAGTTTTAATTTTATTATAGACAAATAGTTTCCATCTTCAGAATCATCCAGGAGGTCTACAATTTCTTCGCAGCATCACAACATCGTTTTGATGTTCTGAAACAACACGTAATAAACTTGACCCTGAAAACTTTGAGTGAGACTAGGTGGGAGACTCGAATTAATGCGGTTGTGCCACTGAGATATCAGTTTGAGGAAGTCTATGACGCGCTTTTTGAATGTAGTCAAGACCAAAAAAGGTTAGACGCATATGCAAGAAATACAGCTACAAGTTTGGCAAAAAAGTTGAAAGATTTCCGATTCATCTGATGCTTAGTAACGTGGCATATGCTTTTGTTTAAGATAAACCTCATAAGCAAGAAACTTCAAGAAGTTGACACGGACATAGCAAACTCTCTTGCTTTGATTTCTTAAACGAAGCAATTGCTTCAAAGAATCAAGGAGTTATGCAGGATTTAACAGAATATTAATCGATTGCAGGGAAGTGGCCGAAATGATTAAAGTTGACCCAGCATTCCCTAAAGAAAGTGAACTGCGGCCGAGAAAAAAGAATAAAATGATTTCTTATGAATTAAGTGATGAAACAGTTCTTGATCATGAGATCGTGTTCAAAACTAAATTCTTCTACGCGGTCTTGGATCAGTGTATCTCTTCCTCTTCTCTAGGAGAAAAATTTGAGCAGCTTCAAAACTATCACCAACTGTTTGGGTTTCTACATTCAAAGACCACAAGTAATGACAAAACCTTATTAAAATTCTGCGAGGACCTTCACATTATTCTCACCTCACAGATGGCCAGTACAGTGACATTGATGGTCTTCAACTATATTCTGAATTGAAACTTGTCAACAGCATGATTCAGAATGTCGAAAAAGAAGACAAAGGCAAAATCAAAGGCCCAGTTGACATGTTGCGCTACTTAGCAAAAAACGGATTTGTGGAGAACTTTCCTAACCTGTATGTAGCACTACGAATCCTTCTTACTCTCCCAGTGTCTGTCGCGAGTGGAGAAAGGAGTTTCTCCAAGTTGAAAATAGTAAAAATTTTCTGAGGTCTTCCATGTCGCCAGACAGATTGGTGTGACTAGCTTTGATCTCAATTCAGTTTGCAGTGCTCGAGAATATTGATGTTAATGCAATTGTAAATTAGTTTGCCCAGAGAAATTCTAGGAACGTTAACTTTGTTAAACTTAAACCATAAAAACACAATGTCATGTCTCATTGCCTTACAAGGCCTACCACTTTATGTCCAAAGCTCAACATTGCCATTTTCAAGTTTAATTCATTTTCAAGTTTAATTCATTTTCAAGTTCAATTCTTATTAATTTAAAACTATTTTTTTCATTATTACGTTTGATAAATAACCATAGTCATTAAATTTGTATAACCATTTTCCGAACTGTATTCAGGACTTTTAAATAAAATCTAAATGTATAACTTGTAAACTTAAGTTCAAATAAAACATGTTGTATACTACTTTACTTTTACAACCATGATTTTCCTATAAAGTTGAACTTTTGAAATATAGTTGCCCCCTCGGGGGGGGGGGGCACAATAGTAATTCGCACGGGTGAAATATTACCCACGGGCCGGCTCTGACTGCGATACAGGAATAACTTATTTTCTTAAAGTAGGAAGGGTACTTATAAAAAATGTTATTACTTCAAGCACAATTTTTGAAATAAATATTGTAATTGTACTTCATAGACGCAAATGATGTTATTTTAATTCATAAAAAAGTATTTTTTACCTTTACACACAATAGATAACTACCTCGTAAAAATAAGCCTATTTTATTTAAGGTCAAGTGAGAAATAAAGTATATTATATAATACTTACACGTTGCACAAAAAACACTTTTAACACGTTAATATAAGTTCTATGAATAACAGTATATAAATTGTGAGCACTACCGTACTACTAGACGTATCAGATCGGCCGTTCAGCCCACCTATTTCATTTCTCAACTGGATAAGCCTAGACCGGACATCATCAGTGCATGCGGCATGCGCACCGAAAACGATGCGGTTCCATCCAAACATATGCGTCTCAGTCAGAAGGGATAAGGGATTGAGAAAAAATACATTTAAACTGGCATATCTCGTGAGCGATTATGATTAATATGGAATTTATTTTATAATATAAAGTAAGAGAGAGCTAAATATTTTTTACACGCTTTCGCCAAATTCTCAGGGGGGCGATGGCCCCACCTGGCCCCTCCCTGGGGGCGCCCTTGCCTTTGTCGCATTTTCTTCCAAATTAACTAGTAGTTACGACACCAGACTTGTGATAAGACAATCCGAGTTCATATACCAGCCATCCTAATAATTATGGGCGGCAAATGAACTCGGATTGCCTCATCAAACTTTGAGTCGTAACTACTACAACTACATAAACCATTTGGGCGATAATGGTTAAATGGATTATACTTTTGAAGCTCGATAACTTCTGAACAGCTTAACCGATTTTGATCATTAAACATGAGTTTGAAACGTATTGACAAGTACTATCTGATGCATCTAAGGTCAAGTATGATAACTGAAGGTATTACAGGAATTATTAAGCTTGAAAAACCGTTTTTCCCATGAGAAATAGATTCGATCATAATTATGAAGCCTATAACTTAAAAATTCGAATTTTCCCAGGCATGAGGTATACACCGTTAGACGCATCTAGATTCCTCCTACAAACGCTCAGTCATTGGCGCAATTCGTAGGTTAAAATTTTGAGTAATTGTCGAAAAACCAAAATTTTCAAAGTTTAATCTTTTAGTTTTTCGGCTATACTGAGCCGTCTGTAGGTATGATCTTGACCGCTTAGGCACCATTTAAAAGCTTAACTCAACTATATCGATTTGGTGTATTTCCGGTTTTCCTGTCTCTTCTTGAACCTAAGATATATACACCCAAAAATATGCCATTTTCTATCTACCTAGCCCTATAGCTGGCTTACGGGTGGTCAAAAGTCACAAACTATACCTGTTCTGAATCGACCGTGATCCCCTCTTGAAACACAGAAGAAAAAAATTCAGATCGATGTAACTTTTCCACATACATACATATCAACAAACATTTTTCCCTTTTTAAATAAAAATTGAGTCATACTTCCGAGCTCGGTAACTTTTGAATGGTATAACCCATTTTAAAAATTAGTCATGCGTTGGAAAGATAATGATCAGTACTATCAGAAGCCGCAAAGATCAGACTTACATTTTTAAAATTTTTGGGAGTTTTGGAGACGAGAACGAAAAACAGACCAAAAATGGGAAGGGTCGTAAAATCCACACCCTTGGACCAAAATGGAGAGTTGACATATGGGTGGGCGAGTCTTATCCTAAACTTTAAGGTGGGATTTGGCTCAATTTTCAATTCAGTCAGATTTAGAAAATCGAAAATTGCGTGTACATTATAGTGTCGCATGTAGGGGTATTGTGCGCCACTGACGAGAACTGCCGTTCTCTGGTAATATATTTGAAAAAATGCAATCGATACAAGAATAGGCGCGAAAATTAAGCAATAATCCTACCAAATTTTTGCAGTTGGATGAATCTCAATGAAATTTTCTACATTTCATTCGTAAGAGCCTTAGAAAACTTTGTAAACAAAAATGATGATGACGAAATGAAATTATTGAACAAGGAAAATGCATTTTTCAAAATCTATTTCGAAGTCATGAAAAATGATAAATTTGTAAAACGAGGAAGACGAAAAGACCCAGATACAAAATTTACTGTAATAAAACAATTAAAAATAATTGAAATAAAATAATAAACAAAATTTTAAATCTAAGACTTTTCGTCAAAAAGAACTGCTTTCTGGTTACATCCTGAATCTTCGGCTTTAACAATTTATAAGCACGGAGACAACGAATATAGAAGAAAGCAGAAAGGACAACGGTCACGTATCTACTCTCTTTTTGTCTAGGAAAAATGCCGAAAGACAGTTTCGAGTACTCAAAGATCTGAGTGAAGAAGAACAAGGGGGAAAGGCAGTTTTTGTTTCTATTTGATTCAGAGTTGGACCACCATCTACAGATAGCTTTTTCTGCATCTCATGCTTCATCGGTGGAGCTATACAGTCACAACTCTGAATCAAAAATCAACAAGCCTGCCTTTTAAGGGAAATTACCGCGATGCAGTACTTAATTCCACCTTTAATTAACCAGTAATTCGGTTTTCGGACTGAGTGAATTGGGTTAAAATATCTTAAAATTATCTGAGGAATCTCCTGTCTTCGTTTGTCGGTAGAGTTTCTGGACACCCTGTATAAAATAATTAAAATGAATTATTAGGTTGATGGTCATTAAAGCACACAATAATAAATAACCTCGGCAGCCAACTCTTTACTTGAAGTTAATTAAGCTCATCATAAAACTGCAGCAATTACCTCGATAAAGTACATAACCGCTTAATTTAATTATAACAGTAAACAGTTAATTTATATATTAAATGTCAGTTTAGTTGGTGCCTAAGTAGGTACGTCCAATTAAAAAATTTTATTTTACTTATTGAACAAAAACGGTTTACGGCAACTGAGTAATGAGTTCAATATTAATTATGGAGTTGGTATAATATTTATGGTCTCGGTTGTGTACATAAGGCCGCTTACAGACAGAACCACTTTTTGAAGTCTAAGACCGTCCGCACATGGGTCGATCAAAGACACGTCTCGAAGTTCGCGCGTCTTGCTCGTCTTGTACGAACCCTGCGGCACAAGCGATTGCTCTCCGCACACTAGTCGATTCAGTTTGCTCACATCTTCCAACCAAGAAGAACGCATTTTTTATTTATCAACCCAAACGACTATTTAGATCTGTAGAAAGTACGGTATTGTTACATTTTTAGTATCATTTGTATACAATGAGCATTATACAATTGAGGGTTCTATTTCCCCAACGAATTTTATATTAAACACCTAGAAACAGCAAGTTCAATGTTTTCAGAATTTTATATTACAAACAATATATCCACAAAGTTAGTAGGCTACAACCAACTAACATAACATGCACCGATCTTTAAATAAAAGTAAAATTTCATTCAGCGCAAAAAACAATAAAAAACGAAGGAAACAGATAAAATTAACTACCTATATGACTGTTGTATTAAATAGTGTGCTGTTACTGCCTTCTAGGTCGTAATTAATTAAAACTCTCTTCTTAGTTCAAATACATTATATTATTTACTTTTAACTCCGTTTACGATTAACCATAACAATCTGTTTACATATCACAGTAATGACCTACCGTCACATTGCTCAATTACTAACTACTATAAATAATTATAACGATAACGATGATCCGTATCATCGGGTGTTCACTTATATACATGATGAACTCTCGCAACCTCACGCTCGGCCTTGGTCAAGGGCGAACGATGAATGATATATGTTTTTCTTTGAATAACACATCTTTTGTACAGGGTGATATTATAATACCACACCTCCCCGTTTTGTTAAAATTACATATTTTTTAAAATGTGATGCTCCCCTTTCCCTTTTACAAAAATGTTTATGGTTACCTAATACTATTTTGAAAAATTAAATTTCCTAACTATGCTAACTAACTGTAACATTACATTTCAGATCAATCAATTTTTTCCTAAACATGTATATTCTTTTTCCTATTTTACACAAAAGTTCATATTTTCCCTATACTAAACTGGTATTTTATAACCTATTACTAGTTCACGTACTTTCACGTCGTGTCTTTTCGTCCTTTTTTTTTTTTCGTTCACTAATTCACTTCCTCAAAACAGTGTCCAAAGTGAATGAAATTGATCCTTACTTTTAAATAGTCTTTTAGTGCCTATAGGCATCTCATATAAGCAGGGGAATAATCTAATCTACCTAACTAAAAATCTCGTATCTAACTAAAAGTCCTAAGCTAAGCTAATATTACTCGAATAAGTAAAAAAAAATGTATCCTTTACTCTATTAATAATTCCTATTTCAGTCTTCTTTTGATTTATTTATATACACCTTACTAACTTTAGAATAATGTACCTATAATAAAAATGTAATCTCTCTAAACATTTCTAATATTTCTCTAAACTTCTAATAACTCTTTTGTAGCTATAATAAAGATTTAATCTCTGTTGCTGAATGTCTAAAAATTTCACTTTTTGTGTCCCTTTGCTTACTATCTACTAACACTATTGTAAGATATTGTCTATCCTTAATTCAAACACTTCCATTTTCCGCGAAAATTTAACCTGAATTCATTATATACATTTAAAAATAAGTTATTTATAATTTACGTTACTTTAGAGAAAAAAAATTTACAACTTTAATTCTTAGACATAATTCAATGATTAGCTACTTATTTGATTAGTATATTATTCTTAATTCTGCTTGTTTATTTTGACATTTCTTACAAATTTTATGTCTATTCTTTCATTTTTCCCACATAATTTAATAAAATTCTCTTTTCTTTCTCTCTTCTTCTTGTCTGGTACTATAACTATATTTCTTCCTTTTTCTCCACATAATAACACTTCTACAGTGTACATAATTCATCTTCATATACATATTTCGATATAACAATCATATATCATTTATCTCATATATCATTTCATATAACATCATAATCATCACTTCTTCACTAGCTCCGATACCTTCGTTTTACCTTAATAAAAGAGGTTTCACTCGGATGTCTTAGTTCTCCGCCAATATTAACCCGAATTTTCGCCCTGATCTGTACGCACCATTAAGGTGGTATAGTTAACTCAAAACACGAAATAGGTATTTTATGCGGTTCAAATTCTTCTAAAAATATCACAACCTCAATCCCTTGCTTTGAGGCCGTTGTTTATTCACGAATAATCATGAATAAAATAGGTACCCTTCAAAACACAGAGTGGGTCTCTAATAAGCTTTCAAGCTTCTATAAATCACTTAGTACCTTCCCAATTTGACAAGAGCCGTGGGTTTCTTATTGTCTCAAGTTGCCTCATAATATTTAGCTTATAATATTGTTAGTTCTTCTTATCTATATAGTTCTTCTCCAAATTCCTTATCTCGACGCATCAGGTCGGTTCGTTAAAAATATATATCTTGCTTATAGCAATGTTTGTCTTAAAGCTCTTATATCAACGTATGTCATCACTAATCATTATTCATTAAAAAAATATCATTTATCACTCAAAAAAATATTAATTCAGGTTCATATCATACAAAATTTAACACAAAATCGATAAAAATGTATCTAAAAGATCAATAACAAAAACAACTGGCTAATAAAATTCAATAATAGTATACATATTCGAAAAAAATTCAATAAAAATTCAAAAATAGCATATGCAAAAGTTAGATAAAAATATTCAAAATAAGTTTTTATCTCAAAATTCGATAGAAATTTTTGGAAAAAATTCGATATTCCACAAAATATTCAAACATAACCGTACTAAAAATAGAAATCGGATAGAGATTTTTCAAATAAATTCAATAAAGATTCAAAATTCAATCAAAATTCAAGAATAGCATATATAATAAACTTCTATAAAAATATTCAATTCAAAAATCACTTCATATTTCAAAATTCATAGATATTCTTAAAAAAAATCGATACTTCATAAATTATTTAAAAATCAGCAAAGATAAATATTCAATGTTCAATAATAATATAAAACGAGGGAAGCATTTTTAATAAAGATAGACATTCTTACTTACATTTTATCACTTTGTCTTTGTTCCCTGGGTTCTCTGCATCTTCGTCCTGGTCCATCTTCGCCGTCTCCGTTTCCAATTTTTGTCGCCCATTTTCAGAAGATTCTCCCAATTAATTTACAGGAGCGCCATGTAATAAATAGTGTGTTGTTACTGCCTTCTAGGTCGTAATTAATTAAAACTCTCTTCTTAGTTCAAATACATTATATTATTTACTTTTAACTCCGTCTACGATTAACCATAACAATCTGTTTACATATCACAGTAATGACCTACCGTCACATTGCTCAATTACTAACTACTATAATGGTAGGGGAGCAAAGTATGCTAAATGTGCAGTCACTCGAGCGCTTTGGGGACCTATTGGGTTGTGATTATTAGGTCCTAAAACCAAAAAAAGTTAAGTAAAATTTTCCATTTTAGCGGGCGCTTGCCATTTTTTAATTTCATTTTCCATTTCCATTAATCGTTTTTTCCGAATATAGCGCCATCTATCCATAATTCGAAAAAATGTTTCGAATAAAAGTTGGTTATTTTTATGCAGAAAATTCAAATCTACAATAAAAAATGGGGGCTCCCATTTAAGATTTTAAAGTAACCCCCCACCCCACCTCCGTGGGGGGTCGCTTTTGGTACCATTCGATATATTTTTCAAAAATATTAAATAAGTGTATTTTGCAGTTTTTCGATCTCATGTTTATTTTACTAAATATCGCGGGATTTGTATTTAAAATTTAAAATTTACCCCCCACCCCTCTCTGCGAGGGGTCGTGTTTGGTATCTATCGATAGATTTTTGAAAAATATTGAACGTGTAGTTTTTAGTTTTTCGATCTGAGTTTCATTTCGCGAAATATTCGCCTTTTTCTTGTGAAACTTTGTGACTCACCAATTCCCTTACGCCCCGCTCAAATCGTCAGATTTTTTAAATATACACTGTTTTGCATGTACTTAACTTACCTTATCTTAATCTGACAATTTCGAGTATTTTTAAGGATAGATTTTTTTTTTCGGGCCCCCTTAAACGAACTCCCCTGTGTTAAGAGCCAATATATGGCAGAGGTACATCTGCAGGGTACCACGTTTCTCCCCATATGATAATCTGACGCGCTCGAGTAACTGCAAAAATCCCCGCTTGGGCTCCCCTACTATAAATAATTATAACGATAACGATGATCCGTATCATCGGGTGTTCACTTATATACATGATGAACTCTCGCAACCTCACGCTCGGCCTTGGTCAAGGGCGAACGATGAATGATATATGTTTTTCTTTGAATAACACATCTTTTGTACAGGGTGATATTATAATACCACACTGTGAACATGCGTCTCACTCGAACTTTATCGTGCACTACGGATCGCAAGCGACGAGAGTACGAGAGTCGTACAAGACGAAGAGATTTTGAATCCTAAACGCTCCGTGTACGGAGCTCAATGCCACAACGAAGGAACTTTACTGGCGGGGAGAGACCTATGTGACTGGAATCGGGTCGAGTAGTTCGAGCGTCGCCCCATGTGCGGATGGCCTAAGTCAACCGCAAAAAGTCGGTGGCTTGTCGCTAGTATCGGCGTTTGCTGTGGTTCTGATCGACTTCTTTTTGTAGTTTATCGGTACACAAATGTAGTCTGTACAAGCAGATTAATTATGAATTCGAACGAAGAAACATTGCTTTTGTTGCTCCTTCGAAAGCGCAGACAAAGAAAGAAACGTTTGAAATGGTTTCGTGTGAAAAGAGTATCGCTCCAATAATTATTGAGAAGTCAGCCGTCGGGATCGTCGCCAACCGACGACAGAAGTTGTAGTGTAGTCGAGAAAGTAATGAAGCTTAAAATAGGACAAAACCTCACAATTTTTACAGAATGGATCGATTTGCTTGAAAATTTGAGAATAAGTAGTGGATAGTCCAAGGATCAAAATCTATATAATGCCGAAAGGCGCTTTTACCATGGGGGTGGTTGCCACCCCATGTAAATTGGAAATTTTGTACTTATTTTATTTTGACCACAAAAGTTGGTGAACATTCATTTTAAGCAAAAAACGTTTTATAAATTTTTTCGAAAAAATTAATAGTTTTCGATTTATTCGCTATCGAAAGTGTTAGTTTTATATCGAAAAAATCAATGTTTTAAATCAGTTTTCTGCTAATAACTCAAAAAGTTTTTGTTTTATCAAAACAACTTTGCTTATAGCCCAATAAATGACCGTTTTGGAGTGTACTTTCCAGGGCAACTCCGAATTGCATGAAAATTTGGATTTAGATTCTACTTACCCTCCAGTTAAAAGGTGAATTTATGCCGTTGGTTGCTTTGACTTGGGGGGTGACATTTACCCCTTCTCGGGGGGGGGGGGGGGTGGATGAAAAACGCGTGTTTAAAATAAGGCCGGAAATGGATAAATTGACTTATTTTAAACACCTTTTGTTCTATAAAGTTTTTTACGTAAGTTAATACTTTTCGATAATTGATGGATTCAACCGTTACTTGATGGAAGTTCATTTTATCTCACAATAAAACACTGAAAACTTTTGTTTTCTATACTTCCACAAAATTTATTATTTACAACTATGTGACTACAGCTGTTTCGGCAGAGTGCCTTTCTCAAGTGATATAATTTACAATGTGTTTGCCTTTTTAAGTCTCTAACTGAAGAGGTTGAGGAGTGGGGTTGAGTCATTTAGAATTATATCTGTATTTTTCAGTTTATTAATTTCCATAGATTCTAGAATGATTATGATCTAGAAGGTGAAGTGCGTATGTAGAAGTGTCTGTTTTTCTATTGTTGAAAGCCCTTTTGTGTTCTGCTATCCGTTTGTCAAAAGTTCTGCCAGTTTGACCGATGTACGTTTTCGGACAGTCACCACAAGTTAGTTTGTACACCCCACTCTGTAGTTGCTTTCTCTTTCGGCTTTTATTGTTCTTAATATATTTGCTTAAATTGTTGTTAGTTCTGAAAGCTGGTATTATTCCTTTCTTTTTTATGTATCTGGCTATTTTTGTTGTTATCTTGCCAGTATATGTGAGAGAGCAGAAGGTACTGGGTTCTCTCTGTGGTGGTGGATACACTAATTTCAGGGCTTTCTTATGGAGTTTTTGATTTAAAATTTTGTTAACTGTTTGTTATATAACTGTTTGTTATAACAACGGCTATAACGAACAAACAGTTAACAAAATTTTAAATCAAAAACTCCATAAGAAAGCCCTGAAATTAATGTATACACCACCACAGAAAGAACCCAGTACCTTCTGCTCTCTCACATAATAAACTGGCAAGATAACAACAAAAATAGCCAGATACATAAAAAAGAAAGGAATAATACCAGCTTTCAGAACTAACAACAACTTAAGCAAATATATTAAGAACAATAAAAGCCGAAAGAGAAAGCAACTACAGAGTGGGGGTGTACAAACTAACTTGTGGTGACTGTCCGAAAACGTACATCGGTCAAACTGGCAGAACTTTTGACAAACGGATAGCAGAACACAAAAGGGCTTTCAACAATAGAAAAACAGACACTTCTACATACGCACTTCACCTTCTAGATCATAATCATTCTTTCAATGAAGAGTTTCAAATTCTGCATATCCAAAATAAAGGCCTTCTCCTCAACCTCTTCAGTTAGAGACTTAAAAAGGCAAACACATTGTAAATTATATCACTTGAGAAAGGCACTCTGCCGAAACAGCTGTAGTCACATAGTTGTAAATAATAAATTTTGTGGAAGTATAGAAAACAAAAGTTTTCAGTGTTTTATTGTGAGAATACTTTTCGAGTTATTCGCGATTTAAAATGTTGATTTTTCGACAAAAAAACTACGTTTTCAGACCGTTTTTCCCAAATAACTCAAAAAGTAAATATTTTATCGAAAACATATTTTCAGCAAAAGTGTAACCTATAAAAAAACGAAAAAAATGGTGTACCAGCAAAGTCTACAA
This sequence comes from Diabrotica virgifera virgifera, assembly GCF_917563875.1. NCBI lineage: Eukaryota > Metazoa > Arthropoda > Insecta > Coleoptera > Chrysomelidae > Diabrotica > Diabrotica virgifera. Next base: position 12,221,551 of record NC_065448.1, read on the forward strand.
ATTGAGTAGAAGCAAAGTTGTAGCTCATGAAAAATACTTTCTTATTCCTCTAATTCCAAATCGAATAACTCAACGCGAAATCACCGAAGAAAGAAGCGTTTTTCGGGAAAAACTTATTAACCTTTTTTAAAGTATCGAAAAGAAGCTTATTATTTATTTTTTACAAAAGTTTACAGCATCAAAAATAAACGAGTTACACTGAAAAAAAGTTGGCCGCTTTTTTTTGGTAAAAAAAATCGTGAAAAGATCCCTCTATTTAGCACCCTAAATGAAATTAATCGTTTGACTTTACCATCTATTTTAACTGTATGTGTATTGTTTATACGATCTGTAAGTTTGATCGGTTTAAAGTGCTTATTTTTGAAAACACTTGGTTTTATAGTAAAAAAAAATTCCTAAAAATTTTTGAAAAATTTCATTTTTTAAAAATAACTTAAAAAGTATTAGTGAAAAGAAAAATCTTAAAGAGTAAAAAAATGTAGGTTTTGCTATTGTAAATATGCTAGTTTATTTTGTTTCTCCAAGACAAAAATTGGTTAAGATATGGCTGTTCAAAATTTGCATACACTCATGATTAGTGACTCCTTCAAGCTTTCTCAATTATAACCCTTTCAAAAATAAACACTTTAAACCGGTGAGACTGACAGATCATATTAAAAATAGATAGGTAAGTAAATTGTTTGTAAAGCGGTACCGATTAATTTTATTTGGGGAGCTAAACACGGCGAGATTTTCATGATTTTTTACAAAAAACAGAGGGCCAACTTTATTTTGAGCGTAACTCGCTTATTTTTAATGCTAAAACTTTTGTTAACAATTAAAACAAAGCTTTTTATAAACACTTTAAAAAAGTTTAAATATGTTTTTCCCGAAAAGTGCTTAATTTTTCGGTGATTTCACCTTGAAATATTCGATTTGGAATTAGACGAATAAGAACGTATTTTTCATGAGCTACAACTTTGTTTTTATGTGATTGATAGACTTTACTGATACACCATTTTTTTGGTTTTTTATAAGCTACACTTTTGCTTAGAATATTTTTTTCGATAAAATATTTACTTTTTGAGTTATTTGCGAAAAACCGTCTGAAAACGTAGTTTTTTTTGTTGAAAAATCAACATTTTCAATAGCAAATAACTCGAAAAGTATTGACTTACGTAAAAAATTCTATAGAACAAAAGTTGCTTAAAATCAGTAAATTTATTTATTTCCGGTCTTATCTTGAACGTATGTTTTTTCACCCTCCGAGAAGGGGTGACTGTCACCCCCCAAGTAAAAGAAACCAACGGCACAATTTCAACTTTGAAGTGGAGGGTAAGTAGAACCTAAATCCAAATTTTCATGCAATTCGGAGTTGCCCCTGAAAATTACACGGTATCGCCGAATTTCCCGTTCATTTACTGGGCTATTAACAAAAATGTAACTTTGAAAAAATAAATAGAACCGTTTTTTTTAATTTTCTCTAAGACCAATAGTAATCGATCTATACTTTGTTATGTTAGCTCTTCTTTGTCAAATGCTAAATATTGTAGTTTCAAAGTCAAAAGACGGGAAAACTATGCATTTTTCGAGGTTAACTTGTTCAAACTAGTATGTATTTAAAAATATCTATCTCCAGAAATAAAACAAAGTCTCTAGCTCAAAAATTAAGTGGCTTATAATGAAACGAATGTCAGTCTTAATTTTTGTCAGTGAAAAAGTGATCGGAAGCCACCCCATAATCACCATCCTAATTAAAATTAGTCATTGACCTTATTTGGTCTTCTTTATTTATGTATTATTAATAGGTTCTAGAAGTTTGACCGCCTTGGAATGATTTGTTTAAAAAAAAAAATGGATTAGCATCAGAGATACGAAAAAATGTTTAAAAATGAAATTGTAGCTTATTTAATTCCCAAGAACTTGATTTGCAAAAATTTTTTCTACGGCAAAAATTGAGTGAGCTATTGACAATTAAAACTTGTAATAATATGCAAAAACCACCTTTACCAACCCTTTCAAAGTCACCACTTTTCGTGGCTGAAGATTTTAAAAGGATTTAATATTAATAGCCTTATAGATCTTGTAAAAACTTACAAGTTTCTTTTTTACGAAACTTTGTAAGATAAAAAGTAAAAAAGTTACGGTTAACAAATCAATATATTTAAAAAAAAAAGCAGAAATCCGATTGATAAATGATCCGAAAGATTTTTGCTTAAAATGAATGTTTTTACCAACTTTTTCGGTCAAAATAAAATAAAAAATTTCCTCCCCCGAGATGAGGTGGCAACTACCCCCATGGTAAAAGCGGCTTTCGGCATCATATAGATTTTGATCCTTGGACTATTCACTACTTATTCTCAAATTTTCAAGCAAATCGATCCATTCTGTAAAAATTGCGAGGTGAAAAGCTTCGGTTCCTGGACTAAATGCGTTTTGCATTGTTGTTAAATGACGACTTCAAGTAGCGACAGTCAACCACAAACGCTCGACTTCTTGCTGCCGACTTCGACTTCAAAAAGTGGTTCGTCTGTAAGCGGCCTAACAGTTTGTATTTATTGTGTCAACAAAACACAAGATGTAAGATAAAGTAGTTTTATGGCCCAGTAGTTTGTACAATGATGTCTCTTGTTTTTGTAAACAGGTACTAATATACTGTTTCTCCATCCGCTTGGCATTTGTCCAACTTACATAATTCTATTTAAAAAACCTGATAACCAACTCCTGTCTCTCCTCTCCTAATACTCTCCGCACTTCCTTAGGAATATCATCTGGTCCAACTATTTTTCCTTTCTTTGTTTTTTGAAGTGCTTGAACTATTTCCACGTATGTTATTTTGGTGACCATTGCTGTTATTATCTCCATCAAGTCGATTGATTTTCTGTCAAATGTTTCATTTAATAAACTCTCAAAGTACTTTTTCATCTCTTTTTGATATTCTTTTCGTGAATTCCTCCTCCTTTCAAGTGCTTTCTCTATTGAGGTCGGTGATCAATATGACAAATTTCTCTCTGTTCTGGGCTTGATGAATTAAGTAATTCCTTGTTGTGTGGGTCCAATCTCTGATGTTTCGGATCCAGGATTTTTTCTTTCTTCCTATACCTTTTTTACCTTCGATTTTGCCTTTTAGCATTACCTGGAGCTGCTCAAATTCCCTACGGCGCATTATGTGTCCTAAATATGACTTCTTTCTAATTTTGATTGTATTGACCAGATAAGGACGTGTGTTCATTATTTCCAGTATTTCTTCATTCGCAGTTCTGCTGGTCCAGCTTATTCTTAGCATTCAGCAGTACATACACATTTCGAATGAATTCAGTTTGTTGACGTCATACTATTTTAACCTCCAGGTGTCACAGCCATATAGTAATAGAGACCACACATAACACTTTAGTGTTCTCAATCTTATTGTGACTGATAGCTTGGGATTACAGAGCATTTTACGCATGTTCATGAAATCAGACCTTGCTATTTCAATGCGTCTTCTAATTTCTTTTGAGTGGTCTAGCTGACTATTTAGCTCTCTGCCCAGGTATATGAAGCTTTGTGAACTCTGAAGGGTGATACCATTTATTTGTATGTTGAGTGTAATTTGTAAATTTCGTGAATTAATATTTTATTATTTTCATCACAGATACCTTCATCTAATCTGATTAAAATCGTTTGCTTTCTTTTCCCTATGTTTTCGGAAATTTAAACAAAACCATTCCTTAACAACTGTGAATGAGGTTAACTTTGTATGTAAATTAATAGCAAAATAAAATATACTTACCATAAAATTTCAAACTTCAGTATAAAATTAGCTGTGAAAACAACTGTTGGTTTAATATAAATAACTTCTAAATGCAAAAACAGGATAGAAAACAGCAAAAAATCCAACAAACTGACACTGACAAGTAAACAAACCAGAAAAGTCACAAATTCTACTTAAAATCTGAAAACGTCCCTAAGCGTCTTTTTTGCACCTATCTCTTTTCTATGTACTGACTCTAGAGCGTTTATAAAAATATCGTGTGTTTTTACTTAATAACAGACGGTATCTGGTTTGTCTTTAGTTACATGCGTGGAAGTTAATGATGCTAGATAAAAAGTATGTGATTTATCTCCCCAGGTATTAATGACGCACGGGTAAAGAACCCTGGACTCAACTGTACTTATTTACTTCGTGGCGGCCAGTGGCGGCTCGTGATTTTTACAATAGGAGAGGCTATACCTAACTCTAAAATATCTAGACAAATTTGCACTATTATCAAAAAAATGCGCCAAAAAATGTAATGTAAGGCCCCATTTTTTGACCATTTTTTATTTACATTTCATAATATCATCATAATTCATAATTTCATAATATCATATCATTTTAAAAATAATTAGTCTAATTGTAAAAGTTTAATACCAAAGTTTGTGTCGTTTATTTGTTAACAATTCCATCTTTGTAAGTAGATATGCATATCAAAATAAATACAGATTTGAAGTTTTGCAGTCCATACAGGATGAAGGTTCACATTTTTTAAAATACTCAACTAATTTCTTTTTAATTCTAAACGCGGCCTACTGCGAATCCAAAAACATGATAAATTACCGATATCTTGCTTTGCGTTACAAATATCGGAAAAAGTTATTTGAAGTTGTTCCAAATATTATTTTAACCCAAAATACCAAATTTCATAACGAAATTAGCACTTTTAGTTTTTTCATTATTTTTAGTCAGGACCCTAAAATTCGTTGTCCCGAGATGCACGCAACGGCAACGGAGCCGAGGCTAGTTAGCCAGGGCCCCCGCTACCATATGTGCAAAGTGTGCAATGCACACGGGCGCCATCCTTTAGGGGCACCAAAACCCAGGGTCAAAAATTGAAAAATAATTTGCAAAAAAAAAAAAAAAAGTTAATTTTAAAACAAAAGTTGAGAAATTAAATAGGATTGGGTATAAATACACACGAAAAATATTTAAATTAAGTGACAGCGATCTTTTAAAACGTTGTTTTGTTCTTGAAGAATGACTGACAGATGAGGGTGTAATTTTCAGGGTGACCAAGGAATTGCAAGAAAATTTGGATGTAGGTTCTACCCTTACCCTCCACTTCAAAGTTCGACGTTGTCGAACTGTCGTTGGTTGCTTTTGCTTGGGAGGTGAATAAAACCCCTTCTTAGTGGTGAAAAAATATAGGCTTAAAAGTGATTTGGTGAGTTATTAGCGAGTGAAAATGTTTATTTCTCAACAAAAAAAACATGTTTTTAGACGGTTTTTCTTAAATAAGTCAAAAACTAAGTATTTTATCGAAAAGTATTGTTATCAAAAATGTAGCTTATAAAAAAACGAAAAAAATGGTGTATTCATGAAGTATATAGATCTAGTGAACGCAAAATTGTAGCTGATGAGAAAAACGTTCTTATTCGTCAAATTCCAAATCGAATATTTCAACGTGAAATAACCAAAAAATGAAGCAATTTTCAGGAAAAAATCATTATGACTTCTAAACTTCAGTTTTTTGCTTTATTTCAAGCACCTATCGACCTACCTTCTAAAAAATAAATAAATAAACATGAACCAAAAAGACTAAGGGGCGCCAAAATCCTTTTTTGCACACAGGCGCCATCCGCCTTTACGGGGGCCCTGTCGTTAGCCTCGTGGGTAAATCTCCGGGCAGCGTGTGATGGCACCGTAGATGCCACTGTTAGGAGACCGGGTCTCCTTAAACGTCTGCTGCGCTGCGCGGAGCATTAACAACGGAGGCTGGCCGGCTTCTCGGCTCCATTCATGCATCTCGGGATAACCCAGGGTCCTGCCTACAATAATAATAAAAAAACTAAGACCCAATCATGCGTTCTAATGCTAATGCTAATAATATGGAATTTACACGTTGTATAATAGTGAGAATGCTTGTTGTTTTTCGCGATTCAAGATAAACAAAACAGTGTAGCGTGTGTAAAAAATTTATGGAGAGGATAAGCCTCCCTTGACTCCTCTGACGAGCCGCCACTTACAACCGGCGGTACTGGCGGTACAACCCAGCATAAATTTTAACCATTTTGAACATGACTGCATTCCTTTCTATCTTCTGCATTATCCATCCAATTTTTCACGTCCATAGTTTTAAGGTATCCTTCTATATTATTTTGCTGCCGGAGTTGAGGTCGTCCACGTAGTTTTCTTCCAGTTGGGACTTCCTTTCATACAAGATTTACTATTCTTTCGTTAGAATGTCTTCCGAGGTGATCCACCCACTGGAACGTTCTGGACTTTATATTTCTTTTTTATGATGGCGGCTGCATACAGTTCTTCCAGCTCTTTGATAGTTCTTATCCTATAATGTGCTGTTGTCCCATCAATCAACGGTCCAAAGATTTTCCTCAGGATTTTTTTCCGAAATACGTAATCGCTCTTCGTTTGCCTTGGTTATCGTCCAAGCCTCGCTACTATACCTACATCAATAATGTACAGTACATTTGAAGCCTTTAGGTAGATAAAATCTGTACTGATATCTCCGAAGCCTAAATGCTTCGAAGACTTTTTTCGTGAGCGTACTCAGCAAATAAACATACAGGGTGTCCAGAAACTCTACCGACAAACGAAGACAGGAGATTCCTCATATAGTTTTAAGATATTTTAACCCAATTCATCTAGTCCGAAAATGCTTCCTAATGGAGCTAGAGCTCTTTGAATATGGCGTCTTGTAATTAGTTTTTCTTAAATACCTCCAGAACGCTGCTATTTAGAAGAACAAACATTGGTACACATATTTATCTTCCAGAGATAAATCGATTTCATCCATTGTGAATTTCTAGTACCGGTCATAGGCGTCCGTTTTGGGTCCATAACTTTTTGTCTTGAACTTTTAAGCATGTTTGATACTGGATTATTATATTGTGAGATATTCTAGTACTAAAAGGTACTCTTGATTTAAGTAGGTAGGACACACCGCATTCTAGAAAAATCGATTGAGAAAATGAAAAATTTTCAAATCGGTTTTTCTAGAAAACGGTGTGTTCTACCGACTTAAAACAAGAGTACCTTCTAGTACTATCATACCTCATAATTTAATAATCTAGTGTCAAAAATGCTTAAAATTTAAAAAAGTTATGCGATAAAATAACCGTTGCCCTACCCAAAACTGACGCCTATGACCGGTACTAGAAATTCAGAATAAAATGTAATCGATTTATCTCTAGAAGATACATATGCGTACCAATTTTCATTTTTCTAAATAAACGCGTTCTGAAGTTATTTAAGAAAAACTAATTACAAGATGCCATCTTCAAAGAGCTCTATTAGCTCCCTAAGGAAGCATTTTCGGACTAGAAGCATTGGGTTAAAATGTCTTACTTCGTTGGTCGATAGAGTTTCTGGACACCCTGTATAAACAAAGAGACATACTTTATACTTTCGTCTAACTTAAATTTTAGACATTAAAATTATTGATTACTGCCTTATATTGCTCGCACTGTTGCTATTACTTTTTAGAACCACACTAACACAAGAGATCTTCGAAGATGTAGGTAGTTCTTTCCTCTCCCACATAGTTTTGATTAGGTCGCTTTTTTCTGCTAGTTTTTCTCATGCAGTGTTAACGAGTTCTCATTTTATGTTTTATTATATTTTCTTGCCAAAAATTATTACATTCACCATTTGGACTATAGTTTGCTCAACCTCTGACCCGACTGACCCGACACAAATTCCTTTCCTACTCGTTTATTTTTATAGGCTTTTTTAAATTGTTTTAAAAGCCCAGCTAATATTAACAACAACCGTTTTTTACAGGACGATTCTTCAGTCTATGACATCGGCTCCATCGACACTGCATTCAGGAAAATTAATAAAAATTCAACAAACTTTTTAATATGGAAAGTAGAGGTAAGCTATGGAAGTCTAATTACAGGATGTTTTGATAAAGGATGTTTTTGTAGAATATGAACATTATCGCAATACCAAAAGACCAGTATGGTACTTTTTATACATCAGATTCTTATGTTATTTATGCGGCTAGTTTATATGGACAATCTTGTGGGGTTGATATGGTGGTAAGTGCATTTTTGATATATGTAGATATGTATATAGTGTTAGTCAAAAGTCCCCCCTTCGTATCTTTTGGACGGTTAAACTCATACACAGGTATTTTCAATACCTGTCAAACGACGTAGGTATCACTTGTTATAAGGTCCCATTTAAACTTATCGGTCAAAGTGGCTCTGTAACGTCATCTGTCAGTATTACATGACCTGTTATGACTACATATTTGATAATCACATGTTCGTTTATTTTATCCCTTCAAATTTACCTATTATAAGTATAACCGTTCAAAAGATACGAGACGGGGAGGACACTATTGACTAATAGCACTGTATATTTTTTAAAACACAGCTCTTTTATAAACTGCAGACTAAAATTATTTCAGAAAAACAGTTTTAAAACTACAAAAAAACATATTTTTCATTTATGTAAAAATTAAATAGGGCCATTAAAATTGTTAAAAATATCACTAGACCGTATGAAAGTAAATTGATTATTTATTTACCTTCTATTCTTGTTATTATCAGATTTAGCCATACGGCTCACACTCCCTCTAAGGGGAAAATGGACTCATCCCAGATACCTACGGTATCAAAAGGATTGAGCTCTGGTGGGACTCTTTCCATGTTATGGAGCCCTAGGTGACTTGGAATGTAGGTGTATCTCCCAAAAATTTTCGTACACTTCTGGCCGTCGCGAGTAGTAGAGCTTTCTGCATGGTCTTATAAAGATGTTCATTCAGACATTGTTATTAATATTATTATCCCCAGGGCCGTCTTAACCCGAGGGTGCAAGGGGTGCGGAGCACCCGGGCGCCAAGTCCAAGGGGGGCGCAAGCCTAACTCTTGCTAGGCTCAAACTTGTCCTTAAAAAAACTACAAATAACAAAATTATACAAGTGCACTTTCGGTATTTTTTACAAAGGCATTAATGCTTACTACACCTACGATCTACGATATGAAAATGAAATATGAAACCCATTTAGATTATGAGCAAATTTCCGATTCTGCTGACAAAAGTATAATTATTGCGGTTTTGCGTAGCTATGTATGTAAAAGCACCACATTACTATGTAATGTAGTCGTTATTTTTTAAAGGTGGCGGTAGAATCTTTTATGATGGCCGAAGTTAGTCAGTTTTTTACCTGTTACTGATACTACCGAACAAGGATTTTAGCAAATTATTTGTTAGAATGTTTGAAATGAATGAATATTGATTTAGATGATTTACGATGCCAAGAGTATGATAATGGGATAAATATCAGAGGAAAAAATATGGGCCTTCAAAAAAAATTTTAGCCTTAGATTAATCCTGGTGCTCTTATGTTCCTTGTGCAGCTCACAGCCTTAATTTAGTGCTAAAATTATGCTGTTAAATGCTCATTGGAAATAACAATTTGTTTTTTCAATTGTTCAAGAAATTTATGTTTTTTACCTCATCAACATTACGGTTGAATGTCATAATGAATAAGATACCCACTTTTACATTAAAAGCGCTTTCAAATACGCGATGTGAGAGTAGAATTGACTTACTGAAAATCCTCAATTGTTGACAACAACTACGACAATACACAAGAAGCAAGCTGATTGATGACAAAATTAAAGAACTTTAAGTTTATCGGCTCTGTCGTGACATGGTACAATATTTTAGCAAAGGTTTAATATTATTAGCAACAAAACTTTGCAAACGAGCGAGATTATTATTTCCGATCAAGTCAATAAAGATTTAGCCAATAATCAGAGGAGGATTTGAAGATTTGCTGTCCCTGGGCTTGGGCTATCCACAATTTGCCACCCTCCCCTCCGCATTTTTTCCTTTTTTACCAAAATTTGGCGCCCCCTAAATTCTGCCGCCCTGGACTATAGCCTATTCAGACCATATGTAAATCTAGCCCTGTCAATAACCACACTGACACTGCGTTTGAGCAGATATTAATTAACTCAGTATCAATTGCTAAAGAACACTAGATTGCGAAACTAAATTTTCTGAAACTGTTCGTCGATGTCCCCGAAAAATACATCTCAATCTCAATTACGACGCTGCAGACGAACCTCTTTTAGACAACAAAATTTTAAAGTTAACTTATTATTATTTATTGGACATTGTCATTGCAAAATTAGGTGAAAGATTTGAAATGTTGAGCAAACATAATTACAACGTTTCTTTCCTGGAAAATGTATTGAGTTGGAGAAACTCAGAAAAAAACTTAAAAACAACGCAATGTTTGAATTGAAAAATAAAAAAAGGGGATGAAATGAGAATGAATTAGAATTTCTTACCAATATTTCTTATAAATAAAGACATAACCCCACTCGATATTATCAGTTATATGTATATTCTAATAATTTACTCTGTGTTTTCCCAAATTTTCTAGGTGTGTAAGGATATATTTAACACTTCCAGTAACAGTAGCTGAAGATAAAAGGTCTTTTTCTAAACTTAAATTGATCAAAACTGATCTGCACTCAACAATGGCCCAAGACAGATTAACAAACCCGGCTTTAATACTTAAGTATAGAAAAGCAAGTAAAAATAGATACCACCGAAGTAATAAAAATTTTTGCCAAATTAAAAGCTAGAAAAATTGGCTAGAAAATATGTGTTAAATACAAAATTGATCTTGTTTGAATACTGAAACCACAAATTTTTTAATATAGTTTAATTAGTTTTAATTTTACCGTAACTATAACCCTTATAATCTTCTGACCAAAGGGGGCGCAAAGATGAGTATTGCACCACGGCGCCGTGTGTGCTTAAGACGGCCCTGATTATCCCGGTTATTTATAGCGTTCTTCGCCTTCCGGTTCCTAGTTTCCAGCTTCGTCGGTCGTTCCATTCGCCAGGGTGAAGATTCCTTCCCGACATTGCCTTCTAAATTCCGCCTAGCCAGGATTGTTTCGGCCTTCCTCTCTACCTTCTTTCCATACCAGATCAGTTGTCTCCTTTGAATTTCGTCTATTCTGGTTGACTTGACTCCCATTATATTTCTGATTTGGTCATTTTGTATTCTTTCAAGCCTTGATTTTCTAGCCCATCTTCTCCAGAAGTTCATTTCCAATGCAAGTAGGCGTGGTTCCAGGGATTTAGTAAGTTGCCATGTTTTGCATCCATAGAGCACTATACTTTTAAATATGGAGTTAAAGATAATATGTTTTCTTTGATTATATAGTTCTTTTGACCATAGCATCGGGTTTATGGGTCCAATCACCCTTTTTCCTTTCACGATCCTTTGCTCTATCTCTTTTTCGGTGCGCCCACTCTTGTTGATTGTTGTTCCTAAATATACATAGTCCTCACAGTTCTTGATTGTTTCATGGTCTTTAACTATTAGATCTTTTACTTCATTCCCGATGCATAAGTATTGCGTTTTGTTTCTATTTACAGAAAGGCCCCACTCTGCATATGTTTAAAATAAACGTGTCGTCATTAATTCTAAATCTTCTTTATCCGCTGCTACCACGACTTGGTCATACGCAAAATGTAGCGTATGCAATGTTGTATCGTCGTCAAGTTGAATTCCCATCCCTGAACAAACCTCACTCAACCTTCTATTGTAAAACATTGAATCAATATATAGGGTGTTCCTTTGGAAAAGTAGCATACGTTAATGGTAAAAAGGGAACACTGTTTTTGTTAATTTTTAAGATATTTCGTTGATTAAAGTTATGTATTTATTGTGGACTTTTTATTATTAATTCATTAGTTAACCTTTAACTACACGCGCTGGCGTACTTTGTACGCCAGATATAAGAATTCTACTGGAAATATATTTAAAAATTTAATTTTTGAACTTGCTTATTTTTCTAACCTATCACTGGAATGTGCTTTACAATTTGGTTTTAGTTTCGTTATAATCGGCGTTCTGGAAAGATCGTAATTTACATTTTATTGTGGTGGACAATATACCCCAGGATTATATTACTATAAGTCGTAATATAAGTACATATTTTAATTGTTTTTTAGTCATTATGGCAAAAAATATATTTTTCTTTGTAAACAATACTTTTTCTCCTGTAAAAAATCACATTTAAAAAAATTTTTTATTAGTAATTTTATTTATCATGGAATCCAGTTATTCCATGATTCCAGTTATAAATCCCAATTGGCTTACTGAAAAGGAACTCCAAGTATTCACTGATGCCGAATAAGGTTTATAACAAACAACTAAGTGTATTTAAAAAAAAAATAATAAACAAATCCGATGTTATTGTGTATTTTCTTGTGGCGTACAAAGTACGCCACGCGTGTAGTTATGTTATAACTTGATGCGCGGGTAGTTAAAGGTTAAAGAAGAACATTTCTCATGAACTATTTGTCACACATAATAAAACAAAAAAATGAAATGTTAACAATATACTAATTTAGATTAAATAATGGTATTAATTAAAATTAATATCGCCGAAATGATCTAGTGCAGCCGTTCTCAAATTGTGGTACATGTGCCACTGGAGGTACCTACATATCAGTATTTGAGGTTTGAGGTTATTTCGCAAATAGGACAAAACGCAAAAACAGCCAAAATCAGCACCACTATTTTAGTTAATTAGATCACCTAGCTGGATAGGTATTTCAGTTAGGTGGTACCAAAAATAATAAAAAATATTTGGTGGTACATGACTCAAAAAGATTGAGAACCGCTGGTCTAGTGGTTACGACGCTAAACCTGCGATCGGCAATCCGAGTTCAGTTCCCAGCCATCCCAATATTTTTATGCAAATGGCCAAATAGGCATTTAAACTAAATAAAAAAAATTAAATTAATTTACATTAATGGAGCAGTCCATTTTTTATGAAGAATTGGGATTTATGATTACTGCATGATCGGTACTTCAAGGGTCTTATTTTATTTGTTTTAGATTTCGTTAGATCTTTGGGAGTTTGCTAGCCTTACAGAGGGAATGGTGATTTTTAATGTCTAATAGTCTATTGCTAAATATACTTAAAGCATTTTTACTTATTTAAATAATTACAATTTTAGAGTAAAGAAACGAAGGGCTCCATAGAACACCACGTGCATTTCTGGCTTGGATCACAAACTAATCCCGACAGATCAGGTGTAGCAGCTTACAAGACAGTCGAGGTTGACAATTATTTAAATGGACACGCTGTACAACACAGAGAAACAGAAGGATACGAAAGTGCTCGGTTTTTGAGCTACTTTAAAAACGGAATAAGGTAAGGCCATTCTAATGCACTCTTTTTATCTTTCGATATCTATATTTCTATCTATATAAAAATATGTATCGGCGGTTGCGTTTCGATTCGTCTCCTACCATTCTCCTATACGTGTTTCAGAGTCTACCCATCATCGGAGAGATTATAACACTATTAACACGTTGCCGCGACAAAAATATATGTTAGGACTAAATTCACCCTCTAGGAATAATGGAAAATAGAATTTGACAAGATATTGTCATATAAGGGGATGTAACGTGTTACATTATGTTACATATTTTGAAGAACATGTCCTCGGTTGCTTAGTAACGGAAGAGGTATGGGGGTAGTTCTTAACGGGATGTTATTAATATGCTCTCATTAGCTTACCGATATTTATACCGATAGCTTACAATTATTATAAAACCGATTCCAACAGATACTACCATCCATTCTTCCCATGAAAAGCTCTCACTTAGCTGTCTTCACAACTAAGGCCCGTTCTCAGACGAATCAGCAAAAAAACACTTGAACTCCTATCTCTGAACCACTTAAGCTCTATAAGATAAACATTTTCCAGTTTCACAGTCGCCAAAAACACATTAGCGAAAGATTTATAGCTAAAGATCACTTTGGCGGTTTGAAACAACGTAAACACGTGGAGAAATAAAAATTTATTCACGAGAAATACAAGATCGATCTAGCACTGTGAGAAACGAAAAAGAATCACAGACGACCTAATCCTAAGCAATACACGGTACAATTCCGGAAACGGATTTATCATACAGGGTGGAGCAAAAATAATAATGACTTTCGGACCGTTACAAGACTTGTAAGAAGACTGAACTGAATCTAAACGGATCGGCTAGTATGGCAATTATAGTGAGATAATGTACCAAAACACGCATTTAGCAACTTCTAACGAGTAAATATCAATCCACGGTGTTTTGATGACTTCCTAAAGTCATGATGTTTTCGTTCTTCCTCGTTTTTTTTGGCTTAAGTGGCTGCTAATTCAATATTAACTTCGTTAGGGAGCGATGGTCTGTCACTCTCTGTACATATCCGTATAAAGTAAACTGTTTTTGCTATATTTATTCTATGATGATGGTTGTTTTGAACATTATTTGTCTTATTTTTCCCTTTTTTACGTGCTGATACCTGCTGATCTGCGCCAAAAATCAATTTATAGAACAAGGAGTTTTTATTCCGTGAGATGCCATGTTTCGCGTCCAAATAGTAACGTGTGATCCAAAATTATTGTCACCATAGGTGGCTCTGAACGACAGAGATAGCTATACAGTGCATGTCTATTCTTAATTCAGATATACTTTCCAGTTTACGTCAACTTTGCAGTTTACGTCAACTTTGCAGTGTACGTCAACTTAACAAGAAAAGTTAGGTTATGTAGAGATGGTGGTAGATATATATACAGACAGCATCTTGTTTGATTTTATTTATTATTGTTACTAATAATTTTGCTAATTCTTTTTATTTTTGATTAAAGTTCTGTGTATAGGTTTTGACTGAATTTTTATGTTTTATAATGTTAATCAAAATTAATTGATAAACCAATGTTATAAATTCAGATTAAAACAAGACATACGTAATTTTTTGCACGGCTAGCTTTGATCCCAATAATTGTGGATCGCTCGTTATAAGTCTTTTAAATATACTGTTTTATTAGGTGTATTTTTTCTGTTTAAAGATAGTTTCATGACTCTGGGAATACGAATCTGTGAAATTTCCTTTGTTCATCTTTATGAACCATTAGTTAGTAATAAAAACGAAACGCTATATCTATTCTATCCTGTTGTCTTTAACGTATCAGATAGTTGTTTGAAGCTCTTCCAGAATAAATGGTGTGCCTAGGAAATGTTTCTCCTCGTCAAGAAGTGTTATAGTTTCTTTTGTTTTCTTGGCTTAAGCATTATCGTTCCTTCTTAATGGCTGATTAGCTATTTGGTCTTTAGCTGCCTTTGAGAGTTCTGTACCTGATGCAGCAGTATTGTTACTTAGGATTTTAATAAGTTTTTTCATGACATGCTGGTCTGTTTCTTGGTGAGGTCATTCAAAAATTTGGCCCGTTTGTGACGGGTAGCTCTATTAGACACCAGACAGAATTTTATACCATACGTAAATCAAAAAGGCTGATGAACTCTTTAGGTCAGCTGTAAATAAGGTCAGGATAACCTTGATGATTTACAATCTCAGATAAGAGTGGCAGAAGAAGAAGAAGAAAACAAAAAGACGAATCATTTTAAGTAAAACAAGTTAACTGATGTCCTCAACGCTGACGCCAGTGAACAGAAATAAATGTTAACAGCCTTCAGATCGGTCTTCATCAATACCCAAAGCGAGGAGAGCTGCTGAGCAATACTCGGTCAATAGTCCAAGCTCTAGGTGAAAAATAGGTCGATTTCAGGATATAATTCAGGAATTTTTGAAACCTATCAGGTGTTGTAAAGGACGATGGAAGGAATAACTTCTACTAAAATGTAACCAAAAATTTTGTGCGGTTTTTTATTTATGACGTGTTTGATTTTGTTAAATATGCAAATTTTAAAGATTTTTAATTTTGCAGCTTTATTCAATGCAGAATTATGCAGGATATTCATTTTAGAGAAAAACTTCGAAAAAACTTTATTGCAAAACAGCCTGCGAAAGGTCCAAAATGGCCGTTTTTTGCAATTGCCTTATTTATTGTAAAAATAACTTTTATGTATTTTTTAAGGCTTTAAAATGAAGATCTTTCAATTCTAAACATTTGTAGTGCCCGATTGGTAAACATGTTGCTTAGATATTATAACTTGTTTATCCCAAGAGGTCAAATGTCCAAGGCTATAACTTTAAAACAAAATCGTACAGAGTTAATCCAAAATCCACTCTCCTTCCAAAGACATATTTCTATGTTCTGATGTAAATAAATGCGTATAACATTTTTCAACCTCTTATTTCGGGTTTGAAAATAAGGGGGCAAATTTCGTTATAAACATTTAGAACTGAAGCCACCCCTGTATATCCTATGAGTTTCTAACTTGCGAGTTATTGTTGCTGAAGACAAATTAAAGATTCAAAACCAAATAAAAATTTTCTACGACCAACTGAAGCCGAGAAAATTGTTTTTGTTTTCTTAAATGGTAGTGACTTTATTTATAACAATTAAGAACTTATTTCACAGTCATTGACTAAAGAAAGACTTATATTATCTTAAAATAAAAATTTAACCGAAAATTACATTTAATTATTAAAAATGATTTTTAAAGTATAGTGGAGATTTATTTTTCGTTATGACTGTGATTTATTGTGTCGGTTTCTTGCTTTAAATTTTAAAGCACCGCTTGAATTGACATTAAATTTGGCAAACCCATAGATAACATATTCAATAATAAAAATTATATTGGGCCTCTGTTAGCTTTTGTCCTGGGGGTGAGTTTCACCCCTTATAATGGGTGAAAAAATATATGTTCAAAATAAGTTCGGAAATGGTTAAAACGTCTAATTCTAAGCACCTTTTGTTCTATAGCATTTTTTCACCAAGTTAATACCTTTCGAGTAAATACCTTCATTTTTCAACAAAAAAACACCCTTATAAGGGTGAAACTCACCCTCGGGACAAAAGCACACAGAGGCCCAATATCATTTTTATTCTTTGACATGTATGTGATTGCCAAATTTCATGTCAATCCAAGAGGTGCTTTAACATTTAAAGCAAAAACCGTGATTCAATGTGTATTATAAGTTGCTAACCGTTGCTAAGGTCAACCGACTCAATAAATCACATTCGTAACGAAAAATAAATCTCCACTACACTTTAAAAATCATTTTTAATAATTAAATGTAATTTTCGGTTAAAATAATTTTTATTTTAAGATAATATCAGTCTTTCTTTAGTCAATGACTGTGAAATAAGTTCTTAATTGTTATAAATAAAGTCACTACCATTTAAGAAAACAAAAACAATTTTCTCGGCTTCAGTTGGTCGTAGAAAATTTTTATTTGGTTATGAATCTTTATTTTGTCTTCAGCAACAATAACCTGCAAGTTAGAAACTCATAGGATGTACAGGGGCGTCTTCGGTTCTAAATGTTTATAACGAAATTTGCCCCTTATTTTCAAACCCGAAATAAGAGGTTGAAAAATGTTATACGCATTTATTTACATCAGAATATGAAAATATAAGTCTTTAGAAGGAGAGTGGATTTTGGATTAACTCTCTACAATTTTTTTTTGAAAAAGTTATAGCCTTCGACATTTGACCCCTTGGAATAAACAAATTATAATATCTAAGCAACAAGTACACCAATCGGGCTCTAAAATTTTTTTATGTTTGGTTTTGAAAGATCTTTACTTTAAAGCCTTAAAAAATACATAAAAGTTATTTTTACAATAAATATTGCTATTGCAAAAAACGGCCATTTTGGACCTTTCGCAGGCTGTTTTGCAATAACGTATTAACGAAATTAAACTTGCTATAGCTCAAATTCTAGGTTTTTTTAATTTACTACAATTTTCTATTTAAAAGTTTTTCTCTAAAATGAATATCCTCAGCTGCAAAATTAAAAATCTTTAAAAATTGCAAATTTAACAAATGAAAAACGTCATAAATAAAAAACCACACAAAATTTTTGGTTACATTTTAGTAGAAGTTATTCCTGCCATCGTCCTTTACAACACCTGGTAGGTTTCAAAAATTCCTGAATTATATCACCTTTTTTCACCCACAGCCTGGGGTACAAGGTGAGATGTGATACGGAAGCGATGTCAGGTCTAATCAAACTAGTATTAGTATTATTAGTATCTTATAATACTATTGTGCGCAGCAGAAGTTAAATAAAGTTCAGGATCTTGAATTTAAAATGTATTTTAAGAATTTATAAACTAGACAATCTAGCAAAAAAGCGTCACGAGGAGAAAGCACTTTCAAAAATAATACTTTCTTTGGATAAGAGTACATATCCTCATGTAATGCAATGCAAAACAGCTGTAGAGACATGGCTTGCACTTGAAAAAGCATTTGAGGATAAAGGTCTTCATCGTCGACTTCGTTTACTACGAAATTTATGTTCAATTAAACTATCCAATTTTAGTACAATGGAAGATTATGTAAACGAAGCGATTGACTTATCTCAGCAACTATCTTCTATTGGAAAACCGATCGATGATGAATTTTTGGGTGCAATCATGCTGCAGGGTCTCTCAGAAGCATATGACCCAATGGTAATGGCTCTGGAAAATTCAAATGTTGACATTACAGCTGATTTTGTTAAGACCAAACTCTTGCAAGACAAAAAATGGCAAAAAGGTAAACGTGAAGAAGACAATGCACTCTCGGCGCAGAAATTTAAAAAAGTACCACATTGTTGGGGTTGCGGATCCAAAGGACATTACAAAAATCAATGTACTAAGAAGAAAATGGAAAAATCGCCCGAAAGAAGTAAATCTCAAAGCAAAAGTAACAAAAAAGGTGGTACAACATGTTTCGCTGCATTTGGTATCAACATGAAAGACGATATATGGTACGTTGACAGCGGTGCACCTTCACACATGACCGGAAAATACGAAATTTTAACAGAAATTACCAACAAAAATTCTGGTCAAGAGATTGTGGTGGCAAATGACTCCAGGCTTACAGTAAAAGGAACTGGTAATGCTACAGTTACACTTAGAGAAAGTCGAGAAGAAAAATTGATACAAAACGTAAGGTATGTACCAAACCTATCGGTAAATCTCTTATCAGTGAACGCTTTAGTAAGAAATGGTTGGTCTGTTATATTTGACATCAACGGATGCAGACTTTTTCACAATCAAAAGATAGCAGTGAAGAAGAGACCTGAAGCCACAGCAACAAATCTCATACTGGTTCAAAATATTTGTTTACCCTTATCGATGACCATACAAGAAAAGCATTTTGTTATTTTTTGAAGTCAAAGGACGAAGTTCCTGAGAAGTTTCAAGAATTTTGTGCAGAAGTCGAAACTGAAACTAAAAAAAAAATTAAAGTTTTAAGAAGCGACAATGGTGGTGAGTACTGCAATGCTCGTATGAACAAGTTTTTAAAAAGCAAAGGCATCAAACATGAACTTACTGTGCCATATTGTCCTGAACAGAATGGTGTTGCCGAAAGGTTCAACCGCACTATTTTCGAAAAAGTACGTTCGATGCTGTTCGAGGTAAATGCTGAAAAACAAATGTGGGCGGAAGCTGCTAACACAGCAGTATATTTATTAAACAGATCACCAACCAAGAAACTGAAAGGTAAAACAAAAATGAATAACCATTCATTACATTTAATCCAATACATTTACTCTGTGTGGAGTATGAAGGGAACCAGTCTCGTTGGAACTTTACCGCGCTGAGCAGATGTGACGTGAATTGTAAATTGTAGAATTCCCTCATCTTCCTTAGTCTCAGCATCCGTATGGCTTGCAAATTGTAGAAGCCTCGGAGGTGTAACCAGAGAAGGTTCCCATTGTTTTCATTCTGGTGGGATATGTTATATGCCATTAGAGTGAAAACTTAGTTTTTTGAAAGGTAAAACTCCAGAAGAAAAATGGTCTGGAAACAAAGTTGACCTTACAATTCTACGTATCTTTGGATGTTATGCATATGCTCATGTTCCAAAAATAAAGCGGAAGAAACTCGACCAGAAAAGTAAAGAAAAAATCTTTGTTGGGTATTCAGAAACATCTGCCTGATACAGACTGCTAGATCCTGTTACACACAAAATTGAAATTGCACGAGATATTGTATTTTTGGAGGAAAAAATGAATGACAAACCGTTTAAAGAAAGAAGCATGTCATTTCCTCTTGAGCAGACTGACATTGAAGTTGCAATGGTTCCAAAGTTGTCTGAAGTTGAAACAGATGAACCTGCTGATCCTGAAACTGTTACAGTCCAAGAAAACAATCAAGTTTCAATTCGTCCAAGTACTATTAAGAGTGTGAATGAGAATGATTGTGGCGAGAATGAAGCGAATGTTTGTTTGGAAGTAAGTAATGTAGAGAGTTTCAATGATTTTGAGAAAGATATGACTGAAAGTGTGCATGAAAGTGTAAACGAAAATTATGTAAATACTAGAAAGTACGTTTCAGAGCAAAAGGTAGATGATACATGTAGTTCACGATATCCGAAAAGAGATAGACGAATGCCAAAAATGTATGATGATTTTGCAGTTGATAATGAGAGAGTTAGTTATGCAATGCCTTGCCTTCCTATTGATGATTGGCAAGCGACAACAGCTTTATTGTTAAAAGTTTATCTATTCATATCACAGTTTTTTTATTTTTCAGGATATTAAAACCAGAAATAATCAACGACTGTCAGCCTGTTAAGCTATACAGAGTTAGAGGCAAAAGAATTCCCGTTGTTAAAGAAATGCCCAGCGTATCTTGGGAACATTTCAATAGCCAGGACATTTTCGTCATAAAAACGCCAAAAATAATTTTTGTTTGGTCCGGAAGAGCTGCAGATGCTGTGGAAAAATTGCATGCTACTACAGTAAGATTGTTTCATAGTATATTTTATTAACTGTTCTACCTGAATATTATTTTATTACGTCATAGTTGAATGCATTAATAGGCCTGGATCCCGCTTACCAAAAAAAAGTTTATTAATAGCAAGCTGAAAATTTGTTAATAGCTTAACGGTGTCTAGTCGGATAAACTTTGATGTATGGGAACACTGGAACAGGGGAAGTTTTATTTGTGGTACGCGGGATTGGGGCCTATGTGTTTCTCATTAATTTTTTTTCTTTTCAGATAGTGGAAGATATGAAGGAAAAACACAAAATCGCCAATTTGGCCTTCGTGGACGACGGTTATGAAAAAACTCTGCAAGATGATATCAAAAAGGAGTTTAACAAATATTTACCATTGGAAAAACGAGTAGTGTTACCCGAAGTTTCCGAAAACGACGAAAATGGCAACTACCAAAAATCTTCTATGAGATTGTACAAATGCGCAGATATTAACGGCAAATACAGGGTGGCTGAGGTGAAAACAGGGCCTTTTGTACAACAGGATCTACACTATGAAGTAAGTTTATATTCTTCGTTTGACATCATAACCCTGGATAAGTCTTTACCTCCTGTCTGGCTATGTCCCTCCATTTAGACTTTTCTTACGTCTTTCTCCTTCATTGTCTTATATTCATAGTTTTCATGTCTTCCACATCATCAATCATATCGTTCTGGATCTTCCTTTTTTAGCCTTCATATCGTCTTCCATTGTAATATTTTCTTTGATGATTTTGTAAGTTGATATCTAAATGACCGTGTGCTTTCTTTTATTCGTTTATAGAATTTTCTGCTTTCGTGTCTGTTATGCTCTACGATTTGTCTGTTTTGTCTGTACTTGTTTTTTTAAAGCCCTTCTTTTTTTATTCTGTATATTCTAGTCGCTTGTATTTCCTTCACGATATAAATTTCCATGCTATTTCTGGAAAATTCTATAAAACTCTGAATAATGCAAGAAAATAATTCAAACCAAGACTATGTAAGGATAAGGAGGGGCACATACTCAATACAAAAGAAGAAATATTGAAAAGGTGGGTGGAACACTATAAAGAACTACTTACCATCGAAGTAGAAAATCCAAATCAGCCAAGCCCAAGAGCAACCACAAGATACACCATTAGAGCCTCCATCAATTCAAGAAGTACGGGATGCAATAAAACACCTAAAAAATAATAAATCTCCAGGAAGTGATGGTATATCCGCGGAACTTATTAAATATGGAGGCGCTACACTGACTAATCAAATCTATAATACTGAGAGCCTGGAATGAGGAACAAATCCCGGAAGAGTGGTGTATTGGAATCGTTTGCCCGCTACACAAAAAGGGTGATCAATTTTAATGTAGAAACTATAGGGGAATAACCCTCCTTAATACAGCTTACAAAATATTTTCGAGTATCTTATACGGTCGCCTAAGTGCACATTCAGAGGAGCTGCTTGGAGAATATCAAAGTGGTTTTAGGCCTGGTCGATCAACAACAGACCAGATCTTTGTGCTAAAGCAAATACTGGAAAAAACCAATGAATTCAATATCGACACATACCATCTTTTCCTAGATTTTAAATCGGCCTATGATAGTGTCCTAAGAAATAAATTGTATGAAGCCATGGATGAATTCCACATCCCTGATAAACTGATACGATTGGTTAAGGGTACAATGCGTAAAGTCGTTTGCAAAGTCGAAATACAGGGCGAACAATCACAGGTGTTTGAAACAAATGTTGGGCTGCGACAGGGAGATGCGCTGGCGTGTCTCCTCTTCAAAATAGCTCTGGAAAGGCGGTCAGAGATGCACGAATAGACAACAGAGGAAATATTTTTAATAAATCATCCAAAATTTTGGCATATGCAGATGACGTGGACCTAGTTGCCCGCACAACACGCAAACTAGAAGAAATGTATACTACCTTCTCAAATGCCTAAAAAAATATGGGCCTGAAAGTAAACGAGGAGAAAACTAACATGTTGGCATCAACACCCAACAATAGAGCCAGAAACATCGGTCACCAAGTCACCAATTCACTGTTGATAACTCTACCTTTGAAGTGGTGGACAAATTCATTTACTTAGGCTCCCTGATCACCAAGGAGAACGTCATGACGGAAGAAATCAAGCGAAGGATAATCCTAGCGAACAAATGCTATTTTGGACTGAGTAGACATATGAGAAGCAGAAACTTAAGCCAAAAACAAAAATAATCATATACAAAACCCTTATACAACCAATGTTGATATATGGATCGGAGACATGGACCATCTCCAAGGCAGATGAAAACCTTTTGCTTATATTTGAACGAAGGATCCTGAGAGGAATATTCGGTGGCATCTGTGAAAATGGTATTTCGAGGAGGAGGTACAACTACGAGGTATACCACAGATATAAACATATATTTGCTGGTAAAGACGTAGTATCTCTTATAAGAATAGGAAGACTAAGATGGGCATGACATCTAGCAAGATCATAGCATAACAACCCTCCTAGAAGAATCCTTATGTCACAACCTGTGGGAAGTAGAAATAGGGGTAGGCCAAAACTTAGATGGAAGGATGGTGTAGATGAGGATGGGAGAAAAATAGGCGCAGCAAAACTGGCAACGGTTTTCAATGGATAGGACTAACTGGCTTAATAGACTTGGGAAGGTTAAGGCTCTTTCATAGGGCTGTAGCACTATTGATGGTGATGATTTCTAGTATTTCTTTGAATTTGATTGAATCTAGCTTGCGTTTCTTTCTCTACTCCATTCATCCAATGGCACTACAGCCCAAAAGGGGCATTGGCCTCCTTCAGCAGGCTTCTCCAGTCATTTTGATTGACTGCCGTTCTTTTCCATGAACGATTTTTAGGAGGTTTTTGGCATCCTCATCTTCTTCGTTCTTCCCATCTCTTTTTTCGTCTTCGGACAGGTATTTTTCCTTGCATTCGTAAATTTAGCAGATTTCTGAGGATTCTATTCTCATGCATGCGGACCACGTGCACTGCCCACAGTAATCTCTGCAGTTTAGTCTATTGTGCTAGTGTTAGTTCGCTATGTTGTTCGTATATTTCTTTATTATATCTAATTCGCCAGTTGTTATTTTCACTTATTGGGCCAGTATCCTACGTAATATTTTTCTTTCAAAAACGTCTAATGCATTGCCAGATTTCTGTGTCACAACCCACGTTTAACACCCATAACTTTCTATGAGCCTGTTTATTGTCTTATAGACCCGGAGTTTTGTTTTCCGGTGTACGTCTCGCGGTTTGAATATGTGGCCCATCAAAAAATAGGCTTTATTTGCCAGCATAAGCCTCCTATTTATTTCCGGTTCTTCTTCATTGTTTGCGACCAGGGCCTCGATTTTTGACCCTTCGCTTCGTTATCGAACGTATTCGCTTCGTATCTGTTTAGTATACGTAGCGAATACGTTCGATAACGAAGCGAAGGGTCAAAAATAGAGGCCCAGGTCCATTCCTAAGTACGTGAATCTATTCACGTGTTCTATATCTTCTATAAAGTGTTATTGCGTCCGTCTATTTGATCTGGTTTGTACGAGTAGTTTTGTTTTATTTGTATTTATTGCTAGCACTACAACTTCTGCAGTCTGTTTCAACTCAACGTAGGTTTCTTCCGGCGCATTCATTGTTCTGCTTATTATGTTTATATGATCTTTTCTTCCTCTACTGCAGTTCTGCATTGATCATCATGCCATAACGCATTTCTTTATCTCTTAGCTTCTCCGACAGTTTCCCCTGCAGATTCCGTCATTATTGTTTTTAAATGTCTTCATTACCTATCCTCTTTTAATTTGGAGAGCATTTTGGTATTCTTGAGTTTTGAATCTTTTAATATTTCATTTTTAAATTCGACATTTTTAGGTTTATATTAATTACGCCGTTTTAAAAAAAAATATCAATTGATTCTAGTAGATTGAATCTGCAAGGAACTTTTAACGGAGATTTAATATTCTCTTTCAGGATGTTTACATATTAGACCAAGAAGTTGATGGTATCTGGGTATGGGTGGGAAGGAAAGTCAGCGAAAAAGAAAGAAGCGAAGCTCTAAGAAACGCAAGAGGATTTGTTAAAAAGAAAAAATATCCAGCCAATACCAAAGTGACACGCGTCGTGGATAGTTATGAGCCACAGGAATTTAAGATGTTATTTGCTTCATGGAAATCTGACAATAGAAGTAAGTATGTTTCTTAGTATTATTTAAAGGTTTAGAATTTAGACATAATTATTTAAAGATGACCAAAGAATCTACGAAGAAATACCATCTAGCAGAGATACAGGTCCACCGATCCTAATCTCAGAAGTTCAGAAGGCCATCGACCAAGCGAAACCAAGGAAGGCTTCTGGTTCTGACGAAATACCCACAGAATTTATACAACTATTAGATAATGAGAGTATGAGAGTGTTGCAATTGTCACCTCCTTCTTTAAGAAGATATACAGCAGCGGCAAATTACCAGACAACTGGTTAGAATTAATATTTGTAACTATGTATTCCCAAGAAAAGTGTATCGATTTCCAGACAGTGTATCGATTATCGACTGATCAGTTTAATGAGTTAAACCAGCGATACTCAACCTTTTTCTTTCCTGGGCCACATAGTAACTATTGCCACATCTTGCGGGCCGCAATCAAGATGAAGTAGTATACAGGGTGTTTCATTGGGAAACGCAAATACTTGAATGGTGAATAGAGGTAAATAAGGCGGTTCTAGACATACTATAGTTATTTTCCTAACAAGTGCAGAAAGTCATTCTTTTCCTCACGCGACTGCAGTTTGCCGAACGACGCGAAGCAGGAGTTCGGCAAGCAGTCGAGTGCGGAAAAGAGACTTTCTGCAAGAGTTAGGAACAATATTTGTTCTAAGAGTCTTTAAAAAATTACCAAATCTTAATCAATTAATTTAATTAATATGAAAATACATACACAAATTAATTCTTTGACAAGGTTGTCAAAACCAAACTTTCAATATAATTAGTTAGCATGACGACGATCTTGGTTTCCATGACGATGATTCAAAACGACTGTTATTGTCTACCGATTTGACTTTCAAGTATTATGTCAAAATAATTTTATTTCATCGAATTGTCGCGTTAATTTCATTAAAACAGGAACACAATAAGATATATTTGAAATAAATTAGTAAATAATATCTAAATATTAGTATGTATTATAATTACTTTAAGGCCATATTAACACCTCTTATTGCATGTATTATAATTACTTTAAGGCCATATTAACATCTCTAAATTAACACGCGTGCGGAAAAGTAAAAACCGCGTGCGGAAAAGTAAAAACCGCGTGCGGAAAAGTAACACGCGTGCGGAAAAGTAACACGCGTGCGGAAAAGTAAAACTTTCTAAACTAAAATGCGTGCGCGAAAGTAGACATTTTTGCACGTTCGTAGAAAAAATTTATTGCTCCATCGACTTTATAACCGAGTTACAGGGTGTTTTATCGATTTTGCCCATAACTTTAGAACCACCTTATATATTGTTTTTAAATATTTGGTACACATAGGTATGTCACATTTAGAACCCCATTCACCCAACTACTAATCACAAGAAAAATCCAGGTCCGGAGTAAACAAAATTATAATTCCATTGTGACCTTGAATCAACATCCTGTATATTGAAATTTTTAAAACCAGTTTGCACATTATTTGAAAAGAGCTTTAATAGAGCTTCTATTTTTTGCGCAGACAATTCAATGATTTTAATTTTGAAATTATGTCGAAATTTTTAAGGACTTGAACTTTCAAAAGAAAAATTTCGGTATATATAATTTCAAAATCAATGTCATTAAATTATCTGCGCAAGAAATTGAAGCGAGCAATTCAACTTAGCTTTTGTGCCCTTTTCAAAATAATGTGCAGACGAATTTTGAAAATTTTAATATACAGGGTGTTGTTTCAAGGTCACAATTATTTTAAAATTTTTTTTTGTTAATCCCGACCTGAATTTTTCTTGTGATTACTAAATGGGTCGTTGCAATGTAGTAAATAAATATTGATTATTTTAATATTTTAATATTGATAACTTTAATAATTTATCATTAAAAGTTAATAATACCTTGCTTTTTAATCAGAGTTCTTAAAAATGTCAATATAATTTAAAATTAAAGTCATTAAATTGTCTGCCTCACGCCCAAACACGCCTCAAACACATCGGCATTAAATAATTTGAAAAACACGTGAAAGACAAATAATTTGATCACAGGGCCGTTTAGTTAGCTTTCGGGCCACATAAAAACTCTAGAGGACCGCATGCGGCCCGCGGGCCGCAGGTTGAGTATCACTGAGTTAAACGCTCAAAATTTTTATGAAAATACTGCATTCTCGCATACACAATCTTTGTGAGGGGATAACTGGTGACGAACAGTTTGGTTTCCGAAACGGTATGGGCACTCGGTAAGCTCTTTTTTGCATGCAAATACTTTTACAAAAGAGCATTGAGTTTAGGAAAAATATTTACGTATGCTTCATAGATTTCGAAAAAGCCTTTGATAGAGTACCACATACATTACTATTTCAATGCTTGGACTTAGGCAGGCCGCACATTAAAGAAACATGAAACGTGAAACAGTAAACTTGAAACATGAAACAAATAAATTGTAAAAAAAGTAACCGTTTCATGTGATATGCTAATCGATGAAACAAAAATAAAATTTGTATATCCGGCAATGGATAGTGACGTGGTCGTTGCTGTCGGCGCCGCTATTTAATTGCTTTTTAATATCAAAGAAACGTGAAACATGAAACAAATAAATTGTGAAGAACGAAACCGTTTCATGATATAGTGTAGGAAACAGAGGTTGAACTTCGCAAACTCGCCATAAGTCCGGTTTTATTTTTTTTTTTAGTATATCAAGGGGTGCTTTTAATGAGACTCTTTTCTTAAAAGATTTCGCCCCGGAACACCCATTTTCATCCCTTTAAAGGGGGTAGTTTGTGGTTTTTGCGAAACGTAGCCCTTCCTGTACGTTATTGCAAAAAATTCCTTAATAGAAATATGAAGAGGACTATATTTCCTACAATTTATTCCGCGACAGCATATATCCATCACACACCGTTTAGCGGAGGTGGCGCGCCAAAGTTGACAAGTTCTTAAAAAAGATGTTTAAAAAAAATTATTTTTCCCTAACCGCAATGGGAATCAAGAAGCAACCCAGCGGCAATTAATCACAAATAAATGTCTGATTTTTGGTATAGGTTCCATTTAAGGGAATTGTCCATTTTTTAATTACAGAGTGTTAAATTTTAAAAAGTACCTTTTTATACCATCTGAACCGCTTATGCTAGCGTAAAAAAACTTTTAGCGATTACCCATGTACAAGTGTTATTTACAAATTTGTATAATTCACCCCCATATTTTCCCCGAAACCACCCCAAAAGAAAAGGAAAATTAATAAAGAAAATATGCAAAAATTGACTCTGGGCCACCACTGTGGCTTTAGGGTGCAAAGAAAGTAAAATATGTATAAGTCATAATATGTAGCAGACAGTGTGTTCTTTTATTTGTCATAAGTGTATTATTAATAAAATGAATACGTGAAGAAAAAAAAAAACAAAAACTGGAAGCCGCCAAAACATTTCTGAGGTTTGCGGCGCCACTGTGCCGTAACGGTGGCTTATACGACAAAAATGCATAGGACCTTATATGTAGAGCAAATAGTGGTCTTTAATTCTGTATAAGCGTTGTTTCAAAAAAATATATAGGTAATGAAAACATCTTAAAAACATGCTCGCCAAACTGATTTTCAGGGATAAGGGTAGTTTCCGCAGAGATGTTGCAATAACCATAACATACATTTATAAAAAAAACGCTACTGATGGAGTAGGATTTTCCCTACCCCCTTTAAAGGAATGAAAATGGATGTTCCGGGACAAATCTTTTAAGAAAATGTTAGTCTCATAATAAGCACCCCTTGATATAACAGAAAAAAAGTAAAACCGGACTTGTGTCGAGTTTGCGAAGTTTAACCTCTGTTGCCTACACTAATATACTAATCAAAGAAACAAAAATAAAATTTGTATAGTAAATAATGGAAAGTGATGGTGACGAGGTCGTTGCTATTGTGGAAACTCTTTTATTACTGTCCAAAAATCATAACCATAGTACATAATATTTGGTTGCAAACGAATTAAATAATCATCTTGTATTGCTAAATTTCAATAATTTTATAGAATGAGTGAGTATTCAAACATTTACATAGTTTTATTGTGGGTCCTGGTTAAAAAAAAAACGATATTTTCTTGTTATTGTCTATTCGAGTACCACTCCAACTCCAGGTTATAATTGTACAACTCTTTCACCACAGAAACCAATGCAATATTCAATTCTTGGTCGGCATTTATTTTACGCACGTAATTAATTATTCAAAACAATGAAACTGATATCAAAAAATAGAACACGTCCTATTTCATGTAACACGTTTCAAGAAGATAAAAATGTTTCATGGCCATGAATCACACTCGTTTCATAGATATGCGGACGTCTATTTGTTTAGCAGTGTTTTATTTCCATGAAAAGTGTTTCACGTTTCATGTTTCTTTGTTGTGCGCCTTCGGAAGATAAAAATGTTTCACACGCATGAATCACACTCGTTTCATTGGTATGCGGACTTCTATTTGTTTAGCATTGTTTTATTTTCATGAAACGTGTTTCACGTTTTATGTTTCATGTTTTACGTTTCATGTTTCTTTGATGTGCGGCCTGCCTTAGTTGGCCTGGACACGTACATTAGACTGCTCAAAAATCTTTACTACAATCAGACCGCTTGTATTAAGTTAAACCTATAAGTTTCAGCTAAAGTTTCTATTAAGCGTGGTGTCAGACAGGGATGTGTTATGTTACCGACATTGTTCAATGCCTACACCGAACTAATTTTTTATGAAGCATTAAATAATCGTTGCGAAGGTGTTACCCCTAAATAGGTATTTTATTTATGTGGCAAATGAAATATGTTTCAATTTTGCGGACTACAGTACTTTTTTATATCTATACCTTTCTTTAAATTATTCCTTAAATTTATTTATTCGAGTAATATAGTAAATTTTATTGTATTTTTTAGTTTTAAAACCTTCCATATTGGTTTCCCGATACGACGCAGTAACAATGGAAGATAGACCTAGCTTGGCAGCCGAAACCCAACTCATTGATGATGGCACTGGTAGTCTTACAATATGGCGTATAAACCAGAGCCGTATCGTCGAAATACCTAAAGAAAGACACGGGAATTTTTTCTCCGGGGATTGCTATATCATTCTGTACACATATCAAACCGCAGTGGACCAAAAACATCTTCTGTATTGTTGGCTGGTAAGAGTTAGGAATATATTTGAAAATATTAAGATCTGCTTTATTAGGAATTATTTTCATCAAAATACTAAATATCTGCAGCAACTTTGTTTTCTAATGAATATATTTTATTGTTAAGAGAAGAAATCTCAGAAGTGACCTTAGTTTATACAGAAATATCGACAGAATTTTGAAATGCCAGAAAAATTTTGTAATATCGCACGAGACTTTTTTTTCAGAGAAGAAATATTGCTAGGAACTCTATTTTCTAAAGAAACAATGTCTATAGATACTTTGGAAATAACAGCGGAATATTTGCTTTCCAACAACGTTATATCACTAGAAAGTTGTCCTCAAAAACATGAATATCTTTTTGTTTATGCTTTATTGTCACTGAAATTTTTTACAATTTTATGGACAAAGCTTACATACAGTCAAAAGAAAAATAATATCAATAACAAATAATAACAACTACAATTTCCTAAAATTAGATAAATCGTCAATATACAGTCTATAAGACAAAAGCAAATACAAAAACAATTTATTGCAAAATTTGTATAAATTGCAAATTGAACATACTTACAACAAATAAATAAATAAATAAAATACAACATTAGGAACTGACAAGTTTAAGCTACTGCATATGGAACCCAATTTTCTTAGTTATTCACTAAGAAATTCTTCTATTGAATAGTATGGTCTTTTAGATAGATTTTAGATAGATGGCTTTTGTCATTTTACGGAACTTTAGGAAATATGTTACAGATTTAAGTTGTAAAGGGAGATGGTTCTAAAGTTTTTTTGCGGAATATAGTATAGATTTCTTTACTAACTCAGTGGATGGGATCAGTAAATAAATATCAAAGATTGAATTTGTGGTAGAGTAAAGATGATTGGGCCTTGCTGGAAAGACATGAAGGTGTTTACGAATTAAACAAACCGTTTCTAGAATATATAAAGATGAAAGTGTTAAAATTCCATAATCTCTGAAGTAACTTCTGCAATGTGTTGATTTTCTGAGGCCAAACAGATATCTTATTGCTCCTTTTTTCAATTTAAAAATAACATCAAATTGGGCAGCTGTACTAGAACCCCAAAAAGGAAGACCATATCGCAGATGAGACTCGAACAACGAAAAATATGTTATTTTAGAAGATGCTTAATTGAATTACAACCCTCTTCTTCCAGGGTTTCCTTCAGCCGTTGTACTAATTCAGCCTTTTTCCCAACAGAATTATTTAGTTCTCTATAAGTTAATGGTGACTTTTAAACCACTAAAACTCGTAGCCATTTTTCACAGAATTTATTTAAATATCCCAATTCTGACACCAATGTAATGTTTATTTTAATTTTTTTTTAATATTCTAATATTAACTTTAAAACACGACAATTTTAACGTTCATTTAGTTAACGGTACAA
Organism: Diabrotica virgifera virgifera; assembly: GCF_917563875.1. Classification (NCBI taxonomy): domain Eukaryota; kingdom Metazoa; phylum Arthropoda; class Insecta; order Coleoptera; family Chrysomelidae; genus Diabrotica; species Diabrotica virgifera. The sequence goes on from NC_065448.1 coordinate 12,252,917, forward strand.
ATATATTTATAGACCAGTAAGGATCTGTGAAAAAACGTCTATTTTTGGATGTGAGAGGTGGCATTCGGATTTTTGCAGATAAAGTTAGGTGACACCTTTAGTAATAATAATTGACTTATGCTCCTTCTCAAATATGCCCGGAACATTAATAAAAAAATTAAAATATTTAACAATTTCGAAAAACGTCGATTTTTTTCTGCTTTCTTTGCTTATAACTTTAAAACGATTCGTTTTGGAACAAAGTCGTAGAGAAATAAAATAAAGATAATTGAATTTTGTATGATATACGACTGGTCAAAAATGTCTTAACGTATTAGCTTTTCTGCAATATAGCAATAAATACAAAATAAGGGGGCAAAATACGCCTGTTGTTATTCAATGTTTTTAATCACTCTGGTGGCACTTAGAACCTTAGTAATTCACTTAGGAAATTCTTTGTAACATACTTAAACCGTGTACCAAATTTCGTTAAAATCGACCTAATAGATTTTGCATAATAAATTTGCAATCTAAATGTTTTTAAAAAAGTTCAAATTTTTTAAAATCTTTCTGAACAAAAAGTAGACCATTTAGAAGTTGTCTAATTTTTTTTACATATAAAGAGGTGCTCTACCTATCTAATACACTTTACAGAATTAAAATCGGATTATTTAAGGGGCCTCAGCAATGTTTTAAACTTATAAACAATTTTTTGGCTTATAAAAAATAGCTTTGTTTAATAATAAAAAAATTAATTTTTAGCAATGCAAATAATTAAAGCCGGTATAATTTGACTTAAACTTTCAAATGCTGTCAGCAGAATTGGTATTTTATTTTTTAATCAAAAGTTATTCGCGTTCAAAAATTACAACTTTTCAAATTTTTGAAAGTTCCAGTTTGCGTTTGCCTCGAAAACTATGCATCCTACGAAAAAACTTGTAAGAATATTTTTTGCTTAGAATTACCCAAGAAATACAAAAAAATGTTTTATTTTGTGAAAAATCGATGTTATGTAATTCCTCAAGTTCTTTGTTTATAACAATCTTATCGACATCCGGATCAACTGTTACCCAAAAAAATCGTGTTCTACGGGTCAAAAAATACATAAAAATCTTGGGTAAGTCCATCTAAATAAAGAAGCCCGTAGCACCCCCTCCTGGCCACAGGACTAATTTGTTTATAAGCCAAAAAATTGTTTATAACTTTAAAACATTGCTGAGGTTGCTTAAACAATCCGATTTCAATTCTGTAAAGTGCATAAGATAGGTGGAGTGCTTCTTTATATGTAAAAAAATTGACAAATCTTTGTATGTTCTAATTTTTGTTGTGCAAGATTTTAAAAAATTTTAATTTTTTAAAAAAAGTTTGGTTTACGGTTTTAGCACATTACAAAAATTTTCTAAGCGAATTAGGAAGGTTCCAAGTGTAACCTAAGTAATGGAAAATCATTGAATATAGACAGGCTTGTTTTGCCCCCTTATTTTATATTTATTGCTATTTTGCAGCAAGGGTGATAAATTAAAACATTTTTAACCAATCGCATCTGATAGAAAATTTAATTATCTTTGTTTTATTCCTATTACTTTATTCCAAAATGAATCGTTTTAAAGTTATAAGCAAAAAAAAGTAGAAAAAAATGAAATTTTTTGAAATTTTTAAATATTTTATTTTTTTTATTAATGTTCCGGGCATATTTGAGAGTGAGCATAAATAAATTATTATTAACGAAGTTATCACCTAACTTTATCCGCAAAAATCTGAATGCCACCTCTCACATCCACCTAAAAACAGATCCTTACTGGTCTATTATTCGACTAGGCTAAATTCTAATTGCCCTTAGGTATAGTCCCCTCATTCTTAGCAATATTTCTAAAATTTCGTGTAACTCTCGGCCGGTGGAAAATCCGTTAACCTTCTGTGAATCGCTTAGTAGATTTGATCAGGAGCATAGCAAGGGCTGGCGTAACAATCCAAAATTGGACCACGAAGAACATATGAGAATAAATTAAAGAAAGCAAAGAATAAAATAAAGAAAGTAGAGAGAATAAATAAAGCAAATAGAAAAATTTCAAAAAAAATCTTGAAGTCCGTTATTATTATACTTACAAAGTTATGCAGTTATGCCGATACCTGATGTGTTCATTATATACACGTTAAAAGTTTGAGTCCAATTTTTCAAATTTTTCTTACTTCATCATCAACCCGTACGCGTCCACTGCTGGACATAGGTCTCCCTCAGCTCTTTCCATTCATCTCTATTTTGTGCGGCTTGCATCCAGTTACCGACAACATGTTTCAAATCATCGGCCCATCTGGTTAGTGGGCGTCCTCTGCTCCGTAGTGCTTCTTCTCGCGGCCTCCACTCGACAATACGTTTTGTCCATCGGTTGTCTGGCAATCTGGCGACGTGTCCTGCCCAATTCCACTTAAGCGACGCGATTTTTTCGACAGCGTCTGTTGTTTTTGTTCTACGGCGTATTTCTTCGTTTGGGATTCGGTCTCTCAGGGAGACACCCAACATCTGGCGCTCCATAGCCCTCTGAGTTACGCGAATCTTGTTCACTACCTTTTTTGTTAGTGTTAATGTTTCGGCTCCATAAGTGAGTACAGGCAACACACATTGGTCAAAGATTTTCCTTTTGAGGCATATGGGCAAGTCCGATTTAAATACATAGTTAAGTTTACCAAACGCTGCCCAGGCTAATCCTATGCGACGTGGGAGTTCGCACGTCTGGTTATCTCGTCCCAACCGAATTTCATGTCCTAAGTACTTATAAGATGTAGTCTGCTCAATATCCATTCCATCAACAACAATATTACGATTTAGCACCAGATTAGTCATTATTTGCGTCTTGTTGATATTAATCTTTAGTCCGACCTCTAAGGAAGCGTAATATAATTTGTTCAACATTATTATTGCATCATCCATACGATCGGCTATAAGGACAATGTCATCTGCGAATCTCAAATGACTGAGCTTCTCTCCATTTATATTGATACCATATTCGTTTAGATCTGCCTTCTTAAATGTGTGTTCTAAAAGGGTTGTGAACAGCTTTGGTGAGATGGTGTCTCCCTGCCGTACTCCTCGCTGTATACAGAATGTATTTGTTTGTTGTTCAGACAGTCTTACGCTAGCCGTTGCCGTTTGGTAGATATATTTGATCATGTTAATGTATTTTTCTTACTTATTTAGTTGATATTGCTCGGTATATTTATTTCACTTAATACTTTTAGGGTTCCCATGCCACGCAAGAAGAAATCAACAGTACTACCTTGAAAGTGATGGAAATCGATGAAGAACTAGGCCAAATAGGATTCCACGCTAGAATTATACAAGGACGAGAAACTGCACATTTTCTGCAGCTGTTTAAAGGAAAATTAACGATCTTCAAAGGACGAGGTGTTGAGTTTGATGGTAAGTTTCTCGAGATTGTGTAACTCTTTACTAGTCTGTAATATGAGATTTTTATATTTAGTCTTGTTCTATTAATTTGTAAATTTCTTAAGAAAGAACTACACTTAAATCAGCTGAAAAAAAAGGGATATGCACTCACATTACCTCAGATTGATCTGTTAAGTGATTAACTTTCTTACTATGAAGGCTAGACTAGCGAGGAGTACGGGTCTTAATTTTAGAAGAAACTGTCTTGTTACACCAGTCAAATCTTATTCGGACAATAGTCAATTAAACTGTTCACTTGTAGTCTTCTGTTCCTGTCAAATATTTTCTAAAATATTTGAAAAAATATTAAATTATAACAGATTTAATACTATATCATGTATTTTTATTCGTAGATACTGGAAGAAACTTAAAAATCCCATCGCAGTATTTACTCCACGTCTACGGTTCCACATCCTACAGCACCAAAGCCGTCCAAGTCAGCGTGAAGGCTTCATCCTTCAACTCCAACTACTGCTTCGTCCTCAAGCGATCGAAGAAAGCTTACATTTGGTCTGGAACGTATTCAACGGGAGACCAAAGGGAGATGGCGAAAGGATTTGCCGGGAAGGACTTCGAGCTTATTTTAGAAGGGAAAGAACGCGAGGACTTTTTTAGTTTGTTGGGCGGAAAGACACCTTATTCCACGCAGATTGTGAAACACGAGAATGATCCTAAGCCTGCTCGATTGTTTAAATGCAGTTCCTCAAAAGGAAGGTTTAAAGGTATAAATATTTATATATAGGAATTGCTTCTTCAATACCAAATCTTCTTTTTGATGTGCCTATCCATGATGAATGTTGGCGATCATCACGGCAATATCTGTCTTATCTATAGCAGCGCGGAAAACCTGCACAGATGTTGGGGTGTTGAATCAGGTTCTGTCTTCTTCTTCCTGGATCTCCCTTTCCAAATATTTTTCCTTGCAGGATGACTTTGTAAGAGGGAAAAGCTGGTCCGCGTAGCATAATGTGTCCGAATCATTGTAGCTTTAGAGATTTGATGGTTGTCAGTACCTCTCGCTTCTTCTTCATTCTTCTGAGAACCTCCTCATTTATGATTCAGCTAGTCTTCTTGTAGGTCTAGTAGGTCTTCTACGTTGTCCACAAAATGATTTGGTTAGTCTTCTTTCAGGTCTAGTAGGTCTTCTACGTTGTCCGCAAATACTATGGTGTCATCTGCATATCTAATGTTGTTTAGCCGGTACCTACCCGTTTAGTTGAATATATTTTTCAGTATATTCTTTCAGAGGAAATATTAAAGATTAGAGGAGACAAAATACAGCCTTGATTCACTTCACGCAGGATTTTCACGTTTCGTGTAATGCCACTGCTACTGTACAGTAAGGGAAAAACTTCTTATTGTATAATATAATATGTATCAAAAGATGTATATAATTTTAAATAATTTCAGTTGTTACAAAAGATATTGTTTCTAAATATGCAAACAAAACGAAGGCTGATTAAGACAGTTTTGTTTGTGTAACCTCGTAGACGATCACGTATAGTTTTACTTTTCAAAGTTCAAATTATAAGGTATATAAATAGCCCACAGAGGGATTGAGACAGAATCATTGTAGTATTGTTATTATTCAGATCGTTACTATGCTAGTGAGCTGTCCTGCGAGAAGGGTGTACTAAAGGACTACCCCGCGAAACAACATCTTAGTAACCTTATGTTGATTGATGTTGTAAATCGTAAATAAAGTTATAAAGTTAGAGTCAGTGTTTCAACTCGACATTCAACCCCCGCAAGATTATCATGGCAATCTAACAACGTAACAATACCAACATAACACTACGTTCTTAATTATTATTAGTCATTTCTTCTTACTCACTTCCAAGAGCTTTACAATCCCAATTGAAAATGGCCTTCTGTAATTTTTAACTGTAACATGACTAACATACCGAAGAAGTCACTAGAGTTAGAGTCTTGAGAATTATGCAAGACTTCTTCATTCGAGACTCTGTTTACGTAAGATGTTCTCAGAATTATTCTGTAAAGACATATATCGAAAATTTCCATCATTCTTACCGGAAATTTTCCTTTAAAATATTCAATGTTTTTCCTATTACCACTTTTGTCTTGCATCCATGTAAGGAAAGGTAAACCGCGGAAAGATTCTTGATGACAAGAGTTAGATTGGTAGATGCACCGGATGGTATTTTAGCTTCCGCGATGTACAGTTTTAGAGCGAATATGTTTTGTACAGTTTTAAGGAACATATTTCTGGCCATTGGTTATTCCTTTTCTAATTTCTGCTTGTTCTCTCTCTCTACCCTATAATTACTTTCTATATTGTTTAACCAAAGGAGAAACCATTAACTCAATTAATGTTTTAGCCGAAGAAATTCTCTTTTTTAGCCAAAAGGATCTGGTACCTGAGCATGTTATGCTCTTAGATACTGCCGATTCCATATACATGTGGATTGGAAAACTTAGCAACAAAGAAGAGAAGAGATTGAGTGCACAAAAAGCTATTGATTATTTGCAATCAGGTAAGTTTGTTGTAAATATTTAAAATTATGAATTTTAAAGATTTCTAAGATATAATAACCTCTTTGTAGCGTTTTCATTTTTCTAGTAACAACTTTGATTTGATTGAACTCAATTTTGAATGTAATGTACCACGATATACTTATACTATTTCGTTGACTATTTTTACTGCATCTAACTACGCCGTATTTTCAATTCCCCTACCGTCTAATAGTTTAAAAGTGCACAGTACTTCTGCCACGTAAGCAATTTTGTATTATAAACACAGATGCAGTCTCTCGAAGTACCTATTAAAAATGTTTATATTAACATTTAGCTCTAAATTGTCTAGCTAGAGTATAAATAATACTCAGATGCTAAGATTTGGACATTTCTCGTTAGATGTTTATAGTTGAATTAAAGTATGTATGTTAAATTTAGACATTTTACGTCTAATTTGTCATTTATTTCGTTCAATATAAAAATATATTCTTTATTGAGTGGATTACGAGTATTATTTACGAACCAATAAGGATTTTTTCTGTTGAAAAATTGTTATTCATATCAATAATTTTTCATTTTTGAAAATTTAACTAACAATTAATTAACTTTTTTGAAGAGACACCTATTTTTGCATCATAAAGTGAAATATGTCAATCTTAATAGTTATCTAATCATCTGATATATTTTGTAAAGAATTTGAGCCCTTTATATATCTCTGTTTAAGATTTATTGGCTCCCATTTATCTTTGCAGTTTTGTAGCATTCAGTATTTCTTGTTTTTTTTAACCTTCAGCTTTTTGTTGTTCATATTCATACTCACTCCAATAACTCTCCCGATAATAAGCAACGAGATCTTCGTATTGTCCTCGTGGTACGACCTGCTTATTATAATACCACCTTAAATGACTTTTTGGCCGTTTTACAGAATGGCTTCCAGTTGTGGGGCCTGATCTTCTTCCCTTTGTCCACTTTGGGCAATTTATCGTATCATCTTCAATATGTATAGTACTTACTTGTTAAATTATCAACTCTTTTAGATCCCGCAGGAAGAGACATGAATATAGCGATAATCCACATCAAACAAGAAAAAGAACCGCCCACCTTTACAGGCTTCTTCCAGACGTGGGACAAATCCTTCTGGAAGACTTACAAAACCTTCCTAAAAATCCGACAGGAAATAGAATCGAAAACGTGCTGTCATAACGGTAACGGTACCACCAACGGGTACTCGAATCACAGCGATTCTGGGGACAGCGAATTCGACCAATACGAGAAGTATCCTGTAAATATTTTGAAAGAACCCAACGAGAAACTTCCTCCCAGGATAGATCCTTTAAACAAGGAGGTAAGATAAAATTTGAGGCATTATTATATGAAGTATATGAATCATCCTCATCATTTTGTCATCAGCATTTTAAAATATAATTTTGTGTCATTCTTTGAATTGAGAGAAATATTTCCGTTGTTTATGGTTCCACCGGTACACAAACAAATGCGCCTGCAGATTATTTTTCAGAGAAGGGTGTTTTATTAGAAACACTTCTTTCAATTCTTTGGAAGCGATTGTCGTGTAATTTAGTGTTGTACTGATGGCTTAAAGTTTAGAGTTAACAGAAAAAAATAATAAATAATAAAGAAATAACGAAAAGCCCTAGATACAAAGTTTACTACTTTTTAAACAATTAGAATAATTGAAATAAAAATATAATAAACAATATTTTAAATCTAAGACTTTTCGTTAATAAACTGCTTTCTGGCTGCATCCTGTATCTCCTATTGTAAAAGCCGGATGTATCTTTTGCAAAGTGAAATATATGTTCAACACTGAGGTTAGTCCAATCTCTGCTATTTTTCAGACAAGATTTCTTCTTTCTTCCCAAGCCTTTTCTTTACTTTACTCTTCCTTGCATGACGATGTATCTTCTTCCTAAAGTTCCAACTCCTATCGGAGGTTGGATATCATAATGGCTATGGTCACTTTGTTGGCTGCTGCTCTGAACAGTTGTAATGTACTTCAGTTAAACCATTCTCTAAGTTTCCTCAGCCAGGAGATGGGTCTTCTTCCTATGCTTCTTCTTCCTTGGATCCTTCCTTGCATGATAATTCTCAGCAACTTATATTTTTCTCCTCTTGTAATGTGACCCAAATATTCCAGTTTTCTTGTTTTTATACTGTTCATAATTTCTATCTCCTTATTTAAACGTCGTAGCACTTCAACATTAGTAATCCTTTGAACCCACTGAATTTTCAATATTCTTCTGTAACACCACATTTCGAACGCTTCTATTTTTCTTAGGTGTTGTCTCTTCAATGTCCAAGCTTCCATTCCGTATAGTAATATAGAAAATATGTAGCATCTTAGAGCCCTCAATCTGAGAGGCAACTGAAGGTCTTTGTTTGTAAGCAGTATCTTCATTTTTATAAATGCTTGCCTTGCAGTTTCAATTCGGACTTTAATTTCTTTGCTTTGGTCATTTTTGTCATCAACTTAGGTTCCCAGATATTTGTATGACTTTACTTTTTCTATTTGGGTTTGCTCTAGTATTAACCTTTCATTTCCATGTAGTGTTTTTGAGACAATCATAAATTTAGTTTTTTTTTTGGTTTATTTTGAGTCCATATCGAATGCAATAATCGTTAATTCTATTTAACAATTATTGTAGCGATTCCAGAGTGTCTGCCATTATAACGGTGTCATCAGCGAATCTTATGTTATTTAACATTCTTCCGTTTATAGAGATTCCATCACTTAGTTCCGCTATCGCTTCCTGAAATATAGTTTCACTGTACTTACGCGTTAAACAGTAGCGCCGACAGAACACAACCTTGTTTTACCCCTCTCTTTATATCAATATTCTCGGACTCTTGTTCTTCTATTTTTATATTGGCCTTTTGATTCCAATACAGATTGATGATAATTCGTAAGTCTCGTCTGTCTATATCTCTGTTTTTCAATAATTCTATTAGTTTTTCATGTCGGACTCTGTTGAACGCTTTTTCGAAGTCGATGAAAGAGGAATAAATATCCAGGTTCATATCTAAGCATCTTTGAGAGAGGACATTAAACGCAAACAATGCCTCTTTTGTTTCAAGTCCTTTGCGGAACTCAAATTGGGTATCATCCATATCATCTTCTAGCTTTCTGTATAATCTTCCATGAACCACCTTTAGAAATATTTTGAGGGTATGGCTTATTAGTGATATTGTCCTATAGTCTGAACAATCTTTGGCATATATTGTTTTTGGTATTGTTACAAAGGTGAACACCAACCATTCCTGAGGGATTTTTCCGGTTTGATATACTTCATTAAATAGATCCAGTAGTGCAGGTAGAGTTTCATCGTCTAGACATTTCAGTAATTCCGCAGGTATTTCGTCTGGACCTACAGTCTTTCCGTTTTTTGCGTTTCGGATTGCTTGTTCGATTTCCTCCATTATGATTTCTGGTCCCGTTTCGCTTTCTATTTCTTCCGGTTCTTGTCTATTATCCTCAAACAGATCTGTTATGTACGCCTTCCACTTTTTAATTTCTCTTTGACTTCTACAATAATTTTTCCATTTACGTCTTTAAGAAGGCCATCTTTCTTTTTTCGCTGTGTATTTGTGATTTCCTTTATTTTCTTATGCATATTAAAGCTATCATGCTTTTTAGAATATTCTTCTATTTCACTGCATTGATTTGCCAGCCAGGTGGATTTGGCCTCTTTTATTTTCTTTCCTATTAACCTCATGATATGTATATGATGATGTATAGCAGAGAGTATTTATCGTTTCGAAGTATGTGGCCCAGATACAACGTTTTTCTTATGTTAATTGTATTCATAAGCTTTCTGCCATGTCTAATTCGTCTTAACACTTTTCAAAATATGCCTATATAGCCACATTTCGAATGCTTACAATTTTTTTAACGGATTGGACTTTCAGAGTCCAAGCTTCTACACCAGTAGTTGGGACCATACATAACATCCGACGAACCTCAATCTGATAGTCATACTCAATTTCTTATTTGTAAACATTGACTTGTATTTTATAAATCCTTTTCGAGCTATTTCTATTCTGATATTTATCTCCTCATCGGGGTTTAACTGTGAGTTTATAATTGTTCAAAGGTATTTATACTTGTCGACACTCTCTAATCTGTCAACAGGGGTTTTCGAGATCATCATGTACTTGGTTTTCTTTTTGCGTTCTCTGTTAATGATTTCTAGAAGAATTTGTAAATCGTCTGTATTTTCTGCCGTGATTGCGGTATCGTCTGCAAATCGTATGTTACTAATGATGCCCCCTCCAATCCTTACACCTTCAGCTTTTTCCCATAGTATATATAATGGATTTCTACGACTGTCGCCGCCTCTCCATGCCCAGCTTCCAATTTTTTCTATCGTAACACATATCTTCATCTAATTGCCTCGAATCCATTGCCTCCTGAATATTGTCCCTCCAGCTTCTCCGTGGTCGTCCTCTTTTTCTTCTCTCCGGTGGGACCCACTCTAATACTTTTCTCGGCTAGTGAGTCTCATTCATTCTTTTAACGTGACCGAACCATGTCAGCTGTCTCTTTTCAATATCGTCTATTATAATTGTTTCCACCTTCATATGTTCTCTAATTGTTTCATTTCTTACATGTTCTAATCTCGAAACCTGACAACTTCTCCCCAATAAGTCCATTTCTGTACTAAGTAGCTTCTTTTTATTTCTTGCACTTATGTCCCAAATTTCTGCACCGTAGATCGTAGCGCTCTTCATTATACTTTCATATATTCTTCTCTTTGTTTCCTTCCTGATATCTTTGTCCCATAAAATTGAATTGAGGGATCTAGTGATGCTTCTACCTTTATTGACCCTATGTTGTATTTCATCTTCACTATTTCCTCATTTGTTAAATATAGTTCCCAAATATTTGCATTGTTTCACACCAACAATATGTCCTTGTTCCAATGGTAGGTTTTCAATGTCTTCGTTTCCCACTATGAAGTATTCTGACTTGTCCATATTTATTACTAATCCTGCCTGTTGGTAATGTTCATTTAGTTTCCGTATCATATAACTTAAGTCATCTTGATCTTGGGCTATAACAACTTGGTCGTCCGCAAAGTATAATATAAATAGGCAGTCGTCCCCCACTTTCAGTCCCATCGGTTTTACTGCTGTTGTCCACCTCTGTAAGGATTGGTCAAGGTATATTTTAAAGAGAGTGGGAGATAGACAACATCCTTGTCGGAGGCCTTTTGAAGTATTAAATGCCTCAGTGAAATTTTTGCCGTTTTTGATTCTGGTGTTAGTGGTCTCATATAACATTTTAGTTGCTTGTATGAGTTTTCCATCAATACCGATGTCTTTCATTGACTTCCATAGCTCTATTATGGGGATACTATCATAGGTTTTTTCTAGGTCGATAAGAGCGAAGTAGGTTTCCTGATTTCTTTTCCATAGTCCCTCCCGAAATATTAGATGGAAGTACACATTAAATAATTGCAGCGACAGCACGCATCCTTGTCTGACTCTTCTTTTAATTTCTACAAAGGAAATGTGAAAATATAATAAAGAAAAATTACCAGAAGCTTGTCTTCAGAAAGCCCGTAGTTACAAGATGGAGAACATTGATTGCAGTAACAGGTTTGTACGCAAATAACTTTGATACCATCATCATTATTAACAGCTATTTCATCCTCCGTCGGATGTAGCCGCCTTTAAGGCGGCCATTCATTTCTGTCCATTCATTTCTGTTCGCTGTTTTTTGTATCCATGCGTGCCAGCCATTCGCTTGATGTCACCAGTCCATCTGGTTTGAGGTCTGCCTCTACTTCTTGTATTTGCCTTTGATCACCATTCGTCTAACGGTTGCCTTCCATTCTTCCTATGTGTCCTGCCCAGTTCCATTTTAACATAGCTATCTTCTGGATCACATCTGTTACTTTTGATCGCCTTCTTATCTCTTCATTCCTGAGCTTAATGTTGAGCATTCTCCGTTTGATACCACAAAAGAAGTTAAAAAGTGCAACTGATTTTTATTATTGTTTCAGTTACATTTGACACACGACGACTTCGTTTCAATGTTCAAGATGGCGTATACTGACTTTGAGAAGCTTCCCAGATGGAAACAACAAGAGTTGAAGAAAAAAGTTGGGTTGTTTTGAAGCTGTAGACAATATCGTATTATTTATTTCAAAATTATGTTAATATTACAGATACTTTTTAAGTATACTTCACTTTTATATTTATTTAAAAAAAATTCTTGTCACTTTTAGATATATATTTTATAGAAATATATAAAAATTATGTACCTACACTATATTTGATATTAAAAGTCAAAATGTTTTGTGTTAAATCATTTCGTCAATATTAACTTTTTTTGATCATCATCGTGGCAGTTCAATTCCATTAGATTGAGTCTCTCACCATTCACCTACACGTGTTTCAAGGTTTACTTTTCATCACAGAAGACTTTGTAGGAGAGCTAAATTGAACGGACGCGTTAATAATTAAAATAATACCGTAACTTAAATTTAAAACTTAAACTGTTGCTTATTCCAAAATAAAATAGTAAATTGCTATAATAATAGACTGGAATACGTTGAGTTAGGAGTCCAAAACAAAATTATGGTATTTCACAAAACTCTCCATGAACAAATTACGCCCAAGATAAAAATAAATGGTATCACCCTTCAGAGTTCCCAAAGCGGCAAAGCTTCATTGTATACCTGGGCAGAGAGCTAAATAGTCAACCAGACCACTCAGAATAAATTAAAAGACGCATTGATATAGCAAGGTGTGGTTTCATGAACATGCATAAAATGCTCTGTAACCCCACAATAAGATTGAGAACACTAAAGTGTTATGTGTGGTCTCTCTTACTATTGGGAACGTGCAAGTTCGGCAAAGCGACACCTATTTCTACGCTCTGTATTATTATTCGCACTTTTAATTATATTGGCCAATTATATTAGTCCTGGTTACTGGATAATTGTCAAGGACATAGTCCAACAAAATAAGAAGAAAAAATAAGATTCAGGTTATGTTATTAAAACGTAAACAATTGTATGTAGTAAATAAAATTAGTTATTAAAATGCAGTACTGCAAGCAACATACAATTTATTAAATTTACCTTTATACAGGGTGTTAGTAAATAAGTATGAAAAATTTTAAGGGCTAATTCTACATGAAAAATTAATACCAGTTTGCTCTATAAACATATGTCCGCAAATGCTTAGTTTCGGAGATACGGGGTGTTGAAATTTTTAATTCAAACTGTCAATTTATTTATTGCTCTAAGACCAGTTGAGCTATGAAAATGAAATTTGGTGAGTTTTAGAAGGTAGTTATTACGAATTTTTTGACATACAATTTAGAATTTTGTATTCATCATTGGCGCGCCGACGGGCAATGGTCTGAATTTTTTAAAAGAAAAAAATAGTACGCCACTGAGATATTTCGAATTAAAAATTATTTTTAAATTCCACGTCTAATTTAGGATAAAAAACCTTTCTTGCCTTTTTTTTTTCATATGATGCACTGTTTTTATGCAGAAAAATAAAACATCTTGGCCCGTATTTTTCATTTCTTAATAGATCATCAAGAACTATCCAATATAATAATACCCGCAGTAATGTGTTGGAACCCAATCGATTCGGATGTACGGTAAAAATTGCTAACGACTATAGTGTTTCAAGTTTTTACGGTCGCCGTAGTTTGAGGATTACAAAAACAAATACGTACCTTTAAAATAAGTAAATTTTAGTGTATAAGTTATATTTTTAATAATAGTTTTAGTGTATAGTTTGAAAAAATAATAACAGTGGTTTGGTTTATGTGCATTTTTGTGAAGTAAGTGACAATGGAAAAAGAAAGTATCCCGCCAGATCGGGGTAAATCAAAAAGGAGTGAACAGGATGAGGAAATTATGGAGACGGAGATCAATGGAAAAAGAAATAAGGAAACCGAAGAGGAAAACGAGAGACTAAAAAGAAGAAAACTAATAGAAAATCCAAATAATGAGGCATCGGTAAGTATTGAAAAAAATGAAGAAAAAAATAAATATGCTGAGACAGACCAAGGACCTTATTTTGTATTTATACAAAACCTGGAGGGGAACATCGGGAGGCTGCACAAGGTAGGGACTGCTCGTTTGATTATTAATTCAGCTCCAGAAATTAAAAATAACATCATTAATATGACAGTCGTAGGAAAAAATAGGGTTAAGGTAGAGTTAAACTCTTCTAAAAGCGCAAACATTTTAGTCAATTCACAAATTTTGAAAGAAAAAAGATACGAGGCTTACATACCAACTTTTTTAACCCAACGTAAAGGTGTTATTAAGGAGGTTGACCTTGAGCTATCTGAAAAAGAACTAGCAAAAATTATTGAATCTCGATATGGAAATAATTTAGAAATTCTAAATGTAAAAAGAATGGTACGAAAGAAAGATAACGAATTGGTCCAAACTTCTACTATAATTGTGACATTCAGAGGTCAAATCGTTCCAAATCAGGTAATAATAGAAAAATTGATTTACAACGTTGAACTATATGTTCCAAGAGTCATTCAATGCATCAAATGTATGAGATACGGACACGTAATGGACAACTGTAGAGGAACTCTGCGTTGCAGACACTGTGGAGAAAATCATGAAACGGATGTATGTGAAAAAACAAGTGAACCAATTTGTATTTTATGCGGAGGCGATCATTCAGCAACAGATCGTAAAAATTGCCCAGAATTCGATACCCAAAAAAAAATAAAAAAGATTATGGTAACGGAAACCATACCATATAATGAAGCAAAAGAGAAAGTTGAAAAAAGTTATGCTAATGTAGTATTAGACCGAACTTCAAACGTAGGACATCGATTTACTTCCTACAAATCGCAATATAGATATAAAAATATCACATCTAATGCAGAATCGTCGGGATATTCCCAGCAACACAAATCAATTTTGGAAACTCCTAAAATAACATCTCACCCTGTATATGAAAAATATCCGAATATTCCAGAATATAGTGAACAAAATTTTACACAATCTCAAAATAATATACACCAACAAAAGTCAAAAATAGAAGAGTTGTGCTCTATTATCTTAACCTCATTTAAAGAACTTTTAACAAATAAGAATTTACAATCCGCAGAGGATTCAATGTTAGTAGATACATTAATAAAAGAGTTAAACAAAACAATAAATAGGTAAATTCAATATCCTTCAGTATAATATAAGGTCATTAATACACAATAAAGGGTTACTAGAAAAATTTTTGTTTGATAATAATATACATTTGAGTATTTTAAGTGAAACTTGGTTGAAGAAACATTTGAGACCAAACTTCAATGGGTATCATTTGTTTCGTTCTGATCGCGAGGACGGTTTCGGTGGCGTTGGTATTCTTCTAAAGAAAAATATTGCTTTTAATAATACAAAGATTTTTAAGAGTATTGAAAATTTAATGACTGTTTCTCTAAGTGTTAAAGTAAGTAACTCATTTACGCTAAATGTTTATTCGATATATGCTAAACCGAAATTAAATATATCTGAAAGAAATTGGACATTGTTTTTTGAAAGCTTGGAAAAACCTTTTATTTTGGCGGGAGACTTTAATTGTCACCATCAAGTGTGGGGTTGTGATATTACTGATAGAGCAGGAATTAATTTACTTTCAGCAATTGAAAATTGCAACTTAGTTTTTCTTAATAACGGTGCAGAAACTCTCATTCCTACATTAAATCAAAAAAATAAATCGGCAATAGATATTTCTATTGTATCTCCTGATTTGGCTACATTGTGCAATTGGCAAACAAAAATAACTAGTTTAGGATC
This sequence comes from Diabrotica virgifera virgifera, assembly GCF_917563875.1. NCBI lineage: Eukaryota > Metazoa > Arthropoda > Insecta > Coleoptera > Chrysomelidae > Diabrotica > Diabrotica virgifera. The sequence goes on from NC_065448.1 coordinate 12,268,622, forward strand.
TAATCATTTTCCCATATTAATAGAAATTAAAAGTGATAATGATATTATAAACACAAATAAAAACAGATGGAATTTAAACAAGGCAAATTGGTCGCTTTTTTCTGAAAGTATTGAACAAGGTATTAATCAAAATAATATAAAAGGATATGACAAGTTTATAGCAGAAGTAAACAAAGCTGCAGGCCATTCAATACCCAAAAAGAAAAAAGTGATCAATTCGAAATTTAATAAACATTGGTGGAATGAAGAATGTGACATATTAATGAAAAATCAAAAAGATGCTCTTTTGCGATTTAAACAAAATTCAAATGCAGTAAATTATATTTGCCTACAAAGAGCAATGGCTCTATGTAAAAGACTAATAAAAAAGCGCAAAAAAGAATCTTGGAAGAATTTTTGTACTTCTATAAATAAAAATACTCCAATAACACAAATATGGACAGAGGTTAGAAAGTTAAAAAATATTTATAAAGAACCAGTCAGTAAAGTAGTAGCAGGGGAGTGGACAACAATTTTTATAAACCAAGTCACGCCGCCATGGGTTGCAGAAGAAGAAGAAGCTTATCCTCGTCAAGTAGAAAACATCAATACAATTGAAATGGGCAGTCTACTAAAGAAATTTAGTCTAAAAGAGTTGCAGAACAGTATTAAAAAACACAAAAATACAGCTCCTGGTATGGACAACATTCATTATGTAATGTTATACAACCTTCCATTGTCCTGCAAAATTACTTTGTTGGAAATAATAAATAATATATGGGAAACTACGCAGTATCCAGAAGATTGGAAGAAGTACATTATGATTCCAATGTTGAAACCACAAAAAGATCCAAATTTAGCAGAATCCTACAGAGGTATATCACTGGCTTCCTGTGTTCTAAAAACATTCGAGCGAATGATCAAAACAAGAATGGAATATTGGCTAGAATCCAACCTCAAGCTACCAAAATATCAGTTTGGGTTTAGAAAAGCTCATTCCACAATAGAAAATATTACTCATTTAGTAGCTGACATTAATATTTCGTTCTCTTTAAATCGTTCCACTATAGCGTTATTTATGGATATAGAGGCAGCCTACAATAAAGTAAATCTTGAAATTCTACATCGACAAATGACACGAATTGGATTTAGTTATGAATTCTCTACAAAAATAATAAAATTATACCGGAATCGAATAATTAACTTTAAAGTAAACGAGGAAATTTTAGATACAAGAACAACAAGTCTGGGATTACCTCAGGGCAGCGTTTTAAGTCCTCTATTATACACAATCTACACTTTTGACCTAGAAAGGCTGTCAGACGAATTTAGGGACATTAAGATACTGGAGTATGCGGACGATATATGCATTTACATTGATAATTGTGATCTTGAATCTGGTTACAGTTCTTTAAACCAATTTTTTCTTCAATTTAACGAATGGTGTCATGAGAAAGGCTTAAATATTTCACTAAAAAAATCAAAATCATGTATATTCACACGAAAACGCGCAGTTCCCAACCAGATTGTACTACAAGAGCATAGCTTTCCCGTTACTTCTCACGTAACATACCTAGGAGTAACTATGGATAGAAAATTACTCTGGAAAGAACACATAGAAAGAATATTAAAAAAAGCCGAAAAAGGACTAAATATATTAAGGGCTGTAAGTTCTTACAGCTGGGGAGCCGATCCAGAAATGTCCCTGTTATTATATAGATCATTTATTAGATCAATTCTTGATTACGGAAGCTTTCTATACTCCCAAGCAGCCTCCAGTAACTTAAAAAAGATAGATAATTTAGTAAATAAATGCCTAAGATTGTCCATTGGAGCCTTTAAAAGTACACCAGTTTCAAATCTTTACGTGGAATGCTGCGAAATGCCTTTACAGTTAAGAAGAAAATATCTCTGTAATAAATTTTTGTGGAAAATTTTATCTAAAAATAGTAGTCTAGTTAGTAAACTTCACAACCTATTTATAATGGATTTGACTAATAAGTACTGGAAGAAAAAGGAATCACTTATTTTATGTGAATCATATAAAGACTGTTTAGAATATAAAGACACAATGTATAGAAACGAAATGTTACCAATATACCAAACAAACTTAACTGATGTGCCTGAGTTAGAAATACGATTTCTAAGAGATTATTCCATGTATCCGAATTCGTTGAGAAATATGATGTTTAATTCAGACATAGAAAATTATTTTAAAAATCATCATATCGTATTTACAGACGCATCTAAAAAAGACGATAAAACGTCTTGTGCATTTTGGGACCCTATAGAAAACTATTTCGAGGCAAAAAAACTTCCGAGTGAATTTTCAAGTTATTCAGCTGAGCAAATCGGTATATTAGAAGCCTTAAAATATATAAAAAATAGCTTATTTAGTAAGCAAAATTTTTTAATAATATCAGATTGTAAAAGTATTTTAGATAAACTTAAAAACATATCAACTAATTGTAATATTAATTATCTCTTACTAAATATTTTAGTTAATTTTAAAAACTTGCACGAAGAAGGAAAAATAGTTAAGTTTGTTTGGGTTAAAGCTCACTGTGGGATTATCCATAATGAAAAAGTAGACATGCTCGCCAAGGAAGCATTAGATTCTGATAATTTTGTGAAATATTCGTTCATTCCAGAAGACCTATATACTATTTCCAAAAATATAATTAGGCAGGAATGGATGGATATATATAGTCATTCCACCAAAGGACTTTTTTATAAAAGTATTCAGCCGAAAATTCCTACTAAACCATGGTTCTCTAATGGCATTGTAAAAAAAGATGTAATTAGAATTATTTGTAGAATCAGATTTAATCATTCACTAGCACCTTCACACTTATTTAAATTAAAAATGGTAAATTCCCCAAACTGCGAATGTGGAGAATATAGCACACTAGAACATATGATATTAAATTGTAATAAAAATAGAACGAAGATCAATATGTTTATGGAATTAATTATGAAAATGAAATTTTTAGTAAAACCAATCAATCTTTATGAATTAATAGTGTCTAACAATTTAGAAGTTTATAAGTTGTTATATCAACACATAAGCAGTTTAAATATAAGAATTTGAAGTATTAGTTTATAAATAAAATGTATAGCAAAATTGTACATAATTGGAAAAGATAGAAAAAAAAAAGTAAACAAAAAATAAAAGAAAGATCATTTTAATACAAAAAAAAATATTGGTTAAAAAAGATAAAAAAAAAATAAAAAAAAATAAGACAAAAAAAAAGACCAAAAAATCAATAAACAAAAAAAAAGAATTATGAGCACAATAAAAAAAATATAATAATAAAATAATAAAAAAATATTTCAAAAAAAAACCAAAAAAAAAAAATCAATCACTGGGAGCGACACTGAACAATACGGGAGAAATATAACCATTGGATTCGGAACTAGATATGGAACTGGATAGTATTAGAAAACTGTGTACGAACATTAATATTATGTGATTTGCAAGTTTGCCAATTGTAGAATGTAGAATTTTTTACCATACTGATATTGTTTAAAAACATTAATATTATTGATATAAAATGTTAATAAATTTTATTTTTTGTTATAAGAATCAAAGGTAAATATGATTAGGCGAATGAAGCCTTAGGTTTCGCAGTCAATATCCCAACCACACACACACATATAATAATACTAAACTAGAACAATAACAGAAAATATTACTAATAAAATTTCAACTAGGTGCAAAGCTCCCAGAAATGTTTAAAATGATCTCCTTTACAGGTAAAAGAAAAATTTTATATTCATCATTGTCTGAATTTTTTGAAGAAAAAAATAGTACGCCACTGAGATATTATGTCAAACTAAAAATCATGTTTGGATTCCTCGTTAAATTTACGACAAAAAATCTTTCTTTCCTTTTTTTTCATACGAGGCGCCGTTTTTATACAAAAAAATAAAACATCTTAACGCTTACCAAGTATTTGAGGTAGTTTCCATATGCATAGAAACTTAGTTCATATACTTTGTAAACGTTAATATGTTTAATTTTTTTGCATAAAAACGGCGCCGCATATGAAAAAAAGGCAAGAAAGATTTTTTGTCGTCAATTGAACGAGGAATTCAAAAATGATTTTTAGTTTGACATACCTCAGTGGCGTACTATTTTTTTCTTCAAAAAATTCAGACCATTACCCGTACGCGCGCCAATGATGAATATAAAATTCTTCTGTTACCTGTAAAGGAAAACATTTCTTGCAGCTTTGCACCTCGTTGAAATGGTATTAGTAATATTTTCTGTTATTGTTCTAGTTTAGTATTATTAAATTCTAAATTGGACAGTTCTTGATGATGTATTAAGAAATGAAAAATATGCGCCAAGATGTTTTATTTTTCTGCATAAAAACGGTGCATCATATGAAAAAAAGGCAAGAAAGGTTTTTTATCATAAATTAGACGTGGAATTTAAAAATAATTTCTAATTTGAAATATCTCAGTGGCGTACTATTTTTTTCTTTAAAATAATTCAGACCATTGCCCGTAGGCGCGCCAATGATGAATACAAAACGCTTAATTGTGTGTCATAAAATTCGTAATAACTACCTCCTAAAACTCACCAAATTTCATTTTCATAGCTCAACTGGTCTTAGAGCAATAAATAAATTGGCAGTTTGAAATAAACATTTCAACACCCCGTATCTCCGAAACTAAGCATTTGCGGACATATGTTTATAGAGCAAACTGGCATTAATTTTTCATGTAGAATTAGCCCTTAAAATTTTTCATACTTATTTACTAACACCCTGTATAATAATTGCATATCATATCAATATTGTGGAGCAACATATAATTTTTATTCTTCAATGACAGTAGATATGACATGTACGTCAATTTGACAATTTCAATTGACAATATGAATTATTTAAAAAAGTTGCAATATTTCTCCGCTATTCGCGCAGGATCGTTTCTCAATTCCCTTCGAAGTACTTGCACACCGCGAATATGGCTGTGAGACCTGGACATTAAAACAGTATGACGTCAACAAATTGAATTCAATCGAAATGTGGATGTACCGCCGAATGCAAAGAATAAACTGGTCCAGCAGAACTACGAATGAAGAAGTACTGAAAAGAATGAGCACACGTCCTCATCTGGTCAATACAATCAAAATTAGAAATACGTCATTTCTAGAACACATAAAGCGCCATACGGAATTTGAGCAGCTCCAGGTAATATTAGAAGGCAAGATCGAAAGTAAAATGGGTATAGGAAGAAAGAAAAAATTTTGGCTACGAAACATCAGAGATTGGACCCACACAACAGGAAATGACTTAATTCATTAAGCCCAGAACAGAAAGAACTTTGCAATATTGATCGCCATCCTCAATAGAAAAAGCACTTAAGAGGAGGAGTCCTGAACTCTACATTTGCAGGGGAAAAATTTACTGCAAAGCTTGTAGTAACATTTGAAGTATAATTTATAAACTTTTCATATAAACTGGACTTTAAACAAGTTTTAGAATGTGTAGATTTCAAATATTTTTTTTTCGTAAAAGTTGCTTATTTTGCTACTTTATGCAAATTTTTGTGCTTATTTTGACCTTTGTGTTATACTTATAATCTAGGGCAATCAATGAGGGTTTTTGGCTCCTAATTCCATCCTACTACATCGATTTACTTGATATTTTCTCAGTAAGTAGCGAATAGCTCAAGAAACAAAGTCTACCCTATGCCGATGTGCGCTTTTATCTTGGGGGTGGTTCTCACCCCTTCTCGGGGGTGAAAAATGTTTTGGTTAAAATAGCCACGGAAGAGGCTAGAGAACCTACTTTTAAGCAAAAACTGTTCTATAATTATTTTTTGAATACTTTTTGAGTTATTCGTGGTTGAAAATTGGCCATTTTCATTGAAAAATGACACCTTTCGGACAGATTTTTGCGAATACCTTAAAAACTATGCATCTAACAAAAAAACTATACAAAATATTTCTGTAGGTTATAAAAAAAAACAAAGAGATTCGTTCCTTCATAAATATTCTAGTTAAAATACAAAGAGGGATATGGTAGGTAAGAAGAGTTTGATTTTCTGCTGCATGCTCAAATCGGTGTATTCAACTTGAAATAACAGAGAAACTGTCGATTTTAGGTGTATAATATTTACTAATAACTTTTGTAGCGCTTAAAAAGACCTTTAAAATAAGCAATACTACATGTCGATTACATTCAAACTAAGCGAGATATTCTGCAAAAATATTGATGACTAATGTATTTTAAGAAGAAATTAGAAGTATATATTTAACCCCTTATCCATCAGAATTTAAATACATCGTTTTCCTTCTACAATACTTTTTTACTATAGTGTTATTTCTATGTTCAAAAAGTTGGACTGGATTAAAATGAATGGTTTTTGAAAAAAAAAATAAGATCAAATTATAGAGCGCATTTTTAAATTTTCTTCAAAATCTTACTTTTCCTCCATGTAACTCGAAAAAGATAAGAGATACGAAAAAAAGATACCACACAAAAATGTAGGGCTTCTTCAGAAAAAAATTTCCTTTTTATTTTTTATTACTATATCTCTTATCATTTTTAAGTTACATGGAGAAAAATGAAGATTTTTAAGAAAATTTAAAAATGCGCTCTATAATTTGATCTTTTTTTTTTCAAAAACCATTCTTTTTAAACCGGTCCAACTTTTTGAACATACAAATAACACTATAATAAAAGGTATTGTGGAAGGAAAACGATGCATTTACATTTTGGTGGATGGGGGTTAAAATTACTTCTCATTTTTTCTTAAAATACATTAGTTATCAATTTTGTTTGCAGCATATCTCGCTTAGCTTTAATGTAATGGGCCTTTAATATAGCTAATTTTAAAGGTCTTTTCAAGTACTAAAAAAGGTATTAGTAGCATTATACACCTAAAATCGACCGTTTCTCTGTTATTTCAAGTTGAATACACCAATTTGAGAATGTACAAAAAACAAACTATTTTCACCTACCATATTATCTCTCTTTGTATTATAACTAGAAGATTTATGAAGGCAAGTGTCTCTTTATTTTTTTGTAACCTACAAAAATATTTATTAGTTAGAAGCATAGTTTTTAAGGTATTCGCAAAAAACCGTTCGAAAAAGTATTATGTTTCAATGAAAATGGCCAATTTACAACCTCGAATATCTCAAAAAGTAGGTATTGAGTTTTCAAAAAAAAATTATAGAACAGTTTTTGCTTAGAATTATTCTCTCTAGCGAATTCCGTGGTAATTTTAACCAAAAAAATTTTCCACCCCTAAGAAGGGGTGGGAACCACCCCAAGATAAAAGCACACATTGGCATAGCTTTGAATTACTAGATAAGTAGAGGCTAGGCCCAAAATTTCATTAAAACTCATGCAGTAGGATAGAATTCGGAGGTAATATCCTATTCTTGCTTCCATTGACTGGTGTAATCCGAAATTTAATGAAAACTCAGCCACATTTAATGAAACCCTTAAAATAAATACAAAATAGGCAATTTTCAAACGTATTTATTACATTTAGACCCACCAATCAGTTTATCAGCAATTGATCTCTTGCTCTTCATTTCTAGGCTGTTTTTCCACAACCACATTCTAAAAATAATGATATTGTCAATATTACTACAGTATACAAACAACACTCTATTAACGAACTGTTCCCGACTAAAACGCTTATCTTAGTAAAACGACATCCGGGGTTTGTCCAGAGATCAAACATCTCCGCATTTATAGCGTTCTACAATATATGTTATCGCAACTATAAATGATCCTACCTGCAGTCTTTTTTCCAAGTGTGGGCCACCTCGTGTAGCATATGACTCCTTCCACGCTCCAATAATATCTTTGCTGGTATTCGTACTATCTTATTGAGCACCCTATCCATAGTTTCTATCTCTTCAATTATAACTGATTCTCCCCTAGGTGACAAGTCAGGAGTTTTTCTAGGAGTGATCTGTAACAAGAATAAGGGCTTCTAGTTGTGGATGAAAGAAACTGATAAAAGCGATATGCAACATGTCAGGATAAGTTGGAACAGATAATGGATTCTCTACCCCTAAAATTGTTCGTCGATAATAAGCAGATTGTAGAGAAAGGGCCATTAAAGACAATAACAATAACAAGGAAGTTCAGATTGGTCAATGCCCGTATCTTTACTATTAAGGACTATAGAACTATAAAACTGTTGGTGGTAACCTATATTATTTATCTATGGTAACCTATTGGAGGAACGCTGGAAGGCAGAAGACCAAGAGGAAGATCTCCAACACCTATTTTTAATTTCTATGTTATTTATTTTATCTCTTCTTGTTACGCTGCAGCCTCTCCTTAGGACTTACATCTCTGTTGCTCTTATTTTGTTTTTGATTTTCTTATTTATTATCCCATTTTCACACCCATAACTCAGGATACTTCTTGTAATGATGTTATATATCCTTTTTGTTTTATACCGATGTACTTATCCCGCAGTACCGGGTTCAATTTTCGTATGGAGTCTCTTGTTTGTCCAAGTCTATTTTTTATATCTTCTTCAGTTGTTCCTTTGTTAAGATATTATGAAACCTAAATACTTGCACTTGTCTGTTCCTTTGATTTGCTTACCTTCGTCTATTTCCAGCCCTTTTATTTCTGTATTTTCCGTTGTTAGGTATTCAATTTTCTTTAGGTTTACTTCCATTCCATTTCCTGTTCCAGTTTTCTTCATCTTGTGCGATTATTATTTTGTCGTCAGCAAAACGTAGGGTATGTAGGTATTCGATTCTTACTGGTACACCCATTCCTTCGCACTTTCTTTTTCATGGTTTCAGGTTTTTTCAGGAATATTTTGAACAGGGTAGAGGGTAGGGGATGTGGAACAGCCCTGTAGCAGTCCCTTTGTCATCTTAAATGGAATGCGTATTCTATTGCTAGTTGGAATTTTAAAAATAGAACATATTTTGGCCGTATTAATTTTATAAACAACACACCCCCTCCTCGACTAGCGTCAAAACCACCAACTGGGCAGATTTCCAATACTACCTAGAAGAAAACATTAATCTTAATTTGCGAATCAAATCTCCACACGAGATAGATAAAGCAGCTCAATATTTCACCATCCTTGTGCAAGAAGCGGCATGGCAATCTACACCACGAACTGAACGCAGACCGACACAAGACACATACAGCTAATGTTCCCCTACACATTCGACAACTCATTGCTGAAAAACGTCGTGCGAGAAAAAACTGGCAAAGATCTAGAAACAACATAGATCAACATATATACAATAGACTACGTAGACAACTTGGAGTAGCCATCAAAGCTGCAAACAACGAAACCTTCGAACATTACATTACAAACCTTACAGCAAATGATCAGACGCTATGGAAGGCGACTAAGAAGCTCAAAAAACTATACACAACTATTCCTCCCCTCCATAAACCAAATGGTGAATGGCTCGTTCCAACAAAGAAAAAGCGGACATCTTTGCTGAACATCTTACGAGTGTATTTCAAACTGAGCCACCAGACCCTGATGAAGAAGTGGAAGAACTAATTAGCGCAGCATGTCAAATGTCCCTTCCAAACAAAAGTTTTACTCCTATAGAAGTCAAGAACGAAATAACCAAACTCAACTCACGAAAGACTTCAGGTTATGACTTAATCTCGGCATAAGTACTAAAACAACTTCCTCGTAAGGCCAATATTATGCTAACAGTAATATTTAATCGCATGCTAAGCTTATCATACTTTCCAAAAATATGGACATTTGCAGAAATCATAATGATCCTTAAGCCAGGCAAAGCGCCCAATGAAGTAACATCTTATCGACCCATCAGCCTACTCCCAATCGTTAGCAAAGTTTTTGAAAGATTGCTGCTACAAAGAATATACGCAGATCATGAATTCCTAACATTACTACCAGAACATCAGTTTGGTTTTCGGGAAAATCACTCTACTACACAACAAGTCCATCGAATAGTAAATGAAATATCAAAAACTCTCGAAGAAAGGAAATACTGCAACGCTGTATTTCTAGATATCTCACAAGCGTTTGACAAAGTTTAGCACAGAGGTCTGCTTTACAAAGTAAAATTATAGTCCTGTCGCCAAGGGGGGTAACAACGGCCTCCTGTATTCAGATGGACTTACCCAAGTTTTTTTTTATGTATTTTGACCTGTAGAACACGAATTTTTTGGGTAACAGTTGATCCGGATGTCGATAAGATTGTTATAAACCAAGAAGTTGAGGAATCACATAACAGCGATTTCTCGCAAAACAAAACATTTTTTTTGTATTTTTTGGGCCATTCTAACCAAAAAATGTCCCTACAATTTTTTTCTTAGGATGCATAGTTTTCGAGATAAACGCTTTTAAACTTTCAAAAAATCGAAAAATTGCAATTTTTGAACCCGAATAACTTTTGATTAAAAAATAAAATAGCAATTCTGCTTACCGCCTTTAAAAGTTTAAGTAAAATTTTATCTGTTTTGACAATTTGCATTGCTAAAAATTTATTTTTTGATTGTTAAAAAAAGCTATAAACACATAGTGTTTCCCGTGCCTAATACATGCGTTTTAATGCATGCTACGTAGAAATAGCGCCGCTTGCACTTTTACCTAATCTACCTACTCATTCGATTTTAAATGAGAAATCATTGAAAACATATATCACTCAAGCACTAGGTGTTTATAGCTTTGTTTTAACAATAAAATAATAAATTTTTAGCAATACAAATAATTAAAACCGATATAATTTGACTTGAACTTTCAAATGCGGTAAGCAGAATTGCTATTTTATTTTTTAATCAAAAGTTATTCGGGTTCAAAAATTGCAATTTTTCGATTTTTTGAAAGTTCAACCGCGTTTATCTCGATAACTATGCATCCTACGAAAAAATTTGTAGGAACATTTTTTGGTTAGAAAGGCCCAAAAAATACAAAAAAATGTTTTCTTTTGCAAGAAATCGCTGTTATGTGATTCCTCAACTTCTTGGTTTATAACAATCTTATCGACATCCGGATCAACTGTTACCCAAAAAATTCGTGTTCTACAGGTCAAATACATAAAAAAATCTTGGGTAAGTCCATCTGAATACAGGAGGCCGTTGTACCCCCCCTGGCGACAGGACTATTAGCACTATCTAGTAACTATTTCCTCCTAATCAAATCCTACTTATCAAATAGATATTTCTCTGTAAAATTCCAAGACCAACAATCCAGCCTCTGTCCTATTAACTCCGGAGTTCCGCAAGGTAGTGTTCTCGGGCCGCTGCTTTCTCACTCTACACAGCCGATATACCAGAGTCTCATAATACTACGATCGCTTCCTTTGTTGATGACGTAGCAATACTAGCTGTAAATGAAGATCCCATACAAGCCTCACAAGACCTGCAACACTATCTGGACATACTCAGTGAATGGTACACAAAATGGCGAACAAAAGTAAACAAAACAAAATCATCTCAAATAACGTTTATCAACCGCCACAACACATGCCCACCTGTAAGAATGGAAAATGTACAAATACCAACAGTAACAGACGCTAAATACCTTGACCAACGTCTTACTTGGCAGAAACATATCCAGACCAAAAGAAGACAGCTAGACCTGAAATTCCGGCAAATGTATTGGCTCCTTGGGCGCAGATCAAAACTCAACATCCAAACCAAAATTCTTCTGTACAAAGCAATACTCAAACCTATTTGGTACCACGGACTACACCTCTGGGGCTGTGCAAAGTCAACATCACTGAATATCATCCAAAGATTTCAGTCTAAAGTTATAAGATCAATAGTGGATGCACCATGGTACGTAACTAATCAAACAGTTCACGAAGACTTAAATATACCTTTCATCAGAGAAGAAATCCATCGAGCCATGGAGTCACAAATTGAGCGTACCATTCACCATGACAATGAGTTAGTAAGGGAATTATTCCATAATGGCCCTGCCACAAGAAGACTAGATAGAACCTGGCCTCAGGACCTATTTTAAAACTTAAACATAAATAGAATAAGATGAGACATCATTGGAAGTCTCTTCTTCATGCCCAAAAACATGGAACAAATTTACTTAATACTCTTTTAATGATGTAGATTGTAAATAAACATAATTACATAAAAAAATTAACTTTTCATTTACCTACCTCATTCTCCTCTGAGCTAACACTTTTGGTATCATCCATCTGTCCTGAATATGATTTGGTGTCACGTAAATTTAACTGTTCATTAAAACTAATTCCAAGACTGGTTGTCGAACGTGATCTTCTGAGAGGAGTCGATTTTTGTTTCGGATTAAATTTTTTTTGCGACATTTCTTATTGTCAATGTCTATATGACTTTCGGAAGGAAAATGAGGAATTAAGTTAAGATGGGAGGATTGACTTAAGTTAGTTTATCATCATTGGCTCTAAAACCGATAGGGGTCTTGGTCTTTTCTAGGATCAGTTTCACTTCCTTCCTATCATTCGCCTTGGTTTTCCCGTTTCGTACTCTTAATACACTTCCACCTGGTCCTCAAGTCGTGCTCTGGACCTGCTTATTCTCATCACTACATTCTTCTTCTTAAAGTTCCATCTCCTATCGGAGGTTGGATATCATAATGGCTATGGTCACTTTGTTGGCTGGTGCTCTGAACAGTTGTAATGAACTACAGTTAAACCATTCTCTAAGGTTCCTCAGCCAGGAGATGCGTCTTCTTTCTATGCTTCTTCTTCTTTGGATCCTTCCTTGCATAATAACTCTCAGCAACTCACATTCTTCTCCTCTGGTAATGTGACCCAAATATTCCAGTTTTCTTGTTTTTATACTGTTCATAATTTCTAACTCCTTATTTAAACGTCGTAGCACTTCAACATTGGTAATCCTTTGAACCCACTGAATTTTCAATATTCTTCTGTAACACCACATTTCAAACGTTTCTATTTTTCTTATGTGTTGTCTCTTCAATGTCCAAGCTTCCATTCAGTATAGTAATATAGAAAATATGTAGCATCTTACAGCCCTCAATCTGAGAGGCAACTGAAGGTCTTTGTTTGTAAGCAGTGTCTTCATTTTTATAAATGGTTGCCTTGTAGTTTCAATTCGGACTTTAATTTCTTGGATTTGGTCATTTTTGTCATCAACCCAGGTTCCCAGATATTTGTATGTTTTTACTTTTTCTATTTGGGTTTGCTCTAGTATTAACCTTTCATTTCCATGTTGTGTTTTTGAGACAATCATAAATTTAGTTTTTTTCTTGTTTATTTTGCGTAAGTCCAACAAAGAATTTTCTGAGTAAAGACATAGAGAAGGTAAGTCACGTCATAAGTATTTTATATATTTTGTATTGACTATGTTTTTGTTTAATTTTTGTTTGAGCTATCTTTTCTTGAATGTTTTTATTTTAGTATATTTTTGGTTCCCATAAGGAAACCAGTGCCACCCAATATTTTATTTTTTTTTATTTGATATTCTTATTTGTTTTTTCTATTTTTTTATTTCTAAGCTAATAAGAGAATATTTGTAACACCCCGTTAAGAACTACCTGAGCAACCGAGGACTTGTTCTTCAAATTGTGTAACACGTTACATCCCCTTATATGACATATCAACGTCTTGTCAAATTCTATTTTCCATTATTCCTACAGGGTGATCTTCGTCGTTACAGTGTATGTACTTCTCCAGGAAATGTCCTAGACTAGAATAGGGTGAAAACATACTCTATACAGATCAGATACTTATCAGATTCTAAAAATAGCATTAGATTTGTTTGTACCTATTAGAAGATACAAACCATCTGTATATCCTCGTTGGTTCTCATCTGGACTTAAAAAGTTGATATCTTGTAAGAAGGCAGCTCATGCTAAGTTTAAAAATACTAACTCAGCTGGTGATTATTCAAACTTTTCTAATCTTCGAGCTCAGTGTAAAACTTTGACAAGAACATGTTATGATAATTATATTTCTAGTACTGATCTGAAGGTTAGTGAAAATACAAAATACTTCTGGAATCACATTAACTCATTGAAACAAGATCATGGTATCCCCAATAAAATGCATTATAATGGTACAATTGCTGAAAGTGGTACAGACATTAGTAATTTATTTGCTACTCATTTCTCTAGTGTTTATAAAAATGATAATACAGATGTGTCAAATATGCAATACGATATTTTTAGGCAGCCTGACATTCCATTTATACAATTTTTCCTAAGCGAAGTTTATGAAGGAATTAGCTCTTTAAAAGGTAAACTGGTTAGTGGTCCGGATGGTATCTTTGTTGTAAATGTAGTCTTTCCAAACCACTAAATTATTTATTTAATTCTTCGTTAAAATTACAACAATTTCCTGTTAAATGGCGGGATAGATTTATTACCCCTGTATTCAAAAATGGTCTGTAAAATGATATTGCTAATTATCGTCCCGTAGTATTACTTTCTGCAATACCTAAATTATTTGAACTGTTGTTATATAAACCCTTGTCATGGTATTGTAAAAATATTATGATCGAACAACAGCATGGTTTTACGTGTGGGAAGTCTACCAACCTTAATGCTTTATCAACATTGTATCACTTCTGCCTTTGAAAAGAGGTGCCAAGTTGATTCGATTTACACTGACTTTTACAGTGAACCACGATTCACTCTTACAAAAACTCGTTAAATCGGATTTCCACACTATTTAGTGAATTGGTTGGAAAGTTACCTATAATGCAGGATTCAGTATGTGAAAATAAAAAATTTTACTTCGATTCCTATAAACGCAAGTTCTGGCGTCCCACAGGGATCACATTTGGGACCCTTACTATTTAATATTTTCATTAACGATGTAGCTTCATGTTTTAAATATTGTAAGTTTTTATTATTTGCTGATGACCTGAAATTATTTATGGAAATTTCTGAATTATCTGACTGTTTCAAGTTACAAGATGATTTAAATTACTTTATTAATTGGGCTACCAATAATGCCATGTCTTTAAATCCACGCAAATGTTTTACAATAACTTTCTCGAGATCAACAAATCCTGTAAATTTTGTTTATAATATTGATTCTGTTCCTTTAGAGAAAATAAGTGAAATCAAGGATCTAGGAGTAATTTTTGACAGTTCTTTGACATTTGTCTCACACTTAAGATCTATTACTAGTAGAGCTTTGAAAACTTTAGGATTTATAACTAGAAACTCTAGAGAATTTTCTGTTTCTACATTCAGGACTTTGTATTTATCTTTAGTACGCAGCATCCTATTGTATGTTGCACCAGTGTGGTCACCTCATTATCGATCACATATTTTATCTTTAGAAGCAGTCCCGAATAGGTTTTTGAGAACTTGTTGGTGGAGATTACATATGCCTCAATTTTCTTCTTATCAGAGAATGAATAATCATTTAAAATTGTTATCTATTGAAAAAACTTTAATTTTTAATGATCTTTTATTTCTTCATAATATCTTGGAGGGTAATATAACTTGCCCGGATTTGTTGGAGCTAATCAACTTTAAATTAAACACTATAAAAATTAGAGATAAACCATTATTCTCAATTAGCTTTCATTATACCAACTACGGACATAATAGTCCTATACCTAGATTTCATAGACTGGGTAATGAAATTAATAAAATTACAGATCTGCTGGGAGTTAGTCAAACCAGGTTTAAGAACCAACTGAGGGAGTATTTAATGTAATTTGATATTGTGATATATTTATTTGTTAGGAACCAACTGAGGGAGTATTTATGTAATTTATGTAATTTTTGTATTTTATATATTTTATGTAGGTAATATGTTATTGATATATTTACTTGTTAGTAGGTTAGTGTTAAAAATGTCTATATATCTTTATAATGTAAAAAGGAGATTTTCTGTTAAATAAATAAATATACATGGTCCGCATGCTACTCGATTTTTTAAGGTTCTTATTGTATCGACTTCTTGTTATTTCATTGTCTCCAACTACATATATATTTTTGTAATGGTGTTCGTGATTTGTGGTTTTGTTTCAGTCAGAAGTTGTGAGTACTATTATTATTTTGGAACAATGAAATTCAGAAACACTGCAACGAGCATCTGTAAGTTACCTACATTTGGCATAAGTAAAAAAATACAACTCTTTCTTGTTACCGACTTGACTTGATTTTTTTAAGATGCTCACGATATTTCTCTTGTTTTCGTTTTTTTATTCATTTCACTATAAAATACTTCCGTATTTGTTGGTACCACATGGTTAAAAATGAACACACTTGTCCTATATCACATTTTAATTTAAAATATAACAAACAATATATACACATTCACTGAAAACTTCTACTGACATGTCTCCACGTACTCCAACGGTTGATCCCCTCTTGCCTTGGAAGTTTCTCCACACTCGAACCTCTTAAAATCGATCACTTCCATATCGTTATCTCTAAGAACCTCGTCCACGGTCACGGTATCATCTAGAAGGTAGTCTTGGTGGATGAGACAAGTCTCTTCCTCTTTGTTTGTGGAAGGTTTGTCGTCGTCAGAACCGATTTTTGTGGGGCACATACCGACAATATGTTGACAGAGGCCTGAAAGTTTACACAGTTAAACATAAAGACTTATGGTAAGTTTATTCAAAGAAAAAGGACCCCAAAACGAATATCCGTGCCATAATAGGATGATTGCCATAAGAGAAGCAATTATTTGTTCAGGATTTCCATTTTCACAAAAAGTGCAGGAGCTGAATTTTTGAAAATAAAACTAAAAGAAAATAAGTTATCAATCGAAGTAGCACAGAAAACGATAATAAATAATATCGTTCCCATACGATCAGATTGACAACAGGTGGAATACTTTCTTGGGTTACAACCTCCCGAGATTTTCAAAAATTATAAATCATACAGGATGCCGAGGAAATTAAGATGAGGGAATTTTAAATAATTCACGTCCCATCTGCTCAGCGTGGTAGAAGTTCAAACAAGAAAGATTCCTTAGTACTCAACAAAAGAGTAAATGAATTAAAAATGTATAAACATTATTGTAAAAATGTATAAACATAACATTATTGTTATTTTCATAATATTTTTCAAATATTAATAATATTGCTATTATGATTGAAAAACTACTTCATCTTTCAATTGCCAGATGACGCTAGTCACCTAGTCCATTCACGTCAGTTGCGGTGTGGGGGATAAACTCTCGGTGTTGATCACTTGAAGTATGGAGTAGCAGGTCTACGTTCTCTCCGATGAGACTCCAACAAGAGTCGAAAATCGTCGATTCAGAGTGCTGGACTGCGCTCCGTATTCTAAGTGAAAAATAAGATTGTTTTGCCTTCGCATTGCAACTGAATAAAAATGGAATTTTTATTTTATTTTTACTTTCAATTTCTTTGCAATACGAAAATGCAACAGCTGCATAATACTCTGGTTAAATCGGAGAGTGCAGGAAGAGTCTATACCGGTTTCGGGGGTTGTTTCCCCCTCATCAGTAGTCCCATATCCTCTTCTCTCCGATTTCCCCAGGTACCATGCTTTGGGCCTTTCCGAATTGCAAAGAAAGAAATTTCACGGATGAACTAGAGCCATCTACCGAAAAACAAAATAAGTTATCAATCGAAATAGCACAGAAAACGGTAATAAATAATATCGTTCCCATACCACCAGATTGACAACAGGTGGAATACTTTCTTTGGTTACAAGATGGAAATTAAGAAGGAACTTAAGACATCTTAATTTCCTCGACATCCTGTATGATTTATAATTTTTGAAAATCTCGGGAGGTTGTAACCAAAGAAAGTATTCCACCTGTTGTCAATCTGATGGTATGGGAGCTCTAGTTCATCCGTGACATTTCGTTCTTTGCAATTCGGAAAGGCCCAAAGGATGGTACCTGGGGAAATCGGAGAGAAGAGGATATGGGACTACTGATGAGGAGGAAAAAACCTCCGAAACCGGTATAGAATCTTCCTGCACTCTCCGATTTAACCAGAGTATTATGCAGCTGCTGCATTTTCGTGTTGCAAAGAAATTGAAAATGTTTATACATTTTTAAAACTAAAAGATTTTAAAACGTAGGTAATGTAGGTAGGTAGCTATATTTTTACATTGTATGATGCTACAATGGCATTAGAAATTCACTGGGAACGATGTAAGACCTGTTCGCTGTAAATGTACTTGTGTAAAAGTACATGGATGTTAATCAGCCAGTATATACTTGTTTCTTGGATCACAACAAAGCCTTCGATAAGGTAAGACATAACCTTATCGAATTATTCATTGGAAAAACTTAAACATGAGAGACATCAGCATCATTAGTGCTATTTATTATAATCAGATCGCTGACACGGGAGGCCCTTTTTGCTGTGCAAGTGCTATTTCAGAGATGCAGGGATGTAAATTGTGATATATACGTATGCTTTACAGATTACCAGAAAGCATTTGACAGAGTAAAACATGACATATTAATAACTCTAATGCAAGAAATTGGAATTGACAACAAAGATCTAAGAATTATTATCAGAAACATTTATTACAATCAAACGGCCAAAATCAAAATAGAAGACCAGTTAACTGATAAAATTGCAATAGAACGAGGAGTACGACAGGGCTGTATTTATCTCCACTACTATTCAATATTTACTCTGAATGGGTATTTAACCCTTAAACGCCCAAGGGTGGGTAAAAAATGTCCACCTAATGCCTATTCCCTTCTAACATATTTATTACGTGTTTAAAATTTTTTTAAAAATTATTTATTGTTAAAAAGACAGCCCTTTATCGAATGTTAATTTGGTTCTACCGATATTTTTGAAAACAAAAGTAGCATCTTGAGTTGAATATGGGTGGGCATAAAAAGTACACCCTTGGTAAAACTTGTTACTAAAGATTTCTCTATAATTTCTCATTGGCAGGAAGATAATTCATATAGTTATCGACGTATAATTACATAATCTACATAATTATCCGCCAACGAGGAGGTTGAAAGGAAGAATGTGGTGAAAATCGACAAATCTGAATTGCTGGCTTTTACTGGTGTGTTAATTTTGATGTACATTGTAATTTTGTTGTAAAGTTTGTAAATTGTTTATATTAATATTTTAGAAGATGCTGTGTTTATTAAGCATAAGATTCTTAAGTTTAATCCATTTCTAACAACTCACAATAAATATATTAGCTATTTTCGAGGTGGACATTTTTTACCCACCCTTGGGCGTACATGGAACCTAAGAAAGGTTGGGCGTTTAAGGGTTAAGGAAGCTTTAGACGGTTGTGCGAAAGGAGTATTAATAAATGGTGAATGGTTGAATAACATTAGATATGCAGATGACACCATAGTTTTTGCCGATAATCTGAATGATTTACAGATATGTATTAACAAATCGTATGACAGAAGCCAGCAACAGATACGGACTAGCCCTTAACATAAAGAAGACCAAATTTATGACAATTAGTAAAAAAACAATACTAAACGCTCAACTTACAATCAACCTACAGAATATCGAAAGAGTTGAGCAATATACATATCTGGGTACGAATTTAAATAGCCAATGGGACCGCTCAACAGAAATTAAACAGCGAATAATAAAAGCGAAAGCAGCATACGTTAGAATGAGACCCATTTTTAACAGTCGAGACATATCATTAAAAACAAAATACCGTCTGTTGTAATGCTACATATTCACAGTTCTGCTCTACGGAATGGAAGCGTGGACACTAACTGTTGCATCTATGAATCGGCTCGAAGCTTTCGAAATGTGGTGTTATAGGCGCATCTTACGTATATCCTGGGCTCACAGAATTACTCATGTGGAAGTCCTGCGTAGAATGGGGAAAGAGTGTGAAATTCTCATAACCATTAAAACAAAAAAATTAGAATATCTAGGACATGTAATGAGAAATCAAGAACGTTACGGCCTTCTCCAACTGATTCTCCAAGGGAAGGTAAATGGTAAAAGAGGAACGGGAAGAAGACGCTTTTCCTGGCTTTAAATTTTTCGAAAGTGGTATAACACGACTACCACTGAGTTACAAACTGAAAAAAGTATTCTGTAGCAGGGACATTATAATTTTTTTAACGATAAGAGTTCTGAGCAGGGTTGCCAGGTCAGTGTTTACTTTTTCAGTAGTTTTGCTTTCAAAAATCAGTAGAAATCAGTAGATGCTTTTGAGTGTAAATACAGTTAAAATTGTGTTATTGGTCACCTGTCAAAATCGGCCACCTGTACTTACGGCCAGTTTCAAAATTCTCAAAACCAATTATATGAAGATTTCCTTATTAGCCTAATAAAATAAAAAAAAGTCAAAATGTAAATTCGTACAGGTTAAAACAAATTTTATATCAAAGTTTAGGTGGGTACAAAAGATATTTTCAAGAAAGTATCCAAATCATACAAGGGGATCATTGTTTAAATAATTAAAAAGGGGTCATTTTTGCAAAAAAAATACTTTTTTAACTGCTGAGGTCATTCACTTATCATTGAAGGTCTATGGGATTTTTTTCTACAAAGCTGAAGGGTAAATCTTTCACATAAGACTTACTAAATTAAATTTGACCCCCTATTTATTTAAATAATTGTATATAAAACTTAAAAAACAAATTTGCAAATAATTATTTTTAGCGTTTTAAATAAGCACTATAAAATATCTTATTTTACAGACTAAGTTGCGCCATGTTACCAGTATTAAGCAAAAAAAAAAATTGGTCAAAAAATATTTAATATTTTTTGAGATATTGAAGTTGTTTATTAAATGTTACTATATTTTCAATTGCAAAAACGCGGTTGTTGCCAAAGAAATATTCACCTGCTTAAGATCTCATGATTTTTATTTTTATGTATATTGTCGATAATTGTATGGATACATTCAAATTTCAATTAAACTCCCCACTAAAATGGCATTTGAAAATCATACAAATTTGTTTATAATTTGTTTTTTTAATAACGTCGCGGGGATTAAGTATTTTAAAATGCCGTTTCGATAATTGGGTTCCTGGGAATTTTTTACTAATTAACACAATTTTTTTGTCGTTTTTTCTTCTTCTTTTTTTCCTTGGAGTTATATTACTACGGGCTCTTTTAGGGTTAAATTTTATTAAGAATGTTGAGTCTAAGAGATCTAGATTGTAGACCTAAAAATATTAAGATTTAACTAAAATCTCTTAAATAAAATGTGGCTACTTACTGAGTTACGGGGTGTTTTATATAAAAATTTAAAAATTATTGTTACCAAGTACTTTAAAACTATTTAACGTATCCTTATCATACTTGGCAGAAAGTGTGGCTATTATACACCCTACTAAATTGTGATTAATGAACGTTTCTAGCTGGTGCCAGAGGCGTACGACAGGGGATAGTGAATGATTGACCCTTCCCAAATTCTACGCCACAGAGTGAATTACTATTTTAACGAAATTTTTCGTTTCTCCAATACTTTGTATGTAAATAACTTTATTGGTATCGATAAAGTCGTCAGTTTGAGAGATATTGGAAGTTTAAAATGAATGAATGAATGAATCAAAATAACTATGCCGTTTCATTTTTAACGTCCAATATCTCGAAAACTAATGGCTTAATCGTTACCAGTAAAGAGTATATTATTTACATATAAAATATTGGAGAATCCAAAAATTTCGCTAAAATAGTAATTCCCTCGGTGGCGTAGAATTTGGAAAGGGTCAACCATTAACTATCCCCTGTCGTACGCCTCTGGTAGTAGCTAGAAACTTTTATTTGTCACAATTTAGTAGACTGTATAGTACCCACACTTTCAGTGTAGTATGATAAGGATGCGTCAAATAGTTTGAAAGTACCTGGTAAAAATAATTTTTAATTTTTAAATTAAACACCCTGTAACTCAGTAACCAGCCACATTTTATTTAAGTGATTTTAGACCAATCTTAATATTTTTAGGTCTAGAATCTATAACTTAGAGATTCGACATTCTTAATGAAACTTAACCCTAAAAGGGCCCGTAGTAATATAACTCCATGAAAAAAAAAGAAGAGGAAAAAAGACAAAAAAATTTGTTAATTAGTGAAAAATTCCCAGAAACCCAATTATCGAAACGGCATTTCAAAATATTTAATCCCCGCGACGTTATTAAAAAAAAAATTATAAACAAATTTGAATAATTTTCAAATGTCATTTTAGGGGGAAGTTTAATTGAAATTTGAATTTATCAATACATTTATCGAAAATATACATAAAAATAAAACTAATAAGATTTAATACAGGTGAATATTTCTTTGGCAACAACCGCGTTTTTGCAATTGAAAATAGAGTAACATTTAATAAACAAATTTAATATCTCAAAAAATATTAAATATTTTTGGACTAATTTTTTTTTTTTTTAATACTGATAACATAGTGCAACTTCTCCTGTAAAACAAGATATTTTATAGTGCTTATTTAAAACGCTAAAAATAATTTTTTGAAAATTTGTTTTTAAAGTTTCATGTATAATTATTTAAATAAATAGGGGGTCAAATTTAATTTAGTAAGTTATATGTGAAAGATTAACCCTTCAACTTTGCAGAAAATAATCCTATAGACCTTCATTAGTAATTGAATGACCTCAGGAGTTAAAAAAGTAATTTTGTTGCAAAAATGACCCCTTTTTAAGTATTTAAAGAATGATCCCCTTGTGTGATTTGGATACTTTCTTGAAAATATCTTTTGTACCCACCTAAACTTTGATATAAAATTTGTTTCAACCTGTACGAATTTACATTTTGTTTTACATGTAGTGAAATTTTATTTTACTAGACTATATTTAAATAATCCAATAATACCAGGTCATAATGATGACCATCGGTATTGACGGCCATCTTTATAATACGGACGCTGTCAAATAATCTCGTACATATTTTTAAAGCCCGTTTCATAAAAATTTACCTGTTGATAACGGCCAATATATGTTGATAGATTTCAGTAGGTCAGTAATAATTATTGGAGTTAAAATCAGTATGTCTACTGAAAAATCAGTAGACCTGGTAACCCTGGTTCTGAGATGCTACGTGTCCTCTGTATTATTTTATAGGTTGGAGGCTTGGACATTAAAGAAATATGTTTCGGACAGATTAGAAGCCTTCGAGTTATGGGCCTACAGAAAGATATTAAGAATTGGAAATGAATGAAAATTAAGAATGGGAAAAGATAAAGGGGTTTTAAATACACTTAAAGGTAGAAAACTGCAATATCTGGGACATGTTATGAAGGGCGTGCGTTATAACTTGTTGCAATTAATAATACAGGGTGGGTATCTCTTTAGAGTAGCAGTATCGAAAGTGCGAATTGCCATGATGGTTGTCAACCTTCTTAAAGGAAATGGCACATGAAGAAAACCATGGCGAAAGTTTATATAATTAAAGATATAAAAAAAAATAATATAAAAGGAAGGACTCTCTCCAATAGAAGATACAGAAAAACTGCATATCGAAATTTGTAGTGTATTAACAAGTTCAGCAATAGAAAATTAATTCACAAATATTCACAAAGAAAAGAAGACTATGACAAAAAAGTATATTTAAGTTTTGCTTGTGGCATTGGAATTATAACACAATATATTATGATAAATATTCTTACCCCTACTAACTTCAGATGTAGTTTCATTGTGTTCTAGTGCTTTATAAGCCACTAGTCCTCCTAACCGCCCTAACTGTACATTATTGCTCGTGCTGCCAGATGGATGGGCATAACCTAGAATATAAAATAATAAATAAAAATATTGTGTGTGTACTTTGTACGCACGTAAGAAGTTATACCTCTATTATAATATAATCTAACTTCATATTATGATTTCAACGAAATCAATATATCTACACTCAGATGCAAAAAAATCGATCCACTAAAAATTTGGTCATTTTTGAAGTTTCGAAATTCCTAAACCTGTTGTTCGATTTAAGTGATTTTTTTACCACGTTATAGCCTTATTCATTGACAATATCGATGTAATAATATTGTTGCTGGACAGTCAAACTGTCATTGTATACTGAGTGTACGAATCAACCTGTGTTTTCTTCTCAAAGTTCGCATCACCTTGTGGACTATTCTAGCACTTATAAAATACTGAAATTAAAACCTAACTATAGCCTCAGGTTTTCTTAACATTTTGTCTTTCGATTCATTCGCTTATGTTGGATAATAAAAAAGTTAGGTACTTTAACAACTGGCCATGTTCGTCATCAGTACAGGGTTTTTTGAAATAAGTGCGGCAAACGTTAAGGGGTAATTTTACACATGAAAATAATAACAGTTTGCTTAATAATCATATGTCCGCAAACGCTTCGTTTTCGAGATACGGGATGTTCAATATTTTTTTACAAACTGACAATTTATTTATTGCTTTAAAACCAGTTGAGATATGCAAATCAAATTTGGTGGGTTTTAAGACGTAGTTATTGCACATTTTTTGACATACAATTAAGAATTTTATATTCACCATTAGCGTGCGTACGGGTAATATTATGGGTCATAATATCCGTTTGCGCGACAATGGTGAATATAAAATTCTTAATTGTATGTCAAAAAATGTGCAATAACTACGTCTTAAAACCCACCAAATTTGATTTGCATATCTCAACTGGTTTTAAAGCAATAAATAAATTGTCAGTTTGTAAAAAAATATTGAACATCCCATATCTCGGAAACGAAGCGTTTGCGGACATATGATTATTAAGCAAACTGTTATTATTTTCATGTGTAAAATTACCCCTTAACGTTTGCCGCACTTATTTCAAAAACCCTGTACTGATGACGAACATGGCCAGTTGTTAAAGTACCTAACTTTTTTATTATCCAACATAAGCGAATGAATCGAAAGACAAAATGTTAAGAAAACCTGAGGCTATAGTTGGGTTCTAATTTCAGTATTTTATAAATGCTAGAAAAGTCCACAGGGTGATGCGATGACTGTTTAGCAACAATATATTACAGCGATATTGTCAATGAATAAGGCTATAAGGTTGGTAAACGGTAAAGGTACAAGGGAACAAATCCTGAACAACTCATTGAAAAGTCTAGAGAATTTCAAGTACCTATGATTATATGCTTCGTTGACTATCAAAAGGCATTTGATTGTGTAAACTGGATAAATCTGCGGTCAATTTTAATAGAAATGGGCGAACCAATGCACCTGGTGACACTTATTAAAAATCTGTACCAGTCTAATATAGCGACAGTACGACTAGATCAGAAGTTCTCAAACCAATTCAAGACCGAGAGAGGTGTTAGACAAGGATGCGTGTTGTCACCTGACTTATTTAACATTTATGGTGAACATGTCATGAGGATGGTTTTAGAAGGATGGGACGGTGGAGTAACAGTAGCTGGTAGGAAAATCTCCAATTTAAGATTTGCTGATGACACTACACTTATAGCAGCAAATGAGCAAGAAATGTTTGATCTTCTGCGAAGAGTTGAGTACGAAAGCAATAGAGTTGGTCTGAAAATCAATAAAGCTAAGACAAAAATAATGGTGGTCGACAGATTTGACACTATTCAACTGACTAATAAACAAGGCGAAAACGGCGGGTTCGAAGGGAAAAATATTCCCACGAGATTTTTTTGCATAATCACATTCACGAGACATCCCAGAATAAGGTTCAAGAAGTCGCCCAAGTGAAAAGTGGGCCAATTTTTTTTAACAATTTTTTTTAATCAAATTGCAAGAATCAATATTTTTGGCCCGAACAATTTTTTCTTTAATTTTTTGGACCATTCTGGACAAAAAACGTCTCGTATAATTTTTATCTAAAGTTGATCGTTTTCGACTTCTAAGCAATTTAAAATTGAAAAAAACCAAAAATGGCGATTTTCTAGGCTTAATAACTCGGTTAAAAGTTATTATTATGAAAGTCAATATATGACTAAATCAAAGTTTGAAGCCCCCCTACAAGATCCTGAAGAAATTTTTGTCATTATTTTATTACTAAGCTGTTATTTTTAAGTAAAAATAATAAGCGCCATGCACGTGTGCGGGGCTGTAAATGCTGAGTGCGAGAGAGAAGCTATTCCAGCAGTCCAATTGTGCATCTTACTCGCACTCACATTTACAGCAGCGTCAATACGATACAACCACTCATTGTTATTAATTAAAAATAACAGCTTAGTAGTAAATTAATGACACAGATTTCTTCAGGATCAAGTAACGGCGACTTTAAACTTTGATTTAGTCACTTTCTGACTTTCAAGATAATAATTTTTGACCGAGTTATTAAGCCTTAAAAATGGCCATTTTCGCGTTTTTCAAATTTTAACTTGCTTATAACTCGAAAAAGATCAACTTTAGAGAAAAATTATAAGAGACCTTTTTTGTTCATAATGGTACAAAAAACCTAAAAAAATTAGTCCGGGCCAAAATATTGATTTTTGCAATTTGATTAAAAAAAATGTTAAAAAAAATTTGGTCCACTTTTCTTGTGGGCGACTTCTTGAACCTTATTCTGGGATGTCTCACGAATGTGATTATGCAAAAATATCTCATGGGAATATTTTTCCCAACGAACCCGCCGTTTCCGCCTTGTCTATAACATATTACAGGAATACCAGATAGTAAACACCTTTGTCTATCTCGGGTCTAGTACAACTAACGATGGTAACTGTGAAGCAGAAGTTCGGAGACGTATTAGTATGGCAAAAAATGCGATGAGTCGCCTAACTAAAGTTTGGAAAGACAGATCTATCTCTCAAAATATCAAGATGAGACTTGTGAATGCCCTTGTATTCTCAATATTTCTATACGGAGCAGAGACTTATACTCTTCGCGCATGCGAGCGCCAAAAAATTTATGCCTTTGAGATGTGGTGCTGGAGAAGAATGCTGCGCATACCTTGGACAGCTCATAGGACAAACGTTTCCATTCTAAACCAACTCAATATTAAAAAAAGGCTGTCCACAATATGTCTGCAACAAATTCTACAATTCTTTGGTCACGTGGTTCGCAGAGGTGACGACAGTTTGGAGAGATTAATTGTTTCTGGAAACGTTCCGGGGAGAAGATCAAGAGAACGATCACCAACTAGATGGTCTGACCAAATAAAGCATTCAGCTGGAAACTCATTCTGCGAAGCTCTTAGAGCAGCTGAAGATAGAGACCAATGGAGAAACATTGTTAGGAATATTGGAAGAAATCACGATCCTCAGTAATGGGGAAACGACAGGAGAGAGAGAAGGCTATAACGTGGTAAAGAAATCACTTAAATCCAACAACAGGTTTAGGAAATTCGAAACTTCAAAATGACCAAATTTTTAGTGGATCAATTTTTTTGCACCTGAGTGTACTTTAAACAGTTTTTTGTATTGTATTTAAATATTAAACTAATTTTAGAAAGAACTAAAAGAATATCAAAAATTTAATAAAAAAAAATATGACTTTGTCCGGATTTGAACAGGGGACCTCTCGATGCCTAGGCGAATACTCTACCGATCAGCTACCACCGTTTTTGTATTCAGTCGATCATTTCTCGGACATAATTACAATCACGGTGACAGATACATTAATTGAAAATAAACATTTTCAATGATACTTATTACGAGGAAGACAAATCCACAGACATAAAAATTATAATAAATAATACATTTACTAAAAACACTAATAATATATTCATTTCACACACACCTTCTTTGCGCTATATAACTTAAAAATATGTAGCGACTAATATCATACTGTCGGTGTGCGCATGCGCCCAGTAAAATAAAAATTCACCCTCGTGCCTAAAAAAGTATAACTTCAATAAAAATTTATTTAAAAATGTAAAAATACCTTTAAGCACTTTTTGGTATTGGGGGTAGGGATAAAATGAATAGTAATATAAAGAAAGACAATAAAACGAATAAAGAAACTAGAAAACCATCAAACATAGAAATACTAAAAGTTTATACTACACAGAAGAAGTAAGAATAATGAATTACCCAGCAGACCAAATGAAGAACCAGAAAGTTTACATCTACAAGAAAAGTAGGAACGCATAAATGAAACAGTTTTAAACACGAATAAAGAAACCTTAAGGCCGTGGGTACATAATTCGCAAATATTTTACGGCTATCCCTACCTTGTTTGTGTAGTAAAATTCACACTGGTATGGATATGTAAACATTACTAGAATGTCATTCTACTAGAAAATGTCATCATTAACTTAAAGAGATGGCTTTTGAATGTTCTTGGATAACTGTTATTGTTATATAATTGCAAATTATTAATTCAGTTAATAAATGTGATTATTTCATTCATAGGAGATTCTGACCAATAGAAAGCTACAGAAATCTAAATTAAACTGATAATTTTTGATAATTGCCCGTCGTTAAGCATATTACGTCAGATGCCATTCGTTGCTACGAAAAAATACATCCAGTGACATTAATGACAATTAATGTTTTAAAAATTATAAAAGTGATGACTTTCAACCGTCAAATATTTATAACGACTGTGTGTTTAATTGTAATAATTTGTACTTACATAAATAAATTACAATCAAATTTTGGTTTTGAACAGTTTTATTCATGAAATAATCGCAACAAATTTCACTCGATCTCTAAAATTAATATAGAATTTTTGCCCTCGTGACACTTTGACATAATTTCACTCGCCTTCGGCTCGTGAAATTAAAACTATGAAAGTGTCACTCGGGAAAAATTCAATAATTTTAGAGCTCTTGTGCAATTACTACTGATAATTTTTTCACTAACTATGTATTCAGTGATTGTAATAATTATTTATATGATTATATGTACAACAAAAACTAATACTGTAGCAGATGGATTTCTACTACAATGTTTTATAAAAAATATCCATTAATTTTATATCCTATCCCAAGAAAAATATTTATTTTTCTATTTTATTTTGTGAGTTTAAATATCTTTAAAATTTCTAAACCGTCCCTGCTTATGCGTAATACTGTTTGTTTCACAACATAGTAAAATCATAGGAAATTTCCTGTTTACTTGTATAAACATTTATTGTTCTGGAAGGATCCGTTGAAAAATCCCAGTATATTTCCCTTAAGTTTTGAGCGCTAAAAACCCTATGATATTATTGGTCAGAATTTTGAAAGATCCTTGAGTTCTCTCCGCCGATTGGTCAAATGTCAAACCGAAAGAATGATCGGCTTGAAGCGTAGGAGAACTTTGGGAAGAGAAGGTACGCGGTACGTACGCCGCTGAAAATAAAGTTTAGTTCAAAAAGTACTGTAGTTCTGAAAGCATGTTTGAAGTATAAGCATCTTTTTGTGTAGAACTCAACAGACTCACAAAGAAACGCACTTTGCCGGCTTTAAAATGGTTTTCTTTTTATGGTAAAAGAAGTGAAGGACTGGCAGTTTGTCCAGTAAATGTCAAGGAATATTATTACAATAGTTTCACAACATTTACATGGATATATTCTTGTGAAACACTATTATTGTTATGCAGTTTGATTTGCCGGTAAAAAAGAAGTGCGTGGTTCCTGGTTCCTGTTTTTATGATGTTATGGTAACATTCCTGTATTGAAGTATCCCGATTATATTTGATTTGGTATCAATTTTATCCAGTGTCCTGTGGTTCAAAATTGAATGTCCCCCAGTTGCTTTCCAGTAAGTACTCGATATGAGAATTTGAGGATTTTTCAAACGGCGTCCCAATTTGTTTAAATAGTAGGAAAGTCCTCAAGTCTGTGTAAGTACCTTTGCTTATTTGGTTATGTAGTTAGTCTTCTTTAAACCCTCCTACCCCTCGCAACGAATCTACGACCCGCCACCGCACAAAAAATGAGCTGTCGTTCGCATGAAGGTTTGCGTGTCTGTTCCTTCTACTAGCCCCATTCTGACCCCCCAGTATCTTGGTAGATAGTCTTTCCTTGTCCCCATTTGAGCAGACATTTAAAAACGCCTCAATACGCAATCGAGAAAAGAGGAAAAGTGTTAAAGTGATTTTTTAATAATATATTGTTACTATGGAACGCTTACAATTTTGAACATCTTTAACAACAAAATACTTGGATCACAGAATATATCTTGATGTATTCTCTGCTTGGATCTTCCACAAATAATACAGAATAAATAACTTTTTATTAATTTCACGTCTTAAATCAATTATTTATCAAATACACTATCTATCAATATTATTTAATCAACAAGTCAAAATATTCCCGATGCCATGTCAAATATTTAAAATTGTCACTGATTGTCAATGTCTGACTGACAATATGCATACGATATTATATTCGACTGAGTGCGTTGTAAGACAAAGATAGATTTGGAAAATATTACCACGGACATGGTGTCCATTTTTTTCGAATCCTGAAAAAACTAATATATACTTTTAAAAAATTTAAACGCAGAATGAAAGACTAAATTATTACCGAGGGCCGAAAGTCCCTTAGAATAAATAAAAAGTTTATTTTGAATGAAATATTTGAAATTAAAAATCACACTAAATTTTCTCTTAGTTTTTCACTTCTGTAACTTATTAAAATAAACATTATAGAAGTTCTCAGGGACTTTCGGCCCTCACTAATAACGTAATCTTTCATTCTGCGTTTAAATTTTTCAAAAATACTTATTAGTTCTCAGGATTCGAAAAAAATGAATCCCCATTTAAATAGCATTGCAACCGAAAATACGTACCCATCCCCTTAATGAAAACTAATAGAAAACACAAAACAAAAGAATGGCATGCTGAGGAATGTCAAAAAGTAATACAAGCAATTAGAAAAATACGAATAAAACATTTAACAAATAATAGTGAGGAAAAAGAAGAACAAAAGAATACAGACAATTGAGAACTATGAAGAGAAAATGAAAAAATAAAAAAGAAAATACAACGAAAATAAACTCAAAGGGAGAAGAAATATTCGAAAAATACAAAATAAGTTCTTTTTACCAGGACATAATAAAAATTGAAAGAGGATATCAGAAAAATAACTCATATATGAAAAATGATGATCGGAAACAATTCAAGGAATATCAATAAATGAACAAGGGAAAATAATGAAAAATTTGCAAACTTACTTTACGCAACTGTTAAACAAAAACAAAGAAGAAATGGAAACAATCCACGAAATTGAAGATGATCACATAGTAGTAGAAATACAGAGTGAGTTTTATGTATGGAAACACTCAATTATCTCGGAAGGGGCTTGCACGATTTTTATAGATTTTGGTGGGTAAGGGTTTTGTAATGCGGCCGATATTAAAGTGCTAATTACGTTGTTGTCAGATTTTCGGTATTTCTGGAAATCTAATGAACTTTCTTATTTCAAATGGAATACCCTGTATATTTTTTACGTTTTGAAGTCCTTAAGAAATACTTGTGTGTGTGTGTTTAGATTTATGACCTTGGTTTGAACCAATTGGCCAGCTCAAATTTTTTTTTATTTTCATAGACACAATTTCCTAATTTTAACTGATATACATTATATTTTAATAATCACAAACATATATTACATACATTACATTAAAAATACATACTAATAAAACACTATTACTAAATACATATACTAAACCACTAATTGATATTAATTTTTTTTTCTTTTTTTTTTCGCGCAAAGACCTAAACCCGATTCATCCTCGCGGAGGTTTAGGCCTTCTTTGTGATTTTTTGTTTTTTTTTTATTTTGTTTTTTTTATTGTTTTTTAATATTTATTTATTTTTTTTTATTATTTTTTTTTGTTTTTTTTTATATATATATTTTTTTTTTATTTTTTTTATACATATTTTTTTTAAATATCAATTTTCATATTTTTTAAGTGGTTATAAACAATTTTATACAAATTTATATTTCGTGTACATAAAATGGAATTTAAATTGGTGGGGAGAGTAACTCCTACTGTTTGTAGATTCTTATATAACTGTTGATTCAGCATCTGGAAGTTTGCGCAATCGAAAATCACATGCTCTAAAGTACCCAACTCCCCGCATGTGCAGTTTTGAGAAGTGGCCAACCCTAGTTTATTTTTGTGAACTGGATATAAACTAAGAAATACTTATTATTTTTCATGTTATATTCCTTATACCTACCTAAATGCCACAATTTCGGAGTTATTGCTACATTTATTTAAAAAAAAAATATTAAAAAAATTATAAAAATCAATTTTTTCGGCTCGGGTAAACATTAATTTAGATTTGTTTGAATCATTGGGAACAAAAAAGATCTTTTGAAATTTTTCTCTAAAATTAATTAATCGTTTAAGTAATTTGAGCTTGTTTCATTTTAAAACATTGTTTTTTAGTTGTTAATGCAGCCTGATCGCCCGTCCTCTCATATGCACTTCATTAACAATTAAAAAGCAATGTTTTAGTTAGAATAAAACTAGCCAAAAAATCTTATGGCAAACTATTAGAAGAAGAGTTGAGCTTGAATTTAGGTACTTCGTAATTTCAAAAATTATATTTTTTACTTGTTTTTGAACCTTGAAAATCGTCATTATTCGATTTTTTTCAATTCTAAATTGTTTATTACTACTTGAAAACGATTAACTTTAGAGAAAAATTACAAAAGACGTTTTTTGTTTCCAATGATCCAGAGAACGTAAAATAATGTCTACGCGGGCCAAAAAAAAATGATTTTTATAATTTGTTTAAAATTTTGTTTTTAATAAATGTGGCAATAACTCCGAAATTATGGCATTTAGGTATAGGAAATTTAACATGAATAATAATCAGTATTTCTTAGTGATTTCAAAACGCAAAAATATACAAGGTATTCCATTTGAAATAAGAAAGTTCATTAGATTTCCAAAAAAATGAAAGATCTGACAACAATGTAATTAGCACTATAATATCGGCCGCATTAGAAAAACCCTACCTACCAAAACCTATAAACATCGTGAAAGCCGTTTTGAAGATAATTGAGTGTTTCCATACACAAAACTCACTCTGTATGTACCAACAACGGAAGAAATAGAAAATGAAATAAAGGGACTAAAAAGCAATAAAAGCCTAGGGATAACAGAAATATCGGCGGAAATAATAAAAGCAGTAGCTAAAAGGCTACATAAAGATATACAAACATAATGTGATAAAAAGAATATGGGAAACAGAAAAAATTCCAAGAGAGTGGGCATAGCAAGAATATGCCCAATACACAAAAAAGGTGACAACCAAATGAGATGTATAGGGGCATCGCGATGCTAGAAGTAGTTTACAGAATCGACACAAATCATAAGGAAAAATCTAAATCAATACATGGAAAGGATATTAGTTGAAAGAGAGGATTTAGAAACAATATGTTGACGACAGACCAAATATTTGTGACTAAACACAAAAATCACATGGTACCAATTCGGACCAACAAGGAGGATAGTACAATACATTTGCTTCCAGTACACATTTCTTAATGTTTAATTGTTTGTTTACTTATATTGAAAGTACCTGTTAAGTGAATCCCATCTCCTGCTTTGATACACATGGCTCTCTTCAAACTAGCATTCTCTCCTACAGTTCCAATCATAAGTGCTAATCTATCAGCTAGAGATTTACCATCACCTGCCTTCAAATTCTTCAGCTGCTCACTGTCCAAACATATCTAAAAATACAGAAAAATTACTATCATAGTATCTAGCTGTTATATTACATGGACCAAGATTAGGTTAGATTATGTAAGATTGTTAAGGCTATGCAGCCTCTCCGCACTTCAACCTATAGAGATCTTTTGTGCATACCTTAATCTAGTTAAACTCTAGGATGTCAATACAGTAGAACGTCGATAATCCGGACGTCAAAAATCCGGACGGTCAATAATCCGGATTTGTATCTAGCAAAAATATCTGATTCCTTTAAAATAAATTAAGAACTTAGGTGCGAAAAACGAACCTCTACCGCAGTTCAAAAATATTTTACACATTTTTTAAAAGCCCAAATAATGTCTGATGTTTTTTACTGTACACATGCTGCTATTATAAATTAATTACAATACAGTGTTTAAACATAAAAAAAGTGTTTTGTGATTAATTTCACCTCTATTTTTAGACACTTTACTGTACAAGAGAAAACATACAATTTTAAAACGTTTGTTGTACTTTAATGTGTATACTGGCTTTTTTTAGGTAATTTCGATATTCCGGATAATTTGATAATCCGGATGGGGTCCGGTCCCAACTAATCCGGATTATTGACGTTCTACTGTACTACTAATGAAGTTGATTAGTATCCTAGGTGACTTGTTTCCTATGTCAGAGGTAGCTAGAGTGGCCTCTTCTAGTCATTTGCAGAACACTGCTACGCAGTATCATAGTATATAGGGTGAGGCAGATAACTGGCCTATTAGAAATATCTCGAGAACTAAACGCAACAGAATCATGAAAATTGGAATAAAGGGGTTTTGAAGGATGATCTATGAAATGAAAATTTTTTTTATTTCTTTGAAACTTCCGGTTATACCGGAACTTATAATATATAACTTCGTGTTTTTAATTGGGACACCCTGTATATTTTTACATTTTTGTATTCTCCTCAATATCTTCTTTCTTAAAATATGAGGTTTTGTAATATTATACAGGGTATTTTAAGAGATATTTACGATTTTTTTATTAATTTCGTAGCAACATTCACACCCTGTAGAATTATAATAGTTTGACATTAAAAACTCTGTTTACGTTCAAGTGATTTTTAATATAGTCTATTATTGTTAAGAATCATTAGTATAGCTAATTTTGAAATTTTAGTACACAGGGTTGGTCGAAACTCGGAATGAATATTTTCTGAGTTTTCTTAAATGGAACACCCTGCATTTTAGTATTGTGATGAAATGATATTTCATGGTACTTTTTTATTTTATAAACATTCCCTATACCTATCTGCTTTAATTTACGAGTTATTGGTGATTCAAGCTAAACATTAATTGCAACAAAAAATACGTAAACTTTTATTAGGTTGGCCGTGAAAATATTCAATCACAAATCATTTTTCAGGAATAAATACATATTAATCCAGACTGATCCTTAAAATTACCAATAATGGTTTAGCTATCAAAATACCTACGTAGTTCAGATTGTTAGTGCGGTTAACAATTAATCACAAATTAAAGCAGTTAGGTATAGGGAATGCTTAAGAAATAAAAAAGTACCATAAAATATCATTTCATTACAATACTAAAATACAGAGTGTTCCATTTAAGAAAACTCAGAAAATACTCATTCTGAGTTTCGACCAACCCTGTATACTAAAATTAAAAATTTAGCTATACTAATGATTCTTAACAATAGTAGACTATATTAAAACTCATTTGAACGTAATTAGAGTTTTAGATGTCAAACTACTACAATTCTACAGGGTGTGAATGTTGCTACGAAATTAATAAAAAACGTAATTATGTATCTTTTAAAATACCCTGTATAACATTACAAAACCTCATATTTTAAGAAAGAAGACATAAAGAGAATCCAAAAATGTAAAAATATACAGGGTGTCCCATAAAAAAAAACGAAGTTATAAGCAACTTCCGGTATAACCGGAAGTAGCAAATAGATGAAAATATTTTCATTAAACAGTTGACTCGTCAAAACCCCTTCATTCAAATTTTCTTGATTCTGTTGCCTTTAGTTCTCGGGATGTTTCTAATAGGCCCTTTATTTGCCCCACCCTTTATATTCTGTCATTTTTTTTCGTTGTCACAGAAAGGACAGTTCTCACTATCTAATTTGCCCATTTTTTTTGAGATGATATCTCAGAGGGCAGTGATCAATGAGAAAGTGACCGTTTTTGTATCTTTTTACTCATTTCAAGAAGGCAGTTTGTTGCAGTAGGTGACACTTTTATGGGCCCTTTTGCTTGTCTTGGTCCTGGTGTGTTAGACCAGTATAGTTGTAGTTGGAGTTCCCAGGTCCGGAGTCCCTCTATGAAGGGGTTTTTTGATAGTCCACAGAAGGGTTCTGGACCTTGGAATGGGGTATTAAACATCAAAATTACTTTGTTGCGTTCCTCCACCTTCTTGAGGAATTGTTTACAGTCCCAAACCAACTTTGACTCAAAGTAAATGGGTGCGTTCGGACGACCACAGCGGCTGGACAGCTGAGCCAGCTGTAGCTGTCAGACGTCACCGCTGGAAGTCAGCCGCTGAGAGATTTACTAAGCTTTCCCTATCACGGCTGGATACAACCACTCAGAGGATTTCTGCTGACAGCCAGCCGCTATGGTCGTCCGAACGCACCCAATGACTTTAGAGCCTTTAAGCAGCTTGACTGTCTGAAAAATAAAACCTTTTGTCCTACGAGTGTCTCAGTTGAGACATTCTTGGACACTAATGTCTATGGCATGTATTTCTGCCTGAAAGATAGTTGGGGCATTTCCAAGAGATTTGGATAGCCTGAAATTTGGCCCAGTAACAATCACTCCTGCCCTTCCATCTATCTTATATCAATCCATATACCATACGAGTGAACCCTCTTCCAGTTTCGGTTCAACTTCTTGACCCATTTGGTGGTTTTTATGACCACTTCAAAGGGTGTTTTGAAGTCGAATTTGACTGCCATGACATCTGTCAGCCTGTCCTTAGAATTCAATGGAATTTCTTCCAAGATTTTTAGATGTCTCACTAGATCTACAGGTTTCATTATTTGTGTCTGTTGCAGCTTTAAGGCAGTAGTTACTGCCTCCCACCTTGCAAAACTACAAGAGAGAAACTACAGCAACGCCTCTAAAGCTGTGATTCTAGATTCTAGAATTAATAAAAACAGTCCATGAAATAATGTTATACAGGGTGATTGATTAGAGGGTAAAGCTCAATAGATCCGCTATAGTAATAAATAGCAATAAAAGTTAATACAGTGGAACCTCGATAAGTCGGCCCCCGATAACCCGGAAGTCCGGCTAACCCGGACCGATTTTCATCGGACAAACATTTCAACAATAACAATGTATGTATTATGTTAAAATATTTTATCTGCAGCCGCTTCTGGAATGTCTTAAAAATATCGAATTTCATTGATAAAATTTCCCTTCAATCATATAATATTTGAGAGATAATGGGTATCTGTGTAATTTGAACTATATGATAGTAAAAATGACTCATGCACACGGCGGCGGCAGAGCTACATTCATTATCACAAACAGCAGGCACCTGTTATTCCGTTATTTATTTTCAAATGTCTTTTAAAAAATTGTTTTTTAAACAATGGTCTTTTAAACAATGAAAGAGTCACTGTTCTTAAATTACATAAGCAGACCAGACGAAATTATTGACACAACCAAACTGACTGAGTTTTTTTACCTAGAAATTAATAATACTCTATATTGTCTATACTAAACTCTATACAACCATAGGTAACTGTGCATATATATTTCATATTATTTTGCTTATAAGGGACTTTATCTATAAGTATACCGTATTTTATTAATTTTTACCATGCTCTCCGGCTAACCCGGATTTTCGATAACCCGGATCGGCCGCGGTCCCGATTAATCCGAGTTATCGAGGTTCCACTGTACCAAAAATTTTAGCCAACTTTGAGCCATTTTAAAATTAATTAGAATGTTACAGGGTGTTTGATAACATCGTGACAGATCACACTTATGTTTTTTTTTAAATGGAACACCCTATATTTTATCTTATATTCAAAATCTTCTTAACTTCCCCATTACAAAAATATAAAAGTCTGTTATGTTATACAGGGTATTTACAAAGTTATAACCAATTTTCTATGAAAATCGTAACAAGTTCAGCTCCCTGTATAAATAAAAATAAGCACAACAGCAATGGTTTATTGGTGCCATATTTTTTTTGTTGATTGTGAAAATTTTTAAGAATGGTTGATATTGCTAATTTTCTGTATATCGAATACAGGGTGAGTCAAAACGCAAGTACATTATTTTCGCAGTAATTTTAAATGGAACACCCTGTATTTTATGTTGCTATCGAAAAGTAGCGTTATAGTACTTTAATTTTTGTATAATATTCCCTATGTCTAAATTTATTAGTTTTCGAGATATTTTCATCTTTCAGAGCAAATTATTAATTAGGGGTATAAATCTTTTCAAATTTTAAGTAAGCCATGACTGAATTTTTTAAAACTGATAATTTAAGATTACTGATTATCAATCCGGTAATCAATGTAACAATGTAGCAAATAAAGAAGGAAAAATGATTTATTAGTAATAAATTTTACAAAAAAAGACACAAACACAAAATACAACATTTTGTGAAAACAATTAAAAATTACTTCTGTATGTAAATAAATGTGACAATGTAACAAATAAAGAACGAAAAATAATTTATCAGTAAAAAATTTTACAAAAAACATGAACACAAAATACAACATTTTTGAAAAAATTAAAAGCTACTTTTAGTAAAATATTTTATATATTTAATATTTAATTACATAAGGTGTTCAAAATGAGTTGAGTGAATGAGTTACTTACACTATGAAGCATTGTAAATTAACACTTCGAAATACACTTTGTATTCTATGTATTTTTCATCTCATCCCTTGTTGTTGGAGGCATTTTATAACCTTCATTCTTAACGTAACTGGGTGGCCACGCTACTGGTCCATTGAAAAATGAAATATACTTAATTCGCTCTATCGAGATTCACTTTAACACTGACGTTAGTAATTTCTTTTTTGGGAAATTTAGTTGTCAGAAGTGACTGGAAATTACTACAAAACCAACGCACCTGCTCATATCCAATATTATTAATAGTAAACAGACATAAAAATAACATAAATCTTACGCCAATCAATAGTTATTTATTTGCACCAGTATAATATATTGATAAGAAATGAGAAAATTATTTATTGTACAAAATAAAAATATTTTGTAGAAATAAACTTCACAAAATTTTATGAGATTAGTAGACACTCCCACTATTTCTAATAATTCTTTTTTTTTTAATGAAAGATTAATTTGATTTGAGTTGATTTTGGCAGTTAATAGTGTGAGGTAGGAATGTTTGTGTTGTATGTTTCCTATTCCGAATGTGTCAAAAAAAATCTCGTGAGAGCGAATGTAGTATATCTCGAAAACTAATAAATTTACACATAGGGAATGTTGTTTGTATACAAATTAAACTACGGTAATGGTACTTTTCAATAGTGATATAAAATAGAGGGTGTTCCGTTTAAAATTACTGAGAAAATAATGGACTTGTGTTTTGGACTCACCTTTTATTCGATATAAAAAAAATTTAGCAATGTCAATCATTTTTAAAAATTTTGACAACACAAATAAAAAAATATGGCATGACAGACCTTTATATTTTTGTAATAGGAAAGTTAAGAAGATTTCGAATATAAGATAAAATATAGGGTGTTCCATTTAAAAAAACATAAGTTTGGTCTGCCACGATGTTATCGAACACCCTGTAACATTCTAATTAATTTTAAAATGTGAAGCTCAAAGTTGGCTACAATTTTTGTTATTAACTTTTATTGCTATCTATTACTATAGCGGATCTATTGAGTTTTACACTACTAATCAATCACCCTGTATGTACAGTGCTAACCAAAATTTTAAATTCGAGAAAAATAAATTGCTATAAGTTGCCCTCACCTTTGTATTATACTGACTTGCTGAATTTTGTTGAGTTTTGGCAAATTGCAAACAACTCATGGCTGTTTCTTCAACCATATTCTGAAACTCTTTATTTCTAGCGACGAAATCTGTCTCACAATTCACTTCAACCAACACCCCAGCGTTATTTTCTATCGCCACTCCAATAAGTCCTTGTGTAGTCTGTCTTCCTTCCAGTTTGGTGGCTTTGGACCAACCTAGAGCTTGGGCTTGCTGTTTCAACCATTGTTCTGCTTCTCCTAAATTGTTGTTATGCATTTCTAGAGCTTTTTTACAGTTGGCAAAGGTGTAACCTAAAAAAATACAATATATTTTTAACTCGTTCGCTGCCGACTCAGTCAATATGACCGTAAAGTAGCTTTCCCACAGGCCACAGCCCACCATTTCTCAATATGACCGAGAAATTTTTTCCATTTTCATGCCAGAGACACATTTCCTCGAATTTCTTTTATAAGACTTCATTATCCATGCAAATCTACTTCTGCGCAGCTTGGTCCAAAGAATGAAAATTTTTTCCCATCTGTAATATACCTCTTGGCCTGAACGTAAAAAACCATACAAAACACTCTAGCAGCGAATGAGTTAAATAGTGATGTTTCAAAACCTCGTGAACCTCGTAAATACACATGCCCGAAAAATAAATGGACCCTAAAAACATGCAGCCATTTTAATTTCATAGGAAATTAGGCGACAGGGTAGGATTTGCATGTGCTAATGATGTTGAGTATTTCCAATAAACATGACATATTATGTTTTCTAATCTTAAACATTCCAGTTGGTCATCGCATTTTTATTTTATCTCACATTGAAAGATGTAATAAAAATTTACGTCTTCACTGCCGATAAAAATTGCTGTGTAAAAATGTAAAATATTTATAATTTATAAGTATTTTCTATGGGAAATAAGCCACAATTTTACTAAAACATGAATTTATTAACGTTTCTAAATTAACGAAACGTTAATAAATTCATTTTTTAGTAAAATTGTGGCTTATTTCTAAATTAACTAAACGTTAATAAATTAATTTTTTAGTAAAATTGTAGCTTATTTCCCATAGAAAATACTTACTTATAAAAAATGCCACAAGGAAATAGCTTCAGAACAACAGTAAAATATTTACATTGCACTAATTTGACTTATAAATAAACATTTTAAGAACTGAAAAAAATTTAAAGGACAAATAAATAAATAACAAGTCAATGTACGATATAAAAATAATAGGATTTTGGTATTAAATTCAGCAAAATATGTTTATACGAGACGAAAATCCGAATTCTTTGGAAAAAATATTCCCATGAGATTTTTTGCATAATCACTTTCATAAAATACCGCAGAATAATGTTCAAGAGGTCGCCATACAAAAAGTGGTCCTAATTTATTAAACAGTTTTGTATAAACCCATTGCGATAAGGGCCTCAAACATCTAAAAAATATATTTTAAAATCAAATAA
Source organism: Diabrotica virgifera virgifera (assembly GCF_917563875.1). Taxonomy (NCBI): domain Eukaryota; kingdom Metazoa; phylum Arthropoda; class Insecta; order Coleoptera; family Chrysomelidae; genus Diabrotica; species Diabrotica virgifera. Next base: position 12,309,439 of record NC_065448.1, read on the forward strand.
GCCCAAACTAACGTATTAGAAACTGATAGAACAAGGTTTGGTGAATTCAAAAACAATTGTGTGTTTTTGAGCCTTAAAAATTATCATTTTTCGTTTTTTTTTTAGTTTTAAATTGTTTATAAGTTGAAAACGATCAACTTTAGAAAAAAATTACAATAAACCTTTTTTTATTCAGAATGATCCAAAAAACCGAAAAAAAATTTGTCTGAGCAGATGAAATTGATTTATGCAATTTGTTTAAAAACAATTATTGTTTAAATTTTAAATAAATTAGGTATTATGTTTTAAGACGAAATAACTAAAATACGAAGTTATCAATTAATAATCACAAAAAAAAAATAAAAATATTAAAGCTATTTTACTAACGCAAAAACTAGTTTGTCTGTCTCGCTACGATAACGCACTGAAGAGAACTACATGTTTTTAGCAATGCCTGATATCATTGTTTCGTTCATAGATCGACGTCACTAAATGATTACGTCAGGTCCACGACATTATGAATTACCAATACCAAAAATATTTACAAAATTATCAAATTTTTGCTTGTTTTTTTCAAAATAACAGACAAACAATAGTCAGAATTTGATATTCCTAGGGTAATAATCTCACTCCCACACACTTGCTGTGGCCTATAAGATCTAGGTCAAGTGTGCCAATTTTTTGAAAGACACACATAACCTAATAAAACCAGGTTTAAAATCTTCCCAGAATTTCTAGAATAATGTTTTTTAAGAACAATTTCCAGAGAAGAAATATATGACATCCAAAGGGAATGTTGTTCTGAAGCTATTTCCTTGTTGCATTTTTATAGTCAACTATTTTAATTGGAAATAAGCCACAATTTTACCCAAAAAATGATTTTATTAACGTTTCGACGCCCAAGTCAGATGTCGTTGTCAAAATACAAAATACTACTAAACCAACAAAAATGTTGTTGCTTAGTAAAAAATTCTTCTAATAATTTATTTAATCTGACTCATTTATATCGGCAATTCAGACATGTATTATACATTTTAAAGTAGAAGACTTTAAAATGATATTGCCAATATTGATGAGTTGAGTTCCTGGGACGACTTTACTAAAAGATAGTTCATTCGATTACATGAAATCAACTCCAACTCAAGAATATCCGCCACAAAAAATCATAGCACAAAATATGTTAAATATGTCAATATGTTACATGTTAAATACATATGTCAATATTAAAATATCTCAAATATGTCAACACGCATGGGATAATGAACATAGAGTTCAGTGGAGAGATTCAAGTATAGTCCTGAAAGAAACAGATAATAAAAAGAGAAAAATCAAAGAAGCAGCTCTAATTATGCTAAATGAAAACAATTGTGTCGCAAATTCCTTGGTGGAATGCAGTAGGATGTGGTTACCCATACTAAAAGAGGAAGTCAATAGAAAGAAAATACCACGATTAGTAAGGCATTAACATCGAGTTAGTACATATTTTATATTTAAGTATTATTTATATAATATCTATGTATTATTAATATTATTTATAATTTAAAATAACATATACAGGGTGTTTGGTAAAGAATGGGCCATAGATTAACCTCAGGTTCCTGAGGTTAAAATAGGCTGATTTAAGCTAACTTACCTTAGTACAAAGTTTATAATAACCGAGATACAGGGTGTCAAAGTTAAACTTTTTTTATTTATTATTGAATATTTCCTGACAGGTATGAGATAACAACATAAAATTTGGTATGTGGGGGTTTTTTGGGTCGAGAAAACTAAATTCCTTACCAAAAATTATGTATTGCCCAGAGGGCGCCACATACGCCTTTCAGCACTCATTTATTATGTTCAATTTTTTTTATCCCCCACTCTGTATAATTTTGACATTAAAATTTTTATTGTACTATTAGTTTTACTTAAAAAAGGTATACTTCTTTCATCTCCCTAAACTCAACCGTTTTCGAGATAAACGCATTTTAAATCTGCGATACACCATCATTTTTAGCATAATATCATTGTAGTTACACCCGAAAAATAACTTAAAACCATAATAATTGTGTCAGTTCTCAAATTTATGCCATTGCATAGCAAATTCCATTTGAATAAAATTTGCGATACATTTTTGGATAATTTTATGGTTTTAAGTTATTTTTCTGGTGTAACTACAATGATATTATGCTAAAAATGATGTTGCACCGCAGATTTAAAATGCGTTTATCTCGAAAACGGTTGAGTTTAGGGAGATGAAAAAGGTATACCTTTTTTAAGTATAACTAATACTGCCCTGCTTAGTAAAAACATCCGATCTACAATTTTCGGTCTTTCATGGTAAGGTTAATAGGACGTTTATTCTAAGCACAACGGCTATTAGTTGTAGAAAGGACAAACAAATTTACGCTTTTGTACGATTTGAGATATCAGAAAAGGACTTTCTGACTAAGCAATAAGATGCTAAATGTCTAATAGTAGTGGATTTATAACCTTATCACGAAAAAATGAAAATTGTAGATCGGACGTTTTTACTAAGCAGGGCAGAATAGGGGAATAAAAATTTTTATGTCAAAATTATATGGAGTGATGGATAAAAAAATTGAATGTATTAAATGTGTGCTGAAAGGCGTATGTGGCGCCCTCCGGGCAACACATAATTTTTAGTAGGGAATTTAGTTTTCTTGTCCCAAAAAACCCCCACATACCAAATTTCTTGTTGATATCTCATGCCTGTCAGGAAATATTCAATAATAAATAAAAAAGTTTAACTTTGACACCCTGTATCTCGGTTATTATAAACTTTGTACTAAGGTAAGTTAGCTTAAATCGGCCTATTTTAACCTCAGGAACTTGAGGTTAAGCTATGGCCCATTCTTTACCAAACACCCTGTATATATACATATATTAAAGTCAGAATTTGGTATTAGTTTTGAGAGTAAACTAAATGTAAGCCCAAATACTTACGATGTCGGGATCGTATCACAAGGTTTTTTCCTGGTTTTCCCTCGTAATTTACTATGGAATCTCTAGCACGAGAATTTTACTGCTATCGTTGCATTTGGTTGTCTTTTTAAAAACAGATCACATGCTATGATTTTTTGTGGCGGATATTCTTGAGTTGGAGTTGATTTCATGTAATCGAATGAACTATCTTTTAGTAAAGTCATCCCAGGAACGCAACTCATTAATATTGGCAATATCATTTTAAAGTCTTCTACTTTAAAATGTATAATACATGTCTGAACTGCCGATATAAACGAGTCAGATTAAATAAATTATTAGAAGAACTTTTTACTACGCAACAACATTTTTGTTTATTTAGTATTATTTTGTATTTTGACAACGACACCTGACTTGGGCATCAAAACATTAATAAAATCATTTTTTTGGTAAAATTGTGGCTTATTTCCCATTAAAAATAGTTGATTATCCAAAGAGAAAATCTATACTAAAACATGTTCCTCTTTTTCACAAATACCATCCAATACAACCTTATTTCAGTTATTAATAATGACAACATTAATAACGCTGGATATAGTTTTAATGCAATGTTAGGTATACAGCTGTCAGAAAAAAAGAGGAAAGACTGGGTAAGATTAAGAACAAAAATCGAGGACACAACAACAAAAATTGCCAAACTTAAATGGAGCTTTGCAGGTCACACTGCTATACAAACAGACCAATGTTGGAATGCAACAATATGACATTGGAGACCTTACGAAAGTAAACGAAGGGGAGGAAAACCACAAATGAGGTGAGTTGATGATATTAACCTTTCGTTACTCGCGCCAACTTTTTGTGATTGGATACTCGCGCACGGTGCAGGAGACCGGGTCCAAAAATATGGGTCAGCAGTGTTTTAAAATTATTTTTTTTTGCAAAATTGTGTACGATTAAATTATTTAATGAATATATGATCATATAATTTTGTAGATATGCGTTTGTGTTCACATTATATTACTTTAATCAAAAATTTAATAATTTTCATTGTTATCCATTTATATGTATATACAAAAACTTTGGAAGTGAAAAAAAAATTGAATATGGTTAAATTTGTTTACTAAGAACTTTAGATCTTAAGAATCTTAATTCAATACACAAAAAAATTAAAAATAAAGAGTAATTGTAGTAACAAAAAAAGTTATAAAAATTAATTAACGTTTTTAAAACATGAAATACACAATGGTGTCACATTCATTGGAACAATGGTGTTCCAAACACAGATATTTTGAGCATATTTGGCAGTAAAACTTTGTTTTTCTATTTTTCTTCCAATCACAAACAGCACAGCGATCTGAAGTTCCTGGTGTTACGACTGGTACTTGTTCTGTTGGTAAACCACATATCTCCCTAAACCTCATTCTGATGGTTTTGAGTAAGTTATATATTTATATTTATATATATAAATATAAATAAACTAATCTATAAACATTGAAAATAAGGAAAAGATCTTAAATTACCTTACTAATTAAAAATATCGATGTGTGATCCAAACCCAAAAATTGGTGCACAAATACTCGCACACGGTGTACGGGACCGTGTTGCGTAATAACAAAAGGACAGTACTATTTTTTACACTGCGAACTGACTTTACCCACAGTTGATTGACCACTGAAGAGATATACGAAGTAGCCATTCAAAATCCCCACTACAAGCAGAGTTACAGGAATTTATTTACAGGCCCGGTCTCCCACACCATGTGTGAGTAACGGAGGGTTAAAAGAGTAGACAGAACAAATTGGAAATATGTTGCTAAGGATAGAGACCGTTGGAAGGAGTTGGGATGTCCAAACATGGACTATAGAAAGTTAAGAAGAAGAATAGTTTTCATTATCGTTTAACCCTCCAGCAGATAGGCAAAATAAAATTACATTGTCTTTCAATATAAGTAAGTGAGGCCTGTCAGGCTGGAGGGTTCAGTATTGCATATAATAATCTATAATACATAATTAAATAATTCTTACCTGTTTTTTTCCGCAGAGTAGCCAACAATGATTTTTCTGCAGCAAAATTGCGTTTGGTTAGGTACAGATGCCTCACACTTCTGAAGAATAACTGCAAAATTAAATACAAAGCCAATATTAGAGTAGTCCCATGATGAACATAGGAGGAAATCGTATTTGAAAATTGATAATTGTCACTGACAATATGTAATCTGTTGTTACGTCCTACCAAAATACGAAAATTTTTGAGGGAACTCATGTCAAGTAAGGAGAATGATTGATTTTCCCTCTGCTTACCCCGTTTCCATGGAAAATACATATTTAGAGGGTTGTGCATTGTGCAACTGAAGTCTGAATCTATTTGAAGAAGTTTGTGAATGATAATAATTTCCTGAAGAAATGGGTCTTTAGAATACCATACAAGTGCAGGTATGTGTACTTACCATTTTATTTTCTAATTTTTCTTAATTTACAAGTAAAACTAAAACTAACCTATACCCCCGGTAAAGGAAAAAATTTGGTAATTTTCATTTGACAGATAGTTGACGTTTGCTTGATCGGTATTTGACACTTGACAGTTCAGTACAATTTTTCGATTTATTCGAAAACTTCAATCCAATGTGCGTGATGCCATTTTTATTTAACACATTCACTGCCAGCTATATTTGCATAGATTATGAAATATTTATTTTCATATTTTTTAAATGGTGTAATAGACAAGCGAAAACGGCGTGTTCTTTGGAGAAAATATTCTCATGAGATTTTTTTGTATATAAATAATCACATTCGTGAGGCATTCCAGAATAAGATTCAAGAAGTCGCCCACGCGAAAAGTGGTCCAAATTTTTTTTAACAATTTTTTTTAATCAAATTGCAAAAATCAATATTTTCGGCCCGGAGAATTTTTTTTAGGTTTTTTGGACCATTCTGGATAAAAAAGGTCTCTTATAATTTTTCTCTAAAGTTGATCGTCTTCGAGGTAAAAGCATTTTCAAAATGAAAAAAACGAAAAATAACTCGGTTAAAAGTTATTACTATGAAAGTCAGAAAGCGACTAAATCCAAGTTTAAATCCCCCCTACAAGATCATGAAGAAATTTTTGTCATTATTTGATTACTAAGTTACTAAGTTGTTATTATTAAGTTATATATAATAAGCGCCATGAAAATATTAGGCGGCCATCCTTGATGAATGCGAAAGAGATGCCATTCAGGCAGTCCAATGGCGCATCTCACTCGCACTCACATTTATAGCCGGGTCAATACGATCTTATCGCTCGTTATTAATAATTAAAAATAACAGCTTAGTAATAAATTAATGACACAAATTTCTTCAGGATCATGTAGGGGGGGGGGGGGCTTTAAATTTAATTTAGTCACTTTCTGACTTTCTAAATAATAATTTTTAACCGAGTTATTAAGTTATTAAGTCTTAAAAATGGCCATATTCGCGTTTTCCAAATTTTAAATTGCTTATAACTCGAACAAGATCAACTTTAGAGAAAAAGTACAAGAGATCTTTTTTGACCAGAATGGTTAAAAAAATCTAAAAAAAAATTTGCCGGCCCGAAAATATTGATTTTTGCAATTTGACTAAAAAAAATTGTTAAAAAAAATTTGGACCACTTTTCGCGTGGGCGATTTCTTTTGAACCTTATTCTGGGGTGTCTCACGAATGTGATTATGCAAAAAAATCTCATGGGAATATTGTTTCCAACGAACCCGCCGTTTTCGTCTTGTCTATAATTATTATTTTATAATCTTGAAATTTAGGCCTCTTGTCATCAGGAAAATCAGGAAAAGTTTTTTCCACCTACCTCTACCGAAAGTAAACTTTTCCGGACCTGATTGTAGGGAGCAAAGTTGTACTTTTCCTCCCTAGGGAGGAAAATATTTTTCCTCCCTAGAGAGGAAAAGTAAAAGTGACGTCATTCATGAAATATAACTTATTGACGCCCTGTACAATATCTATTTTCTATTACGTAAGTATCTATACATTTTAACGTTTATTTATAAAACACCCAGTATTTTGCAGAATGGTAAAAAACAGTAAATTTTTATTTTGATTTAACAATGTTTACATTAATAATTTGACTTATATTTGACAGTTGACAGTTATATTGTACCTACTTGTTAGTTTTAATTTTACTAAATTTTAAAGGAAAAACCATATGTATAACATGGGAGTAAAGTGCCTTTTCCTCCCTTGAATGATTACTGCCCTCCGCTACGCGTCGGGCAGTAAACTTCATTCTCGGGAGGAAAAGTAGCACTTTCCTCCCTTGTTATACAGATAGCTATTACAGTAATACAGTAAAATACAGTAAAAACTTCATCAACATCATTTCAAAAATATGACAAATGATTGACTAGGATAAATTGCACTAGGAAAAATGGTATTTAAATACATACTAAGATAAAAACTTTTTGATACTTTTTTAGGTATGGCGTCCAGAGACGTAGAAAGAGATCGTTTGATCAAACGCATTACGGAGAAGAGAGCAAAATTGGAAGCTCGTGGTGATCTTAATATAAAAATTCCACGACTATCACTGCCATCAGATTTTAACATACATGACCGATCACTATTTTCTCTGCCTCCAGAACTACTTAAGCCAATCTTGGCTTCTGCACATCCCAAATACAAAAAGCAGTTTGCTGCAGAAAAGAAAAAAGGTACATACTCAGACTAAATCAGCATATTACAAGTCGACAGAAATATCTCAAACCGCCAAGGTCATCGAAAATTTTGGTTACGCGACGTTGTCAGATCAATCTTGTTTCAAAGGTTTTTCCGTTTTTTATTTGTTACCTACCTGTTTTACAATAAAATTTTTGATTCCTCCTGCGTAAATAATTATAAAATATTGTGTATCTATAATTTCACGGGTTTGTGCCCTTAGTGTCCTATTTTTCACGACATGTAATATTAAATTATGTGTATTAAATAATATTATATGTACCTATAATAATAAACAACTAATGGAATATTTTATCTGGCAATGTCGCAAAACTATTGTTTTCGTGCAAAATTCATTTTAAATGGATGTTTACTCTTTGCATCAACGCGTTCAATTGAAGTGCTCTCTCCTATATTTCATATGTACAGGGTGTCCCAGACTAATTTAGCCACGCTATATCTCTTAAATGAATAGAGATTTTCGAATGGGACAAAAAGTGGTCAATTCTACTTGTAATACACTTTAATATGGCGTAGAAAAAATCATCGTCTAAATATTCATTCCTTAGTTACAACCCCTAACTTTAATTTTTTTAATAGCACCCTGTATATTTTTTTATAGTTTTGGATGTGGTTTTCTATCGTCTATTCAACACATTTTTTGAAAATAAAATCGGTTCGTAAATAACCAAGAAAATATCAATTCAGTTTGGTTAATTATGTGTCCCAGACTAATTTATCCAGGCTATATTTCTTAAGCGAATAGAGATTTTCGAATGGGACAAAAACTGATCTATTACATTTCTAATACACTTTAATATGGCGTAGAAAAAATTATCCCCTAAATATTCATCCCTTAGTTACAAGCCCTAACTTTATTTTTTTTTAAATAGCACCCTGTAAGTTAGGAATGAATATTTAGGGGATGAATTTTTTCTACGCCATATGAAAGTGTATTACAAATGGAATAGATCAGTTTTTGTCCCATTCGAAAATCTCTATTAGTTTAAGAAATATAGCCTGGATAAATTAGCCTGGGACACACAATTAACAAAAATAAACTAATAGTTTCTTGGGTATTTACGAACCGATTTTATTTTCAAAAAATGTGTTGAATAGACAATAAAAGACCACATCCAAAACTATAAAAAAATATACAGGGTGCTATTAAAAAAATTAAAGTTAGGGGTTGTAACTAAGGGATGAATATTTAGGGGATGATTTTTTTGTACGTGATATTAAAGTATATTACAAGTAGAATATATCACTTTTTGTCCCATTCGAAAATCTCTATTCGTTTAAGAGATATAGCGTGGCTATAAATTAGTCTGGGACACCCTGTATTGATTTTCGATTTGTTTTATTCTTTTAGCGGCAGAACAACAGTCTAGAATCAAATCTTACACTCTGTTACGAAAACAAAGGGAAGAATACAGAAACAGATTAGTAAGGTTAATAGTTGGAACGGATGCCGAAAGGACAATGTCCACGGATGATGAATTGCCAAATGCAGAAGACAGGGAAATGTTACGATACTATTACTATATTAAACATGGTGTAGATACGGTACATGTTGCACCCTTAGATGAAAAAGTATTAGTAAGGGTAAGGGTAACATTTATTAATAAGAACGATATGAAGATCATGTATTTGACTTAAAATTAAGACACATAATTATAATCATCAATGGCGTTACAATTTTTCTTGAGACTTTTCGGATTTCCGATCGTCCGTCCTACAGATCTTCTACCATCTGCTCTTTCCCAAAACAAAACACATTGTTTATAAGGAAATTGTCGTTACTGCGTACCATATGTCCTGCCCAGCCCATTTTACTTTATTGGCCTTTATTTATATCTCACTGGGTTTTCCTTTTCTTCGGAAAGGAAGCGTTTTGTCTGCGCTTTCATTCGTTTGTCACGCTATCTCTGCAAGGGCCACATATCACTCGAATGATGCCCACACCAGTAATGTTTTTACTCTTCTTTTTGTTAGCTATGTTAACCATGTTTCGTTTCCGTATGCAACTGATGGTCGTATTATGGTCTTATATCTCTGGATAGATATCCAGATCTGGATAGAGATCCAATGGCCCAAGCTAGAACTTGAAGACAACACTGGAACTCTGAGAACAAACAGAAAAGATATAGCAGAGACATGAAGATCGTATTGCAGATCAACGCCAAGAACCTGTTAACCAAATCTCTGATGAGGTAGAAGAAGAACCTGATATACTTGAAAATAAAGTAAGACTCGCGATCATTAAGCTCAAATATAATAAAACACCAGGTTTAGATATGATAACAGCAGAAATGCTTAAAGCCACAGAAGAAACTGGTGTAAAATTACTTCATCTACTCTGTAACCAAATATGGCATTCTAAACAATGGCCTGAAGACTGGAAAAAATCTACAATAACGACAATTCATAAAAAGACAGCTTCAATAAATTTGACAATTTATAGAACTACATATATAATCAATGAGAGACTAAAACATTCCTTCAAAGAGAAATTCCACAAGAGCAAACTGGATTTACCAAAGGTAGAGGTACTCGAGAACACCTGTTGAATATAAGACAGATAATCGAAAAATCTAGGGAATTCAATATTCCACTGTACATATGCTTTATAGATTATCGTAAGGCGTTCGACAGGGTCAAGTGGAGACACTTATGGCGAATACTAAAAGAAGTGGGCGTACCCCAACACCTTATTTCGCTTATAACTGAACTATACGAGCACACTATTGGATCAGTTAAAGTACTTGACACACTTTCAAACGAATTTCATCCAGAACGGGGTATCAGACAGGGATGTATACTATCTCCACAATTATTCAATATGTATGTAGAGCATATTATGGGAAGAGCACTTGAAGGATGGGAAAAGGGCATCTCAATAAATGGTCATAAAATAAACAACCTACGTTTCGCAGATGACACAGCCCTTCTTGCAAATAGTCAAGCAGAGCTGATTGATCTTCTACGACTGGTTGCAAACGAAAGTCAAATATTTGGTCTGCAATTAAACATATCAAAGACAAAGATTATGATAGTGGATAGACTACATAACAATCATCCACACATAACATTTGATCGGTTTGAGGTTATGAGCTAATACTTATATCTGGGATCATTAATCACAAACACAGGGTCACTACAGGAAGAAATAAAACGTAGATGTGATCTAGCAAAAGTCGTCACAGCAAAAATGACCACAATATGGAAGGACTGTCAAATTTCAAGAGCGTTAAAGATGAGGTTGATCAACTGCTTAATATTTCCAATACTGTGAATCTTGGACCATGAGAAATTCGGAAAGAAGAAAGATAGACGCCACTGAAATGTTCTGTTGGAGACGAATGCTACAAGTTCCTTGGACCGACCATTGAACAAATAATTCAATTTTAAGAGAGCTAAAAGTTAGCCAACGACTCTCCAGTAAAGTCCATCTCCAACAATTAAAATACTTTGGACATGTTATGAGAGCAAACACAGAAAACATGGAAAGGCTCATTATACAAGGAAAGGTGAAAGGCCGAAGATCACGAGGAAGATCCCCAACAAGATGGATCGATCAAATTACGGGAATATGCAAAAGACCTATTCATGAGTTAAAGGAAATGACCAGAGACAGAGATCTTTGGAGACGGACAATACACGACATCACGTCGACCACTACACTCCCTCCGGGGGTCAGGATTGAAGAGAGAGATCTCTTGATATTTGCTCCCCGTGAGAGAAGTCTTAACTTCATTAGATATGGCATGACAAAAAAAGATCTGTTTCCCTCCATTATTCGCGTTTCAACATCTCGTTCTATTTTGTTGTTATGATGATTATTGTCATGGTGATTGTTACTTCTAGATATTTAAATTCTCCAACCACTTCGAAGTTTTTATGATCGTTTATAGTAACATCTCTAATTTCTTTTAGTCTTACTGTGGGTACCTATTTCTAATTCGACCGTTTGATAGGTACTCATTTTTTCCATCGGTTCCATTTTTGTCATTGTTTCAATCGTTCAATTTGTTATTGTAGATGTTGTCTCTTTTTTGTCTTACTGTTGTTCTAGCTGTGGATCTCTCTCCTTTCCTCTTTCTGTTGAATCATACGTTTTTCGTCTGATAATTTCGACAGATAATCAATTCTTCTTTTGCTTGTTTCTTTTAGGGCTCTTTTGCATTATTGGTCGAACCTTTCCTTTTTGTTTTCTTCTTTCTGCAACGGTGTAACCAGGATGATCCTAAGGGTTACATCTACTAGAGGGTCTCTGTGGGGTGTTAAGCATATAGAGCTTAAAGTACATTCCAATGGGGGGGGGTTATACCCCCAAAACCCCTCTGGTTACGCCAATGTCTTCCGATAAATTTTTCTGATGCTTCTGCAATAGTCCATTTTATGAAGTGCCCTTCTTGATCTACACCTTCACTTTCATTTCCATTTATTTCCAAAACCTGAAATCTATTTTTAATTTTTAGTTGACATTATATTTTTTTATCTTCTTCCAGCTTCGCCACATTCTATCTAACTTTCGATCTGTGTCTGTTGATCTATAGTTTGTTCTGTACATAAGCCTCCAAATTTTATTCAAATAAATTAGTTGTCGTAACTTTCTACGTTTTTACCCTTTTTTATCCTTTTTTGTATACGACATGGATTCTGTAAAAAAACTCATGCGGTCCTAATGTCCAATTTTCATCACCAAAAGCAGAAACGACTTTATATGCATTTTTCCTTATAAACTCTTGAGATGAGAATTGTAATAAATTCAATTCTTGCGTAAATTTTAGAACAACTTATAATACTTTGTTAAATAGGTTTTGGCATTAGTGCCGAAGAGGTTGTGGAAATGGGAGAAAACGTTGGAAACATCTATCCAAGAGGTTAAAGATGAATTTATGCTGGCCGTAAAAAAAGCCATTGTAGATTTCGTCCTTCAAGATCCAGCATTCGTCAAAGCCATTGGCGAAGACATGACTCCAGCCAGAGTAGAACTGAAAAGTATAGGTAATAGCTTTAGGCCTGCTTTCAATAAAGCTCAATTGAGAATCAGCAGGAATTTGCATTGCATTAATCCGTGTTTAGCAGCCGTATTGGACATTTGGGAAAAGGAGTTTAAGTAAGTTACGTTATCTTTTGATTTATAAAAGACTTTTGACAAAGTTAGACATCAACATTTCTTAGGATTTTTTTTGCTAGCGAAATCAATTCTTCTCAAGCGGTTTTTCTATTTTACAGAGATCTTCGTCTTCTAGATATCGAAGCCCTAAAGAACCACCAAGGTGCTTTCGAGTTAAGCGAATTCAAATTTGTAACAAACAAACACATCGAAACATGCAAAGATAACCTGTTTTCCAAATACTATTACGCTGTCACGGATATTTTTCTTCAAGGCAGTAAGAAGAACAGGTTACCAGATCCAGGAAAGAAGAAGAAAATGGAGTCGTTTTATAACGCGGTCGCCAGTATCATGACTTATCAGCTACAGACTTTGTGTTTCAATTCGTTGGCTGATTATATGAAGTACATTTTAGACGTCAGGGTAAAGTATAATTATTCTTAATTTTTTATAAAATATTTTTTTTGTTATTTCACGGCTTTGAATGATTCTTCTAAATCTTTTTCTTGGCTGGATTTTGCATCGTCGTACACCAATCCTGGATAGATCGGCTTCAACATCATCCTTCCATTTTTTCTGGATGGCCTACTGATCTTCTACCGTCTGGTCCATCAAAAAACACTCTCTTTAACATCTCTGTCGTCCTCTGATCTTACCACATGACCTGCCCATCTTGTGCCACGCCCATCACCACCAGTGCCTCGCCAGCACGTGGTAGCGCCTGTGTGCAAAACATTTAATAGCGCCCAAAATGAACAATTATTTATTGTAACCAAAAAAATAACTAAAAATTCTTACACATGTAACAGGAAAATAAAGTAAGATAATAATTAAGTAAAAATAAATCTTTGGCATAACATGATAAAAAACAAAAGATATAGGTAGGAAAACATGAAATACTTAGCTATTTTATAAAAAATTAATTTTCCGCGTCTTCAGTTCGAAAAATATGTTTATTAATATGGTGAATATCAATTTGATTTAATACTGACGACTCTATAGAGATGGTAGATAAATTTATCAAACGCTCTTGACTGATGGTCGATCTCAAATAATTTTACAGCAGCGGCATCAGATATGGGCAGAGTAAGCAGAATGTGAAGAGCTTTTGCTAAATTTGGGCAAACTTGAGTAAATTCGTTAAAAAATATATATTTTAAAATTTTACAAACATTATTTAATTCTTTTAACAAATGCTGAAGCTGTATAACTTCTTCAATTAAATCGTCTCCCCTATATCTAGCATTAAATCTCATTTTTTTACAAACTACACAAAAGTTTTAATTTTGAGTGTTCTGTACTGACGTTTAAATTATATAAAAATTTGAAATAATCAACAGGATTTTCCAATATGGAAAATCTTTCATTTACTGAAATTAATGCTTGGTTGAGAATACAATAAAAGAAATAAAGATTGTATGACATTTTAGGGTACAAAATCATTTCGTCTTTATGTTCGTAATCGAACTGTTTGATTTTATTCCGACGCCGAACTGTGTGTCTGGCCTGGTTGAAAACGGAGCTCCACATCCAGTTTCTCTGCGGTTTCATTTGCTGCAGTAATAACATCATTAAATTTGCTATCTATCCTAAACTAGACCAAGAATTGTTTTAACGGCGTAGGCGCAAAATTTCGCCCCCATGGTGTTTTAAATAAATTCATTTTTTTCTAATTCCGAGAAAACTAATAAGAATTTTTAAAAAATTTAAACGCAGAATGAAAGATTATATTATTACCGAGTGCAGAAAGTCCATTAGAATAATATAAAAATATGAGATATTTGAAATTAAAAATCACACAAAATTTTGTTTACCCCTGTAACCTAATAAAATAAACATCATAGAAGCTTTCAGGACTTTTGGCCCTCGGTAATAATGCAATCTTTCATTCTAGGTTTAAATTTTTCAAAAACACCTATTAATTTTCTCAGAATTTGAAAAAAATAATAAATGAATTTAAAACACATTGGCGCGAAATTTTGCGGCTACTTCCTTAACTCTTGTAAAGCATTTAAGATAGGCTGCATATTCATTGTTTTTAATTGTAAAACTTTGCTAACTAAGTTAACTTTCATCAGAACTTCATACCATACCTATATATACCATACCTACTTCATAATACCATACCTACCTGTATATGTGGACTCATCATATGAATGTAAATGTTGATATTTTATCTCCTACTATAAATGTTGATATTTTGAATTAAGATCAAATTTATCCGAATGTGTTATCACATAAAGCATCATGCATTTCTAACAAATTTTTGTACAATGGCTTTAAAGCATAGATTCTGCTGGACTGGTGGCTGCATGTCTTTACAGGATTTTCATTGTTTATGCAGATTGTATAAATCAATACATAATTTACCTACCTTTGAAATTGAGATATGCAAGGTCGTTAAATGGGTAAGTGTTGTCTTGACCTGCGTAAAATTTTTGTAACAACTCTAGTGGCGCCCCTTAATTGGTTTCGCCTGTGTGCGCCGCACACATTACACACGTGGACGCCTCGGCCCTGATCTTATCCGGCTAGCCTTTATATATAGGTATCTGACGATGTTTTCAGTAGATACCATACAGTCACCAATTCAGCATAGCGGCGTCTTCTCCACTCTCCTGTCAATTCATCTCTTTGAGGCCTAAATATCATTATGAGAACCTTCCTTTCAAATACCAGCAGTTTATTTATTTCCCGCTGATGTAGAGTCCATGTTTCACTCTTCTATGTAAAAACTTAGCGAATAATTGACATATTTATACAGTCTTAAGTTAAATTGTCTTTTTAGCAGCTTAGAGATTAATATTCTTATAAGGATATTAATTTAAAATCTATAAATAAAATATTTGTTTATAGGTCAAACAACAATAGTTTGTATAGTCTCTGATTTTGTGGTTACCTGTATAAGTTCTTTTACTGTTACATAGTCAATTTTATATGCAGTTTATTCTTCTACATTAGGGTGCATCGAAAAATACAAAAAAACATTTTGCGATGGAAAAGTAATACCTCACAAAAGTTGCCCAATCAACTGTTAAGTAATTTGGTAAAAAATTTTCGAAATTGGAAAATATCTTCTGCCTCCCCAAGACAATTAAAAATTTTGAAAAAATGTTAACAGACGAAAAAAATGTTTATTTCAAAACGAAAATGTAATATTAACTATTTATAATGGGAAATAAGCCACAATATTATTAAAAAATGATTTTTATTTTATTAACTTAATAAAATGTAATAAATTCGCTTAGAAAAAAATATTAAAAATACCAATAAATATGCTGAAAAATTATACTAGCAACTTTTTCACGCTATTAGATATACCTAACATTTCCAACTTTTATTTTTTCGATGCACCCGAATTGAAAAAACCACGATTGCATAGAAGTGCAATTCTACATACATTTCTATACAATTGCTATGGTGATGCCACATCATGTTCTGATAGTGTCCTATTCACTTGATTTATCATTTTGTAAGCCAGTCTTAAAGTCTACAGATAGTTTTCTAAGTAAATCATCTTCAATTATTTAATCTGGACAACCGGTTTCTCTACAATATGCAAAGCATCGTTTGGTCCCGGTAACAGTAAACTAAATGATGCCGATACAAGGAATGATTTCTGAAGTATCCACTATCATACCTTTTTACGCAATAGGGAACTTGCACATTTTTATTTTATTACATAATAATGTTCAGTTTTGTAAAAAAAAAAGATTTCCAAAATTTCACGCTTTAAAAACTCGTAATAACTTAGAAATACAAATTTAAAGTCTTCTGCGGTATAAAATAGTTCAAACGACCCGTCACATAGTTTTATTATATAGTTATGAATATGATTATATTTAGGTATATTCTTCTCCTCCTTCTTTAGTTTATTGGCCTCCACCTACTTGGGTATTTGGCCAGCTCATCGTCGCGGATTAAGGGAAAAATATTTATATTCTAATGACATTTATCATATGTCATTGTAATAATATATACCAGTTTGTTGAGATTGGAGTTTGATACAGTTTTTGAAGGAAAGGAAAGAAGGTTAACTATGGGAAATAAAACCATTTTGTAAAAGTACAAGTTTTCTATGAATGGTTCAAAAGATCAAAACACTTGTGACGTCACATAACTGTATTTTCTACTGATGTTTATAATGTCTAATTTAAAATTGTATACAATTTTGTTAGACTTAAGTGTACTATTAAGTGAAGCTAACATTAAAATTTTTAAACTAGTGATGTACTAGACTTAAATGTACTATTAAGTGAAGATAACATTAAAATGTTTAAACTAATTATGACATTTCTTCAAAAAATTAAATTAAAAGTGTGAATGTAAAACTAATCGTTTGAATGGATAGGTATTTCCTTTGTATTATGCAATGTATGAATGAGATATTTCCTGTAATTAATTATATTATTTTGTAACCTATGTATGTTCGAAAAAAAAATATATAAAAAAAAGATTAAAAAAAATTAAAAAAAATATTAAAAAAAAATTATAAAAAAAATAATAATAAAAAATATATTTACTTACTTACTTAAGCCGTCCTCTTGTACCTTACGGTGTCGAGGTAAGTGGAGAAATGAGACGTCTCCATGCCTTTCGGTCGGTAGCTAGTCTTTCTGCTTCTCTCCACCCAATATTTCTTTTTCCGCAAGCCTTTCCAATATTTGCATTCCACGTTCTTGCTGGCCTGCCTCTTCTTCGTTTGTTGTCAGATGCCGCTTTCCATACCCTCTTTACAGTTCTACCTTCACTCATTCTCGCCATATGTCCGAACCACGATAACTGTTTCGTTTCAAGTCTGTCTAAGGTCCTTCCAACACCGCACCTTTCACGTATGTCACGTATGTAAAAAATATATATATAAAAATAAAAAATATATATATAAAAATAAAAAAAAATAAAAATAAATAAAAAAAAATGTTAAAAAAAAATCACTAAGAGGTTCTAAATCTCCAAGAGGATGAATCGGATTTAGTTCCTACCGTAGTGAAGAAAAAAAATTAGCATAGTTGTATTTATTAACATAGTAACATTGTTATTTTTGTAAGCTTTATTTTTTATTATTCTTTATTTTTAAGTGTATACTGGACAATTTTGTACTTATGAACGAATAATAATTTTATATATAATTACGTGGCTAAAGGTTTTAAACCAAGGCCAGAATCAAAACAAAAAAAATTGTTTACTTTGTTGGTGTATAATGTAAACATAAAACCGGATGACGTCACGACGCGTTTTGGGCTGGCTGGTATAATTTGAATTTTTAATCGTCTTTAGGGGCCAAACGAAAGACAAACAAAACTTTTTTTAAAATAAAAATGTATACCATTTTTATTCAGTTGCAATGCGAAGGCAAAACAATCTTACTTTTCAATCAGAATACGGAGTGCAGTCCAGTCCCTTGAATCGCGATTTTCGGCTCTTATTGGAGCCTTCATCGGAAGGAACGTAGGTACTGTTCTCCATGCCTACTCCATGGAGAACAGTGCCTACGTTCCTTCCGATGAAGGCTCCAATAAGAGCCGAAAATCGCGATTCAAGGGACTGGACTGCACTCCGTATTCTGATTGAAAAGTAAGATTGTTTTGCCTTCGCATTGCAACTGAATAAAAATGGTATACATTTTTATTTTATAGTCGTATTACTCCGTAGAGTAACTAGGTGCATTTTTCCGTTGGAACTTTACCAGCTGCAGACGGAGATGTGAATTGCATAGTGTAGAATTCCTTCCCTCTCGTCTTCACTGCAGCATCCATTTGACTTGCAAATTGTAGAAGTCTTGGAGGTGTCACCAGGAAAGTGTACCAATAAGTTTTCAATTTAAAAATCTTTTAGTAATATTTTTAATATTTTCAAAATTAATAATTTACTATTAGGATTGAAAACTACTTCGTAAAACTTTTTTTCTTTGATACATGTTTTAAATTATGTTCTGTTGTGATTTATAACATTTTTTTCGAATTTAAAATTTTATGCTGGTTCCCTATTATTGCTATTAGGGAATTGATGGAAAGGATGGACTTAACTGCATTGATTAACAAATATTTGGGCACTTTTTGAGGGGGAAAGTGGCGAGTAACAGCCAACAAACAGAAAGCGACACCGGTCGTCCAGAGTAAATAATAAATTGATTGTGAATACGTCTCTTGATTTATTTCATTTCTGCCAATCTTCGATCATTTATATTTTAGTATGCCAATAAAGGGTTTCAAATAAAACTTCAGCAAAGAGGTAACAGCTTGATGTTTGAGCCGTCATTTAAAAGCTTTCGTGACACATTAGTAGCACTCATTGATATAATGATCGACGCTGTTGGTGATGTTCCAAGACTGGAGACTAAATTGTACTTGGATTGGGCAGAAGAAGAGAGATACTTAAAGGTACGCACAGCTTTTAGTCTATATTAATGAATTTAAAGTTGAGTTGATTACTTTGTTCTTTATTAATAAGATTTTGTTGGCTGAGACTTCTTTAACCCTTAACCACTGACATGCGGTATGCCATACCGCGCCGAAAATATATTTTGTTATAAATAGGGATGGGAAAAACCTACCGGTTTAAACCTAAAACCGGTTTTTTTACTTCGCAATAACTGGTTTTACCAGTTGTTTTTTGTCCCGGTTATAACCGGTTTTTTCTTTTTAAAGTAAAAACCGGTTATTAGGTTTCACGGTGATTAGGATTAGGTTAGTTTGTTATTATTTTGGATCCCAATCATAATAATTATTATTCTCAAGTAATTATTCCAAACAAAACCATAATTCAAATTTTATTTTATTTTATAAATACAGAAGCAAACTGAAAGTGCAATCTCACATCAGCCAGAAACAATATATAAGTTTTATTATAATATTTCATTGAAAAGATATTTGTAATCATAATATTTACATAAGAAGTGATCTGGTTGAATTAGACGCAAACATCATCTATTTTTCACACTTAACTCTTGACATTGAAAGTGGGAATATCGAATTACTGATTACGAATACGAATCTCCAAGAATTTCCCTACGTTTTCAAAACGATACACTCATACAGGAAGTATTAAATAAGTTAAAATGTACCTATTCTACAAATATGCAAACGTGTTAGTAATACATGATAAATTTTTTTTGATGTTAGTAAAAATAAAAGATAAATTGCATTATCCAATTTATTTTTAAGTAAAATATTTATGTTGGTATTGTTTTTTTTTAAATCCCATTTCAAAGAGTCTGGGAAATTTTTTATAAGTTGAAATGGTTGGGGATTTTTTTGGGTTTGGGAGGAGAGGAAAATTGGTGGGTATTTTAGAGGATTATATTTTTAAATAGTAAATTAAATTTGCATCATTAATTGAATACAATAATTGCATATTATATTCTACTCTCATAATATATTCAATGACGATAGAACCTGAATTATTTCAGCGCTCTCTGTTGAGCAGTACTTAGTATAATAATAATTTTGGTTTACTGTTCTCTACATCTGACTACTGAAATTCACAAATCTTTGGGATTCACACAAATCAAATTTTATTTCGATCCAATGTATATTATATTAATCTCACGCTATATTATATTTAATAATAATCAATAAATATATAATAATAATAAAATAATAAATAAATATATTAGTTGATAGAATAAAATGGTTTTATTAAAAATTGTGTTTTATTTATATTGATATTGGTGTTCTTTGGATAGTACTAATCTTGATCCTATTGATATCGGGTCCAATGGAGTATCGCAAATTTTTTTGGCCGGTTATATCCGCCAGGTTAAACCGTAAGCAAAAAAAACCTGTATAACCGAAAACCGGTGTTTTGTCAAAAACCGCCATCCCTAGTTATAAAGCGTGTTTTACATTACAGAAGATTTCTAGAACACCATCTGTGTACCTTCACGTGGTGTGTAATTGTACCTGCTCCCAACTGCTGCAATTTTAGTTTGGTTTAGTCTTTGAGCTAGGTTGATGTAAAGTTTTCTTGCGATATCACGTACCGCATGTCATTGTTTACGTTTCTACAGTTAAAAGCAGTCCAGTGTATTCTTTCAAAATACTCAAGTTTTTTTTTGTAATTCAGTCTATAGAGGATTTTGTAATAACCTCCACCATTTTTGTAAATATTGTACATGCGTTCATAATTTTCTTGAAAAATAAAGTTTATATTATTTGGAGCAGTATTCTATTCTACAGCAATGTAAAGAATCATTCCATAGTTGATGTAAAAACAGATAGTATGGTATAACTAGACTCAAACCCAAACATCCAAAGTGAAAGTTATCCTCCAACACCAAATTGTTCTATATGGTCCACATCAGTGGCGGCTGGTCTGTAAGTGAAGGGGGAGGTCATATCCGGTGGTTCAAGATTTTTTTGGAAAAACAAGACCTACAAATCCCATTTTAAATAATTTCTTATTCCATCATCTGTATTGGTTTCTTATAACTTATTTTGCAATATGTTGTTTAAATTTAACCTTTAACTACCCGCGCATCAAGTTATAACATAACTACATGCGTGGCGTACTTTGTACGCCACAAGAAAATACACTTAAAAACAACGGATTTGTTTAATTTTTTTTGAAAAAATACACTTAGTTGTTTGTTATAAACCTTATTCGGCATCAGTGAATACTTGGAGTTCCTTTTCAGTAAGCCAATTGGGATTTATAACTGGAATCATGGAATAACTGGATTCCATGATAAATAAAATTACTAATAAAAAATTTTTTTAAATGTGATTTTTTACAGGAGAAAAAGTATTGTTTACAAAGAAAAATATATTTTTGTCATAATGACTAAAAAACAATTAAAATATGTACTTATATTACGACTTATAGTAATATAATCCTGGGGTATATTGTCCACCACCGGAAACAACAAATAATAAAATGTAAATTACGATCTTTCCAGAACGCCGATTATAACGAAACTAAAACCAAATTGTAAAGCACATTCCAGTGATAGGTTAGAAAAATAAGCAAGGTCAAAAATTAAATTTTTAAATATATTTCCAGTAGAATTCTTATATCTGGCGTACAAAGTACGCCAGCGCGTGTAGTTAAAGGTTAAGCGGATCTTTATTTGACAAGTAAATATGAAATAAGTAAAAGGAACAAGTCTTCATTACTAATTGTCAAATAAATCAGATAAATAGTATGATATAATATGTAATTATAACAGCCAGAATATCAACAAACTACTTAAACTCAAAACCTAAAATAAATAAAAACTTATATTTTATGCGGATTTAAAAAGTAAATCGATTCTTCTGGCCTTAGATTTTGCGAAATGATCGATCACTTGCTCGTTGAAATTTGTGATCGTTCGAATACCTACCGCTCAACAACGAAAACAGTACCTACGGTCTACGGTCAATGACCACGATTTAGTACCAACTTGCATATAAGCGTATTTTCGTGAACGTTCGGATTCAAAATGCTGTATTCTCACAGTGAGGTCAAATATATTTCTTGACCATCGTGAATGTTCGTATTTAGCTGTTGAAGAGTCATATTGCGGTAGTTTCAGTCAAAGATAAATTTGGCTATTCGGTACCGTCAAACAGCTCGTATTTCATGTTTATTTATCGGTAATCTTTTGGAGGCATCTTTGTCGCTATATTTTACAACAACAAAATGACTGAAAAGTCAATACAATAAAAGCAAAATTTAACTTTGAACGATACTATTGTATTCCGAACATTTTTAATACAGAAAATTTTCTTTTTTTAAGGAAATAATTACATTATAATCGTTTGATTGTACAATTATTACAGGGAGGTCATTAACCAATTGACCTAAAGGGATAACCGCCACTGGTCCACATAATGTTCAGAAAAAGTCACACCATTTTGAGCGTCGGGATTGGGGCGGGAGAGGGGAGAGAAATTGGTAAATTCGTAGTTTTTTACGTTTTTCGTCAATATTTATAAAACTATGCAGTTTAGCATGAACAACCTTCTATACAAAAATATTCTACATACAATTTGAAATAAAAAAGGCCCTATGCATAATCCTTCTAAACTGAACGGTTCCAAAGTTACGGAGATAGTATATTATAATTGGTCTAAAAAAAGGCCTAACCCAGACATTTAAAGTAAAAGTTTTCCTCCAACACAAAATTGTTCTATATGGTCCACATATTATTCAGTAAAAAGTTACACCAATTTGGCGTTCGGTTTGAGGGGGGGGGGATGGGGGAGAAGTCGGTAAATTAGTAGTTGTTTTACGTTTTTCGTAAATATTTCTAAAACTATGCTTTAGCGTAAATTATGTTCTATACTCAAATTTTCTACATGAAATTTAAAAAAAAGGTCCAATACATAATTGTTATAAAATCAACGGTTCCAGAGTTATGGAGGGTGAAAAGTGGTGGAGGTTTTCGATATTTTTTATATTTTTGGGGCAATTTATAATATTATTACTGATGAAAGAAATTTTTTTGTAAATAAAATTTGCTATTTCAGTGGCCGATGGTATGTTAGTGATAAGCCCTTTAAGAAACGTCAACCTCACCACCCAAAATCATCATCAATTGTCAGTGGCGACGCGTGACTTTTTCTGAAGTGTTACCAGAACCAGATGCAAAAAATCTTATTTAAAAAAATGAAGATATGGCTAAATGTATATATACACTCACCGGCACAAAATTCCGCCACACAAAATTTTTGATTAAGTTTGACAATATATAACTTTATTATTTGTACTTCGATTTTAAAGATTCTTTACCGAGTTTGTAGGTACAGGTATTGATGTCAATTGCTATTATCCCGGTAAGAAAAAATTTTGCTTAGATGGCATTATACGGGGGTGAATGTAAACGTTGTTTTTTCTCCTAACTTTAAAAAATTCTGTGGAAAAACTGGATGGCTGATTTTGTTTTATACTCCTTTTGTATTATCCTGGAGGTATCACTAAGGTCTTGTTTTTTTGAATTATCTGAATATCTCTTTTCTTGTAAGAGCTGTAATTAAAAACACTGCTTTGAAGGTTTATTTAATTAAAAATATCAAACGCACTAAAATTAACAAAACAAAACAAATTTAACAACAAAACAAAACAATTCAATAGCGGTTATGTCCACCTCTTGCAGCAACGACTGCTCGCAATTTGTTTAGCATCTAATAAATATGTGTTTTCCTTGCCTGGGGAATAGCCCGATATTCCTCTACCAGGGCCATAACTGTACCAAATTTTCTGGAGGCCTAGGATGACGGCAAATAGCTTTTTTTATTCATCCCATAAATGCTCAATATGATTGAGATCTAGGCTGCATGCGGACCATTCTAATCTTATCAATCCAACTTCAATTGTATGATTCAATCAGTGTTTTTATTTACAAAAAATGGTACAGCTCTTACAAGAAAAAAGATATTCGGATAATACAAAAAACAAAATGTTGGTGATGCCTCCGGGAAAATATGACAGGACTATGAAACAAAATCAGCTATTCCATTTTTCCAAATAATTTTTTAAAATTAGCAGAAAGTACAACGCTTCCTTTCACCCCTGTACAATGACATGCAAGCAAAATTTTTTGTTACTGGAATAATACCAAACAATATGAATAGATGTACCTACAAACTGGTGTAAGAATCTTGAAAATCGGAGCACAAATAATAAAGTTATAAAGTGTCAAACTTAATCAAAAATTTTGGGTGGCGGAATTTTGTGCCGGTGAGTGTAGCTTCAATAATATCATTTTGTATATCACTTGAAACTCTCGAAAAAACAGATGTTTCTAGATGCTGACAAAATTTTTGATCTTTTTTGGCAATTTATTAATGTTAACAATTCCCTGTAGTTGTCTGGAATGTCAGAGTCGTCGCAGTATCTATAATAAGTGTGCTAAGGATATACCTATCTATTTTTTTAACAAACTCATTATGTTTAGCAATATTTGCTTTAAAAGCTTGGTTAAGAGAACTTTTGATTTTTGTTTTGCTAAACTGAATCAAATTGGGTAAACATCTTACATGTAGGTAACGGAGAAATTTCATGTCTCCTTTTTAAAAATCTAACACTATTTAAATCGTGAACCTGGTCCACCCATTTTTCTGTAGAAACCAGAAGATATGGGCAACAATACAGTACATTTTTCTTGCAACCATAATATAACCAAGGATTTTCACTGTACCAACTAAATTTAAAATATCGAACTACTTTTGTTGATTCCTTTTTTAAAATGTTTAAAATAGGTCTTTCATTTTTAATCTCATTTTTTTCTTCAAAATTATACAAGGAGAATTACTTTCCAAGTAGTTGTGAAAAACGTAAAAAAAAACTACTAATTTACCGACTTCTCTCCCATCTCCCCTCCCCCCCCCAAACCGGACGCTCAAAATGATGTAACTTTTTACTGAACAATATGTGGACCATACAGAACAATTTGGTGTTAGAGGAAAACTTTTACTTTGGATGTCTGGATTAGGCGTTTTTTGGGACCAATTACACTATACTACCTCCGTAACTTTGGAACCGTTCATTTTAGAAGGATTATGTATATGACCTTTTTTATTTCAAATTTAATGTAGAACATTTTTGTATAGAGGGTGGTTCATGCCAAACCGCATAGTTTTAGAAATATTGACGAAAAACATATAAAACTACGAATTTACCGATTTCTCCCCCCTATCCCCCCCAAACCCGACGCTCAAAATGGTGTGACTGTTTCCTGAACATTATGTGGACCATATAGAACAATTTGGTGTTCTATATGACATGATATATAGCGGTATGACATACCGCATGTCATAGGCGTAACCAGGATGAATTTAAGAGGGGGGTTACAACTACCTGAAAGGGGGGGTTATAACTACTGGAAGGTCTCTGAGGGCTATGGTGTTAAGCGTATAGAGCTCAAAGTACATCCCGTTGGGGGGGTTATAATCCCCAAAACCCCCCTGGTTACGCCTATGCCGCATGTCAGAATCTACGTCCTGAAACATCTACGTCAGTAGTTAAGGGTTAAATATGCTACTTTTTTTATATGTTTTAGCCCATATTTCCAGAAGAACTTGCCTTGCAGTACAAAGCTCAAATTAGATATATGCTAGATGAACAACGAATAGGACCCGAACTAAGAGTTCAAGACTTTGATGAGTTTCTACCCTTAATTAATGGAAAAGATGAGGAGTTTATAAATGAATTTTTATCACAAAAACACACATTTGATGAGCTAGCCAATGAGATCCTTAAGTATAAGGTAAATTCTAACTGTTTTCGATTGTGCTTTTATTCGTTTGTATCTGTCTGTATGTTTGTAAAATCTCTTTTAATCCGCCAATAAAGATAGTAAACATGTTTTAGAACCAAAGAAGATTTGGCAAATAAAATATACTTTTTATTTGCCAAAAAGGAAGGCAAACACCTCTTTTTATCCGCTAACAAAGGGACAAAACCTCTTATTATCTACCAACACAAAAGGTGAAAATCTCTTTTTATCCATCCAAATGAAGACAAAACCCCTTTTTTTATCCGCCAATAAAGAAGGCCAAAATGCTTTTACCACTAAAGTAGATATGAAAAAGGTTTTGCTTTTTATTTGCCAAATGGGAAGGCAAAAACCTCTTTTTATCCGCTAACAAAGAAGACGAAAACCTCTATTTATCCGCCTACAGAAAAGATAAAAATCTCTTTTTATCCGCCAAAACGAAGGCAAAATCTCTTTTTATCCGCCAATAATGAAGGCAAAAATGCTTTTACTACCTACCAAAAAGATTATGAAAAAGGTTTCTTGTTTTATTTGCCAAAAAGGAGGACAAAAGCCTCTTTTTATCCGCTAACAAAGAAGCCACTTTTTTTATACGCCAACAAAAAAGGCGAAAATATCATTTTATTTGCCAACAAAGAAGGCAAAACTTCTTTTTATCCGCCAGCAAAGATGGTAAAATTCTCTCTTTATCTGCAAACAAAAAAGACAAAACGTCGTTTTATCCACCAACAAAAAAGGCTAAACATCTTTCTATCTACCAACCACGGCAATCCTCTTTTTAATGGCCAAAAAGAAGGCAATATTTCCTTTTATTCGCCAATAAAGAAGATAATAACATGCTTTTATCACCAAAAAAGATGACAATATGAAGATAAAATGCTTTAATCACCAAGAAAGATTTTCACAAATTTTGACCGGATGATCCCAAGAAGACAACAGAAAAGAGAATTGAATAAGATTGCAGATAAGAGAGAAAAAATACCAATGTTGCAGCATACACGGACACACTTTTTAAACTTTCATCATCATTCTAATTGCATTTCTCCACACAACTCTATCTTTTATATCAATATTAACCCTCTTTCCAACATGTCCTGACTAATGGTCTCCTCCCCCAGGTTTTCTTTGGTCTTGCTCTCCTACTACTTTCAGGCAGGCTCTTCAGCAATTCTTCGTATTTGGTGATTAACGTCTCGACGTTGAACATGACCAAACCATTTTAACCTATGATCTCTCATTTTGGCATAAATTGGTGCCACACCTAAACTTCTTCTAATATACTCATTTTTAATTTTATCCTATTTTGTCACTCCACTCATCCATCTAAGCATTCTCATATCAGTCACATGCATTTTTTGTTCCTCTTTATTTTTCACTGCCCAACATTCAGTTCCGTACATCATAGCCTATCTTATTGCTGTTTTATAGAATTTTCCTTTTAGCTTCATTGGAATTTTTCTGTCACAGAACACACCACTCGCTTCCTTCCACTTCATCCATCCAGCCTTAATTCAACTGCATGCATCTCCATCTATTTCTCCATAACTCTATAATACCGATCCCAGGTACTTAAAACTATTGCATTTCACAGTCATTTCACCATCTAAAGATACCGTTTTATTTGTAGTAACTCCATCTTTAAATGAACATTCCATATACTCTGTTTTTGTCCTACTAAGTTCTAAACCTTTTTCCTCTAGAGCTTGTCTCCACTGTTCCAGTTTTTTTTCTAAGTTTCTTTCATGTAATCGATTATTATAAAAATGCGCTCTCTATATTTTGTTCCATTAACAGTTCGTTTTACCGTTGTTTGAAGTTTTATCCATAATATTTTTTTTAGGCAATTGTTGATAAAATTCCTTTGGCAAACGAACACTATGTTCGTATCGAAATGTACGACATGAACCGAAACGACTTGATCAAAGCCTTGGAAGCTTCTGCTCAAAATTTCAAAGACATGTTGCTACAAAAATGCATTAAAGATTTACAGGTACTGTGTAAAAGGTAAGTGGCTAAAACATTTATTTAGGTTTGAACAATAATGATTTGATCCATCCCAAGTACCAGGTAAGTACATCGAGAAAAATATTGTCCTTTGGTTAAGGGAATAGGCGCAAAATTTCGCGCCAATGTGTTTTAAATGCATTCATTTTTTCGAACCATGAGAAAACTAATAAGTATTTTTGAAAAATTTAAACGCAGAATGAAAGATCACATTATTACCGAGGTTCGAAAGTCCCTGAAAACTTCTATAATGTTGATTTTAATAAGTTACAGAGGTGAAAAAAAAAAAGAGAAAATTGAGCGTGATTTTTAATTTCAAATATCTCATTCAAAAGAAAGTTTTTGGTTATTCTAAGGGACTTTCGGTCCTAGGTGATAATGTAATCTTTCATTCTGCGTTTAAATTTTTCAAAAATACTTATTAGTTTTCTCATATTGGCGCGAAATTTTGCGTCTTTGCCCTTAAATAAAATAAATACGGAAGGTTGATATACTGGGTTGGGATAAAGTATGGAACCAACCAAATATCTTTGAAACGAAAAGAACAATATTTATGAAACTTTGCATACAAGTACATTGACGCAAAAGGCATCTGTTGCCATATTTTTTGTTACTACTCCACTTCCGGTTTTACCGGGAATACCCTTAACTTATTTAATTCAAATGGGACACCCTGTATATTTTTGCGAATTTTAAAAGAACTTGTTATTTTTAATTCATACATACCAAATTTGGTAGAAAAAATTTGTTAAAAAGTGTCTGTAGATAATTTTTTGTATTAATACAACGTAGTAGGAAATAACTATCAAGCTAATGAAACAAACGGAGCCTATTAAAATAAACCGAGGAGTAAGACAAGGAGATACCATCTCGCCCAAGCTATTCAACCAAGCGCTAGAAGATGTGTTCAAACAACTGCACTGGGATGGTTTGGGTATAAACATAAACGGGCAATATCTGAATCACTTACGATATGCTGATGATATTGTATTAATAGCAGGAAGAAGTGAAGAATTACAAAGAATGATGGAAGAACTAGATAGAGAATCGACAAAGATAGGACTGAAGATGAATTACAGTAAAACAAAAACCATGACCAATCAACAAGAAGAACTAGTAATTACAGTGGCACAAACAAGAATAGAACAAGTAAAAGAATATATATATCTAGGACAAATCACTAGATTAAATAGAGAAAATTAGACCGAAGAAATAAAGAGAAGAATAAGGTTGGCCTGGGCATCATTCGGAAAACTGTCTTATATTCTAAAGAACAGAAAATATCCGCAATACCTAAAAACAAAAGTCTTCAATCAATGTATACTCCCTGTTTTAATATATGGCTCTCAGACATGGACGTTTATAAAAGAGAATATGGAAAAAATAGCAAAGACAGAAAGAGCCATGGAAAGACAAATGCTGAACATTAAATTATCAGACAGGAAAAGAAACAAATGGATCCGTAACAAAACAAAAGTGAAAGACGTCTCTACCCAAGTAGCAAAGCTTAAATGGAAGTTCGCCGGACACACCCTACGGCAGAAGGATGAAAGATGGACTAAGATGGTAATACATTGGAGACCATGGAACCACAAACGAAAAAGGGGAAGGCCACAGATGCGATGGTCAGATGACCTGAAGAAACACACTGGGTCAAAATGGATGCAAATTGCCCAAGATAGAGAGGCATGGAAGAAGGAAGAGGAGGCCTATATCCAAGGATGGATGTTTAGGGCTGATTAGATAGATAGATAGTAGGAAATAAACGAGTACCATCTATACTGTAGACTAAAATTGTTGTTTACATGCACCGCATGACTTATTTGAATTTAGTATAGTAGGTAACACTGTTACTGAACTAATTGACAGAAATAAGTTATATTAAAAATGGTTCATTTAAGTGAAAAAGATCGTATTGAAATATTAATAATAATCGGTCATGGTAAATTTTCATTTTTTGGAAGTGAATTTTCCAAATCGATGGATTGGACGTAGAGGATTCATAGAGTGGCCCGCTCGTTCTCCGGACCTCAACCCATTAGATTTTTTTCTTTGGGGTTATCTAAAATCACGTGTTTACGTTAGGCGACCAACATGCTTGCAGGATTTGAGACAAAGAATAATTGATGAATGTGAACTAATACG
Source organism: Diabrotica virgifera virgifera (assembly GCF_917563875.1). Taxonomy (NCBI): domain Eukaryota; kingdom Metazoa; phylum Arthropoda; class Insecta; order Coleoptera; family Chrysomelidae; genus Diabrotica; species Diabrotica virgifera. The sequence continues at coordinate 12,339,494 of NC_065448.1, forward strand.
TGGAGAAATTTTGCAAAAAGTGACTCACGAATTTATTTATAGGCTTGTACGTTGTCAGGAGGTGAACAGCAAATATTTTCAACATTTGAAATTATTTTTTTCATTTTTAATGTCATTTGCCTAACGTAAATAAATTAACCTATTTTTTAACTGTAAAAAGATTTACTTCTTGTTTTAATAGTTTTTTCTTCCAAACTTGGTATGTATGAATTAAAATTAACAAGTTATTTTAAAATCTGCAAAAATATACAGGGTGTCCCATTTAAAGTAAATAATTTAAGGGTATTTCCGGTGAAACCGGAAGTAGAGTAGTAACAAAAATATGGCATCAGATGCCTTTTGCGTCACTGTACTTGCATGCAAAGTTTCACAATTATTGTTCTTTTCGTTTCAAAGATATTTGCTTGGTTCCATACTTTATCCCAACTTTGTATATTTATCTTCCACTATTACATCAACAATTTAGCCATGTTATTAATGATAAACAAAACAAATGTAAACGGTTGCTCTTGGGATCAATTAGAGTTTCTCACTATTCTTCTACACGTGTTTCAAGGTTTACCTTTCATCAGGAAGACTTGTGAGAAGATTGAATTAAATCGAAACGCACAGGCTTTGCTTAAATGTAATGCACAGAAAACATTTTTATAGTAAAATTGGAAAGAAATCCTTTGTAAAAGGTATAAAAATTTTTTTTATTAAAAATCCCTTAAAAGGGCTACATCACAACAAAACGTTTTCGATTTTTATAAAAAATCATCATCAGTGTTCGATAAACTGGATGCTAGCTGAGCCACAAAAGAAAATATTTGGGTAAAAACCCTTTACATAAAATATAGATGCCTTAAAAGTGCATACTTCAGTAAAAAGGCCTGTGATGGTCACATGGCAAACAGGATAATGCCCCAAGGTAAGTGGATCCCACGTGTTGGGCCTTGTTTCCTACTTGGGAAACCTGTATACCTTACCTTAGGGCATTATCCTGTTTGCCATGTGACCATCACAGGCCTTTTTACTGAAGTATGCACTTTTAAGGCATCTATATTTTATGTAAAGGGTTTTTACCCAAATATTTTCTTTTGTGGCTCAGCTAGCATCCAGTTTATCGAACACTGATGATGATTTTTTATAAAAATCGAAAACGTTTTGTTGTGATGTAGCCCTTTTAAGGGATTTTTAATAAAAAAAATTTTTATACCTTTTACAAAGGATTTCTTTCCAATTTTTTTTTTTTTTTTTTTCAGTTGCCATTAAGTCATTGAAATGTGATCAACTCAATTTGGATCCCACGTGTTGGGAAACCTGTATACCTTACCTTAGGGCATTATCCTGTTTGCCATGTGACCATCACAGGCCTTTTTACTGAAGTATGCACTTTTAAGGCATCTATATTTTATGTAAAGGGTTTTTACCCAAATATTTTCTTTTGTGGCTCAGCTAGCATCCTGTTTATCGAACACTGATGATGATTTTTTATAAAAATCGAAAACGTTTTGTTGTGATGTAGCCCTTTTAAGGGATTTTTAATAAAAAAAAAACATTTTATACCTTTTACAAAGGATTTCTTTCCAATTTTGTGATTGATGGTAGACAGCCAACTACAGGAAAACCTTTTTCTTTTCCTTGTGGATTTTTATAGTCTCCACAGTGTATGTTTTAAATTTCTAACACTAACTAATTTACAGCATTGGTGACGAATACCAAACCATATCCGACAAAGCATTAGCAATTCCTGATGATACTCATGAATTGATAGCTACAATTCGCTATGTTGCTGATGTACAAGCTATCACCATGTTAGACCTGGAGGATAAGTTAAGAGATGTTATGAATTATATTCTACTTTTGACCGACTACGTCATATTCACCCCTGTAGAAATGAAATTGAACAATAACGCTTTTCAATGGTAAGTACAATTTAAGCAAATTTTCGCCATTTTTGGAATTTTTTCCTAGACGAACGGACGAAATGTGACTGCCTATTGTAGTCCGTTTCGTTTCCTTTATTCGTCGTCTCCTTGCCTTATAAATTGTAAAAGGCAGAGATTAAGGATGTACTCAGAAATTGATTTCACGGTAGAGGGTTTCCGGGTTGCATATTTACAGATGCTTGCGTGTGTAGACACCAGGGTGTTGAAATCAGTTAGGGTTTGGAGAAACGGTACATTTACAGATGCTAGCGCGTGATGACACCACGGTGTTGAAACCAGTTAGGGTTTGAAAAAACAGTACGTTTACAGACGCTAGCGTGTGTTGACACTATGGTGTTAAAATCAGTTAGGGTTTGGAAAAACAGTACATTTACAAATACTAACAGATTTGGACACCAGAGTGTTGAAACCAGCTAGCTTTTTTAGTGCTTATACATGCATAGATGCTAACGGCTATTGATTTTGATTTTATATACCTACTGTTGTGGAAAAATATTTAAGTGATTTAGGCATTAATGAATAATTAAACGTTGTTGGGATATAAACAATAATACAGAGAGAGTGTGTAATTTGGAATAAATTCAATATCTCAAATAATAATTGTTTTTTTGAAAAATGCTCAGACCCGTCGATTAGTATTTCAAATTGTCCTTTTTGATATACAATAATAATGTATACAGGGTGTCCCAATTTAGATATATGACGTCATCGTTGATTTTCTTAAATGGCAACACTGTCATTTTGATATCTATTTTGATAGGGTGTAAAAAGTTATACACAACTGCAAAATTTCAAATTTTCATTCCCTACCATTAACAAGATAATAAAAAATAACAAAGTTATGAAAAGCAATAAGTAATCAAATAATAATTGAATTTAATTATTTCAATTAAGCAAATGCTCATAACGTTGCCCATTGACAATTTGACAATAATTGAGGGCAACATTATGAGTATTTGCTTAATTGAAATACATAATTATTAAATTCAATTATTATTTGATTACTTGTTTTTCATAATTTTATTTTTTATTATCTTGTAAACGGTAGGGAATAAAAATTTGAAATTCGGCAGTTGTGTATATCTTTACACACCCTATCAAAATAGCTATCAAAATGACAGTATTGCCATTTAAGAAAATCAATTATGACGTCATATCTCTAAATTGGGACGCCCTGTATACATTATTATTATATGTCAAAAATGACAATTTAAAATACTAATCGATGGGTCTGAACATTTTTCAAAAAAACAATTAGTATTTTAATTATTGAATTTATTCCAAATTACAGACATAACTTTGTTATTTTCTATTATCTTTTAAATAGTAGAGAATAAAAATTTGATATTTTGCAGTTGTGTATAACTTTACACACTCTATCAAAATTGCTATCAAAATGACAGTGTTGCTATTTAAGAAAATCAACGATGACGTCATATCTCTAAATTGGGACACCCTGTATACATTATTATTGTATGTCAAAAAGGACAATTTGAAATACTAATCAACGGGTCTGAGCATTTTTCAAAAAACAATTAGTATTTGAGATATTGAATTTATTCCAAATTACAGACTCTCTCTGTATATTAACACAAAAAAACAACATAAAAAATAATGTTGTTCTGAAGCTATGTGCTTGTGGCATTTTTATAATTAACTATTTAGATGGGAAATAAGCCACAATTAAATTTAAAAAAATAATTTTATTAACGTTTCGACTCCAAAATCCGATATCGTTGTCAAAATACAAAATACTGCTAAATTAAACAAAAATGTTGTTGCTTAGTAAAAAATTCTTCTAATAATTTGTTTAATCTGACTCATTTATATTGGCAATTCAGACATAATATATTATTATACATTTTAAAGTATTTTTTTACTAAGCAACAACATTTTTGTTTAATTTAGTAGTATGTATTTTGTATTTGACAACGACACCCGATTTGGACGTCGAAACGTTAATAAAATTATTTTTTTCAGTTTAATTGTGGCTTGTTTCCCATCTAAATAGTTAATTATAAAAATTCCACAAGCAAATAGCTTCAGAGCAACATTATTTTTTATGTTGTTCTTTTGTGTTTATATATTATTGTTTATATCCCAATAACATTTAATTATTTATTAATACCTAAATCACTTAAATATTTTTCCACAGCAGTAGGTATATAAAATCAAAGTCAATAGCCGTTAGCATTTATGCATGTATATTAATTACTAAAAAAGCTAGCTGGATTCAACACTCTGGTGTCCAAATCTGCTAGTATTTGTAACTGTACTGTTTTTCCAAACCCTAACTGATTTCAACACCCTAGTGTCAACACACGCTAGCGTCTGTAAACGTACTGTTTTTCCAAACCCTAACTGATTTCAACACCCTGGTGTCTACACACGCAAGCATCTGTAAATATGCTTCCGGCATACGGATCTGGGACTTCTAATTTCGTTAATAGATATCGCTACAGCGTCCAATACGCTAATTATTTTTATAATTCTGCTTAAATAGATAGTTTGGTTTCATTTCGATTCAGAGCTGATCATGTAGTCCCTCTGATGAAGTCTGGAGAGACCGAAACGTACATAAGGGGATGATTGATCAACTCTGAACCGAAATGAAACATACGCTGTCTTTCATTTTCATTTTAAATATTATATATAGTTTATTTTTCAATTCAGATAGTAATATTGTGCGCACATGTATATGTAATGTTTTTATATTTGGAATATTGTAGCAAACAGTAATTTATTATCTATCGTGGCTGAATGGATCAAGAAATTCAAAACCAATAAAGGAAAAAATAGTAATATTGCTGATACCGTTCGTTATTTTGTTAGAGATCCGACCTAGGTAAATTGTACGTGTGTTAAGTACTATTTATAGTAAATAGAGACGTACAATAGGTACGTCTTTCTTTTGGGGAAAAGTCAACAAAAAAATTCAGTTGGGCTAATATAGCGGAAGTCATCACCACACAACAAAAAAGCAATGTTTTATATACAGTATGTCCCTGTAAGTTGTATCCATATGGAAAACTTTTTTATTATTAATTTTATGAAAAAAAGTTATTCTTTATAAAAAGCTCTGCATGGTCCAAAACCTCAGATTTAACCATCAAATATCAAATTTTTTGAATATTATACGAGGTATGTCAAAAAGTTTGAATTTCACTCAAGAGTAAAGTAGCTTTATTTTTCACAATATTGAAAATTGCTATTATGAAAAGTTGTTTGGAATTAAAAACTGTATTCTAGTATGCAATTACATCCTTCTAATTGAATTTTTTTTTTTTGAAAAATTATGGATAACTAACTTTATTTTCAGTTATTTTAATTCAGATAACTCTTTTATTATTAATTTTACGAAAAAAAGTGATTCTTAATAAAAAGTTCTGCATGGTCTAAAATATAAAATACAACCATCTTTTGTCAAATTTTATCAATTTTATACGAGATATGTCAGAAAATATGAATTTCGCTCAAGAGTAAAATACGTTTATTTTTCACAATATCGAAAATTGTTATTATGAAAAGTTATTTAGAATTAAAAACTGTATTTCAGTATGTAATTACATCCTTCTACTTGAAATATTCTGAACTATAAAGGTACTTTACTTTTGATCTACATTTATCTTTTTTGACATACCTCATATAAAATTGATAAAATTTGATATAAGATGGTTGTATTTTAAGTTTTAGACCATCCAAAACTTTTTATTAAGAATCACTTTTTTCCGTAAAATTAATAATAAAAGAGTTATCAGAATTGAAATAACTGAAAAAATAATGATAGTTATCCATAATTTCTCAAAAATTTTTTTTTCAATTACAAGGATGTAATTGCATATTAGAATATAGTTTTTAATTACAAACAACTTTTCATAATAGCAATTTCCAATATTTCGAAAAATAAAGCTACTTTACTCTTGAGTGAAATTCAAACTTTTTGACATACCTCGTATAATATTCAAAAAATTTGATATTTGATGGTTAAATCTTAGGTTTTGGACCATGCAGAGCTTTTTATAAAGAAAAGTTTTTTTCGTAAAATTAATAATAAAAAAGTTTTCCATATGGATACAACTTACAGGGACATACTGTATGTTACAGTTCAAGTTGACTATTCAGTTAGAGTTGACTATTCCTAGTTCGAGTCAACTCAGACTAAAACGAGCAGTAAGAGTTGATTTTAAAAATTTAATTCAACTTTTACTAATTTTAATGCAGAAATTGACTTAAAAATATCATTAAAAACAGAAACAGAAATTGAAACTGCAGTAAATCACTTACCAAACATCATCCACACTGCTGCGAAAAATGCAACACCAGAAATATCACATCACAAAAAAAATCAACACTGCCCAGTAATAATAAAAAAGAAAATAGCTGAAAAAAAAACTCCGAAGGATTTGGCAGCGTACTAGACACCCGACAAATAGGAGAAATTATGACAAAGCTTCTAAAGAATTGAAAGAGCTTATAAACAATATAAAGAATGCATCATTTAACGAATACTTAGAAAATCTGACAAGCACAGAAGATACAGACGGGTCTAGGACATTTCGCCGTCGCCGTTTCGCCGTCGCCATTTCGCCGTCGCCGTTTTGCCGTCGAGCAATTTCGCCGTCGCCGTTTCGACGTCGAGCCATTTCGCCGTCGCCATTACTTGTATATAAGTTTTGAATGGTTTTCGAACGATTATATTTCGAACACTTTTGCATAATGAAGTTTTTTATTTTTGATACAGTAAAAACAATTGAAATTGAAATCCCTTTTCTCAATATTGTTTATTTCCGGGAATCTGATAATAATCATATTTTAATACTGTAAATATTTTATTTTTCAGACGAAAACAATGTATAGTTGAATACGAAAATATAACTTGGTTTAACTACCAACATCAGCATTTTATTTACACTGACATTTAGTATAAAAAACAGTTATTATATTATCACGTTCTTGTAAACTTAACCAATGCCGGTATGGCGACGGCGAAACGGCCGACGGCGAACTGGCTCGACGGCGAAACGGCCGACGGCGAAGTGGCTCGACGGCGAAACGGCGACGGCGAAATGGCGACGGCGAAACGGCGACGGCGAAACGTCCCAGTCCGGATACAGACTACTCATTATGGAAAGCGGTTAGGAACTTAAAAAGACAAAATGAGCAAAATTCCACCAATTCGTAAAAGAGACCGAACATGGGCACGCATTGATGAGGCAAAAGCAAATACCTTCCGAGAATATCTGGAGGAAGTCTTTCAACCTTTTCCATCGCAAAATACGCCTGAAATAGAAGCTAAAATCAAAGAAACTCTTGAAGCTCCACATCAAATGTCCCAAATTCCAAAACTCTTCAAAGTCAAAGAGGTACATGAGACAATCAGAAGAAACTTAAATCCAGATAAAGCTCCAGGGTTTGATCTTATCAAAGGCCGTCTTATTAAAGAGCTCCCAAGAAAAGGGATCGTGCTAGTAACAACAATATTCAACGCAGTGCTACGATTAGGACACTTCCCTGCCCAGTGGAAAGTTGCCGAGCTTATACTTATTCCGAAACCTGGAAAACCAATAAATGAAGTAACTTCATACAGACCAATTAGCCTGCTACCAGTCCTTGGTAAACTCCTAGAAAAGCTACTCATAACACGACTGACTCCCATAATAGAAGAAAACTACCTAATTCCTGAAAACCAATTCGGATTCAGAAAGGATCATAGCACAATTGAACAGATACACAGAGTAGTGGACGAAATAAATGAAGCATTTAAGCAAAAACGTAACTGCACGACTGCTTTCTCAGATGTGAGTGAAGCCTTTGATAAGGTTTGGCATGATGGACTACTGTCTAAATTTAAAAAAATCACTATCTCACACACTGTACATTATTATGGAATCCTACCTAAAAGAAAGATATTTTACTGTAAGGTACGGACAGACAACATCAGAAATCACATTGATAAAGGCAGAGGTACCACAGGGCAGTGTTCTTGGTCCACTTCTCTATCTTATGTACACAGCTGATCTTCCAGTAAGCAACCAAACAATCACAGCTTCCTTTGCAGACGATAAAGCGATAATGGTTAAACAGAAAGACCCAGTCATAGCCGCAAGAATTCTCCAACAACATCTACTGAAAATTCAGGACTGGACAAGAAACTGAAGAATTAAAGTCAATGAAGTAAAATCAGTGCAGGTTATATTTACCAAATGCAGAGGTACAGTGCCACCTGTTACACTAAATGGACAAGATATGCCTCAATCTGACAAAGGACACTTGGACAAAGGACTGACCTGGAGAAAGCACATTTTTAACAAAAGAAAACAACTTGGCTTGAAACTCAGCAAATACTACTGGCTATTGGGAAGACGGTCAAAACTTAGTTTAAAAAACAAATTATTGGTGTATAAAGTAGCCTTACAACCAATATGGACATATGGTATACAACTATGGGGTACGGCTGCAAACTTAAACATAGAGATATTGGAACGCTTCCAGTCGAAGGTACTACGGACCATAACAAATGCACCTTGGTTTATACCAAACAGAGAAATCCGAGACGATCTCCAAGTAGCCACAGTTAAGGAGATAGTGAGTGAATACAGCAGCCGCTATTTGGTAAAATTAGAAATCCACCCAAATAATCTTGCACTGAACCTGCTAGATAATAGTGAGCAGACTCGGAGACTGAAGAGGCACAAACCATTGGAGCTACCATATAGGTTCTAAGCAGCAGTGAAGTGTAGTGCAAGGCAGTGAAGTACTTACCCTTACAGGGCACAGTTCAATAATTTAAGAGACTAGTGGAGTCTTTGTTATCACTGGATAACAAATCCAAATTTATACATACACCCCTCTGAACAAATAACAAACATGCTTATAATTTTTATGTATTGATGGCATGTAGTAAATATCCTATAATAATACAAAAAAACTTTTACTAGTTGAAGTAGACTCTTACTAACCCTTGTTAGTGAAAGTAGATCGCAGGAAAAAGAGAATCAATTCTTACTATATAGTTTGAGTTGACTATTTCTGGATATATTCAGTAAATGTAGAATCTCACGAGCTTTTTTGATGAGTGCGCATCTCTTTGTTTTGACTGTTTCAACTACTTATCACGATTTGAACATACCCAGTAAGATTTTATTATTTCTAGAATGGGTTGTTTGTGTGTGTGATCCTTCAGTTTCTTGAGATTTTCAAATACTTAGTTTTTATTTCTTTTTCTTCTTTGTATTTCTTTTTTATCGTTATTTAAACTATTGTTATTTATTTAATTATTCTATTTAGAGATTATATCGTCTTCCAGATAAAAAGAGCGAGAGTTGGGTTTACTCTTTAGACGCATATTCTACTCATCTTAGTTGGTGTTTTAATGATGGGATAGAATCAACTCTTAATAAATGGCATTGGAAAGAGTAGGTATACTTTTTCTAGTTTTAGTCTACTTTTACTAGGAAATGTTGAATAAAAATCTTCATTTTATATTTAAAATCAACTTTTGCTAAAACCAGCCGTTTGAGTTGACTTGAACTAGGAATAGTCAACTCCCTCTGGATAATCAACTTAAACTGTAACATATACATATTTTATGACTAAATAAATACTTTCAGGTACTTATACATGTCCAAAGTCTTAGAAGACCATCGGCAAATGGTGGAACAGAAAATGGAAGAGTTTCAACAACTTCTCGCACAGAAAATCAAGAAGTTTAATGAAGATCTGGAAATGTATGCAAAAATGGTGGACGAATTACAGCATAACGGTAACATTGAAGATCTTCCGAAGTACCATAAAAAAGCTACAAAGCTTGACGAAAGGTAAAACCTTTTTACTTAGTTTTGTTCTGCCTTGGAACTTTAGTTGTTTGTAGAACATTATGAATAATGACTATTTTTAGACTCATCACTGCTATGGAAAAAATCGATAGCTTCAACGAAGAAGAAGCAGCGTTTGGGTTCGAGCTTTCCCAGTATCCCTTGAGGAAACAAATACACGACAAATTAAGTCCCTATAAAAAGTTATACGATAACTCTGTAGAATTTCTAAACAAATACGATTTATGGATGAAGTCCAGAGTTGGCAGTTTTGATCCAGATGAAATTGAGACTGATGTTGGTACTTATTATCGAAACGTTTATAAGTTAGAAAAGGTCTTTTCGGAGAAACCAGCTACCCTAGAATTGGCTACTACTGTAAGTTTATATAAGAAGTTCCTTATGTTGTTACAACATTGTTTTTTATTATCTATTTTGCTCGTAGTGTCTTATTTTATCCGGTTATTATATGGATTTATTTTGTTTTTGTGATATTTAATTTTTTTCTTGATTTGCTTTGCACTTTCTTGTTTTTTCTTGCATTATATTGTTCTCTTTAATATTTATTGTCTCTTTTGATAGCTTTTACTTTAGGTACTTTGTATTTTTATTGCCTTTTTAGATTTTTTTGTTTTATTCTTTTTTCTTTTTAAATTATTCCTTTGGGTTTTATTTTCCTTTTGTATTATTTTGTATTGTTCCTATTGTTTATTTCTTGGTTTGTATTTTGTTTGCTTTTATTACGCATTTTTTGATTTGTTATATCTTCTTTTTTGTCTTGGTTTTGATTTCCAAGCATTTGCTTTGTATGGATGTGTTTTATTACTATATTTATCTTGTGTTTTTTATTGCTTGTCTCGATTCGCCTTGTATTATCTTATATTGCCTTGTTTTTATGTTATTTTTGTCTAGTTTTGTACGTTTACGTTTTGTATTACTATTCTTTTTCCTATCTATTATTTTATTTTTGCACTCTTGTTTTATCTTATTTATTTCTTGGTTTATCTGGTTTCTTTCTTGTTTTGTGCAATTATGTCTTGGTGTATATTGCTTCTTCTTGTTTCATCTTGTTTTTGTCTCCTCTGTCAGTCTTATTCTTTATTTTATTTTGTTATATTTTGTTATATTTTGTTCAATTTTAGGTCAGGGAGCAAATAGAAGAATTTAAGGAGCATATGCCGATCATCCAAACCTTAGGCAATCCAGGAATGAAGGAACGTCATTGGGAAAAAGTGTCCGAAATTGTGGGATTCCCCATAACAGTAGACGAAAACCTAACACTGGAAAAAATTATCGATTACGGATTGGATGACTATTATGAGAAGTTTGAAGCCATATCTGAGGCAGCTACGAAGGAAAATAACTTGGAGAAGAATTTGTCCAAGGTAAGTTTGTTCATTTCATATAATATTGATATACAATAGGTTTAGTTTTCGATTAGATATAGGCGACCGAAGGAAACGCTAAAATTGGCAACATTGCTTATGAGAATGAGTTGCATAGCCACTGTAGAATCGATGAATGACTGAATAAATCCGCGCGACTCGGGTGTGCGAAGCGGGGAAGCAGTGTTGCCAGCTATTGGGTATACACCTATATCTAATTTAAAAGTAAACACACGGCCTGTATGATATATGATAATTGAATATGATGATGATATTGATCTGTATTAATAAAATTTTGTTTAGATGCTGCATGAATGGGAGGAGATTGAGTTTAGTGTCTTGATGTATAAAGACACAGGAACATATATCATCTCAGCCGTGGATGACATTCAAGTACTTTTAGATGACCACATTGTCAAAACACAGACTATGAAAAATTCACCATACATCAAACCATTTGAAAAGGAAACATTGTAAGTATTTCAAAATACACTAAGTATCAAAATTACCTCACCACCTTAAGAATGTGTTAAGAAAACCTGTTGTCCGATTTTAGTGATTTTTTTTAGTGTATTATAGATTTATTTTTCAAGAATATCGATGTAATAATATTATTGCTAAGCAGGTAAGTGTCATTGTATACCGGGTGTAACAATGATAGTGTGTTTTTTCCTCAAAGTTTGGAACACCCGGTGGAATATTGTAGCGTATATAAAATATTGAATTTTTTTTTCTCTGATTCTGGCTTTGGTTTAGAACTAGAACCTTTAGCCACGTAATTGTATAACTTATCACTAAGTCAGTGGAGTAATGTGTAGTGTGTGTGTTGAGTAAGTGTCTTGTTACTTTGCAAAGTCGACGTCATTGTCTTTGCAAAGAGACTCTAATTGTATCCGAACGTCTACAGCCCCTCCGGTGAGTACCGATCCCACAATATTGAAATTAAAACACAACTGTAGCCTTTTTTACCATTTTGCTTTTTGATTCATTCGTTTGCTTATGTGCGATAATAAAAAAGTTAGGTACTTTAACAACTAGCCATGTTATTTATCAATACAGGGTGTTTCTAAATAAATGCGACAAACTTTAAGGGGTAATTCTGCATGAAAAAATAACAACCGTTTGCTTTAGAAGTATATGTCCTTATGTCCACAAATGCTTCGTTTCCGAGATACGGGATGCTGAATGTTATCCTAGAAACTGACGGTTTATTTATTGCTCTAAAACCGGTTGAGATATGCAAATGAAATTTGATAGGTTTTAAGGGGTAGTTATTGCGCATTTTTTGACAATTAAGAATTTTATATTCCCCATTGGCGTGCACACGGGATGTATCTAAAATGTTTATACCCGTATGCACGCCAATGGTAAATATAAAATTCTTAATTGTACGTCAAAAAATGCGCAATAACTACCTCTTTAAACCTACCAAATTTCATTTGCATATATATCTCAACCAGTTTTAGAGCAATAAATAAATCGTCAGTTTGTAAGAAGAAATTCAACATCCCGTATCTCGGAAACAAAGCATTTGCAGACATATGTTTATAAAGCAAACGGTCATTATTTTTTCATGCAGAATTACCCTTTAAAGTTTGTCGCACTTATTTACAAACACCCTGTGTTGATGAATAACATTACTAGTTGTTAAAGTACCTAATTTTTTTATTATACAACATAAGAGAATGAGTTAAAAATGTTTAAAAAGCCTAAGGCTACAGTTGAGCTTTAATTTCAATATTTTATATACGCTAGAATATTCCACAGGGTGTTTCAAACTTTGAGGAAAAAACACACTATCATTGTTACACCCGGTATACAATGACACTTACCTCTTTAGCAACAATATTATTACATCGATATTCTTGAAGAAGAAAGCTATAATATACTAAAAAATGACTCAAATCAGACAAAAGGTTTAGGAAATACGAGACATCAAAATTGTCCCATTTTTAAGATGGTGCGTGAATTTTGATATTTAGTGTACTTTAACTGGCCTATATTGAGTTTTGAATATACATTTATTTATACTTAAAGAGCTTGGGAACAAAAGTTGCAACTGTTACAAGAAATCATGGATGAATGGTTGAAGGTTCAGTCCACTTGGATGTACTTGGAGCCCATATTCTCCTCACCAGATATCCAACAACAGATGCCAGAGGAAGGAAGAAGATTCAGCGCTGTTGATAAGGTACGTCATTCAATATTTTCATATTGGTCATTTTGAGACACTATTTTGTTTCTCTGCATTATATATTTAGATCTGGAGAGACCTTATGAAGACAGTATTCAGCGACCCCAGGGTATTAGCTGTTGCTGAGATAGACAAGATGGCTGAAAGACTGAAAAAATGCAACAATCTCTTGGATTTGATTCAAAAAGGTCTTAATGATTATTTAGAGAAAAAGAGATTGTTCTTTCCCAGATTTTTCTTCTTGTCCAATGATGAGCTGCTAGAAATTTTGTCTGAGACGAAAGATCCTACAAGGTAATTAAAAATTACTCAATTTCAGCAGAATTTTCAGTACCGATTAAATTATGTTTTAATAACATTTAGAGTTTAAAAAAATTCAATAAAATATCAATTTTTCAGAATATTTCAACGACAATTAAATAAAATATCGAAATCATTTCAATATAACGTCAATCCAATTTTAATAAAATTTTAAAAACAAGTTTTACATATTATCATCAAAATTTCAATAAAATATTTCTAATATTTCAAGAGATTTTTAATAATTTTCAATGAAAATTAAATAAAACCTATAGACTTCTCTAAAACATCAATTTTTCAATAAAATCTAACATATTCAACAATACTTCAGGATATCTTAATATAACATCAACACAATTTTAATAAAAAAATTATGGCAATGCAATTTTAAAAAAATTTAGGAATATTTCAATAATCAAGTATTTAACATTTTCGATAAAAATGAAATAGAATTGCAATAAAAGCTAAAATATGATCTTTCAATAAAATAACAATTTTTCAATAAAATTTCAGCTGCATTTCAATAAAATTGGAATATAAACAATTTCAATATCAAGCAACGGAATTTTTGTAACAATTTCGATATATAATTATTTACATTTCAATTATAATTTAAAGAAATTGTTAGTAATTTTTAATAAAAGATAAAATTTCAATAAAACAACAATTTTTCAGTAAAATTTGAATTATAATTCAAAAAAATTTGAAAATAACAATTTCAATATCATGTAACATAATGTTGACAACAATTTCAATATAATTTCAACAAAATTTAGATAAAATTCCTTAAAGATTTCAAAAACCTTTAATAAGTTTCAATAAAAATGAAATAAATTTCAATAAAAAGTAAAGTTTGAAAAGATTTAAATGAAATATTAATTATAATCCATTAAAATTTCAATAAAACTTTTTAGAATATTTCCAAGATGAAAATCGAATCGTAAAAAGAAACGAATTTACAATGAAAATTGTACTTAATTCCTTTTAAAGCAAGCAAATAAGAGAATTATAAAAAAAATTAACCTTATTTTATCAAGATTTCAAGAAATCAATAATTTTTAGGGTCCAGCCACATCTAAAGAAGTGTTTCGAGGGCATAGCAAAACTGACATTTACCGAAGAGCTTGATGTGACTCATATGAAATCAAGCGAAGATGAGATAGTACCACTGGTAGATGTTATTCAAACAGCTCTTGCAAGAGGACAAGTAGAAAAATGGCTTGTCGAGCTTGAAGCTGACATGAAAAAGTCTGTTCATAATATGGTTAGTACAATGTGATTTACACAACCTACTTCCCAGGCAACCAAACGACGTTTTTATAACTTAGATAACACGTCATAAAAATGACCAATTGACGTGTTTTTATGACATAATACTGACGTTGAAAATCACGTGTATTTGTCACATCGATTTGACGTCATAACTGTGACGATTTTCAAACGTAAAAATGATGACGATTTTTACACGTCGCCGTCGGTAAAATCAAGTCTTTAATACTTTCAAAAAGTGACCTCTTTCAGAAGTTTCAAAATAGTATAAAAAATAGGTAAGATGAAAAATGTAGGCTAAAAATTAATTTAATTAAACTCGATAACACATAATTAGTTCATTAACAGAAAATAAACATCAAACACAAATAAACATAACCTCAAATAGTTGACAAGAAGAATTACTGCATTAAATTAACTCACTGAGTAAAAACGAATAAAAATCTCTCAATTAACACGTTTCTTCAACTAAGATATCTAAATGAAAAGTATTATTTCGTCACACGACACAAACCACGTAAACAATAAATGAGAAATTTCTTATGAACAACGTTATAAACGAAATTGTTTGGAGTCAATACAAGCAAGCTTTTTAAGCTCCTGCCAATTTTGTGACGTCAGACTTGGCTGTCTAAAATGAAAACATTTTTTAAACGTATTTTAACGTCATTAATCTTAAGTATTTAAAATCGCAAAAGACGTCTGTATGACGTATTGTTCAAACACGTGCATATATTCAACAAAAGCTGACGTTTCTTCGACGTTATATGACGTCACTTGGTTGCCTGGGTTCCTAGTCGAAAAGAATTTTCAATAATTTCTCTTAAAAAACTGTTATCATCTTTCTCTATCCTCTGCAACTCTGAAGCAAAGGTTTAGTGGAGCTCCGAACTCTTTTTTAATGTGGTCCATATACCTTGTTGCTGATATTCCCCTGGCTCTCGCTCCTTGCACCATCACCTTTGACCATGGCTGACCTTTTTTTAATTCTTTCGGTACGTCCTCCGGAGTTGGTTATGAGGATGCTCAAATTGACTTACCATTTCGATGTCATTGATTCTGACTATGTCTGATTGGTTATTATTTCTTCTATCTATGATCATAATCTTTGTTTTTGATTTATTTATGGACATCTCTGCTTCCAAACCTCATTCAATATGTATCACATATTATATTTATTTTTATTTCAGGTTAAATCGTCTATAATTGACTACCCTCAAAGGCCCAGAGAGCAGTGGGTGCTGAAGTGGCCAGGGCAGTGTATTCAAAGCGTGGGTTGTACTTTTTGGACCACGGAGGTCACAGTGGCTATTGAGCGTGGAACTAGCGCCTTACAGGAATATTTGGCGAAATGTAATCATCAGATCGCCAAAATTGTCGACTTGGTGCGAGGGAAACTTAATGCTCAGAACAGGATTACTTTGGGTAAGTACCACAGTTTTTACTATGGGGTTGCTTAAAATTTGAAGTATATCTCACACAATTGACCAACTGCTCGAAAGAATTAGCTCAATATGATGTAGTACTGATCAAGAGATGTTCCAAAAAGAGGTTCCTCTCTAATTATTTAACAGAAGATAGGTTGTATCAATATCTTTTGAACATTTTTTTCAATCAAATAAGTTTTAGCCTCTAATTACTTTGCAATTTTATCAATGGGCTATTAGGTCTGGATCCCGCGTATGAAAAAAAGTTGATTAATACCAAGCTGAAAATTTGTTAATAGCTTAAGGGTGTCTAGTCGGACAAACTTTGATATATGGGAACACTGGAACAGGGGAAGTTTTAATTGTGGAAGAGTTTAAAAATTTGGAACGGTCAGACCACGAAAACGGCACACGTATTTTGTCCGACAGAACAGACTTAAACGCTCCGAGCAGAGATTAAACTCTCATGCAAAAATCAGACTGCTATTTATCACCAAATGGGCGTTTTAATGAGTGGAACATGTAGAATATGTCAAATGACAGGAATTATGACAGGTGATAAATAGCAGTCTGATTTTTTCATGATACTTTAATCTCTGTTCGGAGAGTTTAAGTCTATTCTGTCGGACAAAATAAATGTGCCGTTTTCGTGCTCTGTCCGTTCCAAATTTTTAACCTGTTCCACAATTAAAACTGCCCCTGTTGCAGTGTTCCCATATATCAATGTTTATCCGACTAGACACCCTTAAGCTATTAACAAATTTTTAGCTTGCTATTAATCAACTTTTTTTTCCTACGCGGGATCCAGACCTATATGGGCTTACTGTTCTTAAAGGTACATCATATATACATGTTTTTCCTGTTCAACATTCTATAGCAGAAACTTAGGTGTTAAGACAAACATCTACAGATAATATTGGAGTGGAAAAATAGGTCATCAAATATATTTTCCAGTAACTTAATTTTCTATTAACCGTTGGTTCTGCAGTTTAATAGCTGTTTGATAGTTGGTCGACGGTTGATCTATCTTGCCTAAATACTGCCTGATATTCTCAGATGATCTGATCTGCGAGGGGTTGTAGTCTATAGTGGAGTATACTGCTACTTTTTATTGATTGGAAACTCTTATTCCACTCTTTTGGCATTTTCTATTGTCTCCATATTTTGTGTATGATCTCATATATCTATTTCGTTATATAATTCAGAGCTTATAGAGCTTACAGTTTAAACAGTCTAATTTTTTAAATTTGTAGGAGCTCTAGTTGTTTTGGACGTCCATGCTAGAGATGTGCTTTCCGGCTTAATTACAGATAGCGTGAAAAACACTCACGACTTCAAATGGTTGTGTCAACTGAGGTATTATTGGGAGGTAAGTTAGATTTTTACCCAACATTTATTAATCTGGAAAAAGCCTACGACACGGTACCCTTTAAAGAAACTCTTTGAAATTTTGACGACGACAGACATAAGTGAAGCATATGTGCGAGCAATTAAAAATATGCATCAAGGTCCGAAAAGCTGCATTATACAGGGAAAATCTATGTCGAAACCATTCCCTGTTACAAAAGGTTTAAGGGAAGGGTGCTGTTTATCGCCAACACTATTTAAAATATACATCCAGAAAGCTCTGGAGCAGTGGAGGAAAAAGAGTTGCTGGTATGGGAAAAATGATTGAAGAAAACTGCTTGACAACTTTGTTGTTTGCTGATGATCAAGCAATTATTATTGCCAACGATGAACATGATATGGATTATATGCTAAGAAAGTTACAGATCGAATATGAAAAATGGGGCCTATGTATGAATATGGAAAAAACGGAATATTTGAGAATAGGAGAGGAAACCAAAGATCCGGAATTAGAGTTAAGAAGTGTAAGGAAATGTAAGAAATATAGATAATTAGGAAGCATAATATCAGAAGAAAGAACTACAAAAAGCGACATACAGCATAGGATCCAGCAAGGAAGGAAAGCAACTCGTATTTTAAATGGTCTACTATGGTCTAACAAGGTTAAGCTGAATACAAAATTAACAATCTACAGAACAATTGTGGAACCTACTAAAACTTACGGGGTAGAGTGTTGGCAACTCACAGGAAAGGAAAGACAAATATGGAAGTAACGGAAATGGATTACTTACGTATAGCATGCAGGGTATCTAGATTAGAACACGTACCAAATGAGGAAATAAGACGACGGACAAAGAGCGTATATTTCACGGTTGACCAAATAGGAACAAAGAAATTGCTATGGTATGGTCATGTTATGAGAATTTCAGAGGAAAGATGGGCAAAAAGAAGAGGCCTACAGAAACATGGAAGCAAGGCATAGAACAGTCTATGGCAGATAGAGCTATAGAAGAAAACGAAGAATGAGTGGATAGAAAACGATGGCGAGCGAAATGTGGGATGCGGAGGAGACCGTAGGAATCCCATTGCTTATATATAATATATAAGTTAAACTTTTATTTATCTAAAATCTATATTTTATATTTTTCTTTTCATTCAGAACGACCAGATGATAACTTCTATGATTAACTGTACCCTAAAGTACGGATATGAGTACTTAGGAAATACAACAAGACTTGTAGTCACACCACTGACTGATAGGTGCTACAGAACATTGTTTGGAGCTTTACATTTACATTTAGGTAAGACTTTATCAATTATAGCTATGTTGTAATATTTATTTTAATTTATTTAAAGTCTTCTAACACTAACACTAAAACACGAATAATTTATAACATTTATTTATTTAACCATACAAATTTATATTTTAGACTAACTTCTTAAATTCTAATGGCCTTCATAATATATTTCGTCTTACTCTCAGGAGAAGCGCTCCTAGGGACCTGTAAATTGCGTTAACTGCAAAAGTTGTAATTCAACCAAAAATGAAAGAGTTTTCTGTATTATTCTTAAAAGGTTGTGTCTTTTTAATCTTCAGTTTCTTCTAAAATATCACCCCTATCAATAATATTCTGTTGATCTACAAAGCGCAGAAATGTTTTGAATGTGAAAAATTTAACTAAGAGGAAAACAAAAGCAAAAATAACAAAAAGAAAAAAGGCAGACCAAGGAAATTATTCTCTCTGTTCGTGGTCTCCACACTCTAATTATTTGGGTCCATCTCACGTTATTTATTCTGCCCACATGGCCCGCCCGGTTCCACTCGTCCTGTTATGCGATCTATGATATCTGTGAAGCATGTCCATCTTCTTATTTCCAGTTTCATAACCCTAAGGCTAAGGCCAACCAGGCAATAATTTACGGCGCTGTAACAGCAGTGAAATGAAGCGCGAAAATGGATCCCATGCTGAGTGTAGTGGATAGTCAGAATGAGCTGTTAAATATTGCGCAGCAACATCAAACAAGTCCATCTTCGGCCTCGTGTCGCAAACGAATGGACCTGGATCCAAATTTGTAGCTCATCTAGCCACAACAACGACAAAAACACTGTATTTACATCTTACGACACGCCGTAATTTACATCCCCGCCTGGCCATGCTTTTTACTGCAGTTACTGCTGCTTCATTTTATAGCGCTTACTGCTCTTACGGCGCCGTAAATTATCGCCTGTCTGTCCTTAGCCTCAGCCTATTATCTTCAGTAAAAATTGCGATGTATTCCCATTAAATATAAGGATGCCACAAGAAAACAGTTTTAAAAACATAGTATCCAATTGTTTCCACAGGTGGAGCTCCAGAAGGCCCAGCTGGTACGGGAAAAACGGAAACAACAAAAGATTTGGCAAAGGCAGTAGCCAAACAATGCGTTGTTTTCAATTGCTCAGATGGCTTGGACTATATAGCTTTGGGAAAATTCTTTAAGGTACCTACAATTATTGTGATCGAAAATAAATTTCTTGTTGTAAACAAATTTTTTTACTCGGCTAATTTTACTAATTAATGTTGTAAACTCGACTATAGGGCTTGGCATCTTGTGGAGCTTGGTCTTGCTTTGACGAATTCAACAGAATTGATCTAGAAGTACTTTCTGTAGTAGCACAGCAGATATTAACTATACAGCGAGGTAAGTAAATTTGCCAAACTAATATTTAACAAAATAAATAGAAAATCCACAAGGAAAAGAAAAAGTTTTCCTGTAGTTGGCTGTATACCATCAATCACAAAATTGGAAAGAAATCCTTTGAAAAAGGTATAAAAATTTTTTTATTAAAAATCCCTTAAAAGGGCTACATCACAACAAAACGTTTTCGATTTTTATAAAAATCATCATCAGTGTTCGATAAACTGGATGCTAGCTGAGCCACAAAAGAAAAATATCTGGGTAAAAACCCTTTACATAAAAAATAGATGCCTTAAAAGTGCATACTTCAATAAAAAGGCCTGTGATGGTCACATGGCAAACAGGATAATGCCCTAAGGTAAAGTATACAGGTTTCCCAACACGTGGGATCCAAATTGAGTTGATCACATTTCAGTTGCCATTAAGTCATTGAAATGTGATCAACTCAATTTGTATCCCACGTGTTGGGAAACCTGTATACTTTACCTTAGGGCATTATCCTGTTTGCCATGTGACCATCACAGGCCTTTTTATTGAAGTATGCACTTTTAAGGCATCTATATTTTATGTAAAGGGTTTTTACCCAGATATTTTTCTTTTGTGGCTCAGCTATCATCCAGTTTATCGAACACTGATGATGATTTTTTATAAAAATCGAAAACGTTTTGTTGTCATGTAGCCCTTTTAAGGGATTTTTAATAAAAAAAATTTTATACCTT
Organism: Diabrotica virgifera virgifera; assembly: GCF_917563875.1. Classification (NCBI taxonomy): domain Eukaryota; kingdom Metazoa; phylum Arthropoda; class Insecta; order Coleoptera; family Chrysomelidae; genus Diabrotica; species Diabrotica virgifera. The sequence goes on from NC_065448.1 coordinate 12,360,559, forward strand.
TTACAAACGATTTCTTTCCAAAATAAATAGCATTTAACCATAAACAGCAATAGCTAGATGTTTGGAAAAGTATTTAGTATTTAGTTAAATATTTTATTTTAATATTATTTCCCTTATTTTATATTTAATAGTCATTTTTAAATAATGATCTGGCTAGAAGGACCACGAATATAATCGTTGAACTTATGAAAACTAACTGGTTAATTAGTTAAATTGCGAGTAGTGGAATAAAGTAGAATTAATGTTGCTCTGAAGCTATTTTCTTGTGGAATTTTTGTAATTAACTAGTTTTGATGGGAAATAAGCCACAATTTTACGAAATTAAAATAAGATCATTTTTTAGTAAAATTGTGGCTTATTTCCCATCAAAATTAGTTAATTAAAGTAGAATTAGTGATGATGATGATGAAATATTTATTATATACAGTAACTGCCATGCTACCAAACGCTCGGGTACATTGAGCTAATACAGTCCTTGACCCATGACTTGTTGCACTGTTTACTTTTATATCTACTGAGTCTAGAACGTCTGAAAATGTATAGAAACCAATAATAAACATAGAAAGTTGACAGTTTATAGAACAGAGTTGTATTTGAAGTTTATAGTTGTCATTCTGTTAAAGTTATAAAAGTTATATATAATTTAATTATTATTTATTCAATAATATTGCTGGTGTTTGAATACATTTTTTTGTAACAATGCTATTAATGAATTTGTTTTTATATGGAAAAACAATTATTTTGAATACATAGTTTCATGACAGTCACATGACATGGCAGACATAAAAGTCACAGGTGAGAAAGGCCGGATTAGCCCAAGCCTGGCAATTAGGTACCCGTGTGTCTTTTAGCGTGGTGCTTACTGTATATGAAAATACTTGGCAGAACTCATAAATTTTAATCACCTTGTAAGACAATCGCTAAATACTAAATACTTTTCCAAACACTTGATGAGCAATTACGTACCTTATGTTATAGAAGTTCTACCAACTTTAAAAATGATTAGTATTGCCAATAAACAAATTGTTTTTTGTAGGAATCAATTCTGGATGTGAGAAACTTCTCTTCGAAGGTACAGAACTCATTCTTGATCCCACTTGTGCTGTTTTCATTACGATGAATCCAGGTTATGCTGGAAGGTCAGAACTACCCGATAATTTGAAGGCTCTTTTCAGGTATATACTTACACAAACTACAATGAGGTAAAAAAATTAGCAAGGTTTTTGTGTGGTACGAAATCATGGACACTAAGATAGTCATTTTGACTAACTGAAGATGTAAATTGACCTTCTTTTATTTTGTCTAGATCTGTTGCTATGATGGTTCCAGACTATGCACTTATTTCGGAGATAGAACTGTATGCTTCTGGGTTCCTGACTGCTAAGCCTCTTTCGATAAAGATAGTGGCCACCTACAGACTTTGCTCAGAGCAGTTAAGCTCCCAACATCATTATGATTATGGTACGTACGTTAATTCCTTCTTGTATTTTATTCCAGAATTTAGGCATCTAGCTCTACTGCATTATTTGATGGCGCATCTATACTTCTTTGTCAATTAGTAACATCAAATTGAAACAATTTGATGAAGCAATTTTGACTACCCAAAAATTTTCTATAGTTAAAAATGTATAAACATTTCACACTTTTTTCACACTAAATCGGAGAGAAGAGGATATGGGACTACTGATGAGGGGGAAACGACCTCCGAAACCGGTATAGACTCTTCCTGCACTCTCCGATTTAACCAGAGCATTATGCAGCTGCTGCATTTTCGTGTTGCAAAGAAATTGAGAATGTTTATACATGTTTAATTCATTTACTCTTTTGTTAAGTACTAAGGAATCTTTCTTGTTGGAACTTTTACCACGCTCAGCAGATGGGACGTGAATTATTTAAAATTCCCTGATCTTAATTTCCTCGGCACCCTATAAGATTTATAATTTTTGAAAATCACGGGAGGTTGTAACCAAAGAAAGTATTCCACCTGTTGTCAATCTGGTGGTATGGGAACGATATTTATTGTCGTTTTTCTGTGCTACTTCGATTGATAACTTACTTTGTTTTTCTATATTTATTTATTAAATAATTATGAACTACATTTTTCAATCATTTTACTTAATTCTAATAATACAAATTCAACTTTTTTTGTAGGTATGCGAGCTGTGAAATCAGTTTTAAGAGCAGCTGGTGCCTTAAAACTAAGGTATCCAAAAGAAAAAGAAGATATTCTGGTACTTCGTTCTATCATTGACATAAATTTGGCAAAGTTTTTGGAACAGGATGTGCCATTATTTGAGGTAAGAGCCTCTAAGACCAATTCGCTAAGGCGAAAAGTTGGTCATCAAAAGTTCAAACAGAGATGTGTATATCCCCTTAATAATTTTAATTACTTTAACTTTAACATCGACTCAATGTCGTCATTATCATTAATTTAAATTCTTAAATAATATAATCTAACGCTCATTTGACCTATTTCTTTGGCTAGTTCCAATTACCGTTGTATTTAGACGTTCACACTGATGATGGTCTGATATGACCGAATCCTTTCTTAGATCCTACTTTTTTTCATATATCATCCATGATCAGTTTGAACAATAGCATTCAAGAAATCCCCCTGTCTTATTATCCCATTGCCAGCTTCAATTGGGTCAGTTAGTTCATCTTCTACTTTTACTTTTATTGTGTTGCTCTGGTAAATGTTTTTGATCGTTTTAATTATTCCTAGAGGCACCTCTTTTGAGTATAACATATCGTCCTTTAATTTGACCCTATCAAATGCTTTCTTAAGGTCCACGAAACATAAATATGCCGATTTGTTGTATTTTAACGATTTATCTTGAACTTATCTCATTATAGAATTACAGTAGAGCGTTGATTATCCGAACGTCGATCAACCGAACGATCGCTTATTCGAACTATCGACTCCCGCGTCCCGCACTCGAATACCGAGCAAGCGTTAGTAATTGACGCTTAAAATATCTTCAATTTTCTTCAATATTGTATCCAAAAATAATTATGTTGTTGCACAGACTGCACTTTTTTGTTTAGTTGCTAGTTGTCATTATCAAGATATAAATAAATATGTAGGTATATAAATATGGCTTTTATTCACTTGTGGATAAATATGTATGACTATAAATATGTATCAATATAATGTAGTTCGATTATCCGAACAAATCGTTTTTCCGAATCCGAACACCTATATCCCCCAATTAGTTCGGATAATCGACGCTCTACTGTACCATTATTATTAAATAATAAAAATTACTAATTACTAATTTTTATTAAATAACAAAAATTAATATACCATTTTACATTGGAAGTTTGTTATTTCAACAGTAAGTTTTTATAACTATTTTATACAGCTAACTATAGGATTTCCCTTTTAAATATTATCGAAATATTACTTGTAGGGTATCACTTCAGACTTGTTTCCCGGAGTGGTTTTACCAGAACCAGACTACATTATCCTAAACAAGGCCGTTCGAGATACCTGTGAAACAAGAAATATTCAGTGTGTGCCGTGTTTCCTGCAAAAAGTCCAACAACTGTACGAGATGATTATTGTTAGACATGGATTGATGATCGTTGGTTTGCCCTTCGCAGGAAAAACAACTTCCTACAGGGTGTTGGCCGATGCACTTGCTTTGGTTGAGGAAAGGGTGAGTTTTTGAATTAAATAGACTAGACTAAATGTCTGAATTTTTTCTTTTTTGGGGAAATTAGCATGTTAAATTTTCTGGCGGTTATGTTAAAGGGCCAGCCTCCTTATGTCAATAAATCAGTCTTCAACTTCTTTAAAACCATAGAAATGTAAAACTAATGTTTTTAGTTCATCCACAGGCAGTCTGACACAAACCCTCGTCCCCCAAAGAATAACAAACCCTCTTACGAGATATAAGCACGTCTTTTTAACCAAAAAATAAATAAATATATCATTGTTCGTTGTCTTACACTTATTTTAATTTCATTTAATCGTTTCCGTAAATCACCAATGGAACATAACCAAAATACTGGAAATATATTTAGTGATTAATAGACCAAAACTGAGTATTTTCTAAGGTAATTTTCTTGTTTAGGGTGGTATGGATGAACATAAAGCAATATACGTTGTAATGAATCCCAAATCAATTACGATGGGTCAGCTGTATGGCCAGTTTGATCCAGTATCCCACGAATGGTCTGATGGTGTTCTGGCTGTCAGTTTTCGACAATTTGCGATGTCTACGACAGATGATAGGTAAGTTGCTAAACCACACCAAATAGCGTACCTATATTCTTTCACAAAGTGTGTGAAAGTGTGGAAAACAAAAGTTTTCAGTGTTTTATTGTTAGATAAAATGAACTTCCATCAAGTATATACAGTAGACTCTCTCTATAACGAACACGGTTATTACGAGGTTTCGCTTATAACGAGGTACACTAGATGTCCCATGATGTATATTGAACTATAACACCTCTATAACGAGGCATATTTGGTTATAACGAGGAAAAATGAAATCTAAGAATATGTTTTTACCTATTTTTGGCGTGGTGATGGCGATAAATGAATACCATAACTGCCTGTATACAGGAATGCAAAACATTTCTGTGCTTATTGAGACCAGTGTGTAATAAACTCCACCGCCGATAATAAACTTCTTCTTTCTTGTTTATCTATCGACCCATATTGAATATTGTAAGAAATTTACAATTTACGATGGCTAAATTTCATTGTTGAGGTCGACCATCGACACCTAATAAACTACGTATGAGTCATCAAAACATTTCAGGGGTGGTGGTATGCACAATTATATTGTTGTCTGATATAACGAGATCCGCTTATAACGAGATAATTAGTCCGCCATTTCAGTTCTCGTTATAGAGTGAGTCTACTGTATATGTTGTTTTTTACAGGCCTTTTAGGTTCAGAGCTTTGTTGTTCTTTTCCATAGTTTTCTGTTATTTCTCAACTTCTTCCAGTCTGTTATTCCAGTTTCTTTTGGGTCTTCTACTACCGCCTCTCTCCATCGCTTTCATGGTCTTCTCCTTTTTCTTTTATATTCTGGTACTCTCCAAGCTATTTTCTTTACAACTTTGTCACCGTTCATTCTTTCTATATGGGCCAGCAACTGCAACCTTCTTGATTTCATTATGCTTTCTATTTGTGTTTCTCTGTAAATATTATAAAATTCCTCATTTGTCCTTCTTATAATATATCCTTCCTCTGTTCTCTTCCCCCATAATATTTTTCTGAGTAATTTCCTTTCTTCTTCAAGTGCCATCTTCGTTCCGAAGGTTGGCGATCATCAGGGCTATACGTATTTTCGAAACTGCTGACCGAAACAATTCGTTGTTGCTACAGCTATACCATTCCCGTAGATTTTTAGCCAGGAGTTTCGTCTTCTTCCTATGGATCTTTTTCCTGCTATCTTCCCCTGCATAATTATTCGAAGCAGTTCATATCTTTCGCCTCTTGTAATATGTCCCAAGTATTGCAGTTTTCGTTTCTTGATCGTAAATGTGACTTCCTTTTCTTTATTCATTCTTCTCAAGACCTCGACGTTTGTGACTCTCTCCGTCCATGATATTCTTAAGATTCTGCGATACATCCACAGTTCAAATGCCTCCAATTTTTTGATATCAATCTTTTTCAGCGTCCATGACTCCATTCCGTAGAACAGCACAGAAAGTACGTAACATCTCATCAGGCGAAGTTTCATTTCAAGGCTCAAATCTCTTCCACAGAACACTCTCTTCATTTTAGTGAATATGGATCTTGCTTTTTCTATTCTTATTTTGATTTCTGCTGAGCTATCGTTGTCTTTATTTACAAAAGTGCCTAAATATTTGTATTTGCTAACTCGATCGATAATTTCATTGTGCAAATATAAATTTTGGACATTTCGTGTTGATTTCGATATTACCATAAATTTAGTTTTCTTTATGTTCAAAGATAGTCCATATTCTTCGCTGCAGTCTGCTATCTTATTCACCAATGTCTGTAGCTCTTTAAGTGTTTCTGCGATCAGAACGGTGTCGTCGGCAAATCTCAGATTGTTTAATCTAACACCATTTATTTTAATACCTATGGATTGCTCAGAGAGTGTTCTATTCATTACGTCTTCGGAATGGAGATTAAACAGGGTTGGTGACAGTATACACCCTTGTCTCACACCTTGCTTTATTTCAATTTCTTCAGTGGTATTATTCTGTACTCTCACTACTGCTTTCTGATTGTAGTACATATTTGCTTTTGGTCGGATGCCTCGTTTATCTAAATTCTTTTCTGCCAGGAGTTTGATTAGATGATCATGCAGCACTTTATCAAAGGCCTTGTTATAATCTATGAAACACATGAATACATCTTGATTTATGTCAAGACATCTTTGAGACATACCGGTCAGTGCAAACAACGCCTCTCTTGTTCCGAGTCCATTTCAGAATCCAAAACTGGGTATCATTGATGTCCATTTCCAGTTTTCTGTGTACTCTAGCTGTGTATAATTTTCAGCAATATTTTCAGTACATGGCTCATCAAACTGATTGTACGGTAATCACTACATTGTTTGGCATTCATCTTTTTTGGTATAATAACAAAGGTGGATAAAAGCCATTCTTGTGGTATTTTCCTGATGCATAAATGCTATTGAAAAGTTCAACTAAAATGTGGATCGAGTCTTCTTCTATCAGTTTAAGGATTTCCATTGGTATTTCATCTGGACCTGGGGCTTTACCGTTTTTCAATTTTTTTAGTGCGTACATTACTTCCTCTTCCGTTATTTCTGGACCTTCGTCTCCTTGTATGTTACTTAGTTCAGATTGTTGTCTATCATCTGCAAAGAGTTCTTCAACATAGTTTTTCCATGTCTTCAACTGTTCTTCTAGTTCTGTTATTATGTTTCCGTTGACATTATACAGGGTATTTGGCTGCTTACATTTTTGTGTACCTGCAAGTTCTTTCACTTTTTTATGTACATTAAAAATATCATGTTTTGCCTGCAATTGCTCTATTTCTTCACATTTTCTTTTATAAAAATCTTCCTTTGCTATTCTGATTTTCTTTTTGATTTCTTTCTGTATTTGTTTATACATTTGTTCGTTTTTTCCTTTCATTTTTCTCTGAGAAGAAGAATAAGAAGGAGGATATTTTCCTTTACCATCTTCTTACTGTTTCTTTTGTTGTTTGGTTGAGTATCCATGTCTCACATCCGTATATCGCTGTTGGTCTTATAAATCCTGAAGTTTTGTAAATTAAAGTCTTGTAAATCCTGAATTTGGTATTCCATGACAGCTGCTTTGATCTTAGTAAATAATTCATGGCTCCCGCAGATCTTGTTTGTTATCCTTGCTCCTAAATATACAAATTGGTCTAATTAAGCTCTCCTAATTGTGTGCTTACCTTGAACTTTGTGCACACCCCTTCTTCCATCAAGTAACGATTAAGTAACCATCCATCAAGTATTCAAAATTGCTCTCTGGAACGCTAATGGTGTATTGAACCATAAAAATGAATTGCAGGTATTTTTAGAGTCTCATAAAATAGATATAATGCTAATCTCAGAATCCCACCTAACTTCTAACACTAATTTCAAGATATATGGATATACCAGTTATAATGCAGCTCACCCTGATGCCGTTAGACTAGCAAGAGCAGGAGCCATGGTTCTAATAAAGGATGGTATTAAACACCATTTGGCTAACAAAGTAGAAGAAACATACCTCCAAGCAGTCAGCTTAATCATGGAGGATTGGATAGGGCCAATAGCGGTTTCAGCTGTCTACTGTCCTCCTAATTATCCACCTAACAAAGAAGCATTCACCAACCTCTTCAAAGGTCTTGGCAATAGATTACTAGCAGGGGGTGACTACAATGCTAAACATACCAGCTGGGGATCTCGGCTTACAGCACCCGGTAGGGGCAGAATACTCCATCAAGTAAAACAGGAATTAAAACTAGACCATCTATCTACATATCGACCAACCTACTGGCTAACAGATCATCGAAAAATACCTGACTGCCATAGACTTCTTCATTACAAAAGGTTTTGCACAAGGATACCTAGACATACAGTCAAATTTTGATATTGCCCCTGATCAGACACCAGTAATTGCTACAATTAACTCTTCGGTAGTATTAAAAGAAAAACCGATAACCTTATGCAATAACAAAACTGATTGGGATCTATTCCGGGATAAAATTGAAGAAAAGCTAAACCTAAGTATATCCTTAAAGAATGCAAAAGAACTCGAAGATGCGGTGGAGTACTTCACAACACTGGTCCAAGGGGCTGCATGGGAATCAAACCCTACCACAACACCAAAGCAAAAACAACTAAACTGCCCCTTAAATGTCAGAGAGATGATTAACGAAAAGAGAAGACTAAGAAACACCTGGCAAAGAACAAGGCACCCAGATGATAGACGAAGATACAATCGAGCTGCAAGGCAACTAAAAGAAATACTTAGAAGACTCAAAAATAAATCATTCACAGAATATCTACAAAACTTATCACCCTCAGCCGATACTAACTATAGTCTCTGGAAAGCCACAAAACACCTAAAACAGCCACGAGATCAAATCCCACCAATTAGAAAATCTGATGGTACCTGGACCAAAACAGATGGACAAAAGGTAGAAGTTTTCGGTAGATATTTGGAGGAAGTATTTCAACCGTTACCACCTGCAAACGGAATTAATAACGACGAAATATATGCATTCCTTGAGGAAAACGAGCAACAAATGGAGCCTATTAAAAACTTCACAATACAAGAAACTTACGACGTTATAAAAAATCACCTAGACCCCAAGAAGGCACCTGGCTATGACCTGGTTACCGGCCAAATATTAAAAGAAGAACTTCCTAGAAAAGCAGTCGTTATGTTGACGCAACTCTTCAACGCAGTTCTAAGACTGAAGTACTTCCCTGCACAATGGAAGGTAGCAGAAATCATATTAATTCATAAACAGGGAAAACAGCCAAATGAACCTAGCTCCTATCGACCAATCAGTTTACTACCAGTCTTGTCAAAAATAATGGAAAAGTTACTGATGAAGAGACTGATGGAAACTGTCGCAGCAAAAAGCTTAATCCCAGACTATCAATTTGGGTTTAGTCAGAAACACTCGACAGTAGAACAAGTGCATCGTGTTGTTAACACAATCATCAAAGCATTCGAAGATAAAAGTTACTGTGAATCAGCTTTTTTGGATGTGAGCAAAGCCTTTGACAAGGTGTGGCATGAGGGACTCCTTTACAAATTAAAAAAGCAGCTACCAACAACAATATATTTCATTCTAAAATCCTACTTAGAAGAACGATACTTCAGAGTCAGATACGAAAGTGAAGTAACTAAACTACGCATCATCAAATCAGGACTCCCACAAGGGAGTGTCTTAGGCCCAGTCTTATACCTACTCTTCACAGCTGACCTGCCATGTACTGATGACACAGTCACCTCTACGTTTGCTGATGACACAGCTATATTAGCAGTAAACAGAAATCCTGAAGTAGCAGCGACAACACTACAAACCAGTCTCAACAATATAGCAACTTGGGCAAGGAAATGGCGAATTACAATAAATGAAAGTAAATCTGCACACATAACATTCACAAAATGCCATGGTGAAACGCCAAGCATTACATTCAACAATGAACGAATACCTAAAACAGACAGCCTAAAATATTTGGGGATACACCTGGACAAACATCTAACCTGGCGTACCCACTTATGGAAAAAAAGAAAGCAGCTGGATACTAAATGGAAAAAGTTGTACTGGCTCCTTGGCAGAAAATCACAATTTTATCATTGCGGAACAAATTACTAGCTTACAATACCTTTCTCAAACCAGTATGGGCCTATGGAATCCAGTTATGGGGAACAGCATCTAAATCGAACATTGCTATCATCGAGAGATTCCAGTCAAAAGCCCTGCGCAGTATAGTAGATGCTCCTTGGTTCGTAACAAACCGAGACATTTATAATGATCTAGAGATGCCAACGGTTACTGCAGTGACTAAACAGCTTAGCACAAACTACCTAAGACGCTTAGAGCAACATCCAAACATACTGGCAATTAAACTGCTTGACAACAGTAAAGAAACCCGAAGGCTGAAAATAAGAACACCCTTGGATCTACCATTCCAACAGCAATAATTGTACATATGAAATTAATTTTAAATTGTGATAGTTTTATTTTATTTTTTAATATCAATGTAATAATGTAAAGTTACAAATTTTTATTGTTTTTAACATAAATGTAAGAATGTAAAAGTGCATACAGAGAGTGGATCATTGCACAAACTCTCTCTCACGACATTGTACCAATCAACATGTATGCTTATTGTTATTGTATGATGTAACAGATTGCAAAATAAACATTAAACAAAAAAAAATCCATCAAGTAACGAATCCATCACTCAGTACACTTTATTTATTTCTAGGAAGTGGCTTATTTTTGACGGACCTGTAGATGCAGTATGGATAGAAAATATGAATACTGTGTTAGACGACAACAAAAAGTTGTGCCTGATGTCTGGGGAAATCATCCAGCTAGCCAATACGACAAATCTAATCTATGAACCAATGGATTTAGACGTAGCGTCCCCTGCAACAGTAATTATACAAAATACAGTTTGTTAAAACTAGAAACGACTTTAAAAATCCTAAAATTGGCATGCCCAATTGATGCGCAGTAAAATTACCGGACATTATCTTAGTAAGAGAAGTAAACTCGACTTGTAAATTATCTTTTAAACACAAATAGTTGACCCCGTCGTTGATCCATCTCTTTCTTCCCGAATACTATCCCTGTCTGTTCTCTGCGCAGATGGGCAAAATTTTGAAAGTCGTTCCTAGTCTTAACAAGTAATACCTCTTGATTTTCTGTTATCGCTTGTATGGTTTGCAGGTTTCTAGATGTGGTATGATTTATATGGAACCATCGTCTCTAGGTTGGGAACCTCTTCTGATATCGTGGCTCAATACTTTGCCTCCGTTCTTAAATACCGATTTCTACAAAACGATGATACAGAATTTGTTTATGAGATTTTGTAAACCACTTATATGGTTGGTTAAAAAAGGAGGCCTGAAGGTAAATAAAGAGATCCAAAAAAGAAGCTGAATTTTGTTTTTTTGTAAAAAATAATATTGTATCTACCATGATGTTTGTTCTCTTCTTTTAGGAAATTACCAAATGTCAAGAAACCAACCTTCTCCAAGCTGTAATGTACTACTTCGACACCTTCATGGATGACTTTTACGACGAAAAATACCGAGAGCAAGTCTCAGATCTAGACGTCAGAGCACAAATAGAAGGCTCATTCTTCTTCTCGTGCATTTGGGGGCTAGGTGGAACCTTAGATATACAAAGTAGGCCAAGATTCAACTTTTTATTTAGAGCACTGTTGGAGAAAGAGTTTAATCAACAAGTGAGCAAGACTATTAAATATCCGCATGAGATCAATAAGCCTGAAAAACCGTATATATTTTCTCTGCCAGCAGGGGAGACCTGTTTTGATTATAGGTTTATAAAGGAGGTAAGCAAGGAGTTTTTTGCTGTCTTATTTCGCGTCCTAGTGTTTTCATTGCTCCTTTTTTCTACGTCTTTTTTTTCCTACTGACTTTCCCACACTTCCCACACTTCCCTCATATCATGTGATCATAATTATTTTCTCTCTACAATCGTTTAATATTTCTTATAGTTTGTCCCAGAATTCATTCTGCTCGTTGTTTCTTGCATTTTTGTCAGACGCATATCATAATATTGGATTCGGGCGCTTCTTCTTTGTTTTTCCTTTTTTAAGTATTTTGTCCTTTAACACATTCACGGACACTACACGGTAGTATATTTTTGACTTACTTAGAACATCACCATTTTTGGTGGAGGAGCCGGTGTTTTTTCTTTCTGAAGGCGAAATAGTTATTTTCTACGGCCGTGCTAAAACAACCACGTTCGCGCACGCATTTCGTTTCCGAAAGTTCCCGCACGGTGTGCGGGAAAGTAGAATACCTTTTAATAAGGCATTATAATACTATAATACATGCAATAAACTAATATTTAAACATTATTTACTTATTTATTTCAAATGTATCTTATTGTGTTCATGTTATAATGAAATTAACGCAATAATTCGATGAAATAAAATTATTTTGACATAATATTTAAAAGACAAATCAGTAGACAATTACAATGGTTTTGAATTGTCGTCATGGAAACCAATATCGTCGTCGTGGTAACCCATTATGTTGAAAGTTTGGTTTTGACAACCTTGTCAAAGAATTAATTTGTGTATTTTCACTCCTAAATAAAAATTGAATTGACTCTATTTTTTGTGGCTTTTTTCCAAACGTACGGCCATAGAAAAAATATTGTTCCTAACTCATGCGGAAAGTGTCTTCCCCGCACTCGACTGCTTGCCCGAACTCCGCTATCGCGTCGTTCGGGTCAATGGCAGTCTCGTGCGTGAAAGTATCACTTTCCGCACTAGTTAGGAAAATAACTATTTATGTTCAGCTGTTGTTAATCTTCGCCGAGTGCCTTGTTGTTCTTTGCGTCTTTTATTGCCTGTGTAACTTCTTCGCTTTTTGTAATTGATTTTAAGTTTCTATTTAAATACCTTTCAGTTTACATTTTATATTAGATTATCCTTTTGCTATACGCGAAATATTTTTTAATACATATTCGTCGTAGGGTAAAGGCAAATGGAAGCTTTGGTCGGACGAGCTGATGTCTGCCCCGCCTATCCCTCGGGACATTCCCGTAAATCAAATTATTGTGACAACGGTTGAGACTATCAGAAATATGGCTTTGATGCAGTTGTTGGTTCAGCACAACAAAGCGATGATGATCATCGGCCCGACGGGCACTGGGAAATCAGTTTACATCACAGTGAGTACTATTTTGATGTATTGGCTATCGGAAAGGGCAATTATTACTTTTTTTGTATGAATTGCATCATTATATTATACGCTCTGAGCTTCGCTGGTGGCTCTCCTAGCGGATTACTAATTCAACTTTCACCGGTAATTTTTAAATTTATTATTTAATTGTTATCGCTTAATATTTACAACGCAAAAAAGTAATTAAATTGTAATCGATTTTTTTAAGATTTTGCTAATCATTTTGACGTTCTATTGATAAAATATGAATTTCTTACTGCGGATACTTTCACAATTATCGTGTAGATGGCGCTAAGATTATTAGAATGATTTATAATTACATATTGCGGAACAGTAAAAAAACTTAAATTCAGTATTTAAAACGTAAGTACAGTGGAACCCCGATAAGTCGGCCCCCGATAACCCGGAAGTCCGGCTAACCCGGACCGATTTTCATCAGACAAAAATTTAACAAATAAACAATTTAACAATTTTATCAAATAAAAATGTATGTAGGCCAAATAATATTTCAGAGATAATGTGTATTTGTGTAATTTGAACACATAAGTACAATAGAAAAAATGATTCATGCACACGGCGGCAGCCAGAGCGACCGTCTCAGCTTATCGGAAAGAACAGACACCTGTCTGTATTCCTTTTTCTTTATTTATGTCAAACTGTCTTAGCATTGTTTAAAAAAGACGTGACTATTTAAAAATTCTTGTATTGTGTGTAGTACAGCCTATTAATCACTTCCGTTCTGTAATGTAATCGTGCTTCAGATTGTGTTTGCTTTGTCTACGTAATGGTAACAAAACGTAAAAATGTTGCAGTGACAATGGAAAAGAAACTAGAAACATTAGGTAGGATTGATAAAGACGAATCTTTAAAATAAATTTATTGCAGCATCATAATATGATATTATGCTACCATAGGTCTGGATCCCGCGTATGAAAAAAAAGTTGATTAATAGCAAGCTAAAAATTTATTAATAGCTTAAGGGTGTCTAGTCGGATAAACTTTGATATATGAGAACACTGGAACAGGGGCAGTTTTAATTGTGGAACAGGTCAAAAATTTGGAACGGTCAGAACACGAAAATGGCACATTTGTTTTGTCCGACAGAACAGACATAAACTCTCCGAACAGAGAATAAACTCTCATGCAAAAATCAGACTGCTATTTATCACCTGTCATAATTCCTGTCATTTGACATATTCTACATGTTCCACTCATTAAAACGCCAATTTGGTGATAAATAGCAGTCTGATTTTTGCATGAGAGTTTAATCTCTGTTCGGAGAGTTTAAGTCTGTTCTGTCGGAAAAAATACATGTGCCGTTTTCGTGGTCTGACCGTTCCAAATTTTTAACCTGTTCCACAGTTAAAACTTCCCCTGTTCCAGTGTTCCCATATATTAATGTTTGTCCGACTAGACACCCTTAAGCTAATAACAAATTTTCAGCTTGCTATTTATCAATTTTTTTTTGTACGCAGGATCCAGACCTACCATATTATGGTGTCGGTACATCTCTACAGTATGACTGAGTTTTTTACCAAGAAATGAACAAAACTCTACACTCTATACAACTATACGTAATTTAGATGTGTACTGTGCATATGTGTTTCATGTTTTTGTAATTGTAATGGAGGTTATTTATTAATTTTTACTATATTCTCCGGCTAACCCGGATTTTCGATAACCCGGATCGGCCGCGGTCCCGATTAATCCGAGTTATCTAGGTTCCACTGTATATTTATTGTTGTTGTTTGTTTGAGTTTATATGACTGCGGACACTAAATCCATTCGCCAATTTTACTATTTTTTATTTTATTAGTCATTTTTTCGTATCTTATCCTAAAACTAATACTAATATAATAAACAATTCTACTAATAAATAATTATTTTTGTATTTTTTTTTTAATAATTTTTTATATATATATATTTTTATTAATTTTTTTCCAAATGATGTTCTCAGAGTTCCACAGCAAAAACTGCAACATTCTTCTTTAGCCCTCTACTTCATTCGAAAGCTATTTTACTATGGACTGTCCAAGTTCGTCATTCATTTTTATCTACATATTTTTTTTATATTTTTTTAATTATTATATTTTTTTTCTATTTTTTTTATATATCTTTTTTTATATTTTTTCTTTCTTTTTTTTTTATTATTTTTTTATTTTTTTTTTATTTTTATTTTATTATTTTTTTTATATTTCTTTTCTTTTTTTTTTCTTTTCTTTTCTTTTCTTTTTCTTTTAACATATAACAATTTACAAGAAATACTTACTCTATATTTTACAATTACAATTTAAGCTTAATATCTAAAATATGTTTATACAATAGTCGGTATACCAACTCATTATTTTCTAATGTTAATAAATAATTTAAATTAATGGGATGGTGGACATCAGTCAAAGAATACAGTGAATTTAAAAACATATTAACTTTATTAGAGATAAGAGAACAGGTCAAAATTTTGTGTTGTAGATTGCCCAACTGTCCACAAATACATTGTGGACTATCAGCTATATTAATTTTAAATAAATATGATGGAGTAAGACAGTGGTCAAATCTCATTCTGCATATGGTTCTTATCATATCTTTTGTCGACTCCATTTTAGAAAACCAAAAAAAACTGTATATTTAAGGTAAAAATATATACCACAGCTTTGACCAACTAATATTTTTTATAATTAATGTTTTTAATTTTAATTTGAAATTAATCACTTTGACATTTATGTCAAATTTCCGGTAAAGGTTTACAGACTTGTCACTACCGGCGCTCGCGAATTTGTAAATATCCCCTCTACGTACGAGCTCACAGCGTATACTATCCCGTTTTATTTATTATATACTACATTATTTTCGTAGTGTATGGAATTAATTCATTATTTTATAAAATGTAATAGTTATTTATGATATAAGTGTTAAAAGTACACGTTTAAGGCACGCATGTGAAAGTTTGCAGAATGAGCGATAGCGAGTTCTGCTATTCACATGAGTGCCTTAAAAATGTACTTTTTAACACGCATATCATACAATATTTTTCTACAAACGTAATTACAGGACAATATCTACAAAAACTTTTACTTGAACGTGACTGACATTCCATTTTTATATTTTTTTGACATTACATCAAAATTGTCTATACGGTCAATACGAACTGTAGTGCCTTAAAAATATTTTAAAGCACTAGTGCCTTAAAGTAGCATTTTTAACGCTCGTATAGTGTGCTAAAAATTGCATTTTAACACGGTTGTAGAAAAATATTTTTAAGAAATTCTGAAACATGTTAATTTCGTACTTTATTTCTTTAAAATTGACAGAAAAAAAATATTCAGAGTAGTATACAGTGTTGCACTGACTTAATCGTTAATTTCTGGTAAAGTAGCAAAACTATTTGAGGCGTCGCGTCACAGCGTCACACTCTTACTACAAGAGAAAACTTCTGTGAACACCTTCAGACTGTAATAATTTTTTTTGTGTTTATTAGGCAATCTGTTATAACATACAACAATAGGCACATTTTATCTGAGAAATAATGACATGAAGAGATTGTGACCAGCGCCACACATCTCTATAGAGATAATATTAAATTACTGTATTACATATTTTAACTTAGCTACTGTAACAATATTAATGTCTGTGCGGTAAATTTAATGGTGTCTGTCTCTTTAACCGTTTTGTTTCCTGACTGTTGTCTAACAAATTAATTGCAAGCACATTCGCCTGGCTTTCAAGACGTACGATGTATTTTGCACTTAACTCCACTATCACTTCACTGACGGTTTTCGTTTCCAGATCATTGTAAATATCCCTGTTAGTAACAAACCACGGTGCATCGATTATTGAACGTAACACCTTGGACTGGAATCTCTCAATTATGGATACATTCGACTTGGATGCTGTTCCTCAGAGCTGCAGACCATATGCCCAGACTGATTTGAATATTGTGTTGTAGACTAATAGTTTATTTCTTGTCGTGAGCTTAGACTTACGCCCTAAAAGCCAATAATGCTTACTAAATTTTATGCCCAGTTGTTTTCGTTTGTCCCATATATGGGTTCTCCAGGTTAATTCCCTGTCCAAGTGTAATAAATGAGACCTCAAATGACGAATATAATCATCATTATGGGTGATTTTAACGCTCGTGGTGGCAATTTCAGGAATAAACCACCGACTGTGACAGCCATATAATAAGAATATCATAAATGAAAACGGAGATCTTTTGACAGAATAATACATTTTTCCCTTACAAAGAATAATATAAATACACTTTTAAAAACACTACAGAACAAATATCTATAATAAAATATATTCTGTTGAATAGAGAGTTACATTCCTCTCAAAGCTTGGATGTATTGGATGTATAAAAGCACTAACATCAGCAGAAATAGGAAGCGATTATCAACTGGTATTGTGCAAAATCCGAATGAAACAATAAAATACCGGAAGAATGGAGAACGAGCGAACTAATTCTACTATTAAAACAAGTAATTGGACTTCGCAAGTCCTAGATTTTCACCCAAAGTACCTAATCGAAAGTAGAACTGGAAGTCGATATTTGAACGCTTCGTGTAACTTTGCGCCGATTGATAAACGATTTTAATAATTTTGAGTCATTTTTACTAAACTTTGGGTCATCATTCTTTAAACAAAAATAACTTCAAAACCGAAACTAAAGATTCAAACTCAACTTTTCAATAAGCTTCGATTGATGTGTTAAATGTAATATTTCATCGACTACACCGAGAGAACAATTTCTTTTCTCCTAAAACACCGATTTCTTTGAGCAATATTTCTTAAAAGTTAACATATCCTATCAACTTAAACATACCAGTTCACATATAAAGAAACGGGTTGTTTAAACACAACTCAATAATTTCTTACAGATAGTTTCTTCAATACTAAGAAATGCATTAATGGTTACATTTAATTTTCTTATCCTAAAGTTTTTATATCTTAAATTGAAAACTACAAATATTTTGCAGTATAAGAAATATAATGTTAAGTTAATCCATATTTATATTTGTGAACAAGAAATTTTCTTACAATCAAATAAATATTTTAAACCACAAGAAATAATTCTTCAGAAATACCCTCTGTAGTAACTGTGGTTATAAAATAAAAACTTTGTCATTAATGCCGAAATGTTACTTGCAAAGAGATTTTCTTCCACAAAAGAATTGCGCAGATTAACTATTTATGATTTAGTCGTCAGTGTTTGTCAAGATGGCGTGATATGTTCATGTTCATATAGATGGATTTTAGATTTATTGGTGTTCTTTAAAAATTAACGGATATTTTGAAGGTACGTACATATATATGTATTAAATAAAATAAATTGAGTAATTTAAGATGTAATAATAATATTGTTGCGTATCAGAATGGTTAAAAAAGAAACATAATAGTATCTTTATATGCTTTTTAGGTATAATGATGGACGACTCTGAAATAAAGGAGCTTATTATTCTAACTGGGAAATATGCCACAATTTAAAGCTGGGACAGAATGATATAATATATAGCTTCAGAACAATATTAAGAAAGGAGTTATTAACCAACTGCGGGGCCTTCCAGAAATGGTAGAACTTCATACATGTAAGTACCTTTTTTAAAATGTGTATACTTATGTATCAACTATAATAGGTTTCTTGAATATATCGTCTTCTATAAAAATATACAATACAACGCTATATCAAACATGGCGAATGCAACGCTGAGGATGTTTTCTGTTAATTTATTGGAGATAAAGAAATCAGTTAGTCTAAAAGAAATATATGTTTATGGTTAAGAAATGTTATTGCCGAAAACCGTGAATTAGTTAATATATATATTAAATGACTTAGATGTAAACTAATAATACTTTCCCGTAATAAAATTTCTTAATGATTAGGTATGCTGTCTCTTTTAGATTATAAAAATTAAGAAAATTACATATTATTATGTCTGCTTCAATGTTTTACATTTGTTGTATTTTTCCTCTTGTTTTAGCTAAACAATGTTTATTGTGTGACTTAATATTATACAGATAAATATATAATTATTATTTCAATAACAAACACAAAAAAATAAACAAAGATGTGTAGGTTAAATAATGCCATGTTTGAACTAAATATGGTTGATTATTATTAGTATTAATAGTTCTTATGTGGGGCCGTGTTTTTGTTTTTTTTTGTATTTCCTAAATTTGTCAAAATAAATATCTATATCTTTATAAAAAAAATTATTAAAGTAAGTTTACTCTTTCTATATAACGATTTGTTTTAGTGGATTGCTGATATACAAAGTGCTATTAACAAATGAAGGAAAATTTGAGGAAGTTGGATTTGCCTCTCCATCCTTTTATTGTTGTGTAGAAGCTAGTGGTTTAAGAGTGGAGAAAATATTTGTATGTAATAATAACGTTTTATATCTTGTTTTATTAATAAATAATGATTTTACCTTAACACAATAATTTATTTCGCCGTATGTAATATCACTTTATTTTCAAGAAATATTAACTTAACTCTAAATATACGTTTATCTCTGCGAAATATATTTCTTAACATTAAATACATTAATTTTTAATAGTAAAATAATAATATTCCTTACTAAGAAATATTACTGCTCAGAAAGAATAGTTTTGTAATGTGTAGAAAATATATTTTTATGACTAATAAAATTAATTAACATCAAGTGTAATTTCTTTCTGATAAATGGGTTTGAAGTTTGCCAGAAAGTGATAGTTCAATCATGTTTAAGATATATTTCTTTGGCTATAGTAGAATTTATTTGAAATATTTTAGAAAATTATATCTTACATACGAAGATATATTTCTTAGGCAATATGCCAAGTCGATCTTTCTTAAATATTAATAAAGTTTCTTTATGTCAAGAATTTTTTTCTCTCGGTGTATAACGGCACTTCTGGTTAGAACTCCTTAACCGGAAATTATATAAAAACCAAAATTTTACATTTGTTCTTATCTTGCTAAGGCACCTCGAATAATGTATCGCTTATACTATTTCAGTGACTTTAAAACAGTACTTATGGTTGCAACACTAAAACCGGAAGTCCGATGTCAAATTTCTCATCTTTAATACCATCCTTGGGTTATAAGCTTACATTCGACACCTCATTTGTCATTCTATCTGCATTAATAACGGAGGAGAAAGACAGACGGACAGAAAGTCATGAAACCGGGAGTATATATTTGTTATCTTCTTGCGAAGTCGCGTCAAATAATATATCACTTGTACTATTCCGGTGACTTTAAAACAGTACTTCTGGTCGCATTTCTAAAACCGGAACTCCTAGGTCAAGTTTCTCACATTTATACCATCCTTGGATTCTAAGCTTTCTTTCGACACCTCAATTTGTCATTCTGCCTG
The DNA here is from genome assembly GCF_917563875.1 of Diabrotica virgifera virgifera. Taxonomy (NCBI): domain Eukaryota; kingdom Metazoa; phylum Arthropoda; class Insecta; order Coleoptera; family Chrysomelidae; genus Diabrotica; species Diabrotica virgifera. Next base: position 12,380,796 of record NC_065448.1, read on the forward strand.
GTATAGTGGAGGACTTATATTCGCGGTTGGACGGACAGACTGACAGACAGCCTAGGTAAAATTTCTCACCTTTATTACCATCCTTGGATTATAAGCTTTCATTTGACATTTCATTTGTCATTCTACCTGGTAAAATGACGAAGGAGTTATATTCGCGGTCGGTTGGACAGACATCCTGGGTAAAATTTCTGACCTTTATTACCATCCTTGGATTATAAGCTTTCATTTGAGACCTCATTTGTCATTATACCTGGTAAAATGACGGACGAGTTATATTCTCGGTCGGACGGACAGACAGCCTAGGTAAAATTTCTCCTTTAGTACCATCCTTAGTTATAAGCTTTCATTTGACACCACATTTGTTATTCTATCTGGTAAAATGACGGACGAGTTATATTCTCGGTCGGACGGACAGACGGACAGATATCCTAGGTCAAATTTCTCACCTTTTTTACCATCTTTGGATTATAAGCTTTCATTTGACACCTTATTTGTCATTCTACCTGGTACAATGACGTAGGAGTTATATTCGCGGTCGGACAGACCGACAGACAGACAGCTTAGGTAAAATTTTCCACCTTTAGTACCATCCTTGGATTATAAGCTTTCATTTGACACCTCATTTGTCATTCTAGCTGGTATAAGGACGGAGGAGTTATATTCGCGGTCGGACAGACCGACGGTCAGACAGCCTAGATAAAATTTCTCACCTTTAGTACCATCCTTACATTATAAGCTTTCATTTGACACCTCATTTGTCATTCTACCTGGTACAATGACGTAGGAGTTATATTCGCGGTCGGACAGACAGACGGACAGACAGCCTAGGTCAAATTTCTCACCTTTATTACTATCTTTGGATTATAAGCTTTTATTTGACACCTCATTTGTCATTCTACTTAATACAGTGACGTAGGAGTTATATATATTCGCGGTCGGACAGACCCACAGACAGACAGCCTAGGTAAAATTTCTCACTTTTAGTACTATCCTTGGATTATAAGCTTTCATTTGGCACCTCATTTGTCATTCTAGCTGGTATATTGACGAAGGAGTTGTGATTACAGACAGACGGACAGACGGACGTGGATAATTCAAAGTTTTCACAGTTTTGCAAAATTGGGTGAAAACAAAAAGGAGAAAAAAAAACAGTCATAAAACTACAGATGTATAAACTTATTAATTAGGTACTTTCCAAAAACTTACAACCCAAATTTTAAAAGAACTAGTAAATGAGAGGATAAGTTTAGCAGATGAACAACAAGGATTTTGTACTGGGAGATCGTGTATAGATGCAATATTCGTCATAAAACAAATTACTGATAAATACTACTAAGTATTATTATACTAGAGTATAATAGATCAGCATTTATACGTCTGATTGACTTGAAGAAAATATTTGACAGCGTAGGACTCAAATATGTAATCCATCTTCTGTATAATAGAGAAGTTGCTCTAAATATTATACAAACTATTCGCAATTCAAAGATTTACTTTAATACAATTAAAAATAATATTAAGTTTCTGGTAACGCCTTCGTGGTTTCTATTATTTACAAACCAACCAAATGCTGAAATCAAAAAAGGCCAGGGAGATCTATAATTTGCATCTCATTACCTGCCTGTTCAGCGTGGCAAAATTCCAACGAAAACTTGGTCCCGATACTCAGTTAGGAGTAAAACTAATAGAAAATAATAATTTCGCCATGAAAAGAAATCAAGAAACGTCTTGAAGAAACGTCTAAACACTAAGAAAACGGTAAGGGTGTTTGTTTATGGCGCTCTCTGAACAAACTGAAATATAAGACGTCTCTTGATTTCGTTTTACAGCGAAATTATTATTTTCTATTAGTGTTAAATTTGAAATTAACAAAACATTTTTGTAGGACTTTCTTCTGAAGAGAAATTCGAAAACTTACATTCCACTATTTATAAACTTTTCTGCCCAAACTACCGCCAACCAAACACAGAGTATAATCATGTCTAAATTGGACAAAAGAAGAAAAGGTAAGAAAAATATACCATATTGCATTAAATTTCCTTGAATTTCTTTCTTTGTTCTTCTGAGAAGAAGTCACTAACTGACAACTAATAACTTCTAAGACAGGCCTGAAACAGATCTTTCTGTTCAAGACCTCTTCAAAGTTGGTCAAGACCTGTTCAAAGCTGTCCAAGACCTATTCAAAGCTGTTCAATGCCTGGTTGCACCAACAGATCTTAAGCTTAATATGTGCCTTACGTTCTTAGTAGCTTGCGAAGCATACGCGTTGCACCATTGAGTCTTAGATCAATTTTCAGCTTATCCCAATGGATGGATTGCATCTTAAACTTGGTCTCAGTTAAGACGTGATTAGATAAGAATCGAAAATAATGGTGCAACGTAGATGAGACTTTAAGCTGCCCTATCTATAATAGACGGAGAGGCAGCGCCGAAAAATCTCTCTGAATTTACTAAAGCTAGTTTTTCCACAGTTGATTACTGTGATTGTGCAGAGAAACATACTGTGGTCGGTCAAGCGAAACGTAGAACAGGTGGTACTGACAGCTTGTCAAAGTTGCTTATCTGCGGAGGTAATTAAATCCATTTACTAAGGCTGAAAATCAGTACACACATTCTAAATTGAATATAAATACAAGTTATGATAGTCGGTCAGCTGTATGACGGGACAGAGCTGGTCGGTCGGCCCCAATGAATGTACAGGGTTATTCATTATACAGGGTGTCCCAAAAAGATTGGTCATAAATTATACCACAGATTCTGGAGTCAAAAATATGTTGATTGAACCTAACTTACCTTAGTACAAATGTGCACATAAAAAAAGTTATAGCCCTTTGAAGTTACAAAATGAAAATCTATTTATTTCAATATTTCGAAAACTATTAAAGATTTTTTATTGAAAATAGACGTGTGGCATTCTTATAGCAGGAATATCTTAACAAAAAATTATAGTTAAATTTGGGCACCCCATACAAATTTTATGGGGGTTTTGTTCCCTTAAACTCCCCTAAACTTTTGTGTATGTTCGTATTAAATTATTGTTAAAGTATTATTAGTTAAACACAGTGTTTCTAAAACTTTTTTGCCTCTTAGTACTTTTTTAAAAGCCAGTTTTTATAGAGATATTTTGAATATTTGTCAAATCCATTACCTATTTGTATAGGGTTAAGTACGATTATAGAGACCTGGTAATAATATGAAAAATCTATAATTTACATTTTTATAATATGAAAATATACTAATAGGCAAAAAAGTTTTATAAACACTGTGTTTAACTAATGGTACTGCAATAAAAGTTTAATTGGAACGTACACAAACATTTGGGGGGTTTAAAGGAACGAAACCCCCATACAATTTTTATATAAACATATTAAAAAAGAAGTCGCATCTCGATAAAAACTGGTTTATCGAAAACATACTGAGAGGCAAAAAAGTTTTAAAAATATTGTGTCTAACTACTGGTACCACATTAATAATTTAATTGGAACGTACACAAAAGTTTGGGAGGGATTTAAGGGAACAAAACCCCATAAAATTTTTATGGGGTGCACAAATTTCACTATATTTTTTTTTAAGATGTTCCTGCCATAAGAATGCCACATGCCTATTTTTAATAAAAAATCTCTAATAGTTTTCGAAGTATTGGAAAAATTTGATTTTCATTTTGTAACTTTAAAGAGCAATAACTTTCTTTATGTGCACATTTGTACTAAGGTAAGTTAGGTTTAATCAACATATTTTTGACACCAAAATCTATGGTATAATTTATGACCAATCTTTTTGGGACACTCTGTATTTTGACCCCCTTGTAAACTGATTTATTTACAGAATTAGAAAAAAATGTAAAAAACAAAAGTTATTCGATTTTTTAATTATAATTTTTTGACATATACATCGTACTAGTGACGTCATCCATCTGGGCGTGATGACGTAATGGACTATTTTTTTAAATAAGAATAGGGGTCGTGTGTTAGCTCATTTGAAAGGTTATTCAATTCTCTATGCAGTAACATAAATATTAAGATCATTATTTATACAGGGTGTCCAAATTTTTTTTTTTAATTATTAATTAAACAATTAATTTAGTTAAATTTTTTTTGGACACCCTGTATAAACAATCATGTTAATGTTTATATTACTGAATAGGAAATTGAATAACCTTTCAAATGAGCTAGCACACGAACCTTATTCTCATATAAAAAAATAGTCGATTACGTCATCACGCCCAGATGGATGACGCCACTAGTACGATATATATGTCAAAAAATCATAATTTAAAAATTGAATAAGTTTTGTATTTTACATTTTTTCTAATTCTGTAAATAAAGCAGTTTAGAGGGGTAGTCCTCTCGCCAGGGGGTACAACGGCCTCCTTAATTCAGATGGACTTACCCAAGTTTTTTTTATGTATTTTGACCCGTAGAACACGAATTTTTTTGGGTAACAGTTGATCCGGATGTCGATAAGATTGATATAAACAAAGAAATTGAGGAATCACATAACAGCGATTTTTCGCAAAACAAAACATTTTTTTGTATTTTTGAGGTCATTCTAAGCAAAAAATGTTTCTGCAAGTTTTTTCGTAGGATGCATAGTTTTCGACATAAACGCGGTTAAACTTGCAAAAAATCGAAAAATTGCAATTTTTGAACCCGAATAACTTTTGATTAACAAATAAAATAGCAATTCTGCCTACCGCATTTGCAAGTTAAAGTCAAATTCTATCGGGTTTGATTATTTTTATTGTTAAAAATTAATTTTTTTATTGTTAAACAAAGCAATAAACATATAGTGCTTGAATGATGTTTTCAATGCATTTCTAATTTAAAATCAAACGAGTAGGCGCGCATACAGACAATTTCTACGTAGATTACGTACATTAAAACGCATGCATTTGGAACGGGAAACACTAAGTGTTTATAGCTTTGTTTAACAATAAAAAAATTAATTTTTAGCAATGCAAATAATTAAAACTGATAGAATTTGACTTGACCTTTCAAATACAGTAAGCTGAATTGCTATTTTATTTTTTAATCAAAAGTTATTTGGGTTCATAAGTTGCAATTTTTCGATTTTTTGAAAGTTCAACCGCGTTTATCTCGAAAACTATGCATTCTACAAAAAAACTTGTAAGAACATTTTTTGCTTAGAATCACCCCAAAAATACAAAAAATGTTTTGTTTTGCGAGAAATCGCTGTTATGTAATTCCTCAAGTTCTTTGTTTATAACAATCTTATCGACATCCGAATTCGTGTTCACATCCTGTTACCCAAACAATTCGTGTTCTACGGGTCAAAATACATAAAAAAACTTGGGTATGTCCATCTGAATTAAGAAGGCCGTTGTACCCCCCTGGCGACAGGACTAAGGGGTTAAAATATAGTGAATAACCCTGTACATTCATTGGGACCGACCGGCTCTATCCCGTCATACAGCTGACCGAATATAATAACTTTTATTTATATTCAATTTAGAATGAGTGTACTGATTTCCAGCCTTAGTAAATGGATTTAATTACCTTCGCAGGTAAGCAACTTTGACAAGCTGTCAGCACCACCTGTTCTACGTTTCGCTTGACCGACCGCAGTATGTTTCTCTACACACTCACAGTAATCAACTGTGAAAAATCTAGCTTTAGTAAATTCAGAGAAATTTTTCAGCGCTGGCTCTTGGACTATAAGCTGAACTGGGCTAAGCTGGAGCTTAACATTTGTTGGTGAAACTAGGCATAAGACCTGTCTAAGTCCGGATTAGAGATGTTATTATGTTGACTATTAGAATCCAGTATCATTTTGATATGAATAAGGATTTAAGGAACAGATAATGTGACACCAAGGATCGAAGACCAAAGTACACTGTAGTGCATATGTACATTTCAAATCACTCAATTTGGGAGCAAAAAAAATTTTGGACCTCCGATTTGTTTGAAAATTGGTATATAGCTTCTGCGGGACGTAAAAATAAGATATTTAAGGTCAAAAAATCTTCTTCTTTTTTTTTCTCAAAATGTTATTTTATGCGATTTTACAGTGATGTGGTGTTTATTTATACAAATTTGCATTTTCTATCGTAAAGTATCAATGGAAAACATAATATTTTAATAGAAGGGACTCAAAAATGTCATTATATGGCATTATAATAAGTTACTTTGATTCAAAACAAGCTTTTGATCAAATTTTATAGTGTAGAAAACGTTAAAATACCGTTTTTTACATTTTTCTCCATTCCCAAAATAAATCATAATCGATTTGGCTGAAAATTTGCTCACAGATAGACAAAATATAGGACTTCAAGTGGTGAGAAGGATTTGAATTATATTACAATACCAAAAAAGTTACATGCAATATTATAGTCAAAAATATAGGCGTCTACTCTAAGTACAATTAACTCGAAAATATCGACCTCATGACAAAAATTGTTAAAAAGAAATTGTAATAATTGTTAGGTTAGGTAATACGATTTATTTGGAACAATTTCAGTTCCTACCATTTTTGTCGAAAAGTTAAAAATGGCGGAGATATTGAGCAAAACAGGTTCTCCTTTAAAATCAAGATGGCAGCTAACGTAACGGAGGAATTCATTCGTGATTTTAAATTTAGGCTACTATTGACTCCCCTAAAGATCAGAAAAATAAAATTTTGGGCAGCTCGGCATTCAAAGTCAAATGCTATCCCGATTGGACTAATATATACTTTTGAGTCTGATATTACTGCATGTAACTTTTTTGGTATTGTAATATAATTCAAATCCTTCTAACCACTTAAAGTCCTATCTATTGGCTATCTGTGAGCAAATTTTCAGCCAAATCTGTGATGATGTATTTTGGGAATTGAGGAAAATGTAAAAAACGGTATTTTAACGTTTTTACACTGTAAAATTTGATCAAAAATTTGTTTTGATTCAAAATAACTTGTTATAATGCCATATAATGATATTTGTGAGTCCTTTCTATTAAAATATTATTTTTTTCATTGATACTTTACGACAGAAAATGCAAATTTGTTTAAATAAACACCAAATCACTGTAAAATCGCATAAAATAACATTTTAAGAAAAGAAGAAGAAGAAGATTTTTTGACCTTAAATATCTTATTTTTACGTCCCGCAGAAGCTATATACCAATTTTCAGACAAATCGGAGATCCAAAATTTTTTGCCTGAGTGATTTGACATGGAATGTACCGTACTTATTTACTAAGCACAGTGTCATAAAATTGTACTACCAATAATTTTCAAACAGAGTTTAGCATTTTACTGGTTTTATGTCAAATTTTACTCTCTCCATTAAATATTTTAGGCGTGTTTGGTCCACCAGTATTGAAAAAATGTGTAATATTTGTTGACGATGTAAACATGCCAACCAAAGAAATATATGGAGCCCAACCACCCATAGAATTGTTGAGGCAATGGTTCGACCACGAGATCTGGTACGATCTCAAAGATATTGTACCAATGAGACTAATTGATATACAGGTAAGTTCATAAAACTCGTAAAAGCGTTTTTAAGAACGTACGTCAGCGCGTTATCAATATTAATTCGAGGCAAACATTTGGCAACAGTGCGTCGGCAGTATGTGATACTGTCAAAGACGAACGCACAATATTGAGATAATAATATACTCATAGACCATAGGTGCGCTAAATGTTGCACAAATCAGTCAGTTAAGTTCTATTTCTTGTTATAGATAATCTATTTCAGTAGTTCCAATGTGACGCAAAATCTAGGTATGGGATAAAATAAGTTTATTTGAAGAAAGTGTAGTTTTTTTGTTCTTCTTAATGGCGGTACAGACTCGTTTTTGTAATATTTTTTTTGAAGTTATAGTCATTTAGGCGCGATTGGGAGTGAATTTTTATTATTCTGCGCGCATGCGCACACAGACGGTATGGCGTTAGTTGCTAAATCTTTCAAGTTATGTATATATCAGTTCAAACGGGGTAGTGAAGCGCAATACAAGATGCTGTCTCCAGTTAGCATCTCTAGCCTCTCCTACTCAATTCCTATCCTCACCTCCACGAAGTGCGGCTTGGGCTGCACGGGTGAACCCTGGAGAACCTGAGCAACCTTACCGGAGATTGGGTAACCAACCCCAGTGGAAAGTAGGGTCAGGGCTGACGAGGAAGGGAGAAATGGTCCTCCGAAAAGGGGGTTGGGCGATAGGCCAGTAACCTATTCTTGTAAAAAAGTACTACTACGAAACCTTCAGATAGGCCTCGGAATGGACGGATATCAAGACGACGACTTTGGCAACGGAATATGGAATTTACGCTGGGAACATGGAATGTCAGAACGCTAAATAGACCAGGAGCACAGAGGATCCTTCTACACGAACTGAAAAGATATAAAATAGGAATCACTGCAGTACAAGAAACTAAATGGTTGGGAAAAGGTATCCGGGACACTAAAACACACACTATACTGTATAGCGGTAAAGATGAAGGAAATAAAGAATTTGGAGTAGCCTTTATCGTAGATAATAAAATGAAGCACCTGATAACAGATTTTCAAGCCATCAATGAAAGAATCTGCCAGCTTAGGATAAAAACGCATTTCTTTAACATAACCCTTATAAATGTACACTGTCCCACAAATGAACAGGAAGAAGACACTAAGGTAGCCTTTTATCAAGATCTAGAACGAATCTATGACTCAATACCAAGAAACGACATTAAAATGGTGATAGGCGACACAAACGCCAAGATCGGAAAAGAAGAAGAGTACATAGGGGTAATAGGGAAACATAGTTTGCATAGAGACACAAATGAGAATGGTCAGTTTCTAATAGATTTCGCAGCTGGAAAGAATATGATTATCAGTTCGACATGCTTTCCACATCGGGACATACATAAGGGCACTTGGATATCACCTGACGGAAACACAATAAATCAAATAGACCATATACTGACTGAAAAAAGAATGGCGACGAGTATATTAGATGTAAAAAGCAGACGTGGCGCAAGCTGTGACTCAGACCATCTACTAGTGCAGACACGGTTTAGATGCAAAATCAGTCGACAGGTAAAGGAAAAATATCCAAAACAAGAAAAACTAAACTTAGATAACCTAAAAGTCCCTGAGGTACAAGAAAGATTTGAGAGAACAGTGGATGAAAAATTACTAGAAGAAAACAGAGCAGACTCCACAATAGAAAATCAATGGAACACAGCGAAAGAAGTCATAGGAACAAAGACACAACGGAGAGAAGAAACATGGTTCGATGAAGAATGCAAACAAGCTATACAGGAAAGAAATGAAGCACATAAGAATTACATACTCAGACGTACTAGAGAGAGAAAAACAGAATTTGAGAACAAAAGACGAAGAGCAGATAAACTGTGCAGGCAGAAAAAGAGAAAGTACGAAAACCAACGGATACTAAACATAGAGAAGGAGTTTAAGGAAAACGAAACACGTAGTGCATACCAACTTATTAAACATTTAAGACAGAGATACAAACCGAAGACTAGCCTCTGCAAAAATAAGAAGGGTGAAATCATTAGCGATATGGACGAAATTAAGATAACCTGGATGACATATTTTAAGGAAGTATTAAACAAAGGGGCACAACCACCATTACAACAACAGAGACAGCAGCAGGCACGGCAGGAGGTACAACAACAAGAGCTGGGGGAAGATGGAGAAGAAAATGAATTAACTAGACCCCCAACGCTAGAGGAGGTCCAAACGGCAATCCACATACAAAAAAGCCATAAAGCACCGGGAATAGATAAAATACCGGCAGAACTACTCAATCAAGGAGGAAGGAATTTGACACAACAGATGTATCAGCTAATACGAGAGATATGGATAGAAGAAGAAATCCCCCAACAATGGAAGAAAAGTATAATCTGCCCTATTCATAAAAAAGGAGACAAACTGTTGTGTCAGAATTATAGAGGCATCTCTTTACTTTGTTCGGGATACAAAATATTCACAAACATCCTTAATCGAAGACTTCAACCTCTCACGGAAAAAATCATCGGGGAATATCAAGCAGGGTTTAGGCAAAATAGATCTACCATTGACCAACTATTTACAGTTAAACAAATACTAGCCAAAGCATGGGAATATGACATGGACGTTTACAATCTCTTTGTAGATTTTAAACAAGCCTATGATTCAATAGATAGAACAATTCTACCTAATATATTGGAAGAATTTGGCATACCATCAAAATTAATACGACTAGTGCAAATGACAGAAACAGAAGCACAAGTATGTATTCAAGGACAGATCACTGATGCGTTTACGATAACGTAAGGACTGAAACAAGGCGACGGACTGGCTCCAACGCTTTTTAATCTTGTTCTTGAATATGTAATTAGACGGTTGACGGTAAGCGGAAATAACATACTTACAAACAAATCTACCCAATTAGCAGCATACGCGGATGATATAAACATAATGAGCAGAACAATGAATGCAGCGGAAGAAACCTACGTTGAGTTGAAACAGAGTGCAGAAGCAGTAGGGCTAACAATAAACACAAATAAAACAAAACTACTCATACAAACCAGATCAAATAGACCAGCGCAACAACACTTTATTAACGATATAGAACATGTGAATAGATTCACGTACCTAGGAATGGATCTGGTTGCAGGCAGTGAAGAAGAACCGGAAATAAATAGAAGGCTTGTGCTGGCAAATAAAGCATATTTCGCGATGGGCCACATATTCAAATCGCGAGACGTACACCGGAAAACAAAACTCCGGGTATATAAAACAATAATCAGGCCCATAGTAAGTTATGGCTGCGAAACATGGGTGGTGACACAGAAATCTGCCAATGCATTAGATGTGTTTGAAAGAAAAGTATTACGTAGGATACTGGGCCCAATAAGGGAAAATAACAACTGGCGAATTAGGTAAGTAGATGATCTAAACGGGTGTCACTACAGATATAGGGAATTCTGTGTGTTAGAGAGAGAGGTATGTGATGTCACAGCTGATATAGGAAAGTATGTGTGTTAGAGAGAGAAACATGGTATCTCTGCTGCTATTGGTCCGATTTAAACGTACGACGGCTCGTTGGAATGGGCGGGAGATAACGAATACAAAAAACATGGCGGCATAGTGTCAAAAGGGCGCTTTCCGATGTGACGACGTCCGATGGGGCGCGTTCCGATGTGACGGCGTTCTAGCGCTGATCGATCGGTGCGCGATACCAGATGTGCGATCGGTACCTTAAGTTTTCGCGGAACGCGAAGCAGATGCGCGGTCGGTACCTTTTTCGCGGATCTCGTAGATACGAAGCGCGCGGTAATTTTGGAATTTAAATAAAACAACAACATAATGCAATTTTTTTATTAAAAGAACTTAAAAGGAACACAGCGGCGCAGCGGTGCGCGATACCAGATGTGCGATCGGTACCTTAATTTTTCGCGGAACGCGAAGCAGATGCGCGGTCGGTACCTTAAGTTTTTCGCGGATCTCGTAGATACGAAGCGCGCGGCTGGTAATTTTGGAATTTAAATAAAACAACAACATAATGCAATTTTTTTATTAAAAGAACTAAAAAGGAACACAGCACGTCAACGCGTCACGTAAAAACGTCACATCAAAACGTCACGTAGGCTTGTGAAATGTCACGTGAAAACGTCACGTCAAAGCACGTCACGTAAAACGTCACGTCAAAGCACGTGAAAACGTCACGTCAAAGCACGTCACGTAAAACGTCACGTCAAAGCACGTCACGTAAAACGTCACGTCAAAGCACGTAAAAACGTCACGTCAAAACGTCACGTGGGCTCGTGAAATGTCGCGTAGGCCTTATTGTCATGGGGAGCTCAGTCGCAAGAACTTATTGTCACAGCGCGACGTGAGGTAGTAACATCATGTCTTTGAATGAGTATAGACGTAAATTAGCAGAATTTAGAGAAAAACTGACACAGTTAAGAAGTCAGGTTTTATTTTATGAGGATAAAAATAAGGTTATAAAACAAATAGAGAACCTAACACTGGGAAGCAGCATAGACTGGACACCTAATGAATTTAGCCAGCAGCTGCGACAAGAATATTCAAGTGCTGCGGATTACTTATTTAGGGAAACTCCAACAAGGCGAATTCATCCAATTACTATTAATGATGTTATCGACGCCGGCGCCAACAACGATGAACAAAGAAAGCATGAAAAGTGAAATAGATAATGTTTTTGCAATGACTTGTGTAATATTAGCTTCAGTGTTTATTTTAATTATAAAGATTATATTTAAAATTGTTAAGAGAAAATTTGAATCATCATGTAATATAAGACTTGAACAATAAATAAGGCGTTTAAATAAAAAACCCATAACTCTAAAAAATATTTAGTTGAAAATAATGAAAATAAATGTTAGCAGATAATTTACATATCGCATAGGAAATAGCGGTTGAGGGTCTAATCGCATTACTATGCAATTTTCGTTATCATACCCACATTTTGTTATTGAGTTATATTTCTTATCATGTGCATAGAAAATGTTGGAATTTTTAAAACCAATGACAATGATAAAACTGAATATAATTTTGCACACGCACACTTTCTACAACACGTCATAGGGTGGGGCACGCAACCGTATAAATTTCAAAATGCACCTCAGGACGGTCTATTCCATAGTCTATTCCTTACTGTTAGTGTACTGTTGTGGTTCAACTAGTTTTGCAAGGTAAGTGTTCTCTTAATTATTTTTTGTTAAATATTTTTTATTTTTCTTGTTTGATTTTGAATAAAACTTAATGTTTTCTGCTCTGCTATTTATAAAATCTCTTCATTCCAGCTGAGATTTATTATTTCGACATTAAATAATTATCTAATTGTCGACATTTTGAATGACATTTATTTTTTATTTTCTCGTAATTATTCGTTGTTAAAATCTTTTCGGTTTTTCAAGTTTTTGGTTAGCTATTTATATATTATTTTAGCACCTGATTGTCTACAAGACCTCATGTCAGCATGACAATTATTTTTTATTTTCTCGTAATTATTCTTTGTTAAATCTGTTCGGTTTTTTCAAGTTTTTGGTCAGCTATTTATAAAATTCCTTCATTTCAGATGAGATTTATTATTTTAGCACCTGATTGTCTACAAAAAAGACATGCTAGCATGACAATTATTTTTTTATTTTCTCGTAATTATTCGTTGTTAAATCTGTTCGGTTTTTTGGTTAGCTATTTATAAAATTCCTTTATTCCAGATGAGATTTATTATTTTAGCACCTGATTGTCTACAAGACCTCATGCCAGCATGGCAATTATTCTTTTTTATTTTCTCGTAATTATTCTTTGTTAAATCTGTTCTGTTTTTCTTTGATTTTTTTAATTAATGTTTTCTACTCTGCTATTTATCCCTTTATTCCAGATGATAGTTATTATTTCGACATCTGATTGTCTACAAACAAAAAAGACTTAATGTTAGCATGCTGAATGTCAATTATTCGTCATTCTTCGTAATTATTCTTTGTTAAATCTTTTCGTGTTTTGATTTTGAATACAACTCAATGTTTTTTGCTTGGTTATTTATATCACTCCTTCATTTCAGATGGATTTATCAAAAATTAATGCCTCATCTGTCGTAGCGAGGAAACCCGTGAAGAAACTCAAAGAATTACCGATCGACATTCCAGTACCCATTACGGGAGCCAAAATTGTGAAGACAAAGTTTGGGCAAGCTGTTCTGTTAGATTTGGGGGAAGAGGTGGTGTTTCTACCGCCTAGAGTCACAGATACCTACAGCCCCGTCATTGAGGAGTTTTCGAGCGGGAAGTATTCGATAGTTTATCACGGCCTGGTGGACTGCGGCCAACAGTACCAGCCCATGACATCATTTAAAATTATCTAAGCGAAAATACTGAAAGAGAGAGGTAAGCAATATGGATATTGTTAAACAATGTAAAAATTTACTGTTATTCATCAAAAGAATCAGAAAGATAGTTTTTGATAAATTCACAGCTAAAGACAAAGAAATTTGGGTGAAACGCTTAACGAAACAAATCAAAACTTGTAATAAAGTAATAAAAAAACGCACTTTGCCTATAGGTACAATTAGAAAACTGCAAACGCATGTAGGACATTTTAAACATTTTAAACAGATTATTTTCAATAGACATGTCGGTATGGGGCTAGACAACAAACTAAAACATAGAGTTAAATGGGAAAATGTAGTTTCCGCGTTTAAAAGTCGAATTAAAACTGGAGTTATAGTTAATTTATGGCATAAGGACTTAGCACATTTCCTAAATGATTGTTATATTATTTTTAAAAATAAAATCAGAAAAATTTTAAAAGCAGATAAAGTTGTTAAAGTTAATGTTTGTTTTTGTGGAGAATTTATTAAAAAATCGGGGGAGGAGGAAATTGTAAATTTTAAATATTTTAATACAAAAAATGCTGTACTAGACGTATCTACCGATACAGAGCGGTGGTTTTTTGAGAATGTTAAAGATAAAATAAATCTTAAATTATCCGAGTTTCAGGAAAGGGACTCCGGTTTTGCATTAAATAGAATTGTATCTTTAGAAGTAAATATTAATCGATATGAAATTGGAAATGGTTCCTCGTATATTAAACTTCCTGAGAGTATTCAAAAAAAGCGTGCTTGTATTAATGTAAAAAATTCTGATCAAGCATGTTTTTATTGGGCAATAGTTAGTGCCCTCTATCCAGCTAAAGCACATAAAGAACTCCCATCCTCATACCCATGGTACAGTACAGTACTAAAAACAGAAGACCTAGAGGCACCAATGCCGTTACATCAAATTTCAAAATTTGAAAAATTAAATAATATATCAGTCAATGTATTTGCTTTAGAATTAATAGAAAATAATGAAAAGTCATTTTTCACAGTATGTCCAGCTAGATTAACTAAAACAGTCGTTGCCAAACATGTAAATCTTCTTTTAATTCAGAATCACTATTTTCCTAAATTAAACGATTATGAAGCACCTCCAGTGGATAATGATAATTCAGAAATTAAGTACCACTACTGCCACATTACGGATATGTCTAAATTAGTTGCTGGTCAATTAAATAAAAGAAAGGCCAAATTATTTCTTTGCAATAGATGCTTAAATTATTTTTCAACTGAAGGGAAATTGTCGGAACATGAAAAAATGTGTGCAGATATGAATAATTGTAAAATGTCTTTTCCTAAATATGATGCTGTTAGTTTTAAAAATTATACTTATAAACAAACAACGCCATTTGTCATATATGCAGATTTTGAGTGCATGTTAGAAAAAGTTACAGACCTCCAAACATCCTGTTGTACTAAAAAATATCAAAAACATATTCCGTATAGTGCTGGATACTATGTAAAATGTAGCTATGATGAAAAGTTGTCTTTTTTTAAGAGTTATAGAGGCATTGACTGCATGGAGTGGTTTGCTAATGAATTACCAAATTTAGCTCAAAGTATTCATTCGAAAATTAAGAAAATTATACCAATGCAGGAAAACCCGAGTACCAGTAAAGCCACAAGGTGTCACATATGCGAAAAATGTTTTTCTCCTACAGATATCATTGTTAAAGACCACGACCATTTTACGGGGGAGTTCAGAAATTTCGCCCACCAAGCCTGTAATTTAAATTTCAAAAAATTGTTTGTCGTCCCAGTTATTTTTCACAATATGAGTGGCTACGACAGTCATTTTATAATTTCAGAGTTAAGCAAAAAAGGAGATATTAGTCTACTTCCAGTCAATAAAGAAAAATACATTTCATTTACACTTAACGATGCTGTTACTAATATAAAATTTCGATTTATTGATTCATTAAGATTTTTAGGAGCCTCTTTAGATGAATTGGTCTCAACATTAAATAAAAATGACTTTAAAATTTGCAAGCGAGAATTTAGCAGGTTAAGTGACGATGAATTTAAATTAATAACTAAAAAAGGGGTATTTTGCTATGATTTTATTGATTCTTGGGAAAAATTAAACATTACCGATTTACCTCCAATAGAGGCATTTTATAATAAGCTAAACGATACGAATCTTACAGATGAGAAGTATGCTCATGCTAAAATAGTTTGGGATACCTTTAACATTGAAAATTTAGGTCAATATTCAGATTTGTACTTAAAAACCGATATTGTGCTTTTAGCAGATGTTTTTGAAACTTTCCGCAAAAAATGTTTTATAACTTATGGGTTAGATCCAGCCTGGTACTACACAATGCCCGGTTATTCTTGGGATTGTATGTTGAAATACGTGGGGTGTAACCTCGAGTTATTGCGTGACGTTGACATGATACTATTTATGGAGAAAGCAATTCGTGGAGGAATTTCAGTATGTAGCGGTAGAATGTCGGAGGCCAATAATAAGTACATGTCTAATTATGACCCCGCACAGCCCTCAAAATACTTAATGTATTTTGATGTCAATAATTTATATGGGTGGGCTATGGGAGAACCCTTACCCTACGGAGGGTTCGAATGGATGGATGCCAAAGACATTGATGTTATGTCTGTACCTGATGACTCTCCCGTAGGGTACATGTTACAAGTTGACTTGGACTATCCTCGCCAATTACATGATCTGCACTCAGATTTTCCATTCGCTGCCGAACACCGCAAAGCTTTGGGTTCAAATCATACTAAACTAATGACAACACTTTATAATAAAAAAGAATATATCGTTCATTATAGAAATTTAAAACAAATGCTGGCTAATGGGTTAGTTTTAAAAAAGATTCATAAAATTTTGAAATTTAAGCAGTCTGCGTGGCTGCGACCCTACATAGAATTAAATACTCGACTTAGAGCTGCAGCTACGAACGATTTTGGAAGAAATTTATACAAATTGGCCAATAATAGTGTATTTGGAAAGACTATGGAGAATATAAGGAAACATAGAATAGTAAAACTAGTCAGATCATGGAATGGGCGATATGGTGCTAAAAATTTAATTTCTAGTGCCAGGTTTCATAGCAGAAAGATATTTAATGAAAATTTAGTAGCTATAGAACTGATTAAATCAGATCTAGTTTTTAATAAACCCTTATACATTGGCATGACTGTTTTAGATATATCAAAATTATGTATGTACCAATTTCATTACGACTATATGCTTCCAAAATTGGGCTCAAATAAATGTAATTTAATGTATATGGATACCGATAGCTTTATTTATGAACTGTACTGTCATGATGCATATGAGGAAGTAATAAAACAAGATCTATCAAAATTTGATACATCCGATTACGCTGTAGATAATATCTATAATATTCCTCGCGTAAATAAAAAAGTTTTAGGAGTAATGAAAGATGAAAATAAAGGAGAAATTATGACAAAATTTGTGGGATTACGATCAAAAATGTATACTTTTAAAGTTCAATCTGGTCGAATCACTAAAAAAGCAAAAGGGACTAAATATAATATAGTAAAAAATGTTATAAAATTCGATGATTATGTAAACTGTTTAAATGATTTTAAGGAACAAACTGCTACTCAACACTCCATTCGGTCATATAGCCATAACGTCTATAGTATAGAACAAACAAAAATTGCGCTAAGTCCTTATGACGATAAAAGATATTTAATTCCAAATAGTTTTAGAACCCTACCATTGGGACATTACAGTATTTTAGAATAGATTTTTTTTGTAGATGAATGTTCCATCATTGACCGACCTGTCTATCAAAAAAATCTGTGAAACAACAGTATCAGCATCATATTTCATCGAGCAGTCCCCCTTGCCGTGGACATTAACAAAAATAATATTAAAAAAATTTCCTTTATATAAATGGGAAACGATGATAAGCAGTGCTAAAAATGATCCTATTCCTTCATATAAAGGAATAGAATTTATTGCTTGCTCTAAACACATACCGTCACATTTAAGAAATGTCGTATTAGGAAAGTCAGATTGGGGGAGTATATTTGAAGATGAACACTCCAGTTATTGTGTATGGGCTAATGGATATTATCTTAAGCAGCATCGCCTAAACGTATGTAAATCATGTTTTTTTGCATTCAAAAATGCTCATGAGACCTTAAATAAATTTTTACTGGTGCGTTACGACCATACTCACGAAGTTTATGATGCTGATGATATCGTTGAATGCGTATATCAGCAACCATATTATTGGTGCAATAGTTGCTTTACTCAAGTTTTATTTGATTTAAAAGATTACGAGTCTTGCGTTAATGCATTACATGAAATGCCTAGAAATAACAGGTTTGATGATTCTGAACCAGAAGTCTGAAGTAGGCAGTAATATTGATTCTTTTTTAAGGAACAAACTGCTACTCAACACTCCATTCGGTCATATAGCCATAACGTCTATAGTATAGAACAAACAAAAATTGCGCTAAGTCCTTATGACGATAAAAGATATTTAATTCCAAATAGTTTTAGAACCCTACCATTGGGACATTACAGTATTTTAGAATAGATTTTTATTGCAGAAGAACGTTGAAATGTCTCACAGATGTGTTACACCAGACCTATGGACCCCCGCTAATCTGCAACAAATAGCAGCCAATAAAATTTATTGGGATGTAGTTGATGCTAATACAAAGACATTTACGCTTCCAAGTGGAGAGCAACATCCTCTCCCTCAAGATGTGATTGGTATTGAACGATGGTACAGCAAGCAAGGATGTACCGCGAATTTTAAGATTCCCAAGCAAATACGATTCAGTTTAAACGTAAATTGTATAAGAGAATTAAAACTACAAATTGTGAAGAACTGTGAAAAAGTGATGTCATGCGGGTGTCGAAGATGCGGGGCTCCCTATGGATTCCCCCCAATTTACAAAAAATAGCGAATACAATCCTAAGTAAATTGTCTAAGAGAATTAAAACTACAAATTGCAAATATATAAAAATTGATTTTTGAGACGAATTATGTTCATAAGCTACTATCTCTCTTTTGTACTAAACGCATAACAATATCCACGTGCTATCTCTCTCTTTCTTGTATATATATTGTAAAATAGTTTGTAATATAGATATATTATGGTAAAATAAAAACTCTAAATTGGTATTTTTTTTTTATTTATTCAAATCATTAATTACCCTAATTTTATAAAAATAAATGAACTCCCTAAGAGCATTGTTTGTCATATCATCTGACATTATAGAACAAAAAGCATACAATATTTGCAAGGGGTTTAAACTATCTGCAGCATTTTTACAAAAATCTAAAACATTATAATAATATTCACAAAAGTTCAAATTTTCTAACAACTGCATACGAGGCGATAGCACACTAGTGTTAAGTTCAACAATTTGCTTCACTTCTTCTTCATCCATATAGTACTCCACACCATGCTTCTTAACAATAATGAATTTACAATCATCGTAAACTATCGGGGTAACAGTGCAGTATTCTTCGCATGGAAAAGTTGGATGCATGAGGTCATCAGTTGATTGGAAAAAATCAATTAGTTGTTGTGTAATGATTGAAATAAAGGAATACCATTCGTATGCGCTGAGTGATATTCTGGTTGGTTTATATTGCTGAGATAAAATCACTGCAGGCGAAAATGATCTTGCAGGGCTTATACCACATTGTACTTCATAGCCCGATAACGTGTATTTTGTTGCAAGCAGGTAGAAAACTTCTGATTTGGCGGCAGCCTCATAATTTTCCAAAGCTCTATCTAATTCTTGATTATAGTCTTCGTTGCTAGGCATATCGATGCTAAATTCACAACCACCTGAGGAATACCCACTATCTTGAGAGCCACCTGAAGAATACCCACTATCTTGAGAGCTCATGTTCACTTGTACTGACATTGATACTGAAGCATGAGTTCTTTTATATTCCCCTACTCCTTGTGGTAAAAACAACCTCTTTGCAAAAAATGTATTGCTACGCGGCGGATTAAAAGATAGATCCTCCTAAACTACGTCATTAACGTTAATCCAGCTGTTATGTTTGCTGTCCATACCGAGCCATTTCACATACATCTTATTGCCTTTTCGTCTAAGTACTTTTTCAACCAAGTAAATGTCAGGGTTTAATGTTTTCTGTAATTCTTCTTCGTAAAACCCCCCGCTAATCGGTATACCGTGCATGTCTTCAAGCAAATACGTTATAGGATTTGTTATCTTAACTTTTACAATTTTAAATAATTCCGTCGTCCAATTGGGCGTGTAGGCCTTTTCAAATAAATGTTTTGTCTTTGAGACACGCACAATGTCACCAATTTTATATTTTCTTGGACCAGCAATTTTTAAATGACTATAACTCTTGTTTAAAATAGCTTTTTCGTTGGATTTGTTGACCTGAGATGGTTTGTATCCCGTTTTACTGTGCCTTGTATTGTTGTATTCCTCGGTAATTACAGGTAGAGCTTCTAACCATTTGTATGATCCATGTAAACTGAAATACTTGTACAACTTTGCTTTTAACGTTCTAATGACTCTTTCACAAATGGCGGCTTTTTTAATCGTGTAGGTGCTGTAATGATTAATTTCGTGTTTTTTCATTAAATTTTGAAATTTTCTGTTATAAAATTCTGTTCCCTGATCGGATTGGAGGTTCTTCGGAAGTCGTCGAGTATGGGCGAGAATATCCGAAAATGCTTGAGTAATTTCCTCGCCAGTCTTGGTCTTTAGAGGGCGTGTCCACACATATTTTGAAAAACAATCAATTACGACTAGTATTAGTTTAAAATTTTTATTTTGGTGTGCGTAAGGACGCATTTCGGCCAAATCCATTTGCCACAAGTCATCGATTCCTTTGATTATTGTTCGTCGACGAGGATAGATTTTTCGTGCTGGTTTATGCAATTCGTTCACCACCTGTTCCTTTTCTGTAGACATTTTCTTATTAACGACTTCCAGCATCTACATCTACAACATGTGTGCGCAATAGATCAATATTACGTACTATATCCTGTAATGTTTGCTCCACTTGTTTTAACCTCTGTTCCATCTTCATATCGTGCATCGTATGGTTTGCAAGTGTTTCTGCAGCTTCTTTTATGCTTTTATCCGCATCCTTTTTTAGTGTATTCACATCATCTTTGATTATTTTTTTCAATTTTTGCTCGAGAAGTGGAACTGTGGTTTTATGAAGCTCTTCTCTTACTTGATTTAGTTCGATCGCTAAATGTGGAACTGTGGTTTTATGAATTTCTTTTTGTACTTCGTTTAGTCCGACGGCTAAATCCTGTATATCATTAGTTTTTTGTTGCAACAACTTATTTATATTGTTCTCCGTATCCTTTTTTAGTGTATTCATAGCATCTGCGATTATTTTTTGTAGCTTTTGCTCGAGCAGTGGAACTTCTTTTCTTACTTCGTTTAGTCCGATTGTTAAATCTTTTATATTAATGGATTTTTGATCTAATATCGCATCATGGGCTTTAATTATTGGAAAGTATACGCTACGCATCTCATTTATTAGATTATCAACGTATTTTTTCGTTGCAGCATCACTATATTCTGATGGGTCCTTAACATTACAAATTTTCACATTTTCGGCATTAATGTTTCCGGCAGGAGTATGTGGAAATGTAACTCGTACTGCCTTTTGGGTGATACTGTTACGAGAGTGATGACCGAATTTGTCGACACTCATAATGGAAATGATGCCATCATTCTCAGTTACTCTATTATATTGGCTTCTTTTAGTTCATTGATGATAGCCACGATTTCGTTGTCGTGAGATGTGTTGCCGGCGTCTTTCGAAGCCACCAAGAGTTTAAGACGATCAACTAACTCATTGACGTCATCCCAATAAATATACTCTAAGGGTGCAGCGTTGTATGTTAAACGAGAGTCATCCAACCCCGTTCCTTTGACCGTAGATGAAGATGCTGACCGAGCTGTTTTCGTTCTGTGGTCGAGTTCTTTTTGTGATCGAGTTGCATGCTTTTTCATTGTTGCATCAGATGGTTTGAATAGAGGTTTAATAATAGAATGATATTTTTCTCCGCTGGAACCTTTAAGGCGTCCTAAGGTATCCAGATGAATCTCTGTGTTAATCAGCAGTGTTTTATACTTTTGTAAATCCTCATCATTATACTGTTCTGGGTTTGGGTTGGCATAAAATAAAAGGTGATATAGGCCTGGCGTACCACTTAACCTACGTTCTTCAAAATCCCGTTCTCGAATTATTACTATGTCTCCATTGTCTTTGTCAAAGTTTATTCGACGTTTTCCCAATATCCAGCCACTAATACTATCGTAAAATGGACCATAGTTTTTATCGATTTTATCGTCTTTTATCAAATATTCTTTTATGTACTTGTGACTTATTGGAGGATAGTGGTCGATATATTCGTCTGTGGCGTCCATCGGAATCTCGTTAGAACCGGAGATTGGCTCTTGAATGTTTTCATCAGGTGCCTCGGGTGCATCAAGAAATACATCCTCATCCTCCTCCTTTTTCACCTCTTCTTTTTTAACATGTCCAAACTTGTTAGTGATAGTATGATGTAACGTTTTTGATGATTGAGCAATATCCTTGAGAGGCTTCGATATTGGTTTAAAAAGTTTATTTAGTGACTCATCTTGCTCTGTTCTACCTAACTTCAATGCCAAATATTTTTTGCGAATTGATCTAGCCAATTCGGTAACTTTCTTCTTGCGAAGGGCAATGGCGACCGTATCATCTGGCATTTTGCTGGCGACTAAACAAACACCTTACAATTTTATATATTTATCAAATCCTTTGCGATATCGTCCATTGTTGAGAGCAAAATCTTTCATAATTACCACAGTACCATATTTATCTCTCCAACATTCTGAACACATTTTTTTAAATTCATCAAATGACATGTCTGGCGATACGTGTTCATCAAATATATGTTTCAAATTTATCTCGTCTTGCTTGAACAGCACAATCATGTTACAATTGTCTCTTATTAGCTGCTTAGGTATTTTTGAATATGTTTGGCATAAGTAAGCCGCATCGATATCTTTATGTCTGCACATGGAATAATACTCACGAATCTTGTGTTGGCCATCACATGCGACATCGTCAAATAAAAACACAGAGTTTGGTTGAGCTTTGTTGGGATCAATAATTTCTTCATTGTCTTTAAATGGAAAATACCCTACACCTTTGACTTGCGCTAATGCATCTCGCAATAGTTGGTATTTCGGTTGAAAGAGGGATTTTGAATAAACATAGACATTTTTAAACTTGACGCCATTTGGACTAAATAAAAGTGATAGCATGGCGTTAGTTTTTCCACATCCACTTGGACCACAAATAATGGCTCTGAATGAGTTTGGTAATAATTTTCCATGTTTACTGTTGGTTGCTTTCTGTACAATATCTAGATTATCAATTGGTAACGTCTGCTCTTGTTGAATGACTCTCATCGTGTGTTAAACATAGTAAAAATATGAACAATATATTACCAATGTCACCAAATGCATGACCATCAGTCCAATGTTGGTGTTCAAAGGGGAAGGTCTTTTGAACTCTCTAATTAATAAACTTCCAGTTGAGCTTCATATTCCTGGTTATCAGTATTGTGGACCTGGAACAAAACTAAAAAAACGTCTTGCACGCGGAGATCCGGGAATTAATCCTTTAGACGCAGCTTGTAAACAACACGATATCGCTTATTCGCATCATACATCTCTCGAAGAACGTCACAAGGCCGATAAAGAATTGGAAGATAGGGCTTGGGAGCGATTCAAGTCTAAGGACGCTAGCTTTGGCGAAAAAAGTGCTGCTTTACTTGTAACCGGTGGAATGAAAACGAAAAGAAAGTTGGGAATGGGATGTCCTCGTCGTCGTGGAAGAAAGGGACGTTATTCTTTCAATCGGGATGTGGTACCTAAAATTGCAAAGTCCATGAAGAGAGGAGCATCGTTAAGAGATACTGCTTTGACAGCTGTACGAATAGCAAAATCGGTAATTAAAAAACTTGGTGGACGAAAAACAGTTGATCTTCCACGAGTGTTGCCACTAAAATCTGGAGGTTTCCTACCCCTCATACCCCTATTTGCAGGTCTTTCTGCATTGGGGGCTTTAGCCGGTGGTGCAGCAGGGGTGGCGAAGACTGTGGTTGACGCAAAGAACGCCCAAAAGAAATTGGAAGAGGATATGCGCCATAATAAGGCGATGGAACACATCGGCTCAGGTCTGTACTTGCGTAAGAAACCAAGAGGCGGATTCGGTTTGTATCTGAAAAAAAACTTCCAATAAAGCTACCCAATCGTCCGCTGTACGACTTAGAGATTGCGCATTACGCGAAAACACTTAAAATCCCACATTTTCGAGGTGTTTTCATGAATGACACTCTGCCTAGACACGGTCCTCGAAAACGTGAATGCGCAATAGTTAATCTAGATGCATCATCACACAGCGGAACACATTGGGTAGCATATAGAAAGATAAACAACGACGTAGAGTATTTCGATTCATTTGGTAATTTGAAGCCGACCAAAGAACTTGTTAAATATCTAGGTACACATACAAAAATTTTCTATAATAACCATCAGTATCAAACCTACAATCAAATCATTTGTGGACATTTATGCCTAAAGTTTTTATATAATGGAGCATATTAAAGGCATGGAACTGCTTCTGGACCATATGTTTCACAAAAAACGTTTTGAAGGATTCAGTGAAGAAGAACTAAAATTAATACCGCTAGATTATATTATACGAACTGTAGAACCTATAGAATTGTTATATATATGGCATAAATTGCCTGGGGAATATCGACAAGAATTTAACCTGCAGATACTACTTCCCTGCTTCGTGCATTACAACAGACCTGATTGGAGGACTCATTGTGATGGCCCACCCGGTTCTCAAGCATCTTGTCATTTATGTAAACTTGCTTTAGAACAAATAAAAAAAATGTGAATAAATTTGTTTTTTTACTGTATATAAACCTATTAATCTCTTGACCTGAATCAGTCATCATGTCGCAGTTGTTGAGAGTAAACAGCACGAATAACATATTCTCGTTTCAACCTCCCACACCGATCGTATTAGATCCGAAAAAAGATTACGAAATAGCTCTTCGATTTTTCCATTCTTACAACAGTATACCAAACATCGAAAATTGCAAGTTTTATTACTACGATGTCAATAACCGAGTGCAACATTTTGATTTCCCCGATGGATGTTATGAAATTATCGATATTGAGGAATACATACAAAAGAAATTGGGGGCTGCCAATACATCTAAACCTGACATGATATTTAGTCTAAAACCTAACCACAATACGTTGCAGTGCGAAATCTTCAGTCAATTTAAAATTTCATTTCAACCAAATGACAGTCTTGGTACAATATTAGGGTTTTCTCCCGTAATACTAAATCCTAGACAGACACATTCTTCAGATCTACCTGTTAGGATTATTAAAGTATCTAGCATACGCTTTGAATGCAACATTAGTACCGGAGCCTTTGACGGTAACAGACCTGCTCACACGCTCTACGAATTTGTCATACAATCAAATCCTGGGTACGCAATTGACGAAACCCCTCACAATTTGTTGTATTTACCTGTTGTGCCACAGCGTGAAATTACCAATATCACTGTGTTGGCTGTCGATCAAGAAGGACGACCTGTGAACTTTAGAGGAGAAGAGAGCACATTGGTGCTGGAACTTAGATCAAAAAGCAGATGGGATTAGTAATAGAACAATCTACCCAGAGAACGCCATTAGTTGTGCAACCATCTCAGCAGCAATATCTTAAACAATCTACCTACAGAACACCATTAGTTGTGCAACCATCTAAGCAGCAACATCTTACGTCCGCAAACAAATTGTTTTTACAAACGTTGGGTTTTAAACTGAAAAAATGACTACAATGTATGGAAAGAGAGCGCGTTCAAACAACATCACAATGCCTCCAATATTTGATATTTATCGTAAGCCAATATTTGATGAATCGATTCGAAAGGCTGAATACCGAACTTATGCACCATTCATCAAATCATTCAACTGCAATGATATTGTCGAATTTAGCATTAATCAAGTTGACTCGTTTTTTGCAATGAGCGAAACCTTGTTATGCATTAAAGGATCACTCGAAATAACTGGAAATGGTGGCGTCAAACTAGCAAATAATGTGGGTGCCTTCCTTTTCGATTCGTGTACGTACAGCGAAAGCGCAAGGGAGATGGAAACAGTGCGGGATCCTGGCATCGTAAGTGCTGTACGTGCCATGACATGTTATACGCAAGAAGATTCTAATTATATGGTTATGGCTGGATGGAATTACCCTAAGGATCCAATTCTAAACGCTGCAGATCATTCATTCAGCATACAGATGCCTCTTAAGCATGTTTTCAACATTTTTAATGATTATCCATTGATTACGTGTGGTCGTCAAACAATAAGACTAGTTCGAGCTCGAAATGATAACGATTGCATAGTTATTACAGAAAAACAAAACGCTGACAAAACTACAACTGTTACAACCGCTAAGATTAACATTACCAATATTGAGCTTAGAGTGAAGCACATATTCCCCAATGATGATATTAAATTGGAACTCATGAAATCTATTCAACAAGATCAACCTATAGTTATTCCGTTTAGAAAGTGGGAATTACATGAATTACCTGCTATTACGAGAGGTGCCAGACGTGAAGTTTGGGCTGTTAAAACTAGCACATCAGTTGAAAGACCTCGTTATGTCATTGTTTTCTTTCAAACCAACAAACGCGACAAGATTACAGCTGATCCTACTTTATTTGACAATGTCAACATCCAAAGTATTAGATTATCGTTAAATGGAGAATACTGGCCAAACGAGAGAATGCAATTGGATTTTAGCAAAACCGATTACAATGAAGCCTATTTTAACTATACCGAATTTTATCCTAGCTACATACATTCCCAACAAAAACGACCTCTACTCGATTTCTCAGCTTTTAAGAATCGTGCATTGTTCGTTATCGATTGTTCGAAACAAGAAGAAAGCATGAAAGCATCCACCGTTGACGTAAAACTCGATATTGAAGCGAATAACGGTTTTCCCGACAATACCAAGGCCTATTGTATTATTATTCACGACTGTGTAATGGAGTACTTCCCTCTCACCGAAATTGTAAAAAGTCTAAATTAGATGCATGAGGTGTCAGTAGTACACGAGCAATCATCATGAGAATAGCATTCGTAGATATTCAGGGATTCGTTGTGGATGGGTGGTTTGTTCCTAAAGAACTTTCCATTGAAATAGGTTATAAACGAAGTCATTACATCTTTTTGCCTCCGAAACCATTCAATGCGCTAAGTAATGTGGATAAGAAGACCGCATCATACGTGGAGAAGAATCTGCTAGGCATCCGGTACTCTGATGGAGAAGTTGAACTATCTGAAATAAATAAGATACTGCAAACCGAGTTGTTATATACAGCTGACTGTATCTACGTTCGAGGGAAACAAAAAGCAGAATATTTGGATAAGAAACGTCACGTTTTTGGAATTTTTCCTCATATTATTGATGTTTGCAAGTTCGATGGTACGCCTCGTGCTGCTGGAAATCTTGGTTTTACTGCAAACCCCCCATGTCATGCCGCTGGATTATTTTCATGTGCAGAAACAAATGTGAATCGCCTGCGTGACTGGTTTGTCAATAAAATAATGCCAATGTAATTTTTCTGTGTACAAAATAAATATTTTTTAAAGTTATGGGTTTTTTATTTAAACGCCTTATTTATTGATCAAGTCTTATATTACATGATGATTCAACCATGACAATAAGGCCTACGCGACATTTCACGAGCCCACGTGACGTTTTGACGTGACGTTTTTACGTGCTTTGACGTGACGTTTTACGTGACGTGCTTTGACGTGACGTTTTCACGTGCTTTGACGTGACGTTTTACGTGACGTGCTTTGACGTGACGTTTTCACGTGACATTTCACAAGCCTACGTGACGTTTTGATGTGACGTTTTTACGTGACGCGTTGACGTGCTGTGTTCCTTTTTAGTTCTTTTAATAAAAAAATTGCATTATGTTGTTGTTTTATTTAAATTCCAAAATTACCAGCCGCGCGCTTCGTATCTACGAGATCCGCGAAAAACTTAAGGTACCGACCGCGCATCTGCTTCGCGTTCCGCGAAAAATTAAGGTACCGATCGCACATCTGGTATCGCGCACCGCTGCGCCGCTGTGTTCCTTTTAAGTTCTTTTAATAAAAAAATTGCATTATGTTGTTGTTTTATTTAAATTCCAAAATTACCGCGCGCTTCGTATCTACGAGATCCGCGAAAAAGGTACCGACCGCGCATCTGCTTCGCGTTCCGCGAAAACTTAAGGTACCGATCGCACATCTGGTATCGCGCACCGATCGATCAGCGCTAGAACGCCGTCACATCGGAACGCGCCCCATCGGACGTCGTCACATCGGAAAGCGCCCTTTTGACACTATGCCGCCATGTTTTTTGTATTCGTTATCTCCCGCCCATTCCAACGAGCCGTCGTACGTTTAAATCGGACCAATAGCAGCAGAGATACCATGTTTCTCTCTCTAACACACATACTTTCCTATATCAGCTGTGACATCACATACCTCTCTCTCTAACACACAGAATTCCCTATATCTGTAGTGACACCCGTTTAGATCATCTACTTAGGTATAATAGAGAAATATACGAGCAATATAGCGAACCAACTCTAGCACAACACACTAAACTACACAGATTACGGTGGGCAGGGCACGTGGTCCGCATGCATGAGAATAGAATCCCCAGAAAATTGCTGAATGCAAGAATGCAGGGAAGAAGACCGGTTGGAAGACCTAAAAAGAGATGGGAAGACGAAGTCGATGAGGATGCCAGGAACTTCCTGGGAACGCGTTCATGGAAAAGAACAGCGGTAAATCGAAATGATTGGAGAAGCTTATTGAAGGAGGCCAAGGCTCGATTTGGGCTGTAGTGCCATTGGATGGATGGATATATCAGTGCAAAAAAAGTGCGAAAAGAATATATTAGTGTTTTTAGTAAATATAATTTATTATAATTTTTTTGTCTTTGGATTTGTCTTCCTCGGGAATAAGATAAGTATTAAAAACATGTTTATATTTATTATACTTCAATTCGTCTGTTTGTTACCGTGAATTGTCATTATGTCCGAGAAACTATAGAAACAGAGAGCTCGTAGCGTTATTGGTAGAGCATTCGGCTACAGATCGAGAGGCCTTGGGTTCAAATCCGGACCATTCCTATTTTTTTTGGAAAGTGGTAAGCATTAAAATTATATTATTTAAACAAAATAAAAATAAACTGTTTGAAGTATATTTATTTCGTTGATATCATATAATAGAAGTATAACTTCTTACGTGCGTACAAAGTACACACACATTCTTTTTTTTTAATATGGACCAATTTCCATATACTAACGTATTTCTAAAATTGGGCCCTGTACCGCCATTCTTTACTATATTACGAATATGTGTGCCAAATAACTCAACAAAATATTCAAAATTAAAGCTGCAATCTTGGAACGCGTTTTCCATCTTGATTACGCGCTGATGTAGCCTCTTAATATTGCCATTATGATTCTCTTTGGCTGTAATTCTTATCAGGGTCGGTTTTCAAAGTATCATTAATTTATTAGTTTTTTCCTCTTTTAGTTTATGTGTGCCATGTGTCCCCCTACTGGTGGTGGGAATGTGATAACCCCTAGATTTTCTAGACACTTCGTCCATCTTTGTATCGATGAGTTTCAGGATTCTGTTCTAATCAACATTTTCAGCAAGATAATGCTTTGGCATTTGGATACCAGGTAAAATTGAAGAATAGAATTATAATAATGTCTATGAAAGTAAACCAGCTGGAAAAATTCTTGAGGATGTATTACGCTTTATCTACTAATATTATTGAAATAAAATAAAAGTTGTTTGATACTCCACTACATTAGTAGCCCAGTCGGGATACCATTTGACCTTGCATTAGGAGCTGCTCCAAATTTTATTTTTCTAATAATTAGGGGGGTCAATAGTAGTATAAATTTAAAATCTCGACTGAATTTGACCATTGCGTTAGCCGCCACCTTGATTTTAAACGAGCACCGTTTTTGCTCAATATCTCCGCCATTCAACTTTTTGACAAAAAATATATTAACTAAATTTGTTGAAAATACGATTTTCTATAATTTCGATTATAATAATTTTTTTCGTGCGGTCCATATTTTCCGAGTTATGGGGAAAAACAATGACAGTTAAAGCATATTTATTGATTTATTGAATTATCTCGTTTATTATTACTTTTACAACAAAATTTTAACCTATACAAAAATGAAGATAATTAAATTTTGTACAATTTTGATTTCTTTCATTTTTTTGATAAAATCAATATTTAAGGTAGTACCTACGTATGCGGTAAAGGCGCGAGCGTAAGACCCGATTGATTTTAAATCGATTGTTTTTGTTCAATATCTTCCCCATTTTCAACTTTTCGACAAAAAGTGTAAGGACTGAAATTGTTGCAATTACGATTTACTACAATTTTTCGAGAGAACCAGTGGCGGGTCTAAGAGGGGGGGATGGGAAAATTCCCCCAACTGGGTCCAAAATTAAAAAAAAATTGTTGAAATATTAAAATATGTTAGCTGACATGAAACTTAATTATCGACAGAAAAATTCAACCAATAAAACCCGCTAGTTAATAAAATTAAGTGAACATAATGCATATAAGTTATTATTTATGTCTTTTATGTACCTACTTAGTTTGGTTGGTGTTTTATTGGAAGTTTCAAAAAGTGTATAAAATATAATTCTCTTTTTATTTTTGTTTATGTACAATTATGTCGTAAAGTTAATAATAAATGAAACAATTCAATAATTATGCTTCCCCTCCGCTTCCACTATTTTCCTCCTTAACTCGAAGAATATTGATCGCATAAAAAAATTGTGGAAAAAAAATTGTAGGAAATTGCGTTTCCAACAATTTTAGTTCCTACCGTTTTTGTCGAAAAGTTGGAAATGGCGGATATATTAAGCAACAACCGTTCTCCTTTAAAATCAATATGGCGGCTAATGAAACTGCGGAATTCAGTCGAGATTTTAAATTTACACTACTATTGATCTCCCCTAAAGAATAGAATTATAAAATTTGGGGCAGCTCGGAAAAGAGATTCAATTCAGTAATTAGGCTCCCCCCACCGCTTTTTACTATTTTCCCACTTAACTCGGAAAATATCAACCGCATGAAAAAAAAATGTTAAAAAGAAATTGTAGGAAATCCTATTTGGAACAATTTAAGTTGAAAATGGCGTAGATATTAAACAAAAACAATTGCTACAAAATCAATCAGGTCTTACGCTCGCGCCACTATCGCATACATACTACCTTAAATATTAACTTTAGCAAGAAAATGAAAGAAACTAAAATTGTGTACAATTCATTTCTCTCTATTTTTGTATAGACACATTTTTGTCGTAAAACTAACAATAAACGAGATAATTCAATAATCATGCACTATTTATATATAACTGTCACTATTTTCCGCTATAACTCGGAAAATATCGATGGCACGAAAAAATTGTAAAAATAGAAGTGATAGAAAATTATATTTTCAACAATTTTGGTTGGTATCCTTTTTGTCGACAAGTTGAAAATGGCGGATATACTGAGCAAAAACGGTTCTCGTTTAAAATCAAGATGGCGGCTAACGCAATGGCGGAATTCAGTCGAGATTTTAAATTTACACTACTATTGACCCCCCTAAAGATTAAAAAATAAAAATTTGGGGCAGCTCCTAATGCAAGGTTAGGCCTCTTATTCGTCTAACCCGATTGGACTATAGTGCAGTGAACACTGTACAGTGTACAAATGGACTGATCTAGGGGCTCTGCAGACTCAGACCTCAGACTCCGGAAAACCTGATGCAGGTCTCACAGAGGAAGTCTAAAGCATGGTATACTCAAATTCAACGCCATTCAATCCAGAAACCGTAATAATAATAATAATCAAACGAAGGCTGGGATATCTACTTTACATCGCACAATCTGCGCATAAACCACCTGTCTTAGCAAGAAAAAAATGCGCACTCTGCATTAGCGGCATCTCAATGAGATCACTCTAACTATTGGTTGACATCAGAAAAGATTTTAGACTCTTACCACTGTTTCCCTTTATAGTTCTGCTTAATAATTTTTTGGCAATATAAACATATTTATTAGTATGTCCTAAACACTGAGAATGGATTTATTAAAAAATATTCTATTCGCTATGAGCTTCGCTGGTATCGCCAACTACCTAGCGGATTATTAGTATCAGTTTCGCCGGAAATTTAAAGAGAAAGTGTTGCCTATCCTCTGTGAGTTTCGCTGGTATGGCTGATATCGCCACCTAGCGGATGACTACTACTGTTTCGGCCGGAAATTTAAAGAGGAAAGGAAAAAAGAAAATAATTGTTTCAAACTTATCATTTAATTCTTATCGTGTAATATTTACAACGTAAAGGATTAATTGGATTGTAATCGATAATTAATATCAGTAAGAACATAATTTCTTATTCATTACAATTATTTTTAAGATTTTGCTTATCGTTTTGAAGTTTATGTTGACAGCTAACATTAGAAAACATTTATTCTGCAAGAAAGTATAATAATTTAATATGATTATAGTATGATATTTACTTAAAAATTAAATTATGCACTTATTGTCCTTAAACAAATAATTAAGAGCGTAAACGTAAAATGTCGATCCAACGCTTTTTAAATGTATTAATTTTTTTTCGAATCCTAAGAAAACTAATAATTTATTGTTGAAAAATTTAAACGCAGAATGAAAGACTACATTATTATCGATGGTCAAAAGTCCCTGAAAACTTCGGTTTATTTTAATCAGTTATAGGGGTAAATATTTTTTTATGGCATAGACTTGGGTGTCAATTATGCAGTCACAACTTTTTTGTTTTCTATTCATACATAAAGAAGGCGATGAGGTCCTTAGAGTTCCATAGCAAACTCTTCCACAGCTCTCTACTCAGTTCAAAAGCTGCAGATGGCCGCTATGGACTATCCAAGTTGCTCACCACATGTTTCCATTATACATCTTCTTCTTCTTCTTCTTTTTCCATATGTACATCATAATATATCAAATTATCAGGATTAATAAATTTAGAGCTTAATTTTAGTTTCACAGATAAATTTCATTAAACAGTCATAGTTTGCTGTTCAGAGGCAATAGATAGGATATATTGAAAGGTGGAAAAACATTACATTTTATTAAATCTTCGATTAAATTATAGCTATGTGGAATGTATTTTGTGCACTCAAAGAAAGTGTGATTATAGGGGTAAATAAAAGAAGGGAAAATTTAGTGTGATTTTTAATTTCAAATATCCCATTTAAATGTTGTTCTGAAGCTATTTTCTTGTGGCATTTCTTATAATAAATTACTTTTATATAATATCCAATAATGACATATTAGCGACAGTTGTCAATCTACCAAATAGACATTAAACGCAACGGAAAATTTGGTATTGTCAAAAGGTTTAAACTATGCTGTTACTCATCCATCTATTCCAAAATTAGACATAATTAGCTCCGTTGAAAAAATATCCCAGTGTTATACCAAAACTCATGAAAAAGAACAATATTGGGTACTATGTAAACTTGAATTGGATAAATCTAATAAAATTGAACAGAACATCAGCAAAGAGGAAATGAAAGCTTTAAAAACTTTAAAAAATGATGACTCCATAACCCATAACAATTCTACCAGCGGATAAAGAGGAAATGCAACTGTAATAATGGATAAAATACAATATGAGGACAAAATTACAGATCTAATTACAAATGGACCGTATACAAAATTAACGAAGGATCCAACGAAGACACTGGAAAACAAAATCTATAAAACTTTATTCAAATTTAAAAATGATCTAACGTACTATCAAAGAAAATTAATGACACCTCGTTACAGTAAGACACCACATTTTTATAGAGTACCGAAAATTCATAAAGCGAACATTCCACTTAGACCCGTTTGTAGTACCATCAATTCTCCTTGTAGTGAACTATCCAAATTTTTATTAAATATTATAAAACCATTTACAAATAATAATGAAACATTTATAAAAAATACACAACATTTTTTAAACAAATTATCAAATATTGAATTTAATCCAAATAATATTTTAGTAGGTTTTGACATAAACAGTTTATTTACAAATATGCCATTAGATAAAACTTTAAACATAATCAAAACGAAATTAGAAAATGATAATACATTAACAACTATTGACATTATTTACTAATAATACCTATTTTCAAATAAATAATGAATTCTATAAACAAAATTTTGGTCTAGCAATGGGCTCTTCTTTATCTTCATTATTGGCTAATATAATTATGGAGGATTTCGAAACTAATATCATTTCTAAACAAAATTTAAAACCCGCAGTATGGTGGAGATATGTAGATGATGTGTTTTCAATATGGCCTCATAGATCAGAATTGTTGGATACATTCCTAAATATTATAAACGATCAAGAAGAGACAATAAAATTTACAATGTAAAAGGAATATAATAACACTCTACGTTTCCTCGATGTTTTAATATCAAAGAAGGATACTAGATATGAGACTCAAGTGTATGAAAAACCAACACACACCAACAGATATCTCAATTACAAATCAAATCACAACATCAACGTTAAGAAGGGAATCATTAAATCCTTATATGATAGAGCCAAAATTACTTGTTCTAACGAAAATTCATTGTTAGAAGAAAAAAAATGTTAACATCTGTTTTATTAAAAAATGATTATCCATTATCGTTTATAAATAAGGAATTGTCAAGACTGGATCAAATAGAACAGAACAACGCAGAACGGGATCCTATAACATCCACAAGAAATAATACGAGGAAAATATCAATACCATATATAAAAGGACTATCCGAGAAACAAAACAATAGGAAATAAATTCAACATTTCAACAACATTCAAAACAACAAACACATTGAGATCTATTCTATCTAAAATTAAACCTAACTGTGAACAAGAAAGAACAAAGAATTGTATTTATAAAATACCTTGTGAATGCGAACAATTTTATTTAGGTGAAACATCAAGACCATTAAACGTTAGAATAAGTGAACATCAGTCTTATATTAAAAATGAGAATTTGATAGATCTCAAATATGTCAACTGCATGGGATAATGAACATAGAGTTCAGTGGAGAGATTCAAGTATAGTCCTGAAAGAATCAGATAGTAAAAAGAGAAAAATCAAAGAAGCGGCTCTAATTATGCTAAATGAAACCAATTGTGTCGCAAATTCCTCGGTAAAATGCAGTAAGATGAGGTTACCGATACTGAAAGAGGAAGTCAATAGAAAGAAAATACCACGATTAGTAAGCAAGTAACATATCGAGTTAGTACAAATTTTATATTTTAATATTACTTATTGTATTTCTATGTATTATTAATATTATTTACAATTTAAACATATTAAAGTCAGAATTTGGTATTAGTTTTTTGAAAGTAAATTAAATGTAAGACCAAATACTTACGATGTCGGGATAGTATCATGAGGTTTTTCCTGGTTTTCTGTCGTGATTCACTATGGAATCTCTAACGCGAGAATTTTACTGTTATAGTTGCATTTGGTTGTCTTTTTAAAGACAGATCACATGCTATGATTTTTTTGTGACGGATATTCTTGAGTTGGGATTGATTTCATGTAATCGAATGAACTATCTTTTAGTAAAGTCGTCCCAGGAACGCAACTCATAAATATTGGCGATATCATTTTAAAGTCTTCTACTTTAAAATGTATAATATACGTCTGAATTGCCAATATAAATGAGTCAGAGTAAATAAATTGTTAGAAGAATTTTTTTACTTAGCAAAAAATGTTTGTTTATTTTAGTAGTATTTTGTATTTTGACAACGAAACCCGATTTGGGCTTCGAAACGTTAATAAAATCATTTTTTTTGGTAAAATTGTGGCTTATTTCCCATTAAAAGTAATTTATCTCATTTAAAAGAAACTTTTTGTTTATTTTAAGGAACTTTCGGCCCTCGCAAATAATGTAACTTTATGCTTAACGACAGGAAATCTGTAGAATACACAGTTACTATTGTAACCAGTAATTTGGCACTCTTTAATACAACAACTTTCGTGAGCCATTTAATAAAAATTATATGCAATTCTTAATTCAACCGAACGTCAAATTTCCAACAAAAGTTCACTGACTTTTGGTACACTACTGTACAACAAAAGGTCACAACTGGCGCTCGCGAACTTTTAATTATTCCCTCTACCTACGAGCTCATAGCGGATAAATAGACTTTTTATCTAACTAAGAAGCTCATTATCCATAATAATTTTACACATTTGTATTGAGTAAATGCAATATATTGTCGTATATAGACACATGAACAAATGCTTTGTATTCTTTTCAGAAATTTTCCACGATAACGTTACATGCAGACTTGTTATTTTGTTCTTGTTACTCATGAGATGTTCTTTGTACTTTATAAGGTTATTCAGACATTTTCTGCATCACGAAAGGATCAACAAATAAAACGAAACTAATATACTGTAACATATAACACACGTTAAGATACACACGCAATAAGACAAAGAATGATATACATCACCGAGGCATCAGTAGAGTTTCTTGACGTTTTCACCATAGTTGCATCGACTTTAGATTTTAAGGGGATTAAGCTGTTCCGAAAATAGAGTTTGCAAATAATATCTATGTATGTGTCGTCTATAGTAGTTGATCTATACTATACTCGAAGACAGCCATGTCACACTGAAGATCACTTTAGCATTTAAATAGCAATTAGGCCGTGAAATCTAATCTTAAAAATAAAACTACTATAAATCTTAACGCAAAAAGTAGGTAGCATTACTTTCTCTCCTATGCAGCCTCACGTCTTAAAACACAAACCACTCCGCTTACAGTAGCAAATCAAATCATGGAAAAATACCACATTGACCTGTCGGAAGCCGCCCCCTTCCCAGCGCAAGCTACACTGGCCCGTTGTCCACCAAACACAGAATTGCGTCTTGAAAACCATAACGACCCGAAGCACTTATCGTCAGACATTGTCCTAAGGAAAGCCGCCCTAGAGACGATACACACCAAGGAGCCAGCGCATGAGTGGCTCCACATCTACTTCGATGGCTCCTCGATGCCGGACTCGGGAAGAACAGGAGCAGGATATGTCTCAACGTCCTCCAAAAGCTCCATAGCTGTGGGTGCCCCTCTCACCAACTACGACGGCGAAATTGCTGCTATACACGAAGCTGCTAAAAATCTTGAGAATTTCCAACACCCCCAAAAAGTTGCCTTCTTTATCGACTGCCAAGCCGCAATCCTCGCCCTGTCGACAAATCAATATACCGACTGTGCCAAAACAATATCTTGTCGCGTCCAGCTATCGAACCTACTGTAAAAAGTGTGGCCGATTCTGAAGA
Organism: Diabrotica virgifera virgifera; assembly: GCF_917563875.1. Classification (NCBI taxonomy): domain Eukaryota; kingdom Metazoa; phylum Arthropoda; class Insecta; order Coleoptera; family Chrysomelidae; genus Diabrotica; species Diabrotica virgifera. The sequence continues at coordinate 12,418,106 of NC_065448.1, forward strand.
ATAAGCTGGAAAAGATAGATGGCCAAAGAAAGCTTTAAATTACATACCATAACAAAGAAGAAGAAGGAAAAGGCCTTCAGTTGTCTGGGATGAAAACGTACAGCACATCATGAGAGATAGAGCTATGAAAGAAGACGAATGGATGGACAGAAAAAGATGGCGGTCGAAATGCGAGATGCGGCAGAGGCTGTAGGAACCTCGCTTATAAATAGATAGATAAATTCGAGTAATTTGAACAAGAATAAAAAACCGCTAAACGCCGTAAAAATGAGTGGCGCATACAATATTCCAGCTACAAAAGATCTGATATGAATATTACGTGGCGCGAAAGTGTATTTTTATTTTGATGCAAAACAAAATTCTAGTTGTACTTTAAAATATTTTTCCATAATGTTTGCTAAATTTGAAGTAAACGCGCCACAAAAGAGTTTCAAAATTCAAACTGTATCAAAGTTACTCTTTTGTGGCGCGTTTTACTTCAAATTTAGCAAATATTATGGAAAAATCTTTTAAAATAAAACTACAATTTTGTTTTGCATCAAAATAAAAATACATTTTCGCGCCACGTAATGTTCATATCAGATCTTTCTTGGCTGGAATATTGTATGCGCCACTCATTTTTACGGCGTTTAGCGGTTTTTTATTCTTGTATCAGGAGTTTTTCTCCTGTATAAGTTATTTATAATTTAAATGTATGAAGTTAAGTGCAATGTTTCTCGATTAAACGTTAAGCTTTATAAATAGTCGCCTTTGTCACATTATCTCCCAAATGATCTAGTGTCCATCGAATGTACACTAGATTTTTTTTCTATTCGAAATAGATTAAAAAAAAATATTGGGATAGTCGGTAAATGAACTCGCATTGCCCGTTGCCAGATCAAATTTAGGGTCGTAACCACTACAACTACATAAACCATTTAGGGAATAATCGTTAATTGGATTATACTTTTGTAGCTTAGTAACTTCTAAACGGCTTAACCGATTTTGATCACTAAACATGAGTTTGAAACTTACTGACAAGTAGTTTCTGATGAATCTAAGGTCAAGTATGATAACTGAAGCTATTACAGGAATTATTGAGCTTGAAAAACCGTTTTTCCCATAAGAAATAGATTTGATCATATTTATGAAGCCTATAACTTAAAAATTCGAATTTTTCCGGATATGAGGTATACACCGTTAGACTCACCTTGAGTCCTTCTACAAACGCTCAGTTATTGGCGCAATTCGTAGGTTGACATTTTGAGTAATTGTCAAAAAACCAAAATTTTCAAAGTTTAGTTTTTCAGTTTTTTGGCTATACCGAGCCGTGTGTATGTCTGATCTTGGCGGCTTGGAAATCATTTGAAAGCTTAACTCAATACTATTGATTTGGTGTATTTTTGGTTCTCCTGTCTCTTCTTGAACCGAAGATGTATACCCCCAAAAAATATGCCGTTTTGTACCTACTAAGTCCTATAGCTAGCTTATGGGTGGTCAAAAGTCGCAAACTACATCGGTTCTGAATCGGCCCTGACCACCTCTTCAGGCACAGAAAAAAAATCAGATCGGTTTAACTTTTCCACATACATACATATCGACAAACATTTTCCCTTTTTTAAATAAAAATTGAGTCATATTTCTGAGCTCGGTAACTTTTGAATGGTATAACCGATTTTCAAAATTAGACATGCGTTAGAAATGTAATGATCAGTACTATCAGAAGCCGCAAAGTTTTCGACGTTTTTGGGAGTTTTGGGCAGTGCTGGATTTAGGATACTTGGGCCCTAGGCCAAATTATCCCGAGCGGCCCCCGATAACTTCACGATAGCATAACATAAATGAAGAGAAATACCACTAATGTTCTATTATCTGAATACGGTACATAAATAGGCTGAAAAGTTGTATTCACTAATTGAATATTCTTGGTTTACAAATTTGACTAAAATTCCAAAACAGCTTCAACAATAATTTCTATAATTTATAGGAAATATAATATACCTAAAGTTAGCAATCAGCAGTTATTTGTAAAAATATTAATATTGCTAAAATTATTATATTATACCTAAATAGCCCAGTAAATAAACGGGAAATACGGCGATACCCGATACCGTGGAATTTTTAGGGGCAACTCCGAATTGCATGAAAATTTGGATTTAGGTTCTACTTACCCTCAACTTCAAAGTTGAATTTGTGCCGTTGGTTGCTTTTACTTGGGTGGTGACGGTAACCCCTTCTCGGGGGTGAAAAAACATTCGTTCAAGATAAGACCTTCTTCTTCTTCAGGTGCCATCTCCGCTACCTAGGTTGGCAATAATCATGGCCATTTTAATTTTTGAGGCAGTAGCTAAGATAAGACCGGAAATGGATAAATTGACTAATTATAAGCAACGTTCATTATACAGTCGAACCCACTTATTGGAATAGCCTTCGTGCCATGCAAAATTATTTCTATATTCTAATAACCGATCATTGGTGGCTAATAAATAGTAACGTTCTGGGACCTCAAATTTTTATTCCTTTAAGCGGAATATTGCTCTAAATGATATTCTAATAAGCGGGTTCAACTGTATAGAATTTTTTATGTAAGTCGAAACTTTTCGAGTTATTTGCGATTGAAAATGTTTATTTTTTGACAAGAAACTACGTTTTCAGACGGTTTTTCGCAAATAACCCAAAAAGTAAATATTTTATTGCAAAAACAATTTTTAGCAAAAGTGTAGGTTAGAAAAAACGAAAAGAGTTGTGTAGTCGTGAAGTGTATAAATTCATCAAAATCAAATTTGTAGCTCATGCAAAAAACGTTTTTATTCGTCCAATTCAAAATCGAATATTTCATCGTGAAATAACCAAAAAATTAAGCACTTTTCGGGAAAAACCCATTTAAATTTTAAAAAGGTGTTGAAAAAAGCTTTATTTTAGCTGTTTACAAAAGTTTATAGCGTTAAGAATAAGCGAGTTACGCTCAAAATAAAGTTGGCCCCCTTTTTTTTGGTAAAAAAAAATCATGAAAATTTCCCCGTGTTTATCTGGTGTTTTTTTATAATCTACACTTTTGCTAAGAATATTTTTTTCGATAAAATATTTACTTTTTGAGTTAATTGAGAAAAATTGTCTGAAAACGTAGATTTTTTGTCGAAAAATAAACATTTTCAATCGCAAAAAATTCGAACAGCATTGATTTGCATAAAAACTCTATAGAACGAAAGTTGCTTAGAATTAGTCAATTTATTCATCTAAGGGCTTATTTTAAACACGAGTTTTTACACCCCCGAAAAGGGGTGAGTGTCACCCCCCAAGTAAAAGCAACCAACGGCACAAATTCAACTTTTGAAGTGGAGGGTAAGTAGAACCTAAATCCAAATTTTCATGCAATTTGGAGTTGCCCCTGAAAATTACACTTCAAATCGGTCATTTACTGGGCTAAAATTAGGATTGCAGTAAATTGTTAGTTAAATAACATTTGTTTCATTCGATGGGAAAAAGTACAGGTGACAAAAAAGACTAAAAAAAGCCGAGTTGAAAAGACAATATAATAAGTAAAAGAACAAGCAAAATAATATGAACTGTAGTAGTAATAGGCTACGGTACTCAAAAATAAAAATATTAAGAATACAAAAATTTAAATTAAATTAAATTAAATTAAAAAAAATTTTTTACAAAACGCTGCGGCCCCCTTTTGCTTGCAGCCCTAGGCCGCGGCCTAGTCGGCCTAGTGGTAAATCCGGCACTGGTTTTGGGGACGAGAGCGAAAAACAGACCCTAAAAAGGAAGGGTCGTAAAATCCACACCCGTGGACCAAAATTTGACATATGAATGGGTGACTCTTTTCCTGAACATTAAGATAGGAGTTGGCCCAATTTTCAATTCAGTTAGATTTAGAAAATCGAAAATTTCGTGTATATATAGTGTCGCGTGTAGGGGAATGTGGATGTGCGCCACTGGCGAGAACTGCTGTTCTCTGGTAATAATATATTTGTTTATAAAAGTTATTGTTATTTACTGTTTGTAACGTATTGTCCTGTTGTTTGTTATAATAAACTACAATATTAGTAAATTATCCCGTGATCAGTTAACCTCTTACAATTAAATAGTATTTTTTTTATGTAATTATGTTTATTTACAATCTACATCATTAAAAGAGTATTTTGTTCCATGTTTTTGGGCATGAAGAAGAGACTTCCAATAATGTCTCATCTTATTCTATTTCTGTTTATATTTTAAAATAGGTCCTGAGGCCAGGTTCTATCTAGTCTCCTTGTGGCAGGGGCCATTATAAAATAATTCCCTTACTAACTCATTGTCATGGTGAATGGTACGCTCGTTTTGTGATTCCTAGGCTCGATGGATTTCTTCTCTGATAAAAGATATATTTAAGTCTTCGTGAAGTGTTTGATTAGTTACATACCATGGTGCATCCACTATTGATCTTAGAACTTTCAACTGAAATCTTTGGATGATATTCAGTGATGTTGACTTTGCACAGCCCCAGAGGTGTAGTCCGTGGTACCAAATAGGTTTGAGTATTGCTTTGTATAGAAGAATTTTGTTTTGGATGTTGAGTTTTGATCTGCGTCCAAGGAGCCAATACATTTGCCGAAATTTCAAGTCTAGTTGTCTTCTTTTAGTCTGTATATGTTTTTTCCAAGTAAGACGTTGGTCAAGATGGAGGCCAAGGTATTTAGCGTCTGTTACTGTTGGTATTCGTACATTTTCCATTCTTACAGGTGGGCATGTGTTGTGGCGGTTTGTAAACGTTATTTGAGATGATTTTGTTTTATTTACTTTTGTTCGCCATTTTGTGTACCATTCACTGAGTATGTCCAGATGGTGTTGCAGGTCTTGTGAGGCTTGTATTTGATCTTCATTACTGCTAGTATTGCTACGTCATCAGCAAAGGAAGCGATCGTATTATTATGAGACTCTGGTACATCGGCTGTGTAGAGTGAGAAAAGCAGCGGCCGGAGAACACTACCTTGCGTAACTCCGGAGTTAATAGGACAGAGGCTGGATTGTTGGTCTTTGAATGTCACTGAGAAATATCTATTTGATAAGCAGGATTTGATTAGGAGGAAATAGTTACTAGATAGTGCTAATCTTACTTTGTAAAGTAGACCTCTGTGTCAAACTTTGTCAAACGCTTGTGAGATATCTAGGAATACAGCGTTGCAGTATTTCTTTTCTTCTAGAGTTTTTGATATTTCATTTAATATTCGATGGACTTGTTGTGTAGTAGAGTGATTTTCCCGAAAACCAAGCTGATGTTCTTGTAGTAATGTTATGAATTCATGATCTGCGTATATTCTTTGTAGCAGCAATCTTTCAAAAACTTTGCTAACGATTGGGAGTAGGCTGATGGGCCGATAAGATGTTACTTCATTTTGGAGCTTTGCCTGGCTTAAGGATCATTATAATTTCTGCAAATTTCCATATATATTTGGAAAGTATGATAAACTTAGCATGCGATTAAATATTACAATTAAACAGTATACAATTATTATTTAGACGATTTCTTCCTGAAGATCTACGCTTATGCTTCAGAGTATATACGAGTATCTGAAGCTGCAACTCATGAATTTTTATTAAAATTCCTGGCGTAGTTGACGTGATACGACGATACGTCAAAAGACGACGTTTTCCTTCGTTGCCCTTTAAAGACGAGGTCCTTTTCACCTCCTGCTCCCAACTCCCCCTTTTCCTCCTTCATTCCCGACCGTATTATGTTCAGCTCAAAGTTATTTTAAAGTCGAAGAAACTAAACACAGCTCCATCGGATCAATTTAATTTGCCGTGTGAAAAATGTTAAATAGGGGGCGCAAAACATTGGCGGTGTGTACTTGGGGGAATTTACTCATATATTTTAGTAATACTTGGTCATTAGAATTTTTATTTGTCATTTACGTCAAGCTTCTCATCCGAGTGCTTATCTTCTTTGGATTTTTGAGTTGTATTAGCTCAATGACATATTTATTTATTGTGTCATTTGCGAAACATGAAGATAAATAAAATAAGTAACATCTCATTATCGAGATATCTTACAAAGATACTAACATTATAGACCAATAAAATAAAATAAAATCAAAATGTAATTGCGTACAGGTTGGAATAAATTTTATCAAAGTTTAGGTCAAAACAAAAGATAAAATATTTTCAAGAAAGTACATATATGATTCATATGAGGGGATCATTGTTTAAATAATTAAAAATTGATAATTTTTGCACAAAATTTACTTTTTTAACTGCTGCGGTAATTCAGGTTTTTGTTGAGGTTTTTACAATTTTTTTCTGCAAAGGTGAAGAAAGAGTCTTTAATAAAAGCTTACTAAAGCTTACTAAATTAAATTTGACCCTTAATTTATTTAAATAATTGTAAATCAAAATTAAAAAAATAAATTTCCAAAAAAATATTTTTTGCATTATAAATAAGCACTATAAAACATTTAGGTCTGGATCCCGCGTATGAAAAAAAAGTTGATTAATAGCAAGCTGAAAATTTGTTAATAGCTTAAGGGTGTCTAGTCGTATAAACTTTGATATATGGGAACACTGGAACAGGGGCTCTTTTAATTGTGGAACAGGTTAAAAATTTGGAACGGTCAGACCACGAAAACGGCACATTTATTTTGTCCGACAGAATAGACTTAAACTCTCCGAACAGGGATTAAACTCTCATGCAAAAATCAGACTGCTATTTATCACCTGTCATAATTCCTGTCATTTGACATATTCTACATGTTCCACTTATTAAAACGCCCATTTGGTTATAAATAGCAGTCTGATTTTTGCATGAGGGTTTAATCTCTGTTCGGAGAGTTTAAGTCTGTTCTGTCGGACAAAATAAATGTGCCGTTTTCGTGGTCTGACCGTTCAAAATTTTTAACCTGTTCCGCAATTAAAACTTCCCCTATTCCAGTGTTCCCATATATCAAAGTTTGTCCGACTAGACACCCTTAAGCTATTAACACATTTTCAGCTTGCTATTAATCAACTTTTTTTTCATACGCGGGATCCAGAGCTAATTCTGTTTTGTAGAAAAAGTAGCGGTATGGACGGTATGGTACCAGTATAATCTGAAAAAAAAATTGGTTGATAAATATTGAGTAGTTTATGAGATATTTAATTTGTTTATAAAAAATTACCATTTTTTCAATTGCAAAAACGTGGTTGTTACCAATAGACTATATAAGTTTTTAAGGTCACATTTTTTTTGCGTTTATGTATCTTTTCCATAAATGTATTGATAAATCAAAATTTCAATTAAACACCCCTCCCAAATGACGTTTAAAAATTGGTGTAATTTGTTTAAAATTTGTTTTTGTAATCATCGGCAAGATTAAAAATTTTGAAATTATTTTTCGATATTCGTGTTCCTGGTAGTTTTTGACACACTTACCAAAGAGAAAAAATTTTTAGATCTATTATTTGCCGAGATAGCTTTTCCAAGTTTAAAAATTCATAATTTGTTTATTTATCAATATTAACATTTTAAAGTGCGTGAGTTCATCTATCAATCCTACTACTTAGCAATGTCATTTATACATAGTTAAAATTTTAGAATATTTTAAAAAATAATGATTTTCGTAGCTACCTTAAATGAAAACTTTTTACATGAAGAGTGGTGCAGTGGTACTTTGCAATATCTTCGTTAATAATGGACCAATTTCAATGTTATTTTTTAGATTACGGTAGCATATAAAAGTAATAACATCTAATGGCACTTTTACAATAACTATGCGTCAATTCGTTATAAACAATTTTTTTTTCATAATTTTTTTCTCTAGATGTGATAAATAGAAATTGACAAAAAAGATTTTTTATAAAAAAATAAAATAATAGTGAATTATCATTAAAAATTTGTTAAATACTTTTTTCTTTGTACAATATTAAAATATAAATAATGAATTTTAGATGTAATTTTACAACTTTTATACACTCACCGGCAGAGAAAACGGGCACCCCAAAAAATGGGTCATTTTTAATGTCTTGTATTTCCTAAACCTGATGTCCGATTTAAGTAATTTTTTTAATATGTTATAGCCTTATTCTTTATCAATACCGCTGTAATAATATTGTTGCTAGACAGGTACATTGTCATTGTATACAGGGTGTACGAATCAAACTGTGTTTTTTTCTCAAATTTTGGAACACCCTGTGGAATGTTGTAGCTTTTATAAAATACTAAAATTAAAACCCAACTATAGCCACAGATTTTATTAACATTCTGTTTTTTTATTCATTCGCTTATGTTGGATAATACAAAAGTTAGGCACTTTAACAACTACCCCTGTTTTTCGTCAATACAGGGTGCTTTTCAATAAGTACGACAAGCTTTAAGGGGTAATTCTGCATGGTAAAATAATGACAGTTTGCTTTGTAAACTTATGCCCGCAAATACTTCGTTTCTGAAATTGTTCTTACAAACTGACGATTTATTTATTGCTCTAAAACGGTTTGTGATATGCAAATCAAATTTGGTAGATTTTAAGAGCTAGTTATTGCGCATTTTTTGGCATACAATTGAGAATTTTATATTCAACCATTGGCGTGCATACGGGATATATCTAAAATATTTATACCCGTATGCACGCCAATGGTGAATATAAAATTCTTAATTGTATGCCAAAAAATGTGCAATAACTACCTCTTAAAATCTACCAAATTTCATTTGCATATCACAAACCGTTTTAGAGAAATAAATAAATCGTCAGTTTGTAAGAACAATTTCAACACCCCCTATCTCGGAAACAAAGCATTTGCGGGCATACGTTTATAAAGCAAACTGTCATTATTTTATCATGCAGAATTACCCCTTAAAGTTTGCCGTACTTGTTTAAAAACACCCTGTATTAACGAAAAACAGGGGTAGTTGTGCTTAACTTTAGTGCTTAACTTTTTTTATTATCCAACATAAGTGAATGAATCAAAAAACAAAATGTTAAGAAAACCTGAGGCTATAGTTTGGCTATAATTTCAGTATTTTATAAAAGCTAGAACATTCCACAGGATGTTCCAAAGTTTGAGAAAAAAACACAGTTTGATTCGTACACACTGTATACAATGACAATGTACCTGTCTAGCAACAATATTACTACAGCGATATTGATAAAGAATAAGGCTATAACATATTAAAAAAATTACTTAAATCGGACATCAGGTTTAGGAAATACAAGTGAGTGTAACAGGTAGTACACTAAAAATTTTGTGTAAATATTTGTTAATTTTTATTCTCTTATATATTACATATATTTATATACAGGTTGTTCTCCATTTTTTATATATTTTCTTTTGTATTCACATTAACTTTGCGAGATTTTGCCAATGATTTGTACAAAGAAAAAAGTTTTTACGTTTCTTTAACAAAATTTTACTATTTTGTTAAATTTTTAAAATAAAAATTTGTTTTATTACTGTCTTGTAGTTATCTTTGGTGCCAACTTTTATTTATCACAATAGGTACTACGGAATTTCAGAACGACAGGACAAATAAAAACAATAAGTTTAGTAACAATGTTGAAATTTTCTTCAGTTATTTCCTCTATTAAATTTTCGACAACATATCTCGGAGTCCTAATTTGTTTCTCTCACTTCCTACCGTGTAAAGTGAATACCCACGTTAAATTCTTTCGGCAAGTCAACGAATGTCGCCTAGTGGCTTTCCATTCAATTGGTTAGCGTACAAAGGTGCCATACACTTTGATTGCCATGAATGAAAATGACCTATAATGTCTTTTCTGTCCTTTGCTCTATTCGCTCCGTGCCTGATCATGGTGGGGATACACGAAACTATGCCAGCGCTTGTAGCGGCGAAATATGACAAGTTTGGCGAATAATGATTGAATAATAATTTTTTTCAATAACTATTTCGCTTACCTTATTATTGCCGTTTTGATTTTTATTATTTATATTTTCATACTGACTTTCTTTCCTTCCCGGATCTGGTGGTATATTCCTATCGTCATCTATTTCCATTTTGTGTTACACACACAAAATTAATAGTTCAGTAGACTCAGCTAATGTTAAAATCTGGTACTAATAATTCACACTGCCTAATTGGTTTCGATGTACACTTAATTAATGTTATAACCCTTACCCTTGGGTTAATATACCCTTGTTTAATGTCTCCTTCTAGCGAATTTACTCGCAGAACTTTTGCCCACTGATCATGTACAATAATAATAATATCTCACACCTAGTTCAATTGTGCCACAACTGCAAAAAATTTGAATTTTGGGTTAAGGCTGTAAAATATTGCCTATATAATGGCCCATCTAATGCAATACAGCCTGAACTAAAATATTGTTTTGGATAAGTATAAAGTAAGTTACTTCGGTATTTCACTGTAGGGTTTTTGGAGGTTTTGAAAATGCAATACGGCCATAACTGGGAGATGTGGCGATAATATACACTGCCACAATACAACCGATGTAATTCAATACGTTCAATACGGCCACAACTGCAAAAATCAAGAGAGATGTGGCGATAATATACACTGCCACAATACAACCGGTATAATTCAATACGGCCACAACTGAAAAATCAATTGATTTTTTCATTATATTGCCGCCGTATCTCCTACGTATTGTTTTATAAATGACTTTCTTCACAATGCAATAACGCCATAACTATCAAAACAATAATAACGTTTTATTTTTAATAAATTGTAATAAGATCCAGCCAATAAGTGTATAATTTACTACCTAAATTGTAATTTTGAAGCCAGTCATTCTCAAAATAAATTATTTACAGGGCCAAACGCGTTTACTACAGAACGTTTTGCTCATTTCTCGAGAATATTGTGTTTTGCACTTGTGGCACTATTGAACTAGGTGTGCGATATGGTCCTTTACATAGGCATTTTTCAGTGCGTCACAAATGATAGAAAAAAAAGGTAAGTCCGTGATAATACACATTTATAACATTTATTTTAACATTTTAGTTAAATCTGACAGTTGTCACATTTTATTTGCAATTTGACATAAAAACAAATCAATTGTGTTTATTGCATTTATAAAATTGTATTTTCTTTGATTTGAATAGTATTTTAAATTGTATAGATTATATTCGTAGATATATTATATAATTCGTAAATAAATTTTTTTTTGATTATAGCGCCATCTATCGACAACTAGAATAAATGGTATAAATGTCTGTAATCACGGACGTGCCTTTTTTTCTGTCATATACAATTTAATGCATTAGAAAGATATCGAGAAACTGTGACGCACTGAAAGATGCCTATGAGAAAAAGATTATAGTCGGTTCGTTAAACTCGGACACAACTGGCTAGTGATTTTAGTAGGTATTTTCTTTGTTCTTGGCCAATTTTTCCAAAATTGGCAAAATTACTAACTATTTAGTAATTATTAACTATTTCGTAATTATTTTTTTGCTAATTTTACCAAATTGACAAAATTACTTACTAGAATCACTAGCCAGTTGTGTCTATAGTTTAGCGAATTGACTATATCTGTATATTTAATAAATACGTTGCTCCTAATCCGTTTCTAACTTGTATAAAAGAATAATCCCACTACAAAATAATTAAAACCGCCATTAAGAACGGGAAGCCGAAATATACTTCAATTTCCGATTTTCTGAGAACTTTCCAGGCTTGTAAAATTACAGCTCGGTCTGAGCTGAGCTTATTTTGTGCTCTTTAGCCATTTTTAGTCGTTTATTTTGTAAAGAATCTCGAGATCAAAGGCTTTCGGCTTATTTCGGAGCCAGTATAATTTTATATTTAAAGTGGACATCAAATTTTATCCGTAATATGAAAGTGAACATTTTTTTAGAGATAAAATAAAAATCTTTTAAAAATATGCTCACCGGGATTTATGTTAAGACCTGTTGTACGCGGTAAACAATACTAATTTAAAAAAAGACTAAGTTTTCAATCTAATAGCACATAAAATAATACCAAAAATATTACTCTACATCCCACCAGACTCAAAACAATGGGAACCTTCTCTGGTTACATCTCCGAGGCGCTTCTAAAATTTGCAAGCCATAACGGATGCTGAGACTAAAGAAAATGAGGGAATTTTACAATTTATAATTCACTTCCCATCTGCTCAGCGCGGTAAACTTCCAACGAGAATGGTTCCCTTCGTACTCCAATCAGAGGAAACATGTAAATCAAAAATGAATAACCATTTTCAATTTCGTTGCAACACGAAACTACAGCCGCATTATATTCCGGTTCAATCAGAGACCGCAGCAAGCAACTCTACCGGTTTCGAAACTTATTAGTCTCTCATCAGGAGGCACATATGCTGCTCTCTTTGACCCAACCAGGACAAACCCCGGCGTGCAGTTACGGATTGCAACGAACGAAATGGCATAGATGTCCTAGCGACAACTGCTAGCAAAAGCTTTCAATGTAATAGCACATAAAATAATACCAAAAATATTACTCTACATCCCACCGGATTGAAAATGGTTATTCATTTGATTTACATGTTTACTCTGATTGGAGTACGAAGGGAACCATTCTCGTTGGAACTTTACCGCGCTGAGCAGATGGGACGTGGATTATAAATTGTAAAATTCCCTCATCTTCTTTAGTCTCAGCATCCTTATGGCTTGCAAATTTTAGAAGCCTCGGAAGTGTAACCAGAGAAGGTTCCCATTGTTTTCAATCTGGTGGGATGTAGAGTAATATTTTTGGTATTATTTTATGAGCTATTAGATTGAAAACTTAGTCTTTTGCTAGCAGTTGCCGCTAGGACATCTCTGCCATTTCGTTCGTTGCAAGCCGTAATTACAGAGAGAGCAGCATATGTGCCTCCTGATGAGAGACTAATAAGTTTCGAAACCGGTAGAGGTGCTTGCTGCACTCTCGGATTGAACTGGAATATAATGCGGCTGTAGTTTCGTATTGCAACGAAATTGAAAATGGTTATTCATTTGAAATACTAATTGAAATGAAAAATATTGTCGTAATGTAAATTTTTAATATCTAATCTCAATGTTGATATATTCATCCCAGGAAATGAAGCATTTAAAAATCCAAAAATTTCTGGGCGCTACTCGGCGCTGCTTGAAAAAAGTATCTTCTGCTACAATTTTTTTTTACATCCATTTCATTGCGATCTATTTTACAAAAAACAATAAACAATACATGTGAGTGTTAAGAGAATGAGAAAACTAATTCCATTTGAAATAAGAAAGTTCATAAGATTTTCAGAAAAACAGAAGATCTGGCAACAACGGAAATAAAACCCATAAAAATCGTACAAGCCATTTCCGAGATAATTGATGCATTCCATATATAAGACTCGCTCTGTATAGTCATTCATATTTTTTTAGGGGATTCTCCAAAGACTTCGATCCATGTATAGAACAAATAGTGAATGCGACTTTGGAGATTTTCAAGCAGGCTCGACTGAACCTGCTTCCAACACCCGCAAAATCACACTATCTTTTCAATTTAAGAGATTTCTCCAGAGTAATACAGGTGGAGTATGATTTTTTTATTATTTTTTTTGTGCGATAGGTGATATTTTATTTATGAAAACATATTGGCGATGGCAGATGTTTTTTGTAAGAATTAGTTTTAGAGCATATCACTGCGTCAAATAAGAAAGAAACACAACTTTTTCTGATAAAAATCAGTTTAAATGTTCAATAGTTCCAATAGACTCATGAGTAAAATCGTAAAGTGTAGTAGGGAGTACGGACTCTCTCTCAATATTAAAAAGACAAAGTTTATGAAAATTAGTAAAACCAACTATAATACTAACGAAATCTTGATAGTAGAGGGCCAGCAGATCTAAAGAGTAAAAAAGTACACTTACCTAGGAACACTTATAACAGAAAATAATGACTGCACTGCAGAAATCAAAGTCAGAATCGAAAAAGCACGTTATTATTTCATGAAAATGGAAAAGGTCCTATGTAGCAAAGATTTAACATTAGCTCTAAAAGACACCTAACAGAAAGTTACGTATACAGTGTACTATACTATGTAGTGGAATCATGGACATTAAATCTAGAGAAAATTAGACGACTTAACGCCTTTGAAATGTGGATCTATAGAAGAATTATGAGGGTTTCCTGGGTAGATAGAGTTACGGACAATGAAGTACTGAAAAAAAAATAGGTAAAGAGAAGAAAGTTGAACTTACAATTAAAGAAGGAAAGCTACATTATCTCGGACATGTGATGCGGGGCGAGAAGTATGGCATCCTGCGACTCATAATGCAAGGAAAGATAAATGGCAGAAGAAGCATCAGAAGAGGACGAATTTCATGGCTGAAGAACCTGAGAGAAGGTTTGGATGCAGCTCAAAACAACTATTTAGAGCTACTGCCTCAAAAATTAAAATAGCTATGATGATTGCCAACCTCCGTAGCCGAGATGGCACCTGCGAAAAAGAAGTTCCAATAGTTGTGGTTCCTGCTAGTTCAGCAGGAATAATCCAAGTATCTAGCCAGAGTATATACCTACCCTTCTGGCCAAAAATATCCGGACATATGCATTTTGCATGTTTGTTTAAATTCTGTAGGTGTTAACTGGTTCAAATGGCGAGGAAGTAAACATTAGTAATAGCAATCGTTTATTTAAATCACTAAATAATAATAATAATAATAATAATAAGCAGGGAGTACCCAGATATTCAAGTATCGGAGCAAAGAGTATCAGATCAATACCGGGTAATCATAAGAAATAATCTTATCCCAGAGACTAGACGCGATGCCATCAAAAGCGAAGTCGAACGGGAGATTAATAACCAAGAGCTAGTTTTAGATCAAATCCCTAATGAAATCCTTGAGGAGCAGATTCCTGAGATTCCCATACCAGAAACTCAACCTGACAATACACAGCAGGAAAACAACGAGTGGCGCCATAGTCTAGAAAACGAAATGGCTCGTGCCTTACAAGAGTTTAATGGAACAAATCCACTTAGCAGACCACCGCTACCACGAATAAACTCTTGTAAGAAACTAGGTGCGCTGTTACAAATTGTGAACACTGAAGTCCTACCCAATTATGTCGTAGAAGCCCACACATTGGAATATCTGCATATGCTAATCTATTGTGCAGCAACAGCAATTGCCAATGTAATGGGCGTTAAAATCAGAACACGACGGGGTACTAATAACGGAAGGACTGGTAACAGAATTGCACCATGGGAAAAAAGACTTCTCGGAAAAATTGAATTACTGCGTAGGGATATTGGTCAAGTCACAGAATATATAAGAGGTGTAACAAGTAGAAAAGTCATTAAGAGAGCTGAAGAAATAATGCGGAGCACTGCAAGACACTCGAGATACGATCCAGAAAATAACACAGCCCAACAGTGTCTGGATACATTAAAACAAAAACTCTCCGTCTATTCAGGACGATTAAGAAGGTATAAAGTTAGTAACAACCGAAAATGTGACAATGCACTTTTTGAGAACTCTGAGAAGGCGTTTTACCGAAAACTCAATTCCACCGTAGAAAGTGTCGACAAGTCTTACCCAAGCCAAGAAGAAATTCATGAGTTTTGGGGAAATCAACTTTCCACGCCAGCTGCTTTTAACAACAATGCTGGCTGGATAGAAGATACGACGCACAACTGTCACCACTACGTCACTGCTAACTACGAACCATTCACGACTGAAGAAGTCTCAAATGTCATCAAAGAGCTTCATAACTGGAAATCTCCTGGACCAGACGGAGTTCAGAACTTCTGGCTTAAAAAGTTTTGGAGTATTCATGAGTGCTTATCAACGTTAATTAATCATGTTATTTCTAATCCGCAGGAATTACCATCATTTCTAACTCAGGGAACTACTTATTTAATACCCAAGGATCAAAATAACACCCAAGATCCATCCAAGTACCGCCCAATTACTTGTCTTCCAACTTTGTATAAATTGGTCACATCCTGTGTAACCCGGCGTATCTACCAACACTGTGCTCTAAACGATATCATAGAGCCTCAACAGAAAGGATGCGCTAAGGGTTCCATGGGCTGCAAAGAACAGCTTATCATCGATTCAGTCATTTCTAACCAGGCATTCACTAAAAAAAGGAACCTTTTTACTGCTTTTATTGACTATAAAAAGGCCTTTGATTCAGTACCGCATGAATGGCTAATAGATATTTTGAAAATATACAAAGTCGATGATAACATAGTGACCTTTTTAAGGCATATAATGAGAGATTGGAAGACTAAAATTCACCTCCAAATACCTGGTGAAAAAAATATTGAAACCGAAAATATCGCAATCAACCGGGGCCTGTTTCAAGGAGACTCGTTGAGTCCACTGTGGTTCTGTTTAGCTTTGAACCCCCTTTCCCAGCTATTAAACTCCACTGACTCAGGTTTTAGCATTAAAAGCAATAATACTGTAGTAGCGAAGCTCAATCATCTGTTGTATATGGATGATTTGAAAGTAATGGCTTCCACTCGAGAACACCTAGAAGAGATGCTAAAAACTGTAGAAACATTCTCTAATGATATTAGTATGCAGTTCGGTCTAGACAAGTGCCGTGTTTTGAATATAGTCAGAGGAAAGGTACAGCCCGGTAGATTCGATATGCAAAATGGCCAGAACATCCAGGCCATGGGCGATAACGATATGTACAAATATCTTGGAGTAAAGCAGGCGCGGAAAATTGACCATAAGCAAATGAAAACTGAGATAACTACTGAGTTTATAAGAAGGGTAAAACAGCTACTTCGTTCACAGCTTAACAGTAAAAATTTGTTTAAGGCACTGAACACCTACGCTTGTTCCGCGCTTAGCTATTCATTTGGTATTGTTAAGTGGACAAAAACGGATATAGAAAATCTTCAGCGAAAAGTACGAACACACCTCACAAAGGCACAAAAACACCACCCTAAAAGTGCAGTAGAACGAACGACATTACCCCGGTATTTAGGAGGAAGAGGACTTATGGATATAGGTGAGCAATTAGATAAACAGATTGCTAATTTAAGAACTTATTTTCAGATGCAGGCTGAGACATCTACTCTACACCGCGCAATTTGCGCAGTAGATGACACAACACCGGTCAAATTGAGGGAACCAGAAATGCGCATAAACCACCTTACTAAGGACGAAAAACTGCGCACCTTGATGGGTAAACCTCTGCACGGGCGACATCCCAATGAAGTTAGCCAAGACTATGTCGACAATATAGCGTCGAACTATTGGTTGACATCAGGAAAGATGTTCCCTGAAACGGAGGGTTCATTACTGGCCATTCAGGATCAGGTTATACCAACCAGAAATTACCTGAAATATATCGTCAAAGATCCTCAGGTTCAAAACGACAGATGCCGATATGGATGTCAAGCCCAAGAAACCATCCAACATATTACAGGGGGCTGCCAGGCATTTGCTGCAACTGAATACAAGGAACGGCATGACGCAGTGGGAAAAATCCTTCATCAAGAGATAGCTAACAAGCTGGGACTTCTCCAAACGGACCATCTCCCATATTATCAATACGTTCCTGAGAGTATGCTTGAGGATGGCAACTACAAGCTATACTGGGACCGCAGTGTGCTCACAGACCAAACAGTGGCACATAATAGACCAGATCTCGTACTAGTTAATAAATTAACAAGACAAACAACACTAATTGATGTGGCGATACCTAACAACAATAATTTACGTAGTAAATTTACTGAAAAGATCGCCAAGTATAGAGATCTGGAAATTCAAATACGGAGACAATGGAGAATGCAAAGTACGCAGACGATACCTATTGTTATGTCTACTACTGGAGTCATTCCGAAGACCCTCCTCGAAAGCATAAAAAAGCTGGGTCTCAATGAACATATTTATAAGACCATGCAGAAAGCTGTACTACTTGCGACGGCCAGAATTGTAAGAAAATTTTTGGGAGATACACCTGCATTCCAAGTCACCTAGGGCTCGATAACACGGAAAGAGTCCCACCAGAGCTCAATCCTTTTGATACCGTAGGTATCTGGGATGAGTCAATTTTCCCCTCAGAGGGAGTGTGAGCCGTATGGCTAAATCTGGATAATAATAATAATAAGAGAAATAAGCAACCCGAAAGAATCTGTTTTTGCGGTACACGTTCCCATTCTTCATTCAACGCTATTATCAGCTCTTGAATCTTTTCTGGTAATGGTCTCCTCTTGTTAATCTTTTTCCTAAAATGTGCCATACATTTTCTTATGGATTCATGTCAGGACTACAAGCTGGCCAATTCAAAACGCGAATTGCGACAGTATATAGGTAGTATTAGGAATTAGTTCTAGGTAGATAGCCATCATCCATCCATACATTTATTGTTTATTTATTTTTAGGGTGTACTTTTGTCAGTACCAGAAGCTATGGAGGATCTATTAGCCATAAAACGTTTATGGGTGCATGAGGTCCTCAGAGTATATTACGACAGACTGGTAGACAATGGTGATAGAGCATGGATTTTTCTAGCTTTAAGAAAAGTGTGTACGAATTATTTGGAAGAAGATTTGGACGATTTGTTCATCAGACTGAAAAGGCCTAATGTTCCGGTAAATTATAAATAAAGCACTTTATTACTGCTTCAACGTTTCGGCTATCTTCGCCATTTTCAATAAGCACTTTAATTATTTAAATATTACTTAACACGTTGACGGACAGAACGTCTATAGACGTCTAATTTCTATTTATATAATCTGACACAACGTCTATAGACGACATTTTTAAAATAACGAGTTATGAAGAAAATTCGGTAGATTTTTTGTCACATTACATCTACAGATGCATATGAAATGTGACATAACATCCATGGTCGTGGTCCAGATGTTTACAAAAAATGTTAAAAAACGTATTGTTTCCATAAACTATAAGCGCTAATAGAAATTCAGCAATTTCCCTAATCTACTTTGCAAAATTCATATAGTGTCACAACACTTGCTTATACATTTGACATAATGTCCGTCAACGTGTTAAATACAATTCACATTTATGTTGTGATATATGTTGGTCTTGTTATTGATACACACATCTATCTTGTTGATCTATCTTGATATCGGTCTTGTTTTTGATATTATTTTGATCTTTATTTATGTGAATCATCTTCAATATACATATTTCGTTGTAGCTCTGTTTTTTTCTTCTAAAATCTGTTCATTTCAAAGTCAAAAACATGGTTATTTTCTATATTATGCTTAGCTAAGACTGTTATGTTTAATTTTTTGGTTTGTACACTATTTGTGTTCAATAACTCTTCTATACAGATATTGGTGTGTTTGCCCAATATTTTGCCACGTAATTTGAGTCTTTATAATTTACTTTATAAACAACATCTAACTGAT
The DNA here is from genome assembly GCF_917563875.1 of Diabrotica virgifera virgifera. NCBI lineage: Eukaryota > Metazoa > Arthropoda > Insecta > Coleoptera > Chrysomelidae > Diabrotica > Diabrotica virgifera. The sequence continues at coordinate 12,437,358 of NC_065448.1, forward strand.
GATCTTTAGTAATAGTAGGGGAGCAAAGTATGCTAAATGTGCAGTCACTCGAGCGCGGTGGGGACATATTGGGTTGTGAAGGGTAGGTCCTAAAACCAAAGAAAGTCAAGTAAAGTTTTTCATTTTAGTGGGGACCATTTTTAATTTAATTTTCCATTTCCAACAATCGTTTTTTTTTTAGATTATAACGCCATCTATCCATAATTCGAAAAAATGTTTCGAATAAAAGTTACTTATTTTTACGTAAGTAATCCAAATCTGCAATAAAAACTGGGGGCTCCTATTTAAGACTGAGACTCACCCATTTCCTTACGCCCTCAAATCGTCAGATTTTTGAAATATTATACACTCTTTTGCATGTACTTAACTTACCTTATCTTAATCTGACGATTTCGAGTTTTTCTAAGGAGGATATATTTATTCCCCCCCCCCTTCTACAGGGTACCAGGGTTTCCCCATATGATAAACTGACGCGCTCGAGTAACTGCAAAAATCCCCGCTTGGACTCCTCTACCATAACATTGGGTTTAAATTTGGAACATATCCATGTGCGCCATAAAATGAGCTTTTAAGACAAATGCTGTCATTTAATGAGCTAGATAAGTAAAATTCTACATATACTACACTACTATTTTTGAGGTTGGTGAAATGGAGCTACGCAATCTCATGTACTGCGATTTCGCAAATCCAAAAGCAGATCAAAGACATTACATGGAAGTTTTAGATCTAGAACAACTGACATCTATAGTGGACGGATATCTGAATGAATTTAATAATATGACCAAAAAGCCTATGAATCTGGTGTTGTTCAGGTAAAACACTTTAATATTAATTTTACAGTTTCCCGGTTTCTCCATTCATCCTTGTTGTTCCAGCTGCCTTCTTCTAGATTTCTCCTTTCCATAGCTTGATCTACTTCATCCCGTAACGATTTTCTTAGTCTTCCTTGTCTACGTCTTTTTATCGGGCTTCAGTCAGTAACTCTAATTATCCATCTATCGGGTGGAGACCTTCTGACATGACCATACCATATAAGATGCTTTCCTTCGATGTAGATAAGAATATCTTGTTCTACTGACATTCTTCTTATCTCTTCATTTCGGATTCGGTCTGCCCTCGTGACACTACTGCATCTTCTCCAAAGCTCCATTTCGGTAGCTAATTCGGCTTGTTCTGGTTTTTTTGTTGACTACCCAGTTTTCTGCTACATACGTCATAATACTTCTGACTAGGGTGTTAAAGATTCTTTTTTTCGTGGTCTTTGTTATATGTGTGTCCCATAATACTCCATTTAAGCCTGGTTGCACCAACAGATCTTAAGCTAAAGACGTGCTTTAACCTCAGCCTGCGAAGCATACGCGTTATTCCATTGAGTCTTAGATCAATTTTCAGCTTGCCTCAATGGATTTCCGCGTAGATTGGATCGATTAGAATCGAAAATTATAGAGAAAAGTCAATTAGACTTAAAGCTGAGACTTATAGCTATCTATAAGCTGTTGGGCTAAGCTGATACTTAAGATTTGTTGGTGCAACCAGGCATTAGTTGTCTTCTGAAGTCTCTGGTTTGACCTAGCCTGTTCTTTATATCATCAGTTGTAGCGCTGTCTCTAGAAGATAGTGGAGCCTAGGTACTTGGAATTGTTGGTGCTCTTAATTTTTTGGGCATCTGAGATTTCGAGATCTGGGGCGTCATCCGATCCCGTTACCATGTACTCTGTCTTATTAAAGTTGATTTCTAGTCCATTCTTTAAGTATTTTTCTGTCAGTTTTCTAATCATGAAGGAGAAATGTCTTCTTTTAGAAGACTCATCTTTTTAGACTGGACTATTTATTTTTCACTTAGCAGCTCTAATCTGGTTTCAGAGCAGCATTTTTGGCATTTCTTGGACTGAATGTCTTCTTTGGTCTTCTTTGGTCTTCCTCTCCTACTCCTTCCAGGAATCTGTACTTCAGCTATTCTTTGTATTGGGTGATTAACGTCTCGATGTTGAACATGACCAAACCGTCTTACCCTATGCTCTCTCATTTTGGCATCAATTGGTGCCACCCTTAGACTTCCCCTAATATACTCATTTCTAATTTTATCCTTCTTTGTCACTCCACTCATCCATCTAAGCATTCTCATTTCCGCCACATGCATTCGTTGTTCCTCTTTCTTTTTCACTGCCCAACATTCATAGCCGGTCTTATGGCTGTTTTATAGAATTTTCCCTTCAGCTTCATTAGAATTTTTCTGTCACACAACACACCACTCGCTTTTTTCCACTGCATCCATCCAGCCCTAATTCTACTGCATGCATCTCCATCTATTTATCCATTACTCTGTAATACCGATCCCAGGTACTTAAAACCATTGCTTTTCACAATCATTTCACCATCCAAAGATACCATTTTATTTGTAGTAACTCCATCTTTAAATGAACATTCCAAATACTCTGTCTTTGTCCTACTAAGTTTTAAACCTTTTTCCTCCAGAGCTTGTCTCCACTGTTCCAGTTTTCGTTCTAAGTCTCTTTCACTATTTCCTATTAACACTACATCATCAGCATACATTAGGCACCATGGAAAGCTACCCTGTAGTCGCTGTTATCTGGTCCAAAACTAATGAGAATAAATAAGAACTAAGCACCGAGCCTTGGTGCAATCCTACTTTCACCTAAAATTTATCAGTCTCTCCCATACCTGTCCTAACACTAGTCGTTACTCCCTCATACATATCTCTCACAATCTTTACATATTCGCCAGGGACTCCTTTCTTATTGAGTGCCTACCGCAGAATCTCTCGAGGAACTCTATCATATACTTTCTCAAGATCAATGAATACCATATGAGCGTTGATCTCTTTATTCCTGTATTTTTCCATCAGTTGCCTTACAATGAAAATTGCATCTGTTGTTGATCTGCCCTTCATAAAGCCAAATTGATAATCGGATATTTCGGTTTCTTCGCGTATCCGTCTATCAAATACTCTCTCCCATATTTTTATGGTGTGGCTAAGTAGTTTTATAGCCCTGTAGTTTGTACATTGTTGTATGTCTCCCTAGTTTTTGTAGACAGGTACTAAAATACTGCTTCTCCATTCGTCTGGCATTTGTCCAACTTCTATAATTCTATTAAATAGACCTGCTAGCTAACTTATTCATGTCTCTCCCAATGCTCTCCATATTCCCCCAGGAATATCATCTGGTCCGACTGCTTTTCCTTTCTTTATTTTATGAAGCGCTTGAGCCACTTCCCCGTTTGTAATTCTGGTAACCATTGCTGTTACTGTCTCCGTTGACTCCACAGGCTGTCTGTCAAATTCTTCATTTTTTAATAAACTGTCAAAATACTTTCTCTATCTCTTATTGACATCCTTTTCGTGAATTAGTATTTTATTATTTTCAACTAGGATACATCTAATCTGATTAAAATCTCTTGCTTTCTTTGCTCTCTGTTTGGCTATTTTATATATATATCTTTGCTTCGCCTTCCCTGGTATCAGGGACTACCACAATCTATTAGTTGGTTTATTTCGTTTCAGATTCGCTATTGAGCACTTATCAAAAATATGTAGGATCCTGAAATCACCCAGAAGCCACGGCTTATGCGTTGGCGTAGGCGGATCAGGAAGACAATCTTTGACGCGCTTAGCGGCTCATATTGCTGAGTACGATTTGTTCCAAGTCGAAATTACTAGACAATATGGCATCAATGAATGGCGTGAGGATGTGAAGGCTATTCTGAGAAGAACGAGTTCCACAGATCTACACTGTAAGTGTCAATCTTTTGTATGGTACGTTTACGTTTAGCAGTAAATGGTTGAATTCAATGGTCAATACTTGTACTGGTACTTCAATAGTATAAAAGGCCCGGTTTCAGGTAAAATTTAAATATGTTTCAATGTTTGTTTTTCTATAATCTTAGCAATTAAAATATATTTAATTTATTTTAAAACTCATTTGAAAACATTAATTTCGGGTATATAAGGCAAAGCAAAATATTTTACATCCGTTTTTTTGTTTTTGTCGTCGTAATTATTGTAACTTTTGTGGATTCTTTGCTTTATTATAGGAGTAGGTACCGTCTAGTCAGTGTTAATTGTCAAAAGACCAACTCTGTCTATCTCGGTTGCTTATCGCTCCGGGTGGGTCTTAACAGTGGGCCAGGTCAGATAAATTTAATAATATTTACGACCGCACTAATTGAAGTCAACTATTTACTACTAAACAAACCATAACCCAGATTAATTTGTGAAACTCGATGCACAGTATTTTTGATATTTTTCCATTGTTCTTCCACGAATTATTTTTAATTTTTTTAACCATTATATTAACGACATTATATTTAACCTTCAATATTATGACAGACGTCAGTTACCATTTACAATCTCACCAAATATAATAATGACGTCATATAAACTCGTCACTAATTCTAGCCAATGAAATGCTCGCTGTAATAGGAATGGCATGTCAAAAGAATCTGATTATTGACTATATATTTTTTTAAATTTAGAATTATGGCAACAAAAAGAAAATACTTGCATTCCTTATTGTTTGACTTTTCCTATATACAGGGTGTTTGGTAAAGAATGGGCCATAGCTTAACCTTAGATTCCTGAGGTTAAAATAGGTAGATTTAAGCTAACTTACCTTAGTACAAAAGTTGATAATATCCGAAATACAGGGTGTCAAAATTAAACTTTTATTTTATTTATTTTTGAATATTTCCTGACAGGCATTTGACAACGACACGAAATTTGGTAAGTGGTGCTGGTACTGTATACCCTACTAAATTATGTTAAACAGACGTTTCTGGCTACTACCAGAGGCGTACGACGGGGGAGCGTGAATGGTTGACCCTTACCTAATTCTACGCCACTGGTGGAATTGCTATTTTAGTGCAATTTTTTGATTCTTCAATACATTCTATGTAAATAACATACCCTTCATTCGTAACAATAAAACCATTAGTTTTCGAGATATTTGAAGCTAAAAACGAAGGAGCATAATTAATCAAAATAAGTGTGCCTTTTCATTTTTAACTTCAAATATCTCGAAAACTAATGACCGTATCGTTAAATGAAGAGTATATTATTTGCATAGAAAGTATTGGAGAATCTAAAAATTATGCTAAAATAGCAGTTTCATCAGTGGCATAGAATTTGGGAAGGGTCAACCATTCACTTTCCCCTGTCGTACGCCTTTGGTAGTGGCCAGAAACGATTATTTAACATAATTTATTAGGCTGTACAGTGCCTACACTTTCTGCCAAGTATGACATGGATATGTAAAATTATTTTAAAGTATTAATTTTTCTTAAATTAATTTATTCTTTATTTAAATCTTTAAGAACTATGTATGCCCGGTAAGTGAAGGTACTGTACATCCTACTAAATTATGTTAAGTAATCGTTTCTGGCTACTACCAGAGGCGTACGACAGGGGGAAGTGGATGGTTGACCCGTCCCAAATTCTGCGCCACTGATGAAACTGCTACTTTAGCATAATTTTTAGATTCTACAATACTCTCTATGTAAATAACTTAATCCTCACTCGTAACGATAAAGTCATTAGTTTTCGAGATATTTGAAGTTAAAAATGAAAAGGCACACTTATTTTGATTAATGTATTATGCTCCTTCGTTTTGAGCTTCAAATATCTCGAAAACTAATGGCTTTATCGTTACGAATAAAGACTATGTTATTTACGTAGAAAGTATGGGAGAATTAAAAAATTGCACTAAAATAGCAATTCCGCCAGTGGCGTAGAATTTGGAAAGGGTCAACCATTCATGTTCCCCCGTCGTACGCCTCTGGTAGTAGCCAGAAGCTTTTGTTTAATATAATTTAGTAGGGTGGACAGTACCGGCACCACTTACCCATGTGTTGTTTTCCCATGCATGTCAGGAAATATTCAAAAATAAATAAAATACAAGTTTAAGTTTGACACCCTGTATTTCAGTTATTATCAACTTTTGTACTAAGTTAAGTTAGCTAAGGGCCGGTTGTTCGAACGCTAATTAAAAATGGAATCAACTGATCATTATCAAATATTTAATTACTGTCACCAACTGTCAATGTCAACCTTATTTGGGTTGCTGAAAACATAATTGATTACAATTATGAGATTTATTAACCAATTATGTTAATAATTGTTATGTTAATTAATAATTAATAATTAATTAATGAATCAATTATGTTAATTGTCATAATGATAATTAACATAATTGATTGCAATCAACTGATTGACGTACGAATGTGGGGTGTTGTTATTTGATGGTTGTTAAGGGGACTTAATTATATTCAACTTCTTGATTAGCCTTCGAACAACCGGCCCTAAATCGACCTATTTTAACCTCAGGAATATAAGGTTAAGCTATGGCCCAATCTTTACCAAACACCCTGTACAGGTCTGAAATTAATCGTATTTTTCAGGTGTTTTCCTATTTTCTGACACACAAATCAAAGAAGAATCCTTCCTGGAAGACGTCAGCAACTTGATGAACTCCGGTGAAGTACCCAACATCTTCACATCCGAAGAGAAAGTGGAACTGTGCGAAAAAATGCGGCAACTCGACAGACAGCGGGACAAGTCTATGCAGACGGACGGAAGCCCACCAGCCCTGTTCAACTTCTTTGTTCAAATTGTGAGGGAACAGCTCCATTTGATACTTACGATGAGTCCGATTGGGGAAAGCTTTAGGACAAGGGTTAGGAAGTTTCCGGCATTAGTGAACTGCTGCACTATCGACTGGTTTCAGGTATGTTTCATGTTTATTGTGTCTGGTTATGTTGCTTTTTCATTTTTTCTGTTGAAGCCTCCTTACCACATAGGATAAAGGGGTAACTAAGATGTTGCTCAAGCTGTGACTAACTTTGTAATTATATATAACAGCACTGCAGGACTTAGAAGCCCATAGCTTCAAATTTTTTAACGGTCTTTCTCCACTCCAGGGCAGCCTCCACCCACTTTTCTCGCGGTTGACCCCTCCTTCTTTTCGCTCGCCTCTTAACAATATACTCTTCGCCCATCGGTGGCCTGACATCCTTTCTACATGTCCCAGCCAGCGAAGTCTTCTAATTTTAACCACATGACTCATTACTGGCTTCCCAAACAGTTCTTGAACTTCCGTATTCGTCCGTCTTCTCCATTCGTTCTCTCCCAATTTCACACCACCGAAAATCTTTCTCAGCACGCTCCGTTCCCATCTTTTCAATGCATTTTCTTCTTTCTTATTCAGAACCCAGCACTCACTACTATATAGTACTGTAGGTTGTAGCACCGGCACTGTTCAACTTCTTTGTTCAAATTGTGACCCACATAACAATGATGTTCGTATCATGTTTTAAGCATATACTACCAACATTCGTCGGAGTATATTCTGTTTAATATATGCGTAGTACAAGCATAGCATGTACCTTAAAAAACATTCTAAATTTCATGTTCTTTGCATATACTTTAAAGTATATTCTCGTACCGAATATACTGAGTACATTCGTGTACGTAGTAACTCGGAATATTCGTAAAAGTTTATTCTTAGAATATACCTTTATCGAATATTCTTAGCACATACTTATAAGTACATTCTTAACACATACTTATAAGTACTTTTAAAATATCTTAAAAATAATATGTATGTATAGTATAGGAAGTTTATCAACTTCGTTATATTTTAGAATAATTAATAAAATTTATGTATGTAGGTAGTATTGGACGAATTTCATTTCAAAATTGTTGTATGGTAAAAAAGTTTAAACATTAATTGTATTAACGTTTACATAGATACTATTAAAAATTCGTTTTCATAATTGAAATGACTTTACCATTTCGAGTTTATCATGAATCATGAGTATTTTTATATCCTTGGAATTTGAATTTAGGTACATTTCGCAGAACCAAAACGTGCCAAACTGCACAACCAAAGGCTTTGGCGTTGCCAACCGTCGAGTAAGCTTTTTCCGTCAACTTACCTTAAAAATTCCCACTTTTATAAAAAAAACTTCCCTCCTGTTTACAAAATCTGAGAAGATATGTTTAATTATTTTCAAATATTTTGATTTTTTCTTAATATTTTACAATTTGGAATGGATAAGTTACCTTTTGAGTTAACTTTTTCCTTTTATCACCTTTTATGTTGAAAATTCCCGCAATAAGGGAAATTTCTCTCCGTTTGGCAACACTGACCACCGATGTTATTCCACAATACATACATTCATATCCCCCATCTGACCATTTCTTACTTGAATGGATCAGGGATAGGAAAAAACCGTAAAATATGAACAAGAAAACAGGCATTATTTCATTATTTGTTATTTGTATCATCATCATCTATGGATCTATGCAGTGTTGAGGATGAAGACGAATGATGTAGTATTAGGACTAAAGAACATACATACAATATCTTTATTGTAATATCCTTATTTTGTTTGCGGTGCTTCAAAATACATAAAATATAATCTATTTTGGTAACTCATTAAATAGGTAAGTACATATAAGTATTATATAAATTTTAGTTACTTATGCATAGTTTAGTTTAGCTAAATATATAATGATTTATATAAATGACTAAAATTTATAAATATGTACTTACTTTTTAAGTAATATTGTAGAATGTAGGTACTAACTACATTCTCATTTGCAATTAAAATATGTAAATATAATAAGTATTTGGTAGAACCAGTAGAACCTAAGATGAGATTAGGTGATGCTGAAAACATACTTCTAAGCAATATAGCACTTTCTTAGAATATTCTTAAAAATATATATTCTTCCCATACAAAGATGTGCGGTAGTAGGTATACGTTCTAAGTATATAGATAGAAGGTTTATAGCACTTCCTTGGAATATTCTAAAAAGTACCTTCTTGGTATAAACTAAAAAGATGTGCGGTAGTATGTTCTAAGTATACACATAGAAGGTTTATAGCACGTCCTTGGAATGTTCTAAAAAGAACATTCTTGGTATATACTGAAAAGAAGTGCGGTAGTACATTCTAAGTATATACATAGAACGTTTAAGTACTGTAATGTAGTATATACTCAGTATGTGCTCTGCACATTCGCAATGGTAATTACGCATATTCTCAGTATATACTTTTTCTGAAAAGTATGTTCTATGAATCTACTAAGAACATGAAATTGTTATGTGGGGAGGGAACAGCTTCATCTGATACGATTAGTCCCATTGGGAAAAGTTTTAGGACTAGGGTTAGGAAGTTTCGGCGTTAGTGAACTACTGCACTATCGACTGGTTTCAGGTATGTTTCATGTCTATTGTGTCTGGTTCTGTTTCTTTTTCATTGTTTGATGTTAAAGCCTCCTTATCGCAGTGGAGAAAGGGATAACCAAGATGTTGCTCGAGCTGTGACCAACTTTGTAATTAGTTTTTAGAAAAGCCTTGACTGTCCCTTTTTCTACTATATTGAATGGTGTGGTCGACGGGGAATTACCTTGTTGCACTCCTGTTTCTATTGCAATTATGTTGTACTATCTTCTTCTGTTGTTATTATAGCTCAGGCTTCATCCATAGTCATGTTTGGTTAATCTGATTAGTTTTGGCGATATACCTTGATTTTTCATTTCATTAAAATAAAATGACTAGTTTCTTCCAATACAGTCAAAGTTCGATTGGTACACCCATCTTTCTGTGAACTTCATCTGGACCAATCGTTACAGCTGTATATTTTTCAATCTAGTGAGAATTTTTGACCAAAGTAATGAACTCAGTGTGTCAATTATTTTTTCCTTTTTATAATTCGTTCTTAAATTTATGTTTCAGTTCGTGTATTTCTTTAGATCTTTATCCCCAAGTAGATATATTCGGAACAAGATTAAATTACCTTTCCATCTTCTAACGATACCAAGTTTCTGATTATGAGTTCGTGGTTTCTATTACTTCCACACCAAGCGAACGTCAAATTAAAGAAGACGGGATGAGGTCTATAATTTGGCACCTCAATTCCCGGTCTATTCAATGTGACAAAGTTCTACATGGTCTCGATACTCAGTTAAGAGTAAAACTAATACAAAAGAATTCACCGTGAAACGAAATCAAGAGAAGTATTATATTTCAAAAAGACTAAGTTTTCACTCTAATGGCATATAAAACAACATAATGCTATTCCACATCCCACCAGAATGAAAACAATGGGAACCTTCTCTGGTTACACCTCCGAGACTTCTACAATTTGCAAGCCATACGGATGCTGAGACTAAGGAAGATGAGGAAATTCTATAATTTACAATTCACGTCCCATCTGCTCAGCGCGGTAAAGTTCCAACGAGAATGGTTCCCTTCGTACTCCAATCAGAGTAAATGTAAATCAAAAATGAATAACCATTTTCAATTTCGTTGCAAAACGAAAATACACCCGAACCATATTCTAGTCCAATCAGAGAGTGCAGCAAGCACCTCTACCGGTTTCGAAACTTATTAGTCTCTCATTAGGAGGCACATATGCTGCTCTCTCCGATCCAACCAAAACAAACTCCAGCGTGCAGTCCCGGATTGCAACGAACGAAATGGCATAGATGCCCTAGCGGCAACTGCTAGCAAAAAGACTAAGTTTTCACTGTAATGGCATATAAAACAACATAATGCTATTCTACACGCTATCAGAATGAATACCATGGGAACCTTCTCTGGTTACACCTCCGAGGCTTCTACAATTTGCAAGCCATACGGATGCTGAGACTAAGGAAGATGAGGGAATTCTACAATTTACAATTCACGTCCCATCTGCTCAGCGCAATAAAGTTCCAACGAGAACTTTTAGATTTCAGTTTGTTCAGACAGCGCCATAAACACCCACACTAGTTTAATTGTCATTAGAAATCATCAGAGAGTGTATATTCGGTTATCCCTGAACAAACTGAATCAAACCGAGCCTCCTAGTATAGAATCACGACAAAATGGCGCTCTCTGAACAAACTGAAATATAATACCTCTCTTCATTTCATTTCACGGCGAATTCTTTTGTACTAGTTTTACTCCTAACTGAGAATCGAGACCATGTTTTCGTTGGAATTTTGTCACGTTGAATAGACTGGAAGTGAGGCGCAAATTGCAAATTATAAATCTCCCCATGTCTTCTTTATTTCAACATTCGCTTGGTTTGCAAGTAATAGAAACCACCAAGGCGCAACCAGAAACTTGGTGTCAATAAAAGTTTTATTTCTCCGGAAATAAATCTTCGAATTGTTTTAGGCAGTTGTCGCTACAACATCCATATCAAGTTATTTTGTCGTGATTCGATACTAGGACGTTCGGTTTGTTTCAGTTTGTTTAGAGATAACCATATACAGGGTGAGTCACCACTAACGCGACGGAAGATTACAGCGAAATGGTAAAAGATTTGAAAAATTTTTTAAATTAGTAGGTTGTAAGTTGATAAAAGCTACATTTTAAAATTATTTTGAAATATACAGGGTGTCCCAATAAATGGCGACGTATCAAAGTTATATTTTTTCTTATAGAACACAATGTGTTCCATGATTAATTATTACACATTTGTCTACAGGGTTTTCAAAATTTACAGTTTCATTAGTGGAGTATTCAATGTGTCATATGATGCTTATTTTAAATGGAACACCATGTATATTAAAAAATAATTATACTAAACAAATTTACCTCTTTCGAATGGTATATGGATGTCCTATACTAGGTATAATAGTCTTTGCGTAATTTACAATTATTTAAATTCTTAATCTCTAAATCGATTTTAAAACAAAAGATGAAGTTAATTAATGTCATTGTATGACATTGTCATTTTATGACAAAACGGTCTAGTAACTATCTTATAATTAATGCATTCCATGCTTGATTATTACACATTTGTTTACAGGGTGTTCAAAATGTACAGTTTCATTATTGGATTATTCAATGTAGCATAATATGATGGTTATTTCATTAGAACACCGTGTATATTAATCAAGGATTATACTAAACACAGGTTGTTCCTCTTTCGAATGGTATATGGTATATGTTCTATAACTAGGAGTCATAGTTTTTGCGTAATTTACAATTTTCTTAAACGGTACATCGATATAAAAATATTTATAGTCACTCTCGATTTTTAAACCCATCATCTTGGCATAGTTGTTATAGAGTGTAGTTGTAAATAAATATGTAGATATATTTTTATTTGCTGATTTGTAAAATAATTTTTTTTGTTATTAAGTAATAATATTAAGAAAATAACTAAATACAAAATGAACCACAACTTCCTATAAGTAAAAAATTATCAGTTATGTAATACACGTTCAAAATGTTTATACAACAAGCGGCCAAGCGGCTTAAATGATTTGTTTACATTATTTAACATAACTGGTGTTATAGACGCAAAAGCGTTCGAAATTCTTAATTCCATAAAAATGATATCTGAAGTAGTAGGGTAGGAAGTGTAGCATTTAAAATATTTTTAATATAACCCCATTTACAAAAATTCATCTTGGTCAATCCTGGTGACCTAGGTCGTGGCCAAATATGTGGACCGAATCTATCTATCCATTTATTTCTAAATTTTATGTTGAGGTTGTTCTTAACATCACGTCAAAAGTAAGCAGGAGATCCGTCCAATTGGAGCCACATGTTTGTTCGCACGCTAAGTGGAAGGTTTTAAGAAGGATCCAAAAAACTTTGGGAAATTTAAAAAAGATGCTCTATTCAGATTTTTCAAAAAAATATGGATCGATAACGTACTCGCTCAGAATACTGCCCCAAACATTAACACTTCATCGGTGTTGGTGATCAACAGTAAAATGTTTGTTTACTGTATCATAATAAAATGAAAGCTATGTCTATTAACTAGACGATTATTATGAAAAGTAGGTAGATTTGTCTGCACCTACACAATACATTCTTAAAAAAAAATCAGGATCTTCTCCAAATTCTTAAGTCTACAAACGAAAAGTTAAACGTTCCTGTTCTGTCTAATGTTGGTGTAGTTTTATACGGATGATAGTGGTTTTTCTTATGTATTCTACATACACTCGTTTGACTGATTTCCAATTGACTCGATATTTTTCACGTACTAGTATTTGGGTTTTCCGTAACAGAAAGCAGGACATCAAGTTCGTTGACGTTATTAAAAATAAATGGTTTATTTTTATTTAACTTTTCGTACCTATGCAACATTACCAGTAGCAAGGAATCTATCGAGAAATCTCTCAAAAACGTCCTTTTTTGGGTGTCTTTTATCAGGATACCTTTAAGCGTAAACTTTAGAAGCTAAGAGACAATTTTAAAAATACTCCCCAATGAAAAGTAGAATGTCTACTCTTTCATAGATATCGTGATTATTCATTTTTAGGAACAATTAAATTTGAATGTAATTGGCTCTGCCAAAGCCATTTTTAAGTAAAAAAAAATTTGAATATCATACACCGATGTTTACAGTTTTGATAGTTACCAGACCGTACTGTCATAAACTGACAATGTCATACAATGACATTAATTAACTACATCTTTTGTTTTAAAATCGATTTACAGATTAAGAATTTAAATAATTGTAAATTACGCAAAAACTATGATACCTATTATAGGACATCCATATACCATTCGAAAGAGGTAAATTTGTTTAGTATAATTATTTATTAATATACATAGTGTTCCATTTAAAATAAGCATCATAGGACACATTGAATACTCCACTAATGAAATTGTAAATTTTGAACAACCTGTAGACAAATGTGTAATAATTAATCATGGAATACATTCAACCAATATCCAACTATTTAGATGTAAAAGTAATGTTTTTATAATTTCGTAAATAACTTGAGAATAAGCATTCTTTTAAAACTTTACATTTTAGAGAAAGTCAACACAATTGAGAACACTCTGTACATAGGTATAGGGAAGCCTTATGAAACTATACCTTATTTTTTGCGGACAATTAAAAAATTCAATAAAATACAGGGTATTCCGTAAGAAAAAATATAACTTTGATACGCCGCTATTTATTGAGACACCCTGTATATTTCAAAATAATTTTAGAATGTAGCTTTTATCAACTTACAAACTATACAATTTAAATTTTTTTCAGATCTTTTACCATTTCGCTGTAATCTTCCGTCGCGTTAGTGGTGACTCACCCTGTATACAGTATAAATAATAAGGTTAACAAAAAACTTCAAGGTCACTTGCACCGCATAAACGAACCACTGTTGTCTCTTCTCACGATTTTAGATAACTCAGTATTACTATACACTCTCTGATGATTTCTAATGAAAATGAAACTAGTGTGGGTGTTTATGGCGCTGTCTGAATAGACTGAAATATACGGAATGGGACGTTTCGGCGTCGCCGTTTCGGCGTGGCCATTTCGGCGTGGCCGTTTGGGCGTAGAGCCGTTTCGGCGTAGGCCGTTTCGGCGTAGGCCGTTTCGGCGTCGGCCATTTCGGCGTCAGAAATTGTATTTTAGTTGACTAAATACCTACATTGAGGTTTATTGGTCAGGCAATTTTTTGGAAAAAAATCTTTTAATATAGTTATTTAAATACATTGGAGTTCATTGGTCACACAATTTTAACATTAATGGTCAAGTAGAAAAATAAACTAAATATATTTCTTTTATAAACATTTTGTTATATTTTATTCTGCAAATACCTATATTGGATTTTTTATTAATGCATATTAATAATAATTGCTGTTCTCTTAATTGTCCCAGAGCTAATTAGATGATAACTGACATTTTTCAACTTTAATTAGACATATATTATATGGTATATAGACGGAGAATTTTAATATTGTTAAAATATCTTTTTTAAGCAAAAATATTTGCAGAATGTATATTTTAAAAAAAAATTAAATTATACAATATTTTCTTGAAAGGAATCTGCTTTTAAAATATTTACCATTAGTTAGTATAATAATAGTTATCCCTATATTTATTGCAGTTTCTTCGAAAATTTAAATACAAAATTCTATAAATCACATAATAATGTTATTAACATTTCCTCGAAAACTTAGGTAAAACTTCAGGTAAATTATGGCCCTCCCTGCGGTCGGGCCATAAACTTTACCTTCAGGATTAAATGTACTACTTCAGTCCCGCGGTATATAATGTACTATTATTAGGAAATACCTCGACGAACAAATTATATCTTCTATCAGCCCAAGCCAAAAACAAGCAGTGAATGTCACACCTACCGTAATAAATAGATATATTTTATTATTGGTCTGTCAATGCCAAAATCAGGATAAACAAAAAGGTATTTTCATTTATGGTTCCAATCCATATGATTTTCACCATTACTTTGCATTGTGCGATATATTTGCAACCTTTTGTAAATCAAAAATAATTCCATTATTATAAAGAATTCCAACAAAAGCCGGCCCTTTACGCAACTTGTTTCTCGGTGAGATATTTTATATTTATTGAAAGTCAACATAAATGCTTAATTTTATTTTTTTTCAAAATAATGTCTTACTAATAGACTCCAATGTAGGTATTTAGTCAACTAAAATAAAATCTCTGACGCCGAAATGGCCGACGCCGAAACGGCCTACGCCGAAACGGCTCTACGCCCAAACGGCCACGCCGAAATGGCCACGCCGAAACGGCGACGCCGAAATGTCCTAGACCCTGAAATATAATACGTCTCTTCATTTCGTTTCACGGCGAATTCTCTTTACCTTAAGTTTATCGTTTTAAACTTCTCTGATGTACATGCTTCTTTTTGTCAATTTAATATAAATTACTTGTCCACTGCAGTCAGGATCTGTTCAAAAATATCAGAAGTTGATAATATTGATAATGATGTGGAGAGATCGTAGATACACGTAATGTAACGTATGTTTACCTGGTATCAGCGGATATGTTTAAAACAATTATTGTGGTTGCTATCATTAATTATTATTCTTGTTCTTTATATACATACATTATACGTAAACTATCCAAGTTAAAGTTTCAGTGCATACTTTGCTAACAACTGATTCGTTTCAATCATGTTTTTTAAAAATAAGAGTTTAGTATTTTTGACACAAATGACTTTAGTGCTTTTGGTGTACACTGCAAACTATACTGTGCTCATCTCTGACCGATATATTGATGTTTACGAACTCGTTCCTTTGAATAATAGTGCGGTTTTAGAAAACAATTATACTCTCAACTGTTCTGGAGCAATACCTTTTGAGTGCACAGTGTCAATTACGGATCCTGATTCGAATACTTTCACGAATAATTTTAGTTACAAATATATAGGTGGTAAATTTAAGAACACTACTGGAACATATATGTCCACAACCGCAATCGTAGATTTTAATAACAAGACACATTGGAGTAAATCCAACAGTCTAAACTTTACTGATGGATACTACTATGATGCTACAACTGAGTCTCTAAAGATATGGTTTAAATACGATATTCCATCTTCCATTTTTTATCAAGGTCTTGTTAGTGAAACTGTAGACAGCGACCAAAAGGCTATCCGATTTAGTGCCTGCAACCATACCTACAACCTAAAAATTTTAGACAAATTTGGTCCACAAGAATCCCAAACAGACCAAGAAAACATTTTTGTTCGTAAAGAACTAAAGCCTTTAAGATTTCAATTATTTCATTGTTTCTATTCTTATAAAATCAAAGATGCCAAAACGGCAATCAACAACACATCAGTGAACAAAACGGTTACGATTGTAAATCCAAAACAGAAAACAGCAACTGAAGCTACAACAAAGTTAGTTACAAGTACTACTGACTTAACAACACTAAACACAACCACTGCACGAAGAGCAATCTCCACTACAACCACTCAAAAAGTAACTACAAGTGGAACAAACACAGCGATTTCAAATCAAGATGCCCTTGTACAAGTCGATACAAAATCCAACACAGAATCCACAAAAATGTTGTTAATCATATTAATATCATTGGTAGTAGTTTTGATATTTTTAGCTTTAATTTGTGTGCTGACACAATTTTGCAAGAAAAAAACAGCTTCTGGCGGACCATCCACTACGTTTTCCGAAACGTCAAATTGAAATCTGAAAGATCTTATTACTGATGGTTATATAGAGGTGCTTGGATTAAAAAAAAATTATAATAGGCCAGGGTAATAAGGCAAAAATATATCCTGTTCATGACACTTCAACAGCCAAGGTACCTACTGAAGCGTTTTTTCGACAGGTAATATCTATACGAACAAATTGTAACAATTTCCTGCGTAGGATCTGGCGGCCGATTTTATTTATAAAAAATTTAGTGTCAAAAGGCCTTTTTTTCTTTTTTTTTTTTCAAATCAATGGAACACATTAAGAGCACACAGTAGCGATCAACAGGTAGCAACAAATTTATATTGCGGTCCAATATTGCGAAAGTTCTGCGAACTTTCAAAAGTGAGGCAACAGTGCGTCGGTAATTCGACACTGACAGTGACGTTTATACTATCAAAAACAATAATTTTTATACACATAGGCTCGAAATGTTGCAAAGTCAGTGACGTTCGATTTCTTGTTATAAAAAAATCGATTTTTAGTAGTTCAAATGTGACACAAAATCTTGGCACGGGATAAAAAAGTTTATTTGAAGAAAGTATATTTTTTTGTCTTTCTTAATGGCAGTACAGGCTCCTTTTTTCAATATTTTATTTAGTTATAGAGTAATTTCCACATACTTACATATTTCTGAAATTGGGCTCTGTACCGCCATTCTTTATTATATTACGAATATGTGTGCCAAATATCTCGACAAAATATTCAAAATTAGAGCCGCAATCTTGGAACGCGTTTGTTGCTACCTGTTGATCGCTACTGTTTGCTCTTAAAACTTATGGTTTTTTTAGTACAATCATCTTTAAGATAAAGATAAAGAGAGAGCATGGATAAAGCTTTAAAATGGCGTACTATAAAGGTTGATATACTCATTTATTGTTAATATAATTGCGAAAAAAGGTCGAAATTGCAAAAAAAAATAATTTCGCAATAACTATTGTACAAATTAGTGTACAGCTTTAAAATTTTTGTCAGATAAGGGTTCTTTGGTGCTTAATATGTGATAAAAATTTCAAAATGATTCATTCAATTGTTTAGGTTTTTTCAAATTGTTTATCCCAGACAGCTTGTTTTGCAATAACATAAGTCAGAAAAAATTTATTCTAGAACCATTCTATTAGTGTCACATGAAAGAATATGAGCTAAACTTTCAAATCGGTTTAAAAAAAGTGAATATAAAATTCATTTATTAGTAATAAATAATTATGCAAAAGTATTGTCAATTTTTCCTTTAAGTAAATTTTTGAATAACTTTTTTCAAAGAAAAAAAATATTTTTTACCCTGTTTTAGGTACATAACTACCAAGTAATGTTATGTCTATAATAATTGATAAAAAATTGTAATTAATATAATATATAATTTATTATATAAAAAAATAAAAAGTTTTTAAGGAAAAATTGACGATACTTTTGCATAATTATTTATTACTAATAAATGCATTTTGTTCAACTTTTTAAACCAATTTGAAAATTTAGCCCATGCTCTTCCATTTGACACCTGTAGAATGATTCTAACATCATTTTTTCCTGACTTATACAGGGTGAGGCAGATAAAGGGCCTATTAGAAATATCTCGAGAACTAAAGCTAAGAGAATCTTGAAAATTGGAATACAGGGGTTTTGAGGTATGAACTATTTAATGAAAATATTTTCTTCTCTGCTGCTTCCGGTTATACCGGAAGTTGATTGTAACTTCGTTTTTTTAAATGGGACACCCTGTATATTTTTACATTTTTTGATTTTCCTCGATTTCTTCTTTCTTAAAATATAAGGTTTTGTAATATTATACAGGGTAGGTTAAAAGATATTTACGTTTTCTTATTAATTTCGTAGCAATATTAACACCCTGTAGGATTGTAGTACATTGGTATAATAAATTCTATTAATGTGCAAATGATTTTTAATATAGTCTACTATTGTTAAGAGTTATTGGTATAGTTAAACTTTTCATTTTAGTATACAGGGTTGGTCGAAACTCGGAATGAGTATTTTCTGAGTTTTCTTAAATGGAACACCCTGTATTTTAGTATTGTAATGAAATGTTATTTTATGGTACTTTTTAATTTCTTAAGCATTCCCTATACCTAACTTCTTTAATTTGTGAGTTATTGGTGATTAAAACCAAACATTAATTGCAACACAAAATAGGTGAAATTGTATTAGGTTGGCCGTGAAAATATTCAGTCACAAATAATTTTTTGGAAATAAATACATATTAATCTATACTGATACTTAAAATTGCCAATAGTGGTTGAGGTATCAAAATACCATCGAAGTTAAGATTGTTGGTGCGATTAACAATTAAGCACAAACTAAAGCAGTTAGGTATAGGGAATGCTAGTACCATGAAATATAATTTCATTACAATACTAAAATATAGGGTGTTCCATTTAAGAAAACTCAGAAAATACTCATTCCGAGTTTCGACCCACCCTGTATACTAAAATTAAAAATTTAGCTACACTAATAATTGTTAACAATAGTAGACTATACTAAAAATCATTTGAACATAAATAGAGTTTATTATGTCAAACTACTACAATCCTACAGGGTGGGAATATTGCTACGAAATTAATAAGAAAACGTAATTATCTTTTAACCTACCCTGTATATTATTATAAAACCTTATATTTTAAGAAAGAAGAAATCGAGGAGAATCCATAAATGTAAAAATATACAGGGTGTCCCATTTAAAAAAACGAAGTTATAAGCAACTTCCGGTATAACCGGAAGTACCAAATAGATGAAAATATTTTCATTAAATAGATCAGTCTTCAAAACCCCCTTATTCCTATTTTCATAATTCAATTGTCTTTAGTTCTCGAGATATTTCTAATAGGCCCTTTATCTGCCTCACCCTATATATTATTGCAAAAAAAGCTCTCTGGGAAAAACAATTTGAATAAAATTTAAACAAGTGAATAAGTCGCTCTGAAATTTTTGTCACGCACAAAAGAACTTTATTTGACAAAAATGTCAAAGCTGTACACTAATTTTTACCATGATTATTGCGAAATTAATTTTTTTGCAATTTCGACCTTTTTCACGATTATATTAACAATAAATGAGTATATCAAACTTTGTAATACGCCATTTAATAGCTTTTTCCATGCTCTCCAAGACGTTTGTACTAAAAAAACCATAGATTTCAATGTTTTCCAGTGATTTGAAAAAAAAGGAAACAAAGGCCGTTTTTGACATTAAATTGTTTATAAATAAAATCGGCCACCAGATCCTACGCAGGAAATTGTTACAATTTGTTCTTATAGGTACATATTACTTTTCGAAAAAACTCTTCAGATTGTTGATGTGTCATGGATGAAGATTATTACTCTGGACTATAAGTACCTAGCTCTGGTGCAGTTGGAAGTAGTAGAGTTTTAAATAGACATAGGCAACGACTAAGCTTGTACAATATTTCTAAAAAATTATACAAGATAAAATGTTTGTTTTAATACCTTTAATAATGTATTTTGGTTTATAATAAAAGTTTCTTTTTTGCTTTTTTAACATTTAAATGCATTATTTACATTATTTTACAGTGAGGACGTTTAAGTTGGAATAAATTCATTTTCTCGAGAATGTGCGATTCTGGAGACAAATCCCGATACAGGTCGATTTTCAACGAAAACTTTTCGTTTATAAATTTGCAAAAGTCTGTGTGTTATTGCGTTGCCGCTCCTGCAATACTTAGAGCAGCTGTATCGATGGATTCTTTTGTAGTTTTGCCTTCTGAATCCAAATCTGAAAACGGCATTTCGATATATCTAACCGTCTTCGAGATAATCGACCTCAAAATCTAAAATGTGACGTCACAATCCGGTTATCTCCTACAGACGCACTAAACGTCAGCTCAAATGGTTGATTAGGAAGTAGGCTACTTTTTTTTAAATCTCGATTTGCCAAGCATAGGTTATTTATATTTGAGTTTGACACTTCGTGAATGTCAAACTAAATTTTAAATTAAATATTAATAAAACATCAATGACATTTTATAGTGAATTTAATTATTATATAAAATAAATAAGATGTTAAAAAATACAATTTGAGTATAAATATTTTAAAAGCAATAATTTATTAACAGTTTTAAAAAGGTTTATATCAGTATAAATACGGCCTCCCCTTTATGATAAATGGACTGTTCCATTTGCTATAATTTATGTATACCTAGTCGTTCCCTAAACTCGACACAACTGGCTAGTGCTTGTAGAAGGTAATTTTTTTGTTTTTTGAGAATTTTGCCGAAATTGGCAAAATTACTAATTATTTACTAATAAAAAAAATACCAAGTTTCTTGTAAAAGGTATATATTAAAATACCCTAAATAAGGGTCACAATACAAAACGTTTTCGGATTAAGGAATCCATCATCAGTGTTTAAAAGCCCTAAAATTAAGTATAACCTAATTAAATGAGATAAAAGTTAAAATTGACAGAGGTTTTCAAGAACAAGAGGTCATACTTACAAAATTTGCATGCCTGAGCCACCAAAATGTATCGGGTAAAAACCCTTTAAATGTAAATAATAAGGATGTTTTACATATTTATATAAAATTCATTGGATGGTATAGATAAACCTGGATGTTACCCAGGGCAACACAGGACTCTCTCCACGTGGTTGGAACTTTTTTTGGAGAAAACCTCACATATTGGATTTCAATGGCCAACTGACAAGTGAATTCAAGAGCAACCCAAAATGACATCAAGAACTGTCAATGTAACCTAGTTGTAATATTACTTCAGCCACAACATTAAAGATTAATTTAAATGTTTTAAGATAAAAAACAGTATCAAATTTACAAATAGTAAAATAAAAGATGTTCACAAAATATGAAAGATTTTATTCTAAAAATAATGCATTAATTAAGTATTCAAAATAGGGAAATGAAATGTTTACGTTACAGGAAGTTATGCAGTCAACAATACCAATAGGTGTTGTATTGGTGGTATAAAATTGTCAATACGATTAGACAAATAATGGTAAAGGCCTTATACTAGGAACACAAAATAGTATGTAATGTGTACATATGTGTACGATTTTTAGAGTATTGATGAAATGATAATTGTTTAATGACTGATAACTTTCTTGGTAGTCGACCCCACATAAATTGTATAATGATAGAAAAAGTGATATGATAATTGTAAAAATACTGTTTTGTTTTTATCTGATTTTTATCTTAAAATGAGACTAAAGTAACTTGATGAAACTGAGTCCTCCAGAGACCTGACATCAAATTGGTTAAAAATGAAATGGTTGTAAAATATGGGGGGGAGTAGGACGGTATGAGAAGTCTGACAGAGTATGTTGTGATATTGGACCATGGAAGATGTGTAGTGTGTTGTTATGAAATAATAGTTATCTAATCTATAAGCTATGAGATGAGGCTAAGAAGACAGGTGGCTGGAATGAGACTCAAGTCTGATGGATGTGGTTGTATATGTGATGTAGGAGCTAAATTTTGGAAAATTAAAGCTGGTGTGAAATAATGAGGATGTAAGAGGATGAGGTACAAATGAATATTACAGAGTTAAAGTAAGATGTTGCTTATCGAGTATTTTTACAATTATCATATCACTTTTTCTATCATTATACAATTTATGTGGGGTCGACTACCAAGAAAGTTATCAGTCATTAAACAATTGTCATTTCATCAATACTCTAAAAATCGTACACATATGTACACATTACATACTATTTTGTGTTCCTAGTATAAGGCCTTTACCATTATTTGTCTAATCGTATTGACAATTTTATACCACCAATACAACACCTATTGGCATTGTTGACTGCATAACTTCCTGTAACGTAAACATTTCATTTCCCTATTTTGAATACTTAATTAATGCATTATTTTTAGAATAAAATCTTTCATATTTTGTGAACATCTTTTATTTTACTATTTGTAAATTTGATACTGTTTTTTATCTTAAAACATTTAAATTAATCTTTAATGTTGTGGCTGAAGTAATATTACAACTAGGTTACATTGACAGTTCTTGATGTCATTTTGGGTTGCTCTTGAATTCACTTGTCAGTTGGCCATTGAAATCCAATATGTGAGGTTTTCTCCAAAAAAAGTTCCAACCACGTGGAGAGAGTCCTGTGTTGCCCTGGGTAACATCCAGGTTTATCTATACCATCCAATGAATTTTATATAAATATGTAAAACATCCTTATTATTTACATTTAAAGGGTTTTTACCCGATACATTTTGGTGGCTCAGGCATGCAAATTTTGTAAGTATGACCTCTTGTTCTTGAAAACCTCTGTCAATTTTAACTTTTATCTCATTTAATTAGGTTATACTTAATTTTAGGGCTTTTAAACACTGATGATCAATTCCTTAATCCGAAAACGTTTTGTATTGTGACCCTTATTTAGGGTATTTTAATATATACCTTTTACAAGAAACTTGGTATTTTTGTGATTTATGGTATACAGCCAGCTACAGGAAGTTTATTTTCCTCCTGGATTTTATTTACTAATAATTATTAACTATTTAGAAATTATTTTTTTGTCGGATTGGCAAAATTATTGACTAAAATCACTAGCCAGTATTGTGTCTGTGTACATCCTTCTAATAAAAAAAAATATTTGAAGATTTTTCTCAAATTATGGATACCAAGAACATTTTCATTTATAACTCTTTTATTTTTAATTTGACAAATAAAAGTTATTCTTCATAAAAAGCTCTTCTTGTTCTAAGATTTATGATGCAACCGTGTCCCAAAAGTAGGGGAACGGTCGAATATTTTGCGAACTAAACATCGGATGGAAAAACTGAAAAATACGTGTTCAATCATTTTCAAAAATCTATCCAATGACACCAAACACCAACTCCCACTACACCCCCTGGAGGTGGGGTGGGGGGTAACTTTAAAATCTTAAATGGAAACCCCTAGTTTTTCTTGCAGATTTGCATTCGTTACGTAAAAGTAAGCAACTTTTATGCAAGACATTTTTTCTAACTGTGGAGAGATGGCGCTATAATTGGGAAAAACGATTTATCCTGATACCATAGGTAAATTATAGAAGCGGTCTAATATCTCGAGAAATACACTTCCAAATAAGAAACCAAAAAACAGGTTTTTAATATTTTTCGAAAACCTATCGATAAACACTAAACATGACCCTCCAACCCACCCATGTAGGTGGGGAGGTGGGGTGGGGGTAACTTTAAAATCTTAAATAGCAACCCCCACTTTTTATTGCAGATTCGAATTCGTCATGGAAAATTAAGCAACATTTATTCGAAACATTTTTTAAAAATGCTGATAGATTGCGCTAATAAATCGTATTTTTCCAATTAAAGCGCCATCTATCAACAACTCTAAAAAATGTTTCGAATAAATGTTGCTTAGTTTTTCATGACAAATCCGAATCTGTAATAAAAAGTGGGGGTTGCTATTTAATATTTTAAAGTTACACCCCACCCCACCTCCAGGGGGGTGGGTTGGAGGGTGATGTTTAGTGTAATTCGAATAGTTTTCGAAAAGTATTAAAAAAATTTGTTTGGTTTCTCATTTGGAAGTGTATTTCTCGAGATATTAGACCGTTTCTATAATTTACCCATGGTATCAGGATAAATCGTTTTTCCCAATTATAGCGCCATCTATCCACAGTTCGAAAAAATGTCTTGAATAAAAGATGCTTACTTTTACGTAACGATTCCAAATCTGCAAGAAAATATAGGGGTTTCCATTTGAGATTTTAAAGTTACCCCCCACCCTACCTCCAGGGGGTGTGTGGAGGTTGGTGTTTGGTGTCATTGGATAGATTTTCGAAAATGATTGAACACGTATTTTTCAGTTTTTCGATCCGATTTTCAGTTCGCGAAATATTCGACCGTTTCACTACTTTTGGGACACCTTGTATAAAATTTTAATAATTTTATACGAGGTATATAAAAAATATGAATTTCGATCAAGAGTAAACTACCTTTATAGTTCATAACATTTAAATTAGAATGATATAATTGCACATTAAAACATAATTATTAATTCTAAACTACTTTTCATAATAGAAATTTTCCATATTATGAATTAAAATACGTAAATATACAAAGTTTTCGTTATGACAATGCTCGCATTTTCAGCTTGTTATTTTTAAATTAGAATTTTTTGGCAATATGTACCATATTAGAGACGTCAATAAATTGGGCGTTGGCGCCAATGTGTTTTAATTGCATTCATTTTTTTCGAATCCTGAGAAAACTAATAAGTATTTTTGAAAAGATTAAACGCAGCATGAAAGATTGCATTATTACCGAGAGCCAAAAGCCCCTTAGAATGATCAAAAAGTTTCTTTTGAATGAGATATTTAAAATTAAAAATCACACTAAATTTTCTCCTTTTTTCACCCATGTAACTTATTAAAATAAAGATTGTAGACGTTTTCAGGGACTTTCTGCCCTCAAAAATAATGCAATCTTTAATTCTGCACTTAAATTTTTCAAAAATACTTATTTGTTTTTTCAGGATTCAAAAAAAAATGAATGCATTTAAAACACATTGGCGCAAATTTGAGCATACTCCGTTAAGTTGGACACATGTGGGAAACTTTTTTGTTATTAATTTTACGAAAAAAAGTTATTCTTCATAAAAGGTTCTGCATGGTCTGAAACCACCACAAGATTCAACCATCAGATATCAAATGTTATCAATATTATACGAGGTATGTAAAAAAAATATGAATCTATGTAATCTACAGATCTCATGTATACCTACACCATTTTTTTAAATTTTTTATGAGCTATATTTTTGCTAAGAATATTTTTTCGCTAAAATACTTTTTGAGTTATCTCTGAAAAACCGTCCAAAAACATGTTTTATTTTGTTAAACATGAACATATTCACTCGCAAAAATTCGAAAAGTATTGACTTAGTGCAAAAATCTATACAACAAAAGTTACTTAGAATTAGTAATTTTATCCAATTGCGGACTTATTTTGAACGTATTTTTTTCATCTTCGGGAGCGAGGTCTTCCCCTCCATTTTTGTAAAATGAAGGGGATGTAGAATTGTAAACTATTTTTTATAATAATAGACAATTTCAACTACCTATTCCCAAATTTTCATCCTTCCTTTATTTTTTTTGGGATCAGATTGTTCTTTGATCGTGCTAAAAGGGAGTATATAAACAACCTTTATTTTAGTCTTGGCCCAAAGATGCTCTTCTAGCGGTAGCAACGAGATTTCTAGGAGAGATAGAACTGACAGATATAGAGAGAAAGGTATGTATCGACATGTGCCAAATCTTCCACATGTCCACTCAAAATTTGTCCAACGAATACATGCTCAGACTAAATCGGCACAACTACGTTACGCCCACTTCCTACCTCGAGATGATCAGCACGTTCAAGACTTTCCTCACTAAACAGAGAACGTAAGTATAATAGATCAAATCGCACCTCCGCTCAAATAGTGTCACAACTCAAAAAAAAAACAAAAAACGGTTTTATTGCACCAACAGTTTAATAAAACTACAAAATCGTATCTCAAAAAGTGTTACGTTTATAGTTCAAGTATTGACCTTAGATGACACTAGAGTCATTATATGATTAACCAAAATCAACGGTGCACCGAACATAAATAGTGTCACATTTCGACTTGTGCAAGACATTCGTCCATCTAAGATGTGTATAAAGCGTCGTTTGTCGAGTTAAGACAGTATATGTGAATACTTTATTCAAAACAATCTGCGTATGACCTCAAGAAAAGAGACACATTATCACTTATTTTTCTTTTTTTTTGCAGTATTTTTGTTTAATGTTGTTCCTTGTATTTAAAGTTACATCATTAAAAGTATAAATCTGTTAACCATATAATAATAATGATATTATATTCTGTACTTCAAGAGCCACTTTTGACAAATAATATTTTGTAAATTTTTCGTTATTTTATCTGTATAGTGTTACAACTCAAAAAAAAATTCTTTTAAGTATTGTTAGAAGAATTAATACTCTATTTTTTAGAGCTTCAAAAACCTTTGTAACTGACTAAAATAGTTATTATAGTCTAGTAAAATAAAATTACACTACATGTAAATCAAAATGTGAATTCGTACAGGTTGAAACAAATTTTAAATTAAAGTAGGTACAAACGATATTTTCAAGAAAGTATCCAAATCATACAAGAGGATCATTGTTTAAATAATTAAAAAGTGGTAATTTTTGCAAAAAAATTACTTTTTTAACTGCTGAGGTCATTCAATTACTAATGAAGGTATATAGGATTATTTTCTGCAAAGTTGAAGGGTAAATCTTTCACATAAGACTTACTAAATCAAATTTGACCCCCTATTTATTTAAATAATTATACATAAAACTTTAAAAATAAATTTGCAAAAAATTATTTTTAGCGTTTTAAATAAGCACTATAAAATATCTTATTTTACAGGAGAAGTTGCGCTATGCCATCAGTATTAATAAAAAAAAAATTGGTCCAAAATTATTTAATATATTTTGAGATATTTAATTTGTTTATTAAATGTTACTCTATTTTCAATTGCAAAAACGCGGTTGTTGCCAAAGAAATATTCACCTGTATTAAATCTTATTATTTTTATGTTTATATATATTTTCGATAAATGTATTGATAAATTCAAATTTCAATTAAACTTCCCCCTAAAATGGCATTTGAAAATTATTCAAATTTGTTTATAACTTGTTTTTTTTAATAACGTCGCGGGGATTAAATATTTTGAAATTCCGTTTCGATAATTGGGTTCCTGGGAATTTTTCACTAATTAATAAATTTTTTGGTCTTTTTTCCTCTTCTTTTCTTTCTTGGAGTTATATTACTACGGGCCCTTTTAGGGTTAAGTTTCATTAAGAATGTCGAATCTCTAAGTTATAGATTCTAGACCTAGAAGTATTAAGATTGGTTTAAAATCACTTAAATAAAATGTGGCTACTTACTGAGTTACAGGGTGTCCTATTTAAAAATTTAAAAATTATTTTTACCACGTACTTTCAAACTATTTGACGTATCCTTATCATACTTGGCAGAAAGTGTGGTTACTATACAGTCTACTAAATTGTGATAAATAAAAGATTTTAGCTACTACCAGAGGCGTACGACAGGGGATAGTTAATGGTTGACCCTTCCCAAATTCTACGCCACTGAGGGAATTACTATTTTAGTGAATTTTTTCCATTCTCCAATACTTTCTATGTAAATAATATACTCTTTACTGGTAAAGATTAAGTCATTAGTTTTCGAGATATTGGACGTTTAAAATGAAACGGCATAGTTATTTTGATTCATTCATTCATTTATTTTAAACTTCCAATATCTCTCAAACTGATGACTTTATCGATACCAATAAAGTTATTTACAAATAAAGTATTGGATAATCGAAAAATTTCGCTAAAATAGTAATTCACTCAGTGGCGTAGAATTTAGGAAGGGTCAATCATTCACTATCCCCTATCGTACGCCTCTAGCACTAGCTAGAAACGTTCATTAATCACAATTTAGTAGGGTGAATAATACCCACACTTTCTGCCAAGTATGATAAGGATACGTCAAATAGTTTTAAAGTACTTGGTAACAATAATTTTTAAATTTTTAAATAAAACACCCTGTAACTCAGTAAGTAGCCACATTTTATTTAGGAGATTTTAGTTAAATCTTAATATTTTTAGGTCTAGAATCTACAACTCAGAGATTCGACATTCTTAATAAAATTTAACCCTAAAAGGGCCCGTAGTAATATGTATAACTCAAAGAAAAAAAAGAAGAAGAAAAAACGACAAAAAATTTTGTTAATTAGTAAAAAATTCCCAGGAACCCAATTATCGAAACGGAATTTCAAAATACTTAATGCCCGCGACGTTATTAAAAAACCAAATTATAAACAAATTCGAATAATTTTCAAATGCTATTTTAGGGAGGAGTTTAATTGAAATTTGAATTTATCAATATATTTATCGAAAATATACGTAAAAATAAAAATAATGAGATCTTAAGCAGATGAATATTTCTTTGGCAACAACCGCGTTTTTGCAATTGAAAATATAGTAACATTTAATAAACAAATTCAATGTCTCAAAAAATATTAAATATTTTTTGACCAATTTTTTTTTTGCTTAATACTGGTGACATACCGCAATTTAGTATGTAATATAAGATGTTTTATATTGCTTACTTAAAACGCTAAAAATAATTTTTTGCAAATTTGTTTTTAAAGTTTTATATACTATTATTTAAATAAATAGGGGGTCAAATTTAAGTTAGTAAGTCTTATGTAAAAGATTTACCTTTCAACTTTGCAGAAAAAAATCCTATAGACCTTCGTTACTAAGTGAATTGCCTCAGCAGTTACAAAAGTATTTGTTTTTGCAAAAATGACCCCTTTTTAATTATTTAAACAATGATCCTCTTGTATGATTTGGATACTTTCTTGGAAATATCTTTTGTACCCACCTAAACTTTGATATAAAATTTGTTTCAACCTGTACGAATTTACATTTTGACTTTTTTTATTTTATTAGACTATTATACTAATTTTAATAGTTTCTGAAATAAACCCGGAATAGTTCTAGCACAAATTTTAAACGACGTTTTCTCGATACTTTGCTTTTTTACGTGTGACACTGTTTGAGCGGAGGTGCGATGAATGGGTTGCACATGTCGCTCATGGGCTGTAATAGTGGCACAACTCAAAAAACACGTGTTTTGGACTAGGAATAGGTGTAAATGTTAAAATGGGTGGTTCGCCAAAATAAGCGGCATATTGTGTAACTCTCTTTTTTCTTAAGTCCTTTACATATACTGTGTTTCAAATTGTGTTGCCAAAGTTAAGTTATATAATAGATGAATGTACGCCACTTAACATTAATAAAAAAAAAAGTATTTTTACAAGCATTGTATGCAATTTTAATGTCAAAATATCAACTCCGAGGCTGTAACCCACCTTGGTTTTTGATCTCTTTTATAGTATTACACACTGAAAAGTTACAAAAGTACAGATTATTATATCAATAATTAATTAAAAACCCAATGTAATTTAAAACTGTCAAATTAATAATTCTCATTTCTAAAATTAAACCATAAAAAGCTACTACTAAAAACTGTAACCAACTTTGTGCATCAACACCGAGGCCTCATGAAAATATATGAAAATTTAGGCCAAACTGCACTATACTGTATGGCAGGCAGCTTGACAAGAGGGGAACGCTTCAGTCTAACCCGAATTGTAGAAGAAAGTGGACGAACATAATATCGTTAAGCGATAGAAAATTTTTCAACTTGTCTTAAGCTAAGCGTATGTTTTAATACAGTCAACACCGAAGCCTTCGTTAAAGCTTAATTTTGCTAATTTTTTAATATGTTTTTCTTCTAAGTATGCGCTATAAAGTTTTTTTGACACACGATGAATAAAGCAGAATTATTTTTAATGCTTTGTAGAAAGTAGAATTAAAAATATATGAAATCATCAACACCGAAGCAATCAACTCCGAAGCCCAGTCGTGCCTCGGAGTTGACGAACGTGCCTCGGAGTTGTTTAAAGTGTGTGAATGGTCATTCTTAAACTAAAAAAATACAATTTAAATTTAGTCTGATATAGGAAAAGGGTTACTGGGTAAGCTGTCAAGATGTTTCGGTCGGTTTGGTAATTATCTTCTTTTTATAGAAAATGGCTCGTATACACTGGAATACGACGAAAAAATGAAGGCGAAAGCCCCCAAAACCGTTAAATAAAGATTTTATGAAAGAAAGTAATTTTTTATGCAGCTATGCTTATTTCTGTAAGAATATGTATACCATTTTGGGTAGTCTTCTCTAATGTTGATAAAAGAGACATCTGCTATCTATGCAGGCACATTATGTAAAAACATGGAGCTCATGTGTGGAAGCGGATAACAAATAATTATGTTGACATGGAGAAAATGGAGAAAAGACAGAAGAATGTGTAGAAAGGAAATGCCAAGATTGTGTTCAGAATAAGATTAGATTTTTGAAGTTTAACGGAAAAGACACGGCTACATATTGGAAAGTTTTGTCAACACGAAGGCCGGTCTAAATCAACTCCGACGCAATTGATATTTTACCCATTTTTCATGTTTTTCTGTAGTACTTTATATCAAAATGGAAGTGTTTTGTATAGTTTTATTACAAACCAGTTTAAATTTAATTGTTACGATCATAAATTTCAATTAACAGAGAATTAACGTCAACACCGTGGAGACTTGTCAACTCCGAAGTCACAACATTTCCGTTTTTCGGAAAATATTTAAAAATGATCTCTGCTGGTATCATGGGTAAGTTGAATAGCTCATTTTATAAAAAATATTTAAAAATGAACTAATTCTAATTAATGTTTTAAATTAAATTTCTCTACCTCGAAATTGCCGTCTATTTTGGCGAATCACCCAAATACATATTCTTAGTATCAATACCGGCACAATTCATAATTCAATATTAGGCCGTAAGATGACAGAAGTGTCGCTATTGTATTATGTGATTAGTCCCAAATATTGGCTGCATTACTGACACTACTCAGTCTACGTCCAACGCTCGATTGGATCAGAGCACGTTTTTGTCGTCAACACTGGCACATGTTGGGTTGGGTCAGTGTTACAGAAATATTTGGCTTTCTCTAGTGGCACTTTTCGAGTTGTGCCAGTATTGATGGAATTAAACAAAATGTAGTAGGGCCCATACCCTCCTAACCCCTCCAACATTTTTCTAAGAAATAACTTTTCTTATTCTTCTTCATGTGCCGTGCTCGATTATCGAGCGTTGGCTATCAAATTGGCTATGTTAATTTTGTTGACAGTTCTGTTAAACCATTCTCTCAGGTTTTTAAGCCATGACGTTCTTCTTCGACCTGGCCCTCTTCTTCCGTGTACCTTGCCTTGTAATATTAAATGGAGTATATTATATCTCTCTGGGTGTCGCATAACATGGCCAAAATATTAAAGTTGTCGATTTTTAACTGTTCTGACGACTTCAGTGACTTTTCCCATCCGATGCCAAACAACTTCGTTACGAACTCTATCCACCCAACTTATTCGTAGGATTCTTCGGTATACCCAGATTTCAAAGGCTTTCAATTTCTTGAGAAGAGTATCTGTTAAAATCCAACCTTCGACACCGTGCAAATGAGTAGAGAACACATAGCATCTCACTAATCTAATTTTAAGATTCAAAGTACTGTTGTTTCCACATAAAAGTTTCTTTATCTTAAAGAATGCAGCTCTGGCCTTCTCTATACGTATTCTAATTTCTTTACTCATGTCCCAGTTCTCATTAAGATTTCAACCAAGGTAGGTGATACTGTTAGTTCTCTCTAATTATTCACCATAAGCTGTTACTACTTCCGGTTGTATTGGCGTCTTACTGACAACCATCACCTTGGTCTTTGCGCTGTTCAGCTTGAGTCCATATTACGTGTCATCCGCGTATCTCAAATTATTAATATTGATACCCATTCATTTTGATACCACATTGAGAATTATCCACTGCTTTATTGAAAACAAACTCAGAATAGATGTTAAATATTAGTGGGGACAACATGCAGCCCTGCCTTACTCCTCTTCGTATTTGAAGTTCTTCAGATGTGTGCTGGCCAATCCTGACGTTTGCACGTTGATGCCAGTAAAGATTTTTGATAATGCGTCGGTCTTTATCATCAATACCCACTATCTGAAGAATGGCAATCATTTCAGTATATTTTACTCGATCAAAGGCCTTCTCACAGTCAATGAAACACATATAAACCGGATGTCCGACATCTCTGCATCTCTGTACCATAACCTGAATACTAAACAGTGCCTCTCTGGTCCCAAGGTTACTGCGGAATCCAAACTGTGTATCACCAAGCTGTTCTTCTATTTTTTGGTACATCCTAGAGTGCAAAATTCGTAGATATATCTTTAAAACATAAATAAACTTTTAATGGGCTAATATTTTCTGTAAAAAATGGAATCTTGGAGTGAGGATATTTTGCCTATCTTAATGGGGTGTACCCTTCCTTTGTTTCTTTTGCTAATTAAATTAAAAATAACGTTTCTTTAATACTAATCTTTAAATCGATTATCCTAGGGAAGTTCTACAAGGAAAACACCGCTACGAAGTAGGCTTAGAAAAACTAGAAGCAGCCGGTGCCGAAGTAGCAGTAATGCAAGCAGCCCTCGAAGCCTTACAACCTCAGTTAGTCGTAGCCCAACACAACGTAGAAGAAACGATGAAAACAGTTGAAGCCGAGTCGCACGAAGCTGCGGTGGTCGAGCATCACATTCAAGAGGACGAAGCTGTGGCCAACGAGCAGGCCAAAGAGTCTCAAGCTATTAAAGACGATTGTGATGCAAATTTGGCTGAGGCAATGCCGATATTGAATGCAGCGTTGGCAGCTTTGAACACTCTAACGCCGGCTGATATTAGTGTTGTTAAAACGATGAAGAATCCTCCGAAAGGGATTAAGTTGGTGATGGAAGCTGTTTGTATATTAAAGGTTGGTACAAGTCAACAGAAATATCTAAAACCGCTGCGGTCAGGCAGATCGAAAAGTTTGATTACGCCATGTTTCAAGTTAATCGAGTTTCAAAGGTTTTTCTGTTTTTTATTTGTTACCTGTTTCACAGTAAAATTTCCTTCAGCTTCTTCTTGCGTGAATGGTGTATTTAACCCTTATTCGGGCAACACATTTTACTTACGTAACCGGGCAACTCAGGTCAGTTAAGCCCACCACTGTTCTTGAATATACTATTCATATTTACCCATATATTTCCAATATTCTTTTTTGATTTTTTATTAAAGTTAAATTTAAATTGTATAGATGAAACAAACAAATATATTATGATATTTCAAAATTTTAAACTTTATTGTTTATTTATGAAGCATAACGTAAACAATTAACGTAAAAAGTGAAATTATGTATAGTTTATATCATTAGCTACAATCCGTAAACGTTTCAAGTTTTTTACATTGTAAAAAACAAGAGAATTTAAGCATTTTCCATTAAAATCGTTTTTTTTTATTTAAACAATTAATAAACATACAATTTTTTTTATTGACAATTCGTGTATTGTTCCCGCGAATGCATATACGTCTGCAAATTATCATTAATTTGCATTGGAGAAAAGGCAGTCAAATTAACGTCTAAAGATTTGACGCAAACTATTGAACTAAAGAAAAGCGTTTAAAGAAGGTGCTACTATAGTACGCGGTCTACCTGGAGGGTGCGATCTACCTGAAGGATTTGCACAAAATAATGAAATGCAAGAAAACGTTTGTAGAAAAAATATTTATTCACAAGTAATAAAGATTTGGAGCCAAATAAAGGCTTAATTAATAAATAAATAAAAACTTTTGTAAATCTACCTGGCAATTTTATTTGAAAAGAGGGGTTGATGTTTACGCATACCCTGGAAAAAGATTACGGTGTTGTTGCCTTTCATTATTGTGTGAAAACCCTTCTGAGAAAAGATTATGGTAATTAGCAGCTTATGTATAAAGTACCGACAAAAACAATCTTTACAAAATGAATAAAACGCATAAGTCAGAAGAATATTATTATTTTACTTTTACAAATTAATACTTTGTCATATCAATTTACTATTTTAGTTGGGACTAAGCCACAAGATTAGCTTATTCCCAACTAAAATAGCAAATTGATATGACAAATAAAATTATTATTAAGTATTACGTTAAAAAACAATAAAAATAAAAAAACCATAGATTAGTCATTTATTTTCGTTGATTTATTTGTCATTTATTTATTTTTAGGAGCTTAGTTGTCGACACTAACATCGATATCAAACGACTGATAGAAGGTGCATTATTTATTTCAAAATATGTATAGGTACCTACCTAACAATATTATTGCATTCCAACAATGATTATCAGTTTTTAAAATTCATTTAGAATAGATATTACACCTATTGTAAGCATCTCTTTGATGTTCACATCAAAGCGATGGTTACATTGTTTGTTACACGTTTAAACTTTATTATTGGATTTCCGGAATCATAAAAGTTGTTTAGATAATCCTCAAAAACAATACCTGACTGCCAGTTTAACTTCTGTAACAAAGATTTAGACTTTAGGTATAAATACAAATAGGGTCCGACGGACCCGTGTTGCCCCTTTACGTGACAAAATTCTTTCGACGCAATAATTTCAAAAATGATAATGAATATTTTGAATAACTCCAATGACCATGTTGAAGAAAACATACTTCTAAACAAATTCAGTAATCCATAAAATTCAATAAAAATTTTTTGATCAGTTTATGATAAAAGAATTGGTGTCTCGGGCCTGTTGGACCCACCTTGCCCGATAAGGGTTAAACCGTTTCAAACGACCCAAAAAGCGCGCTAACACTTGTGACTTCACAGCATTATATTTTATAATGACATTTATCGTATGTCATTGTAATAATAATATACCAGTATAAAACACTCAAATATTAGTCAGGTGCGGGAGCACGCCAAATAGAATTCTATTTTAGTGAGTCACGTTGCCTAGCAACCGTCGATTCTCCCATTATGAAATTCTATTTTGTGACGTCAGCAAAATAGAATTCTATTTGGCATGCTCTCGGCTCTGGTGCGGGAGCACGCCAAATAGAATTCTATTTTAGTGAGTCACGTTGCCTAGCAACCGTCGATTCTCCCATTATGAAATTCTATTTTGTGACGTCACCAAAATAGAATTCTATTTGGCGTGCTCTGGGCCCAGAAATAGCAATTATCAAAATATTTTTAAAACTGAGTGTCAAATGAATGCCAAACCTAATGAATTAATGGCAAGGACTTCAAATATTATAATGTAATGACGTCACGACCAATAAGGGCTCGTTTTGGGCTGGCCGCTATAATTTGAATGTTCTCTCGATGTTAATCGTCTTTAGGGGCCAAACGAAGGACAAAACAACTTTTTTTTCTTTGATATACAGTATGTCCCTGTAAGTTGTATCCATATGGAAAACTTTTTTGTTATTAGTTTTACGAAAAAAAGTTATTCTTCATAAAAAGCTCTGCATGGTCCAAAACCTAGGATTTAATAATCAAATATAAATTTTTTTGAATATTATACGAGGTATGTCAAAAGTTTGAATTTCCCTCAAGTAGCTTTATTTTTCACAATATTGAAAATTGGTATTATGAAAAGTTGTTTGGAATTAAAAACTATATTCTAGTATGCAATTACATCGTAATTGAAAAAAAAAATTGAAAAATTATGGATAACTAACATTATTTTCAGTTACTTCAATTCCGATAACTCTTTTATCACTAATTTTACGAAAAAAAGTTATTCTTTATGAAAGGTTCTGCATGGTCCAAAACCCAAGATTCAACCATCAGATATCACATTTTATGAATGTTATCCCAAGTATGTCAAAAAGTTTGAATTTCACTCAAGAGTAAAGTAGCTTTATTTTTCACAATATTGAAAATTGGTATTATGAAAAGTTGTTTGGAATTAAAAACTATATTCTAATATACAATTACCTTTTAATTACCAATTAACTTTTTTTTTGAAAAATTACGGATAACTAACAATATTTTCAGTTATTTCAATTCTGATAAAATCTTTTATTACTAATTTTACGAAAAAAAAGTGATTCTTAATAAAAAGTTCTGCCCGTATTATGTCAACTATTATCAATTTTATACGAGGTATGTTAAAATATATAAATTTTGCTCAAGAGTAAAATACGTTTATTTTTTCAATATCGAAAATTGATATTACGAAAAATTATTAAGAATTAAAACTATGTTTCAGTATGTAATTACATCCTTCTAATTAAAATATTCTGAACTATAAATTTACTTTACTTTTTATCTAAATTTATCTTTTTTGACATACCTACCTCGTATAAAATTGATAAAATTTGATATAAGATTTTTGTATTTTAGGTTTTAGACCATCCAGAACTTGTTATTACGAATCACTTTTTTTTTATTAATAATAAACGAGTTATCAGAATTGAAATAACTGAAAATAATGTTAGTTATCCATAATTTTTCAATTTTTTTTGTCAATTAGAACGATATAATTGCATATTAGAATATAGTTTTTAATTCCAAATAACTTTTTATAATAGCAATTTTCATTATTGTGAAAAATAAAGCTACTTTACTCTTGAGTGAAACTCAAACTTTTTGACATACCTCGGATAACATTCATAAAATATGATATCTGATGGTTTTGGACCATGCAAAACTTTTTATAAAAAATAACTTTTTTCGTAAAATTAATAATAAAAATTTTTTCCATATGGATACAACTTACAGTGACATACTATATATTAAATTATGTTCTGTTGTGATTTATTGCATTATTTTCGAATTTAAAATTTTATGCAAGTTACCTATTGTTTGACTTGGACCATAATATGTACCTAATTGGTAACGAAGTATAACACAATATTGTATGACATAAAATATTTTTGTGTAGGTATACCTACTGAACTCTAATAAATAACAGATTGATTTTTTAATTAACATCGATAAGTAATTCATATTCGAATGTACTATATCGCACAGCGATTATTGATTACCTTTTCCTAATTCCAGGACGTGAAGCCCCAAAGAGTTCCAGCCCCCAGCGGCATCGGACAAGTCGACGACTACTGGGGACCTTCGTTAAAAGTTTTGAGCGACATCAAATTTCTCGAAAGCCTCATTTTGTATGACAAAGATAACATTCCTCAAAGAATAATGGACAAACTTCGCCATCAAATATTGAACGACGAAAATTTCGATCCTGACAAGATTAAGACCGCTTCGACTGCAGCAGAAGGTTATTTTCAGACTTAATAAACATAAAATAGGTTTTGAGAGGATTATTCTTTCAATTTAGCATAAAATTTATGTCCCAAAAGTAGGGGGACGATCGAA
This sequence comes from Diabrotica virgifera virgifera, assembly GCF_917563875.1. Taxonomy (NCBI): domain Eukaryota; kingdom Metazoa; phylum Arthropoda; class Insecta; order Coleoptera; family Chrysomelidae; genus Diabrotica; species Diabrotica virgifera. The sequence goes on from NC_065448.1 coordinate 12,475,181, forward strand.
TATTTCGAGAAATGAACATCCAATCGAAAAACTGAAAAATACCTGTTCAATATTTTTCAAAAATCTATCGAATGATACCAAACACGGCTCCTTACTCCACCTGCTGGTGGAGTGGTGGGGGCAACTTTAAAATCTTAAATAGGAATCCCCATTTTTATTGCAGATTTAGATTTCTTACACAAAAATAAGTAACTTTTATTCGAGACCATTTTTCGAATTGTGGATAGTAAGCGCTATAATCTGAAAAAACGATTTATTTATCCTAATACACTAATGGCCGGTTGTTCGAACGCTAATCAAGAAGTTGATTATAATTAAGTCCCCTTAACAACCACCAAATAACAACACCCCTCATTTGTACGTCAATTAGTGATTGTAATCAATTATGTTAATTATCATTATGGTAATTAATATAATTGATTGATTAATTAATTAAAAATTAACATAACAATTATTAACATAATTGATTAATAAATCTCATAATTGTAATCAATTATGTTTTCAGCAACCCGAACAAAGTTGACATTGACAGTTGGTGACAGTAATTAAATATTTGATAATCATCAGTTGATTCCATTTTTGATTAGCGTTCGAACAACCGGCCCTAAATTATAGAAACGGCCAAATATCTCAAGAAATACACTTCCAAATGAAAAACTAAAAATACTTGTTTAATGTTTTTCAAAAACCTATCGAATAACACCAAACACGATCATCCCACTCCATCCCATGGAGGTGGGGTAGGGGTAACTTTAAAAACCTTAATAGGAACTCCCTTCCCTCCTTTTTATTGGAGATTTGGATTCCTCATGAAAAAATAAGAAATATTTATTACTTATTCGGGACATATTTTAGAATTGTTGATAGATGGCGCTGTAAATGGCAAAATAAGATTTATTAGAGCCATCTCTCAACACATCTAAAAGATGTCTCGAATAAATGTTGCTTACTTTTTTATGAGGTATTGAAATCTACAATCGAAAATGGGGGTTCCTATTTAAGATTTTAAAGTTACCCCTCAGGTGTTGGGGTGGAGGGTCATGTTTGGTGTTATTAGTAAGGTTTTTTAAAAATATTAAACAAGTGTTTTTGGGGTTTTCATTTTGAAGTGCAGGTATTTCTCGAGATATTAGGCTGATTCAATAATTTACCTATATATCCTGCATAGCGCCATCTATGCACAATTCAAAAAAATGTCTTCAATAAAATCTGCTTACTTTTACGTAAGAAATTCAAATCTGCAATAAAATTGGGAGCTTTCATTTAAGATTTTAAAGTTACCCCCACCCCACTTCCAGGGAGTGGAGTGAGGGGTGGAGTTTGCTGTAATTCGATAGATTTCTGAAAATCATTTAACACGTATTTTTCAGTTTTTCGATACGATGTTCATTTCGCGAAATATTCGACCGTTCCGCTACTTTTGTGACACCCTGTATATTTTTGTTGATTTAGGTTTGTGCAAATGGGTCATAGCGATCTCGAAATACGATAAAGTGGCCAAAGTCGTAGCGCCCAAGAAAGCTGCATTAGCGATTGCAGAAGGACATTTGGCAAAAGCAATGGCTGATTTGGAACTGAAAAGGGCGCAACTGCGAGAAGCTAAGGAACGAGTAGCAAAACTGGAGGCCCAACTGGAGATTGAGAAGAAAAAGTTTCAGGTAGAGTATAAGCAATACACCCTCCTCTAATGACATACCTCCTTTTTCTCTTGCTGTTGTGCCACATCAGAATTATAGACCAGTAAGGATCTGTTTTTAGGTGGATGTGAGAGGTGGCATTCAGATTTTTGCGGATAAAGTTAGGTGATAACTTCGTTAATAATAATTGATTTATGCTCCTTCTCAAATATGCCCGGAACATTAATAAAAAAAATAAAATATTTAAAAATTTCAAAAAACTTAGTTTTTTTTTCTACTTTTTTTGCTTATAACTTTAAAACGATTCATTTTCGAAAAAAGTCGAATAGGAATAAATCAAAGATAATTAAATTTTCTATCAGATACGATTCGTTCAAAATGTCTTAGTTTATCACCCTTGCTGCAAAATAGCAATAAATATAAAATAAGGGGGCAAAACAAGCCTGTCGTTATTCAATGATTTTCCATCACTTAGGATACACTTGGAACCTTCCTAATTCGCTTAGAAAACTTTTATAATGTGCTAAAACCGTACACCAAATTTCATTAAAATTGACTTACTAGATTTTGAATAATAATTTTTTAATCTAACATTTTTTTAAATAATTAAAAAATTTTAAATTTAAAAACTTGCACAACAAAAACTAGAACATACAAAGATTTGTCAATTTTTTTACATATAAAGAAGCACTCTACCTATCTAATTCACTTTACAGAATTGAAATCGGATTATTTAAGCAGCCTCAGCAATGTTTTTAGTTTTTTTTATTTATTATTATTTAGTTTATTTTAGTAATATTTTGTATTTTGACAACGGCACCCGATTTGGGCGTCGAAACGTTAATAAAATTATTTTTTTCATTTTAATTGTGGCTTATTTCCCATATAAATAATTAATCATAAAAATGCCACAAGGAAATAGCTTCAGAACAACATTATTTAAGCAGCATCAAAATTGTTTTAAAGTTATAAACAATTTTTTGGCTTATAAAAAAATTAGTGCTGTGGCCAGGAGGTGGTGCTACGGGCTCCTTTATTTAGATGGACTTACCCAAGATTTTTATGTATTTTTTGACCCGTAGAACATGATTTTTTTGGGTAACAGTTGATCCGGATGTCGATAAGATAATTATAAACAAAGAACTTGAGGAATTACATAACATCGATTTTTCTCAAAATAAAACATTTTTTTGTATTTCTTGGGTGATTCTAAGCAAAAAATGTTCTTACAAGTTTTTTCGTAGGATGCATAGTTTTCGAGATAAAAGCAGTGGAACTTTCAAAAAATCGAAAAATTGTAATTTTTGAACGCGAATAATTTTGATTAAAAAATAAAATAGCAATTCTGCTGCCAGCATTTGAAAGTTTAAGCGGTTTTAATTATTTGCATTGCTAAAAATTAATTTTTTTATTTTTAAACAAAGCTATTTGTTTATAAGCCATAAAATTGTTTATAAGTTTAAAACATTGCTGAGGCCCATTAAATAATCCGATTTGAATTCTGTAAAGTGTATTAGATAGGTAGAGCACCTCTTTATATGTAAAAAAATTAGCCAACTTCCATATGGTCTACTTTTTGTTCAGAAAGATTTTAAAAAATTTGAACTTTTTTAAAAACATTTAGATTGCAAATTTATTATGCAAAATTTATTAGTCGATTTTAATGAAATTTAGTACACGGTTTAAGTATGTTACAAAGAATTTCCTAAGCGAATTACTAAGGTTCTAAGTGCAACCAAAGTGGTTTAAAACATTGAATAACAACAGGAGTATTTTGCCCCCTTATTTTGTATTTATTGCTATATTGCAGAAAAGGTAATACGTTAAGACATTTTTCACCAGCCGTATATCATACAAAATTCAATTATCTTTATTTTATTTCTTTACGACTTTGTTCCAAAACGAATCGTTTTAAAGTTATAAGCAGGAGCGTCATTTGAAATTTTGTTTGGGGGGGGCAAGCACATATATACAATACATTATATATGATGTTATGATGAATATTGATGTATTTTTTGTAAATTTCAGTCATTTTTTAGGGCCAGGGGGGGGCAAATGCCCCCCCCCTGGATGCCCAAATGACGCCCCTGGTTATAAGCAAAGAAAACAGAAAAAATTCGACGTTTTTCGAAATTTTTAAATATTTTAATTTTTTTATTAATGTTCCGGGTATATTTGAGAAGGAGCATAAGTCAATTATTATTGTTGAAGTTGTCACCTAACTGTATCTGCAAAAATCCGAATGCCAATTCTCACATCCAAAAATAGACGTTTTTTCACAAATCCTTACTGGTCTATTATTCGAATTTGTAGTTTACCTTGACCAAGACCTGACGATCATCTGATATTTGGAAAAGTTTACTTGCTTTTCGTATTTTGATTCAACCTTCAATGTTTGTCAGCCAAGAAGCTTGCTTTCTACCTACACATGACCAATCTTCGACTATCTTATTTTCCCTTGAAGACCAGCTGATGTATCTTATACCTATATATATTGATGTGATCTTGATTATTGATATGAGATAATATTCTTATATGTCACTTAATTCAATCAATGTATTAATACTAATCTAATTAATTAACCAGATCACATATCAATATGTTTTCAATCTCAGGGCGAATTATAAATTAATTACTTACTTTCGTGGCTTCTAAATATTTCTTAATGGTTCCTAATCGGGATAGAAAAGAAAAGAGTAAAAAAAATACACATATGGGTTACAATTATAATCAAAATATTTTTTATTTTATTTAAAAGGCAATCAATGCTTAATATTTGCTATTTCTTATTATTCTTAAACATAACATTTACAAATGGGAATCTTATTTCCTTTTGGTTTTCAATTGAAAGTTTTTATTAACATTTAACTATTAGGAGTTATTAGGAACAACTCTATTTAAGTTTGATGAAGCTTTTCTGATATTATTGATTATGTTATTCAATTTTTTATGTGGAATTTAATACGAAAAACCCATACATTCATGTCCAAACAAATGAGACTGACCTTTTCCTGGTGAACTGAAAATGTCCTCACACAAGACCCGTTTCCTGCTATCCTTGGCTGCGATCAAACCTCGTCCTGGCTTCCAGTAATGTTCTCCTTTGAAAAACTAGCTCGTATAGCTCTCGTTCCTGCGTCTGTCGTGATGCTGTGTTCTACCTTTCTCGAAACTGCTATCAGCTACCGGGACACTCTTGGCTCAAGGAGGTTCTTTTACTCTCGACCTGGCCTACTTCTCGTTCCACGATAGATACTCCACACTCACGGAACTACATCGGCTTTCTCACTCTCCGTACACTACCGTCTACTACTCGACTTCACTTCTCGACAGCTCAAAACATTCTGATCTCACTTTGTCATCCATTCCCCTACTTTCTAAATATCCCTTCCAGATTCACAAATCAATCTTCCACCACCAACTCTCATTCGTAATATTCCTCAAAACCAATTTTTAATCTTTCTAAATATGCTTAATGGATTTCAAAAGAAAATATTTAATTCCCATTCTAAAATACTTTCTAACTATTTACAAATTTTAATGACCTATTCTCTCTTTCAAATGAGTCTTATTTAGCATAGGCTAATGATCGAAACCTTCCGCGAAAAACGATAATGAACTATCATCTATTTCACTGAGTTTTATTTAGCATAGGCTAATGATCGACCTTCCGAGAAGAACGATAATGGTACGCGTCATTCACTTTGTTTATCTAAGCACATTGTTCCGAGTTTCGTACGCTTATTCTAATCACTTCTTAAAATTAAATATAACAATTTGTTGTATACAGGTTGTTCTAAATTTATATGCCCGAGGTTGAGAAAATTAAAAATATTTTATATTAAAGTGAATTTTGTTTATAATTATCAAATTTTAATTTTTAAATCAAATAGAAATATAACAATATATGTTCTCTCAATATATGCCCCAACTGAGATATCTTCCTAAATTTAATAATTTTAAGTAACTCTCTATTTAGTCTAGGCGCCAGAGGGGTCACCGTGTCATATTCAATTCTGATGGACAAACTCAACGGTTTCTTATGGATTTTTGGCTGCTGATTACGAATTTCGAGGGGGGATTTCGATCCGAGTGGTCAAAAAATTGTTATAAACAATTTAATTGTTTATAAATTGTTTATAAGGCTCTGGCTCATAAACTAAAAGGGATAAAAAAAATGTTTTAAATAAAACTTGTTCCTTAATAAAAAACGAAGAAAAAACCCGTTTACTAAACTTAAATCTAACAATTAGAACTCAAGATATTGTAAAATTAGTGCACAATACAAATTGCAAATTGCAAAATAAGTATTTTTCGAAGCTTTATCGATCGTAACTCGGCTTCTACGCATGTAAATAAGTCTTAGAAGGTGTCGTTTTAAAGCTTAATTAACAGGCTTCCAAAGAAAGTTTGTTAAATTACTTGATCTACATTTGTTTTAAAGTTATACCCGTTTGAAGTTACAATTTTCTTAAAAATATTGTACATTCATTTGTTTATAAGGGTTTCAAGCAAATTTGAGCTATAAACATTTATACTTTAATGAACAATAATGATAGAAAAACTCAAAAGGAACACTTTGAGGTTATGAAATTGTTCATAAGTTTATTTTTTGCCAAGATGTCAATATTTTAATGGCGCGCCCTATGAGGCGCAAGATCGGCTAACCGCGTAAAGGTTCACGCGCTAACTTCTCGATGCAAATTATAATTTCTATGTATACATACGTTATCTTCATTTTTCATTTTTAAAGATCCTAATAAAATTTTATCATATAATTCTATTAATTAAATCATCATACTGTACTTCGTATCACCTTTCATTCTATTTACATTGTCTTCTATTTTTTGCACTAAATGAGAAAAAAACATTAAAAACTAATATTTCAGAAGTATAACTAAAAAGTAAGTTGATATTATTTATTAATACTATTCTTACAAACATTTTTTTCATGCATCTGCAAATCTGCATAGAGATATACAGGGAATATCAGCTTTTTTACATCTGCATAAGTTCTTAGCGAAATTTTAACAGTTACATGGTGGTACAAGTCTGTTCTTGTAGGCAGTAAAACTAAAACTTTTTGAGGCTTCAGAGTCTAATTATCTATATGATATCCATATAAAGTGGATCTAGTTCTTTTGCAGCATCATCAAGTCCCGTCAATGGTGTGTATGCCGCCACATCATAAATGCTCGTTTTATATGCAATGATGATGCTGCAAAAGAACTCGATCCATTTTTATATGGATATCACATATTGGCTCATTTTCATGCGTAGAAGCCGAGTTACGATCGATAAAGCGTCGAAGAATATATACTTACTTGACGGTAAGCCAATCTTGCGCCTTATAGCGCGCCATTAAAATTTCGACATCTTAGCCAAAAATAAACTTACGAACATTTTCGTAAGCTCAAATTGTTCCTTTTGAGTTGTTTTATCATTATTGTTAATTAAAATATAAATGTTTATAGCTCAAGTTTGCTTGAAACCTATATAAACAAATTAATGTACAATTTTTTTAAGAAAATTATAACTCCAAAAGGGTATAACTTTAAAACAAATGAAGATCAAATAATTTAACAAACTTTGTTTGGAAGCCTCTTAATTAAGCCTTAAAAGGACACCTTACAAGGCTCATTTGCATGAGTAGAAGCCGAGTTACGATCGGTAAAGCTTCGAAACATACTTATTTTGCAATTTGCAATTTGCATTGTGCACTAATTTTACAATATATTTAGTTCTAATTGTCGGATTTAAGTTTAGTAAACGGTTGTTTTCTCGTTTTTTATTAGGGAACAAATTTTATTTGAAACATTTTTTTTGTCTCTTTTAGTTTATGAGCCAGAGCCTTATACACAATTTATAAACAATTAAATTGTTTCCCCCCCGAAATCCCCCCTCGAAATTCGTAATCAGCAGCCCAAAATCCATAAGAAACCGTTGAGTTTGTCCATCAGAATTGAAAATGACACGGTGACCTCTATTTGGCGCCTAGACTAATTCTTGTTGACGGTTCAGCGACGTCACCTATTTTATTTAAATACTAAGGACGTTTCTCGATTTTAATACTTTTTGGATAATCCTTGTGTATAAATGTTGATCCATATGGGCTATCTCAAAAGTTGGTATCTAACAACTTCTCAGTAGTAACTGCACAAGAGTAATTGCAATCTAAAATTATCGAACTTTTCCCGAGTGACACTTTGACAGTTTTAATTTTACGACCCAAAGTGGAGTGAAATTATGTCAAAGTGTCACGAGGGCAATAATTCGATAATAATTTTAGAGATCGAGTGCAATTTGCTGCGATTATTTCATGAATAAAACTGTTCAAAATCAAAATTTTATTGTAATTTATTTATGCAAGTACAAATTAGTACAATTACACACACAGTTGTTATAAATATTTGAAGGTTGAAAGTCATGACTTTTATAAATTTTAAAACATTAATTATTGTCATTAATGTCACTGAATGTATTTTTTCGTAGCAACGAATGGCATCTGACGTAATATACCTACTTGACGACGGGATATTATCAAAAATTATCAGTTTAATTTTTATTTCTGTAGCTTTCTATACGCTGTGAGCTCGTACGTAGAGGGGATATTTACAAATTCGCGAGCGCCAGTAGTGGCAAGTCTGTAAACGTTTACCGGAAATTTGACATAAATGTCAAAGTGATTAATTTAAAATTAAAAGTAAAAACATTAATTATAAAAAATATTAGTTGGTCAAAGCTGTGTTATAATATATTTTTACCTTAAATATACTTACATTTTAAATACTGAATTTAAGTTTTTTTAATGTTCCGTAATATGTAATTATAAATTAATCTTAGCGCCATCTACACGATAATTGTGAAAGTATCCGAAGTAAGAAATACATATTTTATCAATAGAACGTCAAAATGATTAGCAAAATCTTAAAAAAATCGATTACAATTTAATTAATTTTTTGCATTGTAACTATTAAGCGATAACAATTAAATAATAAATTTAAAAATTACCGGTGAAAGTTGAATTAGTAATCCGCCAGGAGCGCCACCAGCGAAGCTCAGAGCGTATAGGTCAGAATCTCCTATGAATGAAATAATCTCAAAAATTTGTTTTAGTTTTACTTTCAAATATTTTTGGTACTATTTTTCTATTTTGATAAATATTCTTTAATCAGAAAATCAAAGCATTAATGAAAACTATCACAGTTTTGAAACAAAAGTGTGAGTTAAATCAAATACACAATGTTAGGTTCGTTCTTTATGTATTTTATCATTTTTTATAAAAGTATGTACTTTTCATATTCCAGACTTTAACAGACGAAGTAAACCTTTGTACACTCAAGCTCCAAAGAGCAGAAGAACTCATTGGTGGCTTAGGTGGTGAGAAGGACCGATGGAAGCAGATTGCTAAAGATTTGGGCGAAAAGTATTACATCCTTACAGGTAATTCTGGCTAAAATTCAGGTTAAAACACAATACTAGATTTATAATAATATTAGTAGTAGAGCATCTTCTTCTTCTTTCAACAACCCTTGACTTTCAACTCCTGAACGTAAGCATCTCCTTGTTATTTCCTTCCATTTTAATTATTGGTCTGTTGCTACCTAGTGCCATTATTTCCCTCCTTTTCTTTCACATGAAAGATTCATTCCTGAAAGATCTTCAGGGTCTGTCTCTAGTCCTTCTTTCTATCGGGATCCACACTGTTATTTTGTTTATCCAACGTTTTTTATCTACTCTGACATGTCCGTACCAGGTTCAATATCTTCTGTTCTATGTAGTATGTAACGTGGTCGTTGCGTTTGTTGCTCCAGGTAACAAAATCAGTCGAAGACAAAAAGGTTCACTTTTTAAGACATTTTTATTTAGAATCAAAACATACAAAAGGTAAGATAATTAGCCTTAATTACTCGTTAATTTCGTTAATAAAATCTATTTATAATCTACGTATTGAGCTTTCGGTTCGGGTCGATGTGACGATATTTTGTTCATGAATGAATGATATTGACGATCGCGTGGATTAGGAATTACTTTTATTAATATGAAATGGACGCATAAGGAGAGGAAATCTCGCTCAGCTCGCCAGGGGAAAAGACATGTTGGGAAATACGATCACCGCTCGTATAAGGATATGTAAAAGAAATAATTGTCGGATTCGTTCAGCACACCAAATGACAACGGAAATGGTCGGGATAACTCACCTCTTATACCTCTTTGTTGTTTATTATTCTTCGATCAACGCTCCGAGAATAATAATCAACTAGGCTTTTCGTTCCGACTTTTATATCGTCCGAAACGGTACAGAAACACGTTTTACTTAATTCATTGGCATACTCTAGACCAGGGGTGGGCAAAGTGCGGCTCGTGGGTCGCATGCGGCCCTTTAGACATTTTTTTGCGGCCCGCGAAAAAAAGTGAATTATTTTCATTTTTAAGATTTTTTAAAATTATTGCTTAATATTAATAATTAAATATAGATAATTCAGCTATTAACACTTTTTTTGCATTTTTTTGCACTATTCGCACTATTTTTTTAAATAACGCGGGCAATTATTTGGGTTTCCGGCACAGCTTTGTCGGCTCTCTCAATGAAATCTATGAAATTTCAACAAACTATATTCTTAAAGTAGTTAGAAACTGTTTGGAAATTTTTAAACTAACTCGTAACCACCTAGTAAGTTTAACACCTGATGGAGCACCAAAAAGATGAGCAGATATTGTAAACTTAAAGATTACGTTCATGAACAATCTCCTGAACATGATTTATTATTTTGTCACTGCATAATCGATTAGCAGGTATTGTGCAAAAATGCTTTGTAAGTAGACGTCGTTATTTCAATTATAACTAATATTTTTGGTTTTATTCGTTCAAGAGGAATAAATCATCATGCATTCATATAATTTTTGGATGAGTTATAAAAACAGAACATACTGATGTCTTATACCACAATCGTATTCGATGGTTGAGTTTAAAGGTTCATAAAATATGCTGTGAATTAGGGGAGGAAATTGCTTTATCTTTAGAAATGAAAAACTGCGACAAATTTGCTAAATTTATAAGTTTTGAACGCAAAATGAAACTTTTAAAATGAAACTCAAACTATTATTTGATCATACAAAGAAGCAAGAATTCGTTCAATTATTTCCATCATTAAAATCATTAAATAATGTATCATAAAATAAGTTTAAAATTTATGAAGAAAAACTTTGTAATTTGCTGACGGAATTTGAAAACAGTTTTAAAGATTTCGAAGATGTATTTTTTATTGCCACTTCTAAGAAATCATTTTTCAGTTCAAATTGATTTGGTACTAGTCTACATTCAACCAGAAAATAAACCACAATTTAAGTTTGAAATTAAATTTATTTGACGTTTCGATTTCCACTTCGGAACTCGTTACAAAAATAAAAACATACAACACGATTGAAAATAGTTGTTTTCCTAACAAGTACAGAAAGTCATACTTTTTCGCACGCGACTGCAGTTTGCCGAACGACGCGAAGCGGGAGTTCGGCAAGCAGTCGAGTGCGGAAAAAAGACTTTCTGCAAGAGTTAGGAACAATATTTTTTCTACGAGTCTTTAAAAAATGACCAAATCTTAATCAATTAATTTAATTAATATGAAAATACACGCACAAATTAATTCTTTGACAAGGTTGTCAAAACCAAACTAATATAATTAGTTAGCATGACGACGATCTTGGTTTCCATGACGATGATTCAAAACGACTGTTATTGTCTACCGATTTGACTTTCGAATATTATGTCAAAATAATTTTATTTCATCGAATTGTCGCGTTAATTTCATTAAAACAGGAACACAATAAGTTACATTTGAAATAAAATAGTAAATAATATCTAAATATTAGTTTATTGCATGTATTAGAATTATTTTAAGGCCATATTAAAATATCTAAACTCGTGCGGAAAAGTAAAACGCGTGCGGAAAAGTAAAACTATCTAAACTAAAACGCGTGCGCGATAGTAGACATTTTTGCGCGCTCGTAGAAAAACATATTTACAGACAAAAAAGAAATTGAAAGTAAAAGTTGTCAAAACTTTAAATGCGTTTTTCTCAAAACTGCTTTTTTCAAAGGCGGTGGACATGGTAACTCAAAAACTACTTGAAAGATCCACCTGAAATTTTTTATAAATTTTTTTAGACATTTTGTGAGGTAATGATGTCGAGATATTTTTTCTTTAACAATAATAAATAAGGTAGTTTTGCACCCCTTTTTTACAAAAAATATTCTTATTTTGACTTCTGAGTGATATCAAAAACTCAAAAATCATTAAAATTAAAAAAACTTGGCAGCGTTACCTCGATAAACTCATAAGCTAATAAAATATTTTTGAATTTTTTGTTGATGTCTACTGCAAAATCCTTTTTTTTGACGTGTCTGTATAAATTTGCCACCGTTAACTAACTCATTTTTCAATATTTGGTCTTGAAATTTTTTTGAACATTCTTTGAATTGTACCGAATATGTTTTAGGTCTGGATCCCGCGTATGAAAAAAAAGTTAATTAATAGCAAGCTGAAAATTTGTTAATAGCTTAAGGGTGTCTAGTCGGACAAACTTTGATATATGGGAACACTGGAACAGGGGAAGTTTTAATTGTGGAACAGGTTAAAAATTTGGAACGGTCATACCACGAAAACGGCACATGTATTTTGTCCGACAGAACAGACTTAAACTCTCCGAATAGAGATTAAACTCTCATGCAAAAATCAGACTGCTATTTATCACCAAATGGGAGTTTTAATGAGTGGAACATGTAGAATACATCAAATGACAGGAATTATGACAGGTGATAAATAGCAGTCTGATTTTTGCATGAGAGTTTAATTTCTGTTCGGACAGTTTAAGTCTGTTCTGTCGGACAAAATAAATGTGCCGTTTTCGTGGTCTGACCGTTCCAAATTTTTAACCTGTTCCACAATTAAAACTGCCCCTGTTACAGTGTTACCATATATCAAAGTTTATCCGACTAGACACCCTTTAGCTATTAACAAATTTTCAGCTTGCTATTAATCAACTTTTTTTTCATACGCGGGATCCAGACCTATTTATTTAATTTAAAAATAAAATAATTGTACCATAGTTTCAAACAAAATTCACAAACATGTGCTTGAAATGTTGATTTCAAACCATATCCCCCCCCCTTTAAACAAAATTAGTAAAGAGTTAAAAATTCGAACATGTTAAGGCAACAAAAAATATTGCGGCCCTCGGTAATAGACCAAAAACATTTTGTGGCCCTTACTAAAAAAAGTTTGCCCACCTGTGCTCTAGACCTAGACGATAATAGTTATTTATGTACCAAGTCAGTAAAGTGACTCTTTATCGAACGAGTTTGATATTATGAGCCGAGCGAGCGTAGCGAGCAAGGCGAATAACAGACGAGTTCGATAAAGAGTCTTTACTGACGTGGTGCATACAAAATTTTATCGCCAATCATAAAAAACATTAACACTTACTTAATTACATCCTTTTAATGAAAAAAGAGTGTGTGTACTTTGTACGCACGAAAGAAGTTATATTTCTATTATCATGGTTTCAACGAAATAAATATATTTTAAACAGTTTTATCGTATTTATATTTAAATAATATACTAATTTTAATACTTAAAGTAAAATACCAAAAATTAAAAATACCGTAATAGTTACGTCATTGTTTATGAAATGTAGCTTCCCGCAGCGAAGTTGATTTTCCCGTAATGAATAGTAGAAAATCTAAATAAATATATTTGCTAACAAATTATCAGTACCTACATATTTATCACCGTCCTATATACAATCGAATTAACAAAAACACCATTTCATACTATAATATACACTGTGTCCGTAAAGTATGGAACAAATTCTTTTTTAGCTAAACAGAGCATTTTAAGAAATAATCCTGAAACACGTCGATTTTTGATTTTAATTTACCGTATTTTAAAATAATATTCTAATATACAGGGTGAATTACTTTCGAGTAATGACGTCACCGTCATTTTTTTTAAATGGAACACCCCCATTTTGTCTCAATTTTCGGATTACTCTAGCTGAGCTGATTCCAAAAATTTGTCACATCTTGATTCAAATTGGTACAGGGTGGACAAAAATACAATAGCTTTGTGTGTGTTCATAAAGTAACGCGTTAGTTAAATTAACAATATTATCAAAAATACTTATTGTATTTTTCATATTTTAATTAACTTTTGATTTTAATTAATTTTTGATATTGTTTAATTTAATATTTTAATTTAATATCAAAAATTAATTAAAATTTAATATTATGAGCACACACAAAACTATTGTATTTTTGTCCACCCTGTACCAGTTTGAATCAACATGTGATACATTTTTGGAATCAGCTCAGCTAGAGTAATCCGAAAATTGAGACAAAATGGGGGTGTTCCATTTAAAAAAAATGACGGTGACGTCATTACTTAAAATTAATTCACCCTGTATATTAGAATATTATTTTAAAATACGGTAAATTAAAATCAAAAATCGACGTGTTTCAGGATTATTTCATAAAATACTCTGTTTAGCTAAAAAAGAATTTGTTCCATACTTTACGGACACAGTGTATATTTACATTAATACGAAACTTAAAGGATTTAAGAATTCTTTTACATTTACACGAAATAAACATTTCGTATGACAGTGACAGTAATGACAGAAGGCTCTTGAATGATGGCTGATTTCGATGTTTTATCGATAGTTGTTAGGTATCAATATTGAATACGTAATTACTAAATCTGTAAAATTTTGATTTATGTTTTATAAATATATTTGCAAAATACTACAGCATTTCATTTTCTGACATAAATTTAATTAATAATAACGTAAATTTTGTACAATATTTTTAATAATTAAAGTAAATAAATTTTAAGGTCACTCAAATAAATAATCGATTACTGCCATCGACCACTTACATTCAATCTCAGTTTATTTTGATTAATCGCGGCAGGTAAAGTAAAATTCTTCTTTCAGTACAATAAAGTGTTACTTTACTGCCGCAAATGGCGGCAAATGAGTACAATAATGAATGACTTTAGTGACGGTTGGCGATAAAATTATATTATCGTCACAAGTATATTATATCTGAGTTCATTCCCATTCTTTTCTTAATCTCTATTCTATCGCTTTTTGTTAGTCTGCTGATTCTCCTTAGGAATCCCATCTCTGTCGCTCTTATTTTGTTTTTGGATTTCTTATTCATAAATTTTTTCACCCATAAGTTAGGATGTTTTTTGTCATGATGTTACATATTTTTCTTTTTGTTTTTATACTGACAATGACGTTCCTAGAGATTGCAATTGCTGGATCCAGCATCCAGCAGACCGTGCTGGATCCAGCAGCGCGGATCCGCAAACATTTCAAATTCTAAATAAGTTACTTAATGTCTTCATTAGCCTCTTTATTCAAAGCCGTGAGTCGGCAACTTGCCATTCTATGAAGCTAGCAGTAGCTCAGTATGCTGAAAAGCTTCTACAGCCTAAAAGTTTGCATCGATAAAGCGTTGATAGACATTGATTTTGAGATAAATTCTCTGCTGGCGAATGGTCAATAATCAATGAGTTGATCGCCACTTTTTAACAGGTGAAACTGGCTATAAAAGCTCTTTGCAGATGAGAGTTGACTTTGATAACGGCCGACACAACCATGAAATTTGCCTTAGACAAACTAAATAGCCAGGACTCTAGCCTTAGTGCCGATAAATCTGAAGCACTACGCAACAGAATCGCTTAATGGTGCCTCTCTGAAATTATGGGTACATTAGTGGACTTACAAAATCCAAAAGAGTATGGCGAAGGCCTAAACAATCCTGGTTATTTCCTCATGCCGAAAAAGAATGCAATGCGACAAGAGATGAAACATTTGTTGAGTCGTATAAATAAACAAGTGATTGTGGAAACAGTGGAAGAGGACATATTGGAAGTAGATGGGCCAACTAATCCGGAGACCGTGAATTTTACTGGAACAAGAACTTAACATTGAATTGAAACGAGAAAGAGGAAACTTTTATAACCAAAAAAAAACTGATTCTCAAAAATATTTTGGAAAAGGAAATGACCATTTATGAGACCGAAGGAGTGAAAGGCGATCATTTGTCCATGGTCTGTGACTATTTAATGATCTTAAAACCGACCAGTATAGAGGCCGAAAGGGCTTTCTCGGCAACCAGCTGTATGTGCAGTTCTGTGCGCAGTAGGTTAGGCCTATGTTTTTTAAGGTCTCACTTCTAAAAAAAACTAAATAATTCATGTTTCTGTTGTTTAGAAATTTAGAATACAGACAAAAAAACATTGAAATCGTGTTTTTATTTTGATTCCACATTTTGCTGGATCCGCGCTGGATCCAGCTGGATTCGGGCTAATCTTGCAAGAATCCAGCTGGATTG
Organism: Diabrotica virgifera virgifera; assembly: GCF_917563875.1. NCBI lineage: Eukaryota > Metazoa > Arthropoda > Insecta > Coleoptera > Chrysomelidae > Diabrotica > Diabrotica virgifera. The sequence continues at coordinate 12,491,218 of NC_065448.1, forward strand.
AAAATGCTGCTGGATTGCAATCCCTAGACGTTCCTATCCCACAGTAACGGGTTTAATTTCGGTTTGCAGTCTCTTGATTGTCCTGGTCCATTTTTGAAGTTATACTTCTTTACGGGCGTAATGACGGTGAAATTTTATATGGGAAAACCTAGCGACCGGGCGCATGCGCATTATAACTTTGTTCTGATTGGATGTTCAAATGACATGACAAAAATTATCCAATATGGCAGCTGTGGGACTGTGGTTTGGTTATTCGCGGTGTGCAAGTACTTGGAAAGGGAAACGAGAAACGACCGTGCGCGAGTCGCGGAGAAATATTGCAACTATCTTAAATAATTCATATTGTCAATTGAAATTGTCAAATTGACGTATATTTCATACCTTCTGTCATTGACGCAGAAAAATTATATATTGCTCCACAATATTGATATGATATGCAATTATTATATAAAGGTAAATTTAATTAATTGTATTTTGCTTGCAGTACTGCATTTTAATAACTGATTTTATTTACTACATACAATTGTTTACGTTTGCTAAACATAACCTGCATCTTATTTTTTCTTCTTATTATTTTTTTGGACTATGGTCTTGACAATTATCCAGCAACCAGGACTAATATAATTGGCCAATATAATTAAAAGTGCGAATAAAAGTACAGAGCGTAGAAATAGAGGTCGCTTTGCCGAACTTGCACGGTCCCAATAATGTATGCTTGTTGCGTTTTAAAATTTGTAGGAAGAGAAACAACAAACAAAAAGTTAGTTAATGGTTATACTGCCTTTTTAAATAGTTTTCATATTATATTTTTGGACTTATTTACATAGAAGAGATGATTGTTGCATGCCAATGTGAAAGCTCATCAAACTGTGACTAGTATGAGAGCCGCAGATCTCGCTTATTCAAAGCTAAAGAATTTTTCACTGGTAAGTGTTTTATAAATAGTTGATCAAATTTTGTTATGATATTTGAACATAGCCACTTTGCACGACGCAAGTGATTGCGAAATTTATTAGTCGTTATACGGGCTCCGATACCTACCTTGAACCTACCAAAATACATAAGTAGTATGTAATACTTTTATTTACATAATTTGATTACCATCAAAATTTCTATCAATATTCACCTAATATATTGTTTTCTTACTCTATGTTTTGTTGTATTTTTTCAATTCTAAATCATTTCAATTCAAAATCAAAAAAAATTTAATTTACATAAGTTAAAAATGTCAAAAGGTTAATCTGTTTAGTTAGACGATCTTCGCACATAATGACAAGCTGTCTCTGTGGCGAAGTTTTAATGCGAGTGAATCCCAATATAACGCAAATACCAGCCGCGTGGTAAGTTGGTTCAAATCCCAATAGAAACTTTTATTTTTTTATTTTTTTATACATTTTATGATTGTAAGTATATTTATTATATAATTTTATTTTCAGAAAATACGTATTTAGTTAAAAAATTTTCCGACAATTAATGTTCAGAAATCATTTGTGGCATTTTTAATGTGTTTGTGTGTGTTTTATTTTTTTATTATTTTAATTTTTGGCACTGTTTTAATAAAAATGTTTAAGAAGTAGTAAGTATAAATTAATTTAATATTTAAATAAAATATAAATAAAAAGTATATTAATTTCGTTTATAATCATATAATCATATAATAGAAGTATAACTTCTTACGTGCGTACAAAGTACACACACATTCTTTTTTTATATCTTCTGCAGTTGTTCCTTTGTTTATTATTATGAAATCTAAATACTTCTTGTACTTTGATTTGTTTACATTTGTTCATTTCCAACTGTTTTATTTCTATATTTTCCGTTAGATATTCAGTTATATTTAGGTTTATTTCCTTTCCATTCTTTGTATATAGCATGGTATAGTTAGATCCAAACCCAGACATCCAAAGTGAAAGTTATCCTCCAACACCAAATTGTTCTATATGGTCCATATAATGTTAAGAAAAAAGCCACACCATTTTGAGCGTCGGGTTTGGGGGAGAGGGGGGAGAAATCTGCAAATTCGTAGTTTTTTACGTTTTTCGTCAATATTTCTAAAACTACGCGGTTTAGCATGAACAACCTTCTACACAAAATTGTTCTACATTAAATTTGAAATAAAAAAGCCCCTATGCATAACCCTTCTAAAATGAACGGTTCCAAGGTTACGGAGGTAGTATAGTATAATTGGTCCAAAAAAGGCCTAACCCAGACATCCAAAGTAAAAGTTTTTCTTCAACACCAATTTGTTCTATATGGTCCACATATTGTTCAGTAAAAGGTTACACCATTTTGAGCGTCCGGTTTGGGGGGGGGGGGAGATGTGGGAGTAGTCAGTAAATTAGTAGTCTTTTTACGTTTTTGTCAATATTTCTAAAACTAAGCTTTAGCGTAAGGAATGTTCTATAGAAAAATATTCTACATAAAATTTAAAACAAAAAAAGTTTTATATATAATTGTTATAAAATCAACGGTTCCAGAGTTACGGAGTGTGAAAAGTGGAGGTTTTCGATACTTTTTATATTTACCGATTTCTCCCCCCTCTCCCCCCCCCCCAAACCCGACGCTCAAAATGGTGTGACATTTTTCTGAACATTATATGGACCAGATAGAACAATTTGGTGTTGGAGGATAACTTTCACTTTGGATGTCTGGGTTTTTGGTATAGTTATATCATAAATATTGCTCAAAAAATATAAAAAGTATCGAAAACCTCGACATTTCACCCTCCGTAACTCTGGAACCGTTGATTTTATAACAATTATGTGTAGAATATTTTTTGTTTTAAATTTCATATAGAAACATTTTTGTATATAACATTGTTCACGTTAAAGCATAGTTTTAGAAATATTGAAGAAAAACTTAAAAAAAAAAACTACTAATTTATCGGCTTCTCTCCCATCTCCCTCCCAAACCGGACGCTTAAAATGGTGTAACTTTTTACTGAACAATATGTGGACCATATAGAACATTTTGGTGTTGGAGGAAAACTTTTACTTTGGATTTTTGGGTTAGGCCTTTTTTTGGACCAGTTATACTATACTACCTCCGTAACTTTGGAACCATTCATTTTAGAAAGATTATGCATAGGGCCTTTTTTATTTCAAATTTATTGTAGAACAATTTTGTATAGAAGGTTGTTCATGATAAACCGCATAGTTTTAGAAATATTGGCGAAAAACTTAAAAAACTACGATTTTACCAATTTCTCCCCCTCTCCCCCCCAAAACCGACGCTCAAAATGGAGTGACTTTTTTATGGACATTGTATGGACCATATAGAACAATTTGGTGTTGAAGGATAACTTTCACTTTGGATGTCTGGGTTGTGCCATCTTTTGGATCAACTATACTATACTAATATTCCTGTTCCAGTTTTCTCATCCTCAAGCTGAGGTCATCTTCGTCTTGTGCGATCATTATTTGGTCATCAGCAAAACTTAGGATATATACTAGGTATCCATTCCTACTGGTATGCCCATTCCTCTCACTTTCTTTTCTGATCTGGAGTAGCCTTGTAGCCTCTGTCGCCTGGAATGGACTGCATATCCTATTTTCCATTTTGATAGCTACTTTGTTATTCTTCTAAAGTGCTTTGACTGCTTTTATTAGTATTCGTGGAACTTCGATGTCTTCCATTGTTTCCCATTAAGATCCTTCTTAACCCATTCGCTGCCCATCGAAGAGGATGGAACTCGGCTAGCAGCCATTTTAAGATCTATATTCTATATTAATATTATACTTTCAGGCAATATTCTCATAGCAGCAGGAGTGGTTGCTTATTTGGGACCTTTTACAATGCAGTTTAGGCAAAAACAGATAGAAAGTTGGACATCAACTCTAAATGGCTTTGGTGTAGTATGCTCTAGCGATTTTCAGCTGACTGCAGTCTTGGGAGAACCAGTGATGATAAGAGCGTGGAATATTTTTGGCTTGCCCACAGATATGTTTAGCGTGGACAATGGAATTATTATTTCGTAAGTTTTTCAAGTTAGTGTAAATAGTTAGGTACAGCTGGTTCCTAAAAAAACTGATACGACTCTTAAGTAAGATTTAATCATTTTGAGCAGTGTATGATTGGTCTGACATATTATATTTATTATGACAGACAAATAATAAAATAAACAAACAAACAGCCATTTTGTGAGGTTGAAGTTATCTGACAGTAAGATTTGGCAGTGACAGTGACAGTATGTAAATAATAAGTATTTATCCTTCAAAATATAATAACTTAAATATAATTAAACTCATATTCATTGAATCACACCTCATCAAAAGCTTTTTACAAAACCATAGTCAGCGATTTTGATATGGCTTAGAGCAAGACTACATCAAGATCGCCTATAAATCGTGCTGGTAATTGCCTTGCAGCGAGACCAAAAACAAAAAGAAGAAGAAGAAGAAAGTACACTGCTCAATTTTCTACAAAATACGCTTTAAGAGTCGTATCGGTTTTTTTTGGAACCAGCTGTACATAGTTTTTGTTACAGTTCATAGATATTACTGATTAAATTAAATAAGGGTTATGACATTTTTTGTAATAAACCGCGTAAAAAACACATTTTCGATTAATTATTGTACAATAGAGGCATGTACATCATCATTAACCCATATGCGTCCACTGCTGGACATATATGTCCCTCAGCTCTTTCCATCTGTCTCTGTTTTGTGCGGCTTGCATCCAGTTACCGATAACATGGTTTAGATCGTCGGTTCATCTGATTGGTGGGCGTCCTCTGCTCCATAGTGCTTATTCTCGTGGCCTCCACTCGACAATACGTTTTGTCCATCGGCTGTCTGACAATCTGGCGACGGGTCCTGCCCAATTCCACTTTAGCGACGCGATTTTTCCTACAGCGTCTGTTGTTTTTTTGTTCTATGACATATTTATTCATTTGAGATTCGGTCCCTCAGGGAGACACCCAACATCTGGCGCTCCATAGCCCTCTGAGTTATGCGAATCTTGTTCACTACCTTTTTTGTGAGTGTTAATGTTTCCGCTCCATAAGTGAGTACAGACAACACACACTGGTCAAAGATTTTCCTTTTCTGGCATATGGGTAAGTCCGATTTAAATACATAGTTCAGTTTACCAAACGCTGCCCAGGCTAATCCGCTGGATCTTTGTGGGGAGCCTGCACATCTGGTTATCTCTTCCCAACTGAATTTCATGTCCCAAGTACTTATAAGATACAGTCTGCTCAATATACATTCCACCAACAACAATATTACGATTTAGCATTAGATTAGTCATTATTTGCATCTTAACGCTATAATTTGTTCAACATTATTATTGCATCGTCCTGAGTTTCTTTCCATTTACATTGGTACCATATTCGTGCAGATCTGCATTCTTAAAAGTATGTTCTGAAAGGGTTGTGAATAGCTTTGGTAAGATGGTGTCTCCTTGCCGTACTCCTCGCTGTATACAGAATTTATTTTTTTGTACATAAATATGTGAAATTTTTAGTATAATTTTAGAGTTTTGTGGACTTTTTTTATTTTTATTTATTTATTGTTTATACATATGACCTGGCCTCTAGTGACTAATCCAGGTCGTTTTTCCTGATGGGATTAGATATTTTTATATTTTTACATTTTTTACTAAATTACTAAATCTATTTTTACAATTTATTAATTAATTTGCCATAATCTATTAATTTTATGTTTTAAATTTCTTACAATTTTTAATTTTTTTGTTTAACTTATTTTTTAATTTCTCTTATATTTTTTGACCTTTATTAATTTATAATTTACTATATTTATTAATATATTTTACTAGCAGCCTCTACCCAGAACGTGAAGTGTAGCTCTTCATGCCTAGGCGGAGCCTGCTAGTATTTTCTTTTTCTATAAATCTAAAAACTATAACATAATTAAAATTAATATTAAATTTCAACAAATATACATTTAACAAATCTAAATAAACAATATACATTTGTTAAAATATTTTTGGTACCATCAACTCCCTTCTAAGTTATAAAGACAGTCCCTCTATTTTCAGAAGAGAGTTGGTAGTCTTTTTTTTAAATTTAAATCAATTTAATTTGTTTTTAATTATATATTCAATTCAAGGATTCTCCAGAGATTTGTGGACTGTATGTTTGAAGGTTTTTGCTAGTTCAAGGGAGATTAGGGAGGGATTATAATATACAGGCAATATTAAGTTTATAAAAATCCTACCCAAGTCACTGTTTCACCACTAGTCCTGTCGCCAGGGGGGGTACAACGGCCTCCTTAATTCAGATGGACTTACCCAAGTTTTTTTTATATATTTTGACCCGTAGAATACGAATTTTTTGGGTAACAGTTGATCCGGATGTCGATAAGATTGTTATAGACAAAGAACTTGAGGAATTACATAACAGCGATTTCTCGCAAAACAAAACATCTTTTTGTATTTTTTGGGTCATTTTAAGCAAAAAATATTTCTACAAGTTTTTTCGTAGAATGCATAGTTTTCGAGATAAACGCGGTTGAACTTTCAAAAAATCGAAAAATTGCAATTTTTGAACCCAAATAACTTTTGATTAAAAAATAAAGTAGCAATTCTGCTTACCGCATTTGAAAGTTTAAGTCAAATTATATCGGTTTTGATTATTTTCATTGCTAAAAATTAATTTTTTTATTGTTAAAATAATCTATAAACACATAGTGTTTCCCGTGCCTAATACATGCGTTTTAACGTATGCTACGTAGAAATTGCCTCGCTTGCACTCGTAGCTACTCTACCTACTCGTTCGATTTTAAATGAGAAATCATTGAAAACATCACTCACATACTAGGTGTTTGTAGCTTTGTTTAACAATAAAATAATAAATTTCTAGCAATGAAAATAATCAAAACCGATATAATTTGACTTAAACTTTCAAATGCGGTAAGCAGAATTGCTACTTTATTTTTTAATCAAAAGTTATTCGGGTTCAAAAATTACAATTTTTCGATTTTTTGAAAGTTCAACCGCGGTTATCTCGTAAACTATGCATTCTACGAAAAAACTTGTAGGAATATTTTTTGCTTAAAATAACCCAAAAAATACAAAAAGATGTTTTGTTTTGCGAGAAATCGCTGTTATGTAATTCCTCAAGTTCTTTGTCTATAACAATCTTATCGACATCCGGATCAACTGTTACCCAAAAAATTCGTATTCTGCGGGTCAAAATATATAAAAAAAACTTGGGTAAGTCCATCTGAATTATGGAGGCCGTTGTACCCCCCCTGGCGACAGGACTACACTTCTCGTACGAGGTATAATTGTTTTTAGCGGATTAGCGGTTTGTCTATATCGTATTAGCATTCTAGTCTACTGCACAGAGAGAACACGCGTTTGTTCAGCGATAGTTGAACCCAGAAAAAGGTTTGCGTACTTAGAGAGATGTATGCCTTCGATGGATAATAATCAAGATATGCTCGTAGCATTCGGAGGCGAAGACAAGAGAGTTAGGCCGTCCGCACATGGGGCGACGCTCGAACTACTCGACTCGATTCCAGTCACGTAGGTCTCTCCCAGCCAGTAAAGTTCCTTCGTTTTGGCATTGAGCTACGTACACGGAGCGTTTAGGATTTCAAATCTCCTCATCTTGTACGACTCTCGTCGCTTGCGATCCGTAGTGCACGAGAAAGTTCGAGTGAGACGCACGTTTTCAGTCATAATAGGTAGTTTATTTTATTTCCTTCGTTTTTTGTTGTTTTTTGCGCTGAATGAAATTTTACTTTTATTTAAAGATCGGTGCTTGTTATGTTCGTTGATTGTAGTACTACCTAATAACTTTGTGGAAATATATTGTTTGTAATATAAAATTCTGAAAACATTGAACTTCTGTTTCTAAGTGCTTAATATAAAATTCGTTGGGGTAGTAGAAAAATGTCCTCAGTGTAATGCTCATTGTATTCAAATTATACTAAAAATGTAACAATACCGTACTTTTCATAGATCGAAATAGTCGTTTTGGTTGATATATAAAAAATGCGTTCTTCCTGGTTGGAAGATATGAGCAAACTAAATCGACTAGTGTGCGGAGAGCAATCGCTTGTGCCGCAGGGTTCGTACAAGACGAGCAAGACGCGCGAACTTCAAGACGTGTCTTCGATCGACCCATGTGCGGACTTCCTTAGTCTTTCGTTTTTAGTTCACAAATGTCAAAAGCAAAATGTCTGTACTTGGATAGGGATGAAACTAGGTAGTAGAAACTTTGTTCAGGGTTGGCGTAGGAATTATTTAAAATTAAGGATTGTAGTTATGGGTTTAATACAGTAAAAAATACAAGAATATTATTTGATAAAGATATCAAGTAAAAATATAAAATAAGTGAAAAATTGAACAATGATATTAGTCTTCCTCTTTTTCTTCTATCTTCATTTTGAGACGCAGTGTATATATAATACTATGTTTTCTCATCGTAGTAATGCCAGAAGATACCCTTTAATGATAGATCCTCAAGGACAGGCTAATAAATGGATAAAAAACATGGAAAAGTCCAAAAATTTAGCAATCATCAGACTTAACCAGGCTGACTATGTTAGAATATTGGAGAACGCTATTCAGTTTGGACAGCCGGTAAGCACAAAACTTTTAATATTCTTTTTAAGACATCTTATTTTTGAAACCACATGAGTAGTAGGGTTCCTTGGCTAGTACTGATTATTCTTGGGCATTCCCATCGTAGTTAGCTTGTGACAAGAGTATAGATGTAAATTCTGTTGATTTCTGGATTATTTGTTATAGTTTATCTGCTGCAAATAAGCTTCTGACATTCCACGTAGCAATTTTGTATACATTATCAAGCTGACACCGGGAATTCCTTGAATGGCAAGTAGTGCAAGGGCTGTTTGTTTTGGTTCTTCCAACATGACAAGAAAAAAAATCTACGGACGAACGTCCAGAGGAATATCATTCGGTAGTTTCCTTTCCTCTGTTCCAGTCCTCTAACTGTTCCAGTCTCACCTACGGTATTCTAGTAAGAAGTCGCTTTTAGGATCATTTGCTTTGCTCCTAATCCTAGTTCTGGTAATCGCCTTTCACTAGGTTGTTTATATCCCATTCCTAGCAACAGGGTTGCCACTTCCATTGAATTAACTGTGCCAAATAATATATTTTCCACCTTCAGCATCTTTGTGGTCTTCACCCGTATCCCAGGATAAGAGGGTCGTGTTATGCCCCACTTGCTTTATTGGAGATTATTTTTATAACATTGGCTTGATATCTTAGGTGCTTCTGGAAAACATTGGTGAAGAGATGGATCCAGTTCTGGAACCGGTTCTAGCCCAGCAAATATTCAAACAGGGAGGTGCGTTATGCATCAAACTGGGTGACTCCGTCGTTGAATACAGCAAAGACTTTAAGTAAGCCATACATAATTTAGAATAAAACACCATTTTGTAAATAAATTGACAAATTTTTAGGTTATACATCACGACCAAGCTGAGAAATCCTCATTATCTACCAGAAGTAGCTGTGAAAGTCACTTTGGTTAATTTTATGATCACCAATGTAGGTCTGGAGGATCAACTGCTTGGAATTACTGTTGCTAAAGAACGGCCTGACTTGGAATCTGAAAAGAATGCGTTAATTATACAGGGAGCCGAAAATAAAAAGTAAGTTTCTATAATAATTGGATAAGCATATCGCACTAACGCAATATATCTACCTTATATTCTTGAAGATTCTCATCTTGCTTTTGTCTTCGCTTTTTGAACTGTGAATTGTAAACATGCTCCAAGTTGTTCGTCACCATATCGCATGCTAAATTCGAAATCATTTGTCTCTTCTGCGGCTATGGTTTGAAACACATGCAAGACATCCCCTCAAAGAGTAGGTAATAGTCAGGTTTATAGACTTTTCTTTCCGGGAACAACCATTTGCTCTTGCAGCTGATTCGAACTATTTTATGTATTTACCATGACCATTTTTCCGTCCAAAGTTTGGACACGAACAGAATCCACACCCTTGTGTAATGTGAAGCCACGAGCCACGGCTCCTTGTGGGAGCTCCTTGTGGCTCTTCACATTACATTTCGTCTGGTCGTCTTTTATCTCCATTATAATTAGTCGAATCCCTTTGTCTGCTGTCCCTGATTTCTCCATATTCTTTTCAATGTCTTTCAGTTTCTGTTCCCAGGGAGAAATCTTTCGAACATCAGAAGAAACTGTTGAAATCGACCAAATCACAGAATCATGCTTGTCGTCAAATACATAAGTTTCTGCATAAAAACTCTCTTCTTTCAGGGTGACCTTCAGCCGTTGCACTAATTCAGGCTTTTCCTCAACAGAATTTAGTTATGTAGCGTTCAGTTTCTGTCACAAATAGTTTACTTTTAAATATATTTTGTACCACTCTTCGAAACGTTCCCAGAACACCTGTAGCTCGAATTGTTGATTTAGCGTGTATCATGTTAAATCGGGGGCATAGCAAGGGCTTAGCGTAAAAATATATTCGCATATTATGTCTTACAATATCGCACTTTGGAGAAGTGCAACACATCTTAGAAAACTGTTTGTAGCACAGAAACGAATAATTCTTAATTAATTTTTAATTTGTTTTGCAGACATACTCGATCATTTTAATATTAATTGTTTAATCGACTTTATCAATATTTGGTGCATATATCTACTTAAAGTTTACATTACCCATATCATTTCTCATTTATACAATAATAATAATTTTATTAGGGTAATAAGTCAGCCGTTTAAGTTGTTATTGATATTTATGGCAATTCCATATCTAAAATAGAGAATGCTCTGTCTACTTTTTTAAAGATTGATTAGAATTTTGAAAGATTTTTTAAACAAAATATTGTCTACTTTTTTAAAGATCGTTAAAGGAGATAGAAGACAAAATCCTGCTGGTATTGAGTACTTCTCAGGGTAACATTTTAGAAGACGAAACAGCAGTACAAATCTTGAGTTCGTCCAAAACTCTGGCTAATGATATCGCAGCCAAGCAAGCAGTAGCAGAAGTCACCGAAAGGCAGATAGATAAAGCTAGATTGGAGTACACACCAATAGCAGCACATGCGACAATTTTATTCTTCTCGATAGGTATGCTCAGATATTTTTTATACTTTTTAATTTTTTTATTTTTGTTTTATTTTTAATTTTTTTTAAATTATTTTAATTTTTTAATTTTTTTCCTATTTTTATTTATTTTTATGCTCAGATATTATACAGGGTGTAACAAAAATACAGGTCATAAATTTAATCACATATTCTGGGATCTAAAATAGTTCGATTGAACCTAACTTACCTTAGTACAAATGTGCACATAAAAAAGTTACAGCCCTTTGAAGTTACAAAATGAAAATCGATTTTTTCCAATATGTCGAAAACTATTGGAGATTTTTTATTGAAAATGAACATGTGGCATTCTTATGGCAGTAGTATCTTAAGAAAAAATTATAATGAGATTTAGATACCCCATAAATATTTTATGGGGGTTTTGTTCCTTTAAACACCCCCAAACTTTTGTGTACGTTCCAATTTAATTATTATTGTAGTACCATTAGTTAAAGACAATGCTTTAAAAACTTCTTTGCCTCTTAGTCCTTTTTCGAAAAGTCAGTATTTATCGAGATATTTTGCATATTTGTCAAATCTACCACATATTTGTATATGGCTAATACGATTATGGAGACTTGATAATAATAGAAAAATTTATTTATGATTTACATTTTTAGGTATATTTTGAACCATATTAAAAAAGAAGCCACATCTCGATAAAATGTGCCTTATCGAAAAAATACAAAGAAGCAAAAAAGTTTTAAAAACACTGTGTTTAACTAATGGTATCACAGTAATAGTTTAATTGGAACGTACACAACCATTTTGGAGGTTTAAAGGAACAAAACCCCCATAAAATCTCCATGTAAACATATTAGAAAATAAGCCGCAACTCGATAAAAACTGCCTTGTCGAAAAAATACTAAGAAACAAAAAAGTTTTAAAAATATTGAATTTGACTAATAGTATCACAATAATAATTTAATGGAACGTAAACAAAAGTTTGGGTGGGTTTAAGGGAACAAAACCCCCATAACATTTTTATGGGGTGCACAAATTTCACTATAATTTTTCTTTAGGATATTCCTGCCATAAAAATGCCACATGTCCATTTTCAATAAAAAATCTCTAATAGTTTTCGATATATTGGAAAAAATCAATTTTCATTTTGTAACTTTAAAGGGCTGTAACTTTTTTTATATGCATATTTGTACAAAGGTAAGTTAGGTTCATTCGAACTATTTTTGGTCCCAGAATAGGTGATTTAATTTATGACCTGTATTTTTGTTACACCCTGTATATCTATGAACAACTTGATTAGTGCAATACCTTGCAAAAAATAAACTTCTATTAATAATCACCCTTTTGAGAGTTTTTATTGACTTATTTATTCTGACTGATTATTATTTATTTTAGCTGATTTAGCAAACATTGACCCTATGTATCAATATTCCTTGGTTTGGTTCATAAATCTATTTAAGTCAGCAATCGACAACACTGAAAGGGTTGAAGATGTCGGTCAACGATTGAAAGACTTGGAAAAGTACTTCACATATTCGTTATACGTTAATATTTGCCGTAGTCTTTTTGAAAAGGTAAGAAAACCCTTATAGGTTTCATAACATTAAAGGTAACATGGAGTAGAGATAAGAGACGTAACGACAGAAATATGATAAATATAAGTTTTCTTGAATTTGAAAAAATATATTACAATTTTTGGAAAATGTCTCTCAACTTTTCTACATTTTTACTATTATTTCCATAATATTCTACAGGAGATACCATCCTGCAACAGTAATAAACTTCAAATAATTGGGGAATTATAAGTTATAAAATTCAAAAGAGTTTAAAAGATAGTGCATACAGATGATAATATAATGTCTTAAATAAATAACATTGGACAACTAAGATTTAACTCATTTTAAAAAGTTTTACTAAATCAATCATTCTATGAAACTTGGTAAATCTAGATTTTGCGAATGCTTTAAGTCTGAGGTTTTAAACCGCTTAGGTATTCCTATGCATTTTTTTTATAGATAAGAATGTAATTAGTGCCGATAAAAAATCAAGTATTAAAATAGAAGCCACATAATTTTATCACAAAATTTCAGATCCGGCCTTAGAATAAATTAGAGCGAAATTAAATTAAAATAGTAATTGCAGGAAACAGGGCATATTACTCATTAATGACCGTACTTAAATCTAAAATACTACTCTCAAAACCAGCAAAAATAAGAGTATATAATACAATAATTCGTCCCACAATAAAGTATGGAAGCAAGACATAGACTTTGAACCAGTGGGAAATGACAAAATTACTGGTACTTGAAAGAAAGATACTGCTGACTATTTATGGGTCTTGTAGAGAAGAGACAACAGGAGAATGAAGAAGAAGACACAAGGATGAATTTCGGAGAGTATATGGAGATGAAAAGAATCTCCAGACAGTATATGAATAAGATGGGGGGGCCACGTGCTAAGATTGAGTGACGAAAGACTTCTGGACGCCACATTCTGCGAAAGGCCCGATGGCAAAAGGTCAGTTGGTCGCCCAAGAAAGAGACGAAAGGACGCAGCAGCCAGTGATCTACGCAAAACAGGAGAATGCAATGATAAATAGCTGCTCAGGATCGACAAGAATGGAGGGAAATAGTAAACGCGGCCAAGACTCACATAGAGTTGTAGAGCCAAATGATGATGATGATGACTATTATTGATGAGGAATAGGGAGCAAAATAGATATGGTTTGTTCAACAGTAAATGGTTTGAATTCAATTAGTGCGGTCGTAAATATTATTAAATTTATCTGACCTGGCCCATTGTTAAGACCCACCCGGAGCGATAAACTATCGAGGTAGACAGAGTTGATCTTTTGCAATTAACACTGACTAGACGGTACTCCCATAATAAAGCCTAAAATAAATTTTACCTGAAACCGGGCCTTTTATACTATTATCGGTTAATCCGGGCTGCTTATAGTGGTAACTAATTGAACTTAACCATTTACTGTTTAACATACCATACAGATGAATAAACAAACGCATGAGAAAATACCAGGATAAATATTTTGGAAGAAGTCTAAAACGACAAAGCAAACACGTTCTAAAAGTGTCACGGAGGGAAAGAAAGAGGAACAGGATGCCATGATCAAAATGATGCAACAATTAATGGACAAAAATGAAGAAATGATGAATGAAATAAAACAAATAAGGAAAGAACAAATTGAAAGTAATAAACAACCAAAGGAGATAAAGGAAAATAACATAAAATTAAAAAACTTGAAACAATTAAAAGACAGAATGGAAGGACTGGAGAAAACAATGCAATTAATACGGATCAACAATAGATACCCGCATAGAAATAAATACAAGGAGTGTCTTTATGAGTGAAAACACAAAAATGATGTTGCTGAACAATTCTGCAGAATCTTTTACAGTATTTTTAAAAATTTTTCATATTCATCTATGGAATTATTTAAATGATTCGATCTAAATTTAAATTATTTAAATTAAATATCAAATGATCAGACGCTATGGAAAGCGACTAAGAAGCTCAAAAAACCATACACAACTATTCCTCCTCTCCATAAACCAAATGGTGAATGGGCTCGTTCCAACAAAGAAAAAGGGGACGTCTTTGCTGAATATCTTACGAGTGTATTTCAAACCGAGCCACCAGACCCTGATAAAGAAGTTGAAGAACTAATTAGCGCAGCATGTCAAATGTCCCTTCCAATCAAAAATTTTACTCCTATAGAAGTCAAGAAAGAAATAACCAAACTTAACTCACGAAAGGCTGCAGGTTGTGACTTAATCTCGGCACAAGTACTAAAACAACTTCCTCCTAAGGCCATTATTATGCTAACGGTAATATTTAATCGCATGCTAAGTTTATCATACTTTCCAAAAATATGGAAATTTGCAGAAATCATAATGATCCTTAAGTCAGGCAAAGCTCCCAATGAAGTAACATCTTATCGGCCCATCAGCCTACTCCCAATCGTTAGCAAAGTTTTTGAAAGATTGCTGCTACAAAGAATATACGCAGATCATGAATTCCTAACATTACTACCAGAACATTAGTTTGGTTTTCGGGAAAATCACTCTACTACACAACAAGTCCATCGAATAGTAAATGAAATATCAAAAACCCTTGAAGAAAAGAAATAGTGCGACGCTGTATTCTTGGATATCTCACAAACGTTTGTCAAAGTTTGGCACAGAGGTCTACTTTACAAAGTAAAATTAGCACTATCTAGTAACTATTTCCTCCTAATCAAATCCTACTTATCAAATAGATATTTCTCAGTAAAATTCAAAGACCAACAATCCAGCCTCTGTCCTATTAACTCCGGAGTTCCGCAAGGTAGTGTTCTCGGGCCGCTGCTGTTCTCACTCTACACAGCCGATATACCAGAGTTTCATAATACTACGATCGCTTCCTTTGCTGATGACGTAGCAATACTAGCCGTAAATGAAGATCACATACAAGCCTCACAAGACCTGCAACACCATCTGGACATACTCAGTGAATGGTACACAAAATGGCGAACAAAAGTAAACAAAACAAAACCATCTCAAATAACGTTTACCAACCGCCACAACACATGCCCACCTGTAAGAATGGTAAATGAACGAATACCAACAGTAACAGACGCTAAATACCTTGGCCTCCATCTTGACCAACGTCTTACTTGGAAGAAACATATCCAGACCAAAATAAGACAACTAGACTTGAAATTTCGGCAAATGTATTGGCTCCTTGGACGCAGATCAAAACTCAACATCCAAAACAAAATTCTTCTGTACAAAGCAATACTTAAACCTATTTGGTACTACGGACTACACCTCTGGGGCTGTGCAAAGTCAGCATCACTGGATATCATCCAAAGATTTCAGTCTAATGACCTAAGATCAATAGTGGATGCACCGTGGTACGTAACGAATCAAACACTTCACGAAGACTTAAATATACCTTTCATCACAGAAGAAATCCATCGAGCCACGGAGTCACAAAATGAGCGTACCATTCATTCACCATGACAATGAGTTAGTACCCCAGTTAATAGGGAAAAAAACATGAAAAAATGTTAAGCAGGGTTTTGAAGGTGCTAAACGGTAGATGAGAGATAAATGATGATAATTCCGTGAAGACGTACAGCTAATTTTTCTTCTTCTTTTTTTTAAACAGGTACAAAGAATGAAAAACTCAGTTTTTTTACTATAAAACGTTTCTTGTTAATTTTAGAGAAAAATGTTTTAAATAAGTGTTGTAGATCTTAAAAAGTTCTTTAATTTGATAGTACTCATAATAATATGCATAAACAATTGACCTAGATAATTGCAAGTATAAATAGTAATAACTTTACTTTTTACATAATGATATATAATTTAACTACTTTAAATTATGCCATTTAATGGTTTCTTTAAGTGCACTAAATTTCAACCAGATTGACCAAATAGTTTGTAAGTTATTCAATTTGTTTATCCCAGAGAGCAATTGTTTATACAACTGTTCTTGCCCTAACAGTGAATCTAGAGATATTTAGCAAATCGCAATCAATTATTCGAGAGTCTACTACTTTTAAGATGCATTAAGAAAAAATTAACATTTTATTAAAATTGTTATTAAAAAACTCGTTTGAAAAAGACCCTACTTTCTAGGTTATAAACAATTTGAATAACTTTGACAGTTTTTGTGTCACACGCTTGCATGTAGGCTCACTGAAAAGCTGGTGAAAAAATACATATTAAAAAAGAAAAAATAAATTTATATGACAAATAGGAATTAAGTTAGTATTTTTTTTTATAAATCAAATTTTGCATTGTTTATAAACATTAAGAGCTGAAAATTTATATATGGAAATCTATATTTTACGATCCAGTTTATAGATTGCATATGCAGTGAAATAATAAAATCTTATGACCTGTTAAACTGATGGTACTCGTGAAACACCACCAAGAAAGTGAAGGTGGGAACTGTTCAAGCTTCGCTTCCTTTTTTGGAAAAAAACTGCAATATATTATCACCTTCCATAGCACGCACAACCTTCTTTTTTAACTGGAGTAGCTCAAAAAAATACTAAAAATTGTGCAAATTTCACCTTGCACAATTGCAAAATTGGAAAATCCCGTGAAAATCAGTTGATTCAATTTTACTATAAAAGTTATTGAATTTTACAAGTATTTCTTAAAAATTCTTTAAATCATTAAGTAAAGTATATTTTTTATATAAATATATAATAATTATAAATTAGTACAATACATTTTTTTTTATTTGAAATAATTAAAAAGTATTTAAAAGTCCTTAATAATTTTTAAAAAATTGTTTGTTTTATTTTGTTTCTGAATTGTTATGACATGTTATTTAATTTAATGAAACTATTAATATTTGTTTAGGTAGGCATCTAATAAGTATAAATATGTAGTATGTTTGCACTATTTAATGATGTATGTTTAAGTTCAATAATTAGAATAAAAGTCATATATTTGTTTTGATAGTAATATATATATTTTAATAAATTCATATAATTAATTATAAAAATAAAAAAGTAAAACATTGTTTATGAATTTTAATTTGATTGTTCTAGTGAACGTCTATAACTTCTAAATCGCTTCTCGGCAAGTTACAGTTCATCCTCTACAAAGTCTGACTCGACATCGTCAAGAACCACTGCAACGCGATTAAAACATTTTTTCTCCTCTTCTTCCACTGCACAGTTTGTACAAAGATCCGTACAGTTTATACCATATTTTTTACAACCATATCTTGTACTTTTGCAACCCGTTGAACATTTAGATGTAATTTGTTTTAATATCTCTTCAGGGATCAAACAATCTAAGGTGTAAATAGGTTCAAAACCCGTATCAGTTTTTTGCCATCCATATTGGATAGCATCCAGTTTTTTACCTAACCAGTGTTGTAATTGATGATAAACGCGAAGTACATGCTGATAACCTGCACCTTCTGTTGGGGGCAAATTTTCCAATTTAAAAGATTTTTTCCCTGTATTTCTTATAAATTGTAAAAAACGTAACTCATTTAATGACAATATGATATTATGTTTTTTTATATGTAACATCAATTGCAGCAGAATACAAAGCAACAATGATATCACATCCGTTTTTCATGATGTCCTCCTTGTTAGCATTCTCGTCGTAAAAAATATTTATCAGATCTACAATTTCTGACGATGCAGTTAATAATTTGAATTTTCCTTGATTAAAAAAAGAGGAAGTTGTATCACACCCAGTAAAAATATATAAGAACCCAACGTATTTTCTTACATGAGAATGTTTAAAACTATTACAACTATAATAGCCTTTTTTTAAAATTTTCCTTTTCCGCCTTTTTTTTTCAAAATACATATATGTTATTGTCCGGAGCAGAGAGTTGCGTCAATATTATGAGTATATCAGTATCATTACCAATTATTACAATGGTCTTGCTAGTTTCATATGTATGTTCGTGAAGAGCTGTCTGCACTATTAATACGTCCGCATCTTCATCTGCTACTTTAGTTCTGTACCCAGATTTGTTGAGCTCTGCACATAAAAGTTGAATCAATTGCTTTTTATTTTTACTAACTGCTAAAAATATTTTTTGTTTTATGGATAAGATCGTGTTTTCAACCAATGTAATTTCTGGGCCTGAGCTAATTATTATTGTATATTTATATAAATAATATACTTTAATTAGTAAAATATAAGTAATTCTTACGAGAAATTATTGTAAAATTAAAGCAAGTAATAGCAATTAAACTGCAAATTTTTTCAACATGTTTCAAATTGGGATTCCATTCTAAAAAATAAAACGAAGCTATTTTCACCTTTACATTTGTTGGCGGTGTTTCACGAGTACCATCATTTTAATGAGTCATGACTTTTTATTTTTTTTACTGCATATGCAATCTATGAAGTGGGTCAGAAAATATAGACTTTCTTAAACAACTTATTCAATTTCCAGCTCTTAATGTTTATAAACAATGAAAATATGATTTATTGAAAAAAAAATTCTAACTTGATTTCTATTAGTCATATAAAATCCATTTTATTATTTTAATGTGTATTTTTTCACCAGCTTTTCATAAGCCTACATACGAGCGTGTAACATAAAAACTGTCAAAGTTATTCTAATTGTTTATAACCCAAAATGTAGGGTCTTTTTCAGACGGTTTTTTTAACAACAATTTTGATAAAATCTTAAAACATTTTTAATACATCTTAAAACTAAAGTCTTAAATAATCGATTGCGATTTGTAAAATATCTCTAGAGTCACTGTTAGGGCAAGAACAGTTGTTTAAACAATTGCTGTCTGGGATAAACAAATTGAATAACTTATAAACTATTTGGTCGATCTAGTTGAAATTTGGCACACTGAAATAACCCATTAATTGGCATAATTTGAAGTAGTTAAATTAAATATCGTTGTGCAAAAAATACAGTTATTAATATTTAAAAATTAGTGCAAAAATGAGAGTTTTTTACAATTATCTCGGTCAATTCTTTATATATTTCAATATGTGTCCCACCAAATTGAAGAACTTTTTAAGGTCTACAATATTTATTTGAAACATTTTTCTCTAAAATGGATAAGAAACGTTTTATAGTCAAAAAACTTAGTTTTTCATTCTTTGTAACTGTTTTAAAAAAAGAAGAAGAAAAATTAGCTGTACGTCTTCACGGAATTATCATCATTTATACCTCATCTATCGTTTAAAACCTTCAAAACCCTGTTTAACATTTTTACGTGAAATCGACGATTTTTTTCCCTATTAACTGGTGTATAGTAAGGGAATTATTCCATAATGGCCCTGCCACAAGGAGACTAGATAGAACCTGACCTCAGGACCTATTTTAAAACTTAAACATAAATAGAATAAGATGAGACATCATTGGAAGTCTTTTCTTCATGCCCAAAAACATGGAACAAATTTACTTAATACTCTTTTAATGATGTAGATTGTAAATAAACATAATAACATAAAAGAAAAATATTCATCTATGACTCTCGACAATATTTTTACAACTTTTTTACAATTGATAACTTCAAACTAACACATCTAAATTTTTAGGACAAGTTGTTATTTTCTCTTCTTCTGTGTGTTAATTTAATGAAGACGCGTGGGGAAATCAACACTGCAGAATGGATGTTTCTTCTAACCGGTGGTGTAGGTTTAGAAAATCCCAATAAAAATCCCACTGATTGGTTAGTCTCGAAGTCATGGGATGAGTTGTGTAGATTGAATGATCTACCAGCCTTCAAGTAAGTCAAAAGCTATTCTAAACTAATTGATTATTTATATAGGTCATTTCAAAACTTCATTGAGCAATATAATTTCTAGAGGCATTATGCACCACTTTATGGCCAACAGCAGAGACTGGAAAAGAATTTTCGACTCCGGTGAACCCCAGGACATGGAATTACCTAGTCCCTGGCATTCCAAACTTAACGATTTACAAAGACTGATCGTATTACGGTGTATCCGGTACGACAAAATGGTACCTGGTGTTCAAAACTTCGTTACACGTAAGACATGCTAATAACTACAAGATTCTTAGTAATATCCTTATCACTTTCAGTACATCTTGGAAAAAGGTACATAGAGCCTCCGCCGTTTGATTTGATTTCTTCATTTGGAGACTCCCATTGTTGTATACCTTTGATTTTCATTCTAACGCCAGGTGCAGATCCTACAGCTGTCTTGTTAAAATTTGCTGATGATCAAGGTAAATCAACCACAGTTAGTATATCATGGCCACCTTATACTCCAGACTTGTCACCATGGGATTTTAACGAGTTTATCTGAGTAAATTATGAAATTCTGAAATATCTGAATTAATTCAACTTTCTTATGATGACATAGTTCTTAAAAATAAGTTTAAAAAAATTAAACCTTGGATTACTCATGGCATTATTGTATCTATTAGAAAAAGAGATCAACTTAAACAAAATCTAAGAAGGGAATCCACTCCAGAAAAAATCATTGAATATAAAGATTACAGAAATAAACTAAATAAATTAATTACACAAACAAAAAATGATTATTATAAAAACAAAATAAATGATAATAGCAAAAATATTAAAAAAATTTACAATTTTATAAATGAGGCTACAAACGAAAACACAAAAAATAAAAAAAATTAAATTAAGTACATCAAGGTTGAAAATGATAATAAAATTGAAAATAACATTGATATTGCAAACCATTTTAATAAGTTTTTTACTGAAATAGGATTAAAAATGACCAGTAAAATTAAAAAACCACATACTCCATTCCACATGAATTACTCCTCTCAGACATCAATGTATCTTAAACCAGTCACAAATAACGAAATAATAAAATATATAAATTCCCTTAAAAATAATTCAGCACCAGGTAAAGATGCCATCTCTTCTAAAATTATAAAAACTCTTCACATCTATCTCATTGATTCTCTTGTTCATATAATAAACCTTATTTTTAAAACTGGTGATATTCCAAGTCATTTTAAAGTTTCAGTAGTGAGCCCTGTTTATAAATCAGGTAATAAATTTAATATGGAAAATTATAGACCAATAAGTATCATATCAAATCTAGGTAAAATCTTTGAAAAATGCTTAAAAGATAGATTAGTGTCATATTTAACTGAAAACAAAATATTATCTCCTAATCAGTTTGGTTTTACTCCTGGTCTAAGTACAGTAGATGCTATGAATGAAGTTGTGCAAGATATAACTATGCATCTTGATAAAGGGCAAAAATGTATTGCAGTGTTCCTTGACTTGTCCAAGGCATTTGACACAGTTTCACACACTAAATTATTGGATATACTAGATAAATATGGCGTGAGGGGTATTGGGCAGAAAATTTTTACTAACTATCTTTATGAAAGAATACAATATACAAAAATAAATGATGCTATCAGCGAACCAAGAACTATTAAAATTGGAGTGCCACAGGGTACAGTTTTAGGCCCAACACTCTTTAATATATATATAAACTCAATATTTAATCTTAAGATCAGGGGTAAAATCGTGTCATATGCTGACGATACAGTCATAATTTTTTCTGCATCTACATGGGAAGAAGCAAAACAGAAACTTCAACAAGATCTATTTTATATCAAACATTTTCTTGATACATTTAAACTTCTTCTAAATGCTAAAAAAACTAATTATGTAGCCTTTTCTATAAATGATACAAATCGTCCAAACTTTGAAAACATTAACATACAAAACATTGAAGATCCTATCTATTGAACAAGTAAATATCATAAAATACTTAGGAGTATATTTAGATAAAAATCTTAAATGGGAACACCACATAACATACCTAACAAAAAAGATTAGGGCCCTTATGCATAAATTTTATCTGCTAAGGGAGTTTCTTGCAAAAAAACTGATCACTATGATTTATCAATCCTTAATTGAGCCTTTACTAAGGTATGGAATTTTGTTATGGGGTGGAGCATATGAAAACAACATAAGAAATCTCAAAGTAGCTCAAAATTCAATTATTAAAATAATGTTAAAAAAACCTAAACTTTTCTCTACAACTGAATTATATAATAATAAAATCTGTGACTTGAAAACACTCTATATTTCAACATGTTGCACATATATTCATAAAAATTTCTCCAAACAGACACTAATAGAACATAATTATCAAACTAGAGGTAACATCAAAAGAAGCTTAGTTTTACCACAGTTAAGTCGAGGAATAAGCCAACATTCTCTGATTTTTAGGGCACCCAAGTATTATAATTTACTACCAAACAAAATAAAAGAAATCAAATCCATAAAAATGTTTAATAAAAAGGTAGTTGATTGTATTATTGGAAACAAAACACAATTTGAATTGTAAATCCTGAAAAAAAAATGTCCTTTTTTTTGATTTTGGAATTCTTAATACCTATAAGTTGGATTTTTTACATATTATTATATTATATAGATATGCTGTTTTACTTAGTTTTAAGTTTAAATTCCAAATAATTTTGATTCTCGAATGTGTTTTTTTTTGTTACGTTTGTTTATAAGTAATCTATATTTATTTAGGATTTTTCTATAGACACACACAGATGTTTTCACATCTAGGTGTCTTTCTGTATATTATATTATATGTACTTAAAATTGTAAATTTTGGCTAATAAATTGAATTGAATTGAAATTGAAGTAAAAACAAATTTTTTATTATAGTTTGTTTTGTTAACAGTTTTTTGTTTTTTTTTACTAATACATTTTTATCTATGTAGGATTTGGGGCGGCTAGATTGTTCGCTCTTTCTCTTGGACAAGGTCAAGGACCAATAGCTATTAAACTAATTGATGAAGGGGTTAAAAATGGCACTTGGGTGGTACTGCAAAATTGTCATTTAGCAAAGAGCTTCATGCCGACCTTAGAAAGGGTGAGATTTTTTAACAATACTTCTATAAAATTAATACTACGTTTATTTAACTGTGGCACCTATTGGTGCCACCCGAATTATTAGACAAGTCTGTTGATGGCTCCGATCGGTGCCACATATGCCAAATGTGTTAAAATGAAGACGTTTGAAGAATTATTCTCATATCAAAAATTTAAATACAATATATGAACATTTTTAATATAACAAGTACTACACTCAACGAAAAAGGTACGTAATATCAATAAAAATGTTAATTCAGACAACAAACGCAATACTTAAAATTTGTCCAATTCTTGGTTTTATTGGGACAACAAAACGATGTTCATCAATTCATTATTTTCGTTCGTTGAGCCAATGTATTACGTTTATTGAATGGATGAACATTCATTATGTATACCATAATATCACTTTATTGTATTACGAACTCTGTTCACTGAGTCAACGAACACTATTTACTGATATGACGAACTCTGTTCACTGAGTCAACGAACACTATTTATTGAAACAACAACGTCGTTAATTGACCGACGAAGACTATTCGTTGTGTCAATAACAGTGATATTTCTCCTAACGTATTTCGTTTATTTCTACAATTATTTCCGTTTATTGTTACAATTAATTCCGTTCGTTCCCACAATAAATACGGTTTTTCTTACAAGCAATTCTATTGATTCTTACAATCAGTTTCGATCATTCCTACTATGAACGTATTTTATATTAATAATTACTGAATGAAATAGCCCAATGTATGATATTAATTGATTAATAATAAATTTTTAAATCCCCCTTTTTTGTCCTTAACCTAAAGGACTTTACACTGTGTGATTTTTTATATGATTTCACTTATACAGTGTACTGGAATAAGTGTTACACTCCCCCCACCCCCTTATTAACTTATTTATTCTTAGCACATAAGCAAAACGCTCGGACAGGTCGATTTTTAAAATAATCAAAGTATATTATAACATCAATGTTTCGAACTTTACACGATCCCTCTTCAGGTGACAGGCGGGGCGTAACTTTGATTTTTTTTTAATGGGAAAGTACGTTGTGACAGCTTATTTAAAAGCGTTTGAAATAGTGATTCCAAAAATGTATAACACTTTAATCCTTTTTGAGAGCGCAGGTTCAAAATTTCGATCGAATTCTTTTTAAACGCATTCATTTTTTTTGGAATTCTGAGAAAACTAATAAGTATTTTTGAAAAATTTAAACGCAGAATAAAATATTACATTATTACCGAGGGCAGAAAGTCCCTTAGAATAAACAAAAAGTTTCTGTTGAATGGCATGCCTATTTGAAATTAAAAATCATACTAAATTTTCTATTTTTCACCTCTGTGACTTATTAAAATAATCATTATAGAGGTTCAGACCCTTGATAATACTGTAATATTTTATTTTGCATTTAAATTTTCAAAAATAATCATTAGTTTTCTCAGGATTCGAAAAAAATAAATACATTTAAAAAGAATTCGACCGAAATTTCACGATAATAGACACACAAAAACTTCCTTTTACTACGGACTACACTTGAAAACGAAATGCAATTATTATTCGGCACTTCGGTAACACAGAGAAGCTAGGGGTATCACGATAAGGAAAAGCCGTTAACTTTCAAATGGTCAAGCAAAACATTTATTGTCTCAACAACTACGATTATTGTCACAATGCACGTTTTGATTGTGAGAATTAAATGCAGTAGCAGATTGATTAATGCATTCGTTGTCACAACAATCAATTTACATATATTCAATAATCATATATTACTCTATATTAACAACATTTGTACATTGTTTTAATGAAATCTGTACGTTGTCACGATAAACCAAGGTAATTGATTGTCATCAACGAAATCAAGAACGTGAGTTGCTGCCAGAATTAACAGTATTTATTAAATATACGAAACTAAGTTATTGGCTGAATAAATTGAGTGTTATTGATTAATGTACTCTAGTTATTCTCACAATTATTATTCAATCATTGTGACAATAACCAAATACATTCGTCAATGTCTAAAAGTTCGTTGAAACAACAAATTAAATTGTTGTGACAACGAAATACTATTCAGTTATCACTGTTAATCAATATTACGAACTAAATTTTTTTGAGTGTATGTTTTCTAGATTTGTGAAAACTTGACTCCGGATGCCACGCATCCTGACTTTAGATTATGGCTGACGTCATATCCTGCTGATCATTTTCCTGTGCTGGTGTTGCAAAATGGGGTCAAAATGACCAATGAACCACCAAAAGGTTTGAAGAACAACATAATCAGGTAATTACAAAATACAAATGGATCCTTTTTGTTTTTTAATGAAATTGATCAATTCCGACATAAATTGTTTTCCAGGTCTTACATGAGCGATCCAATTTCTGATGTAGAATGGTTTGAAAGTTGCAAGCAAACTGCAGTTTTTAAGAAGCTTTTGTACGCTCTCTGCTTTTTCCATGCAACCGTCCAAGAGAGAAGAAAGTTTGGTCCGTTGGGTTGGAACATTCCATACGAGTTCAACGAAACTGATCTGAGGATCAGTGTGATGCAGTTACACATGTTTTTACACGAATATGAAGTAAGTATTTAACTAAAAATACAGGGTGTAACAAAAATACAGGTCATAAATTTAATCACATATTCTAGGACCAAAAATAGTTCGATTGAACCTAACTTACCTAAGTACAAATGTGCACATAAAAAAAGTTACAGCCCTTTGAAGTTACAAAATAAAAATCGATTTTTTTTAATATATCGAAAACTATTAGAGATTTTTGAAGTTATACTTCTTTAGGCGCGATTGGGAGTGAATTTTTATTACTCTGCGCGCATGCGCACACAGACAGTGTGGAGTTCGTTGCTAAATCTTTTAAGTTATGTGTGTATCAGTCCAAAAAATGGGGGAAAGAATATATTAGTGTTTTTAGTAAATATATTTATTATAATTTTTGTGTCTCTGGATTTGTTTTCCTCGGGAATAACATAATAATTAATATTTAAAGTATTTTTATTCTTCAGTTGATCTATTTGTCACAATGTCTGGAAATCTTTGTCACTATGTTAATCCGTAAAAACAATGAGAGTATAGCTCAGTGGTAGAGCGTTCGACTCGAGATCGAGCGGTCCCCGGTTCGAATCCGTGTGTTTCCTATTTTTTTTTTATTTTGGTATTGCTTTAATAAACATTTTTGGAAAGTAGTAAGTAAAAATCAGTGACTAGTACATTCAGCCGTTTGTATGGACGAATAATTAGAGACCACATTGAGAAGGAGTACAAAGACCAAGAGGAAGAAGAACAATCCGGTTTTCGAACAGGAAGAAGCTGTACTGATAATATCTTCTGCCTCAAACAACTAATAGAAAAAAAATTAAGCACAAATCAAGAAGCCCACCTCATGTTTATTGACTTGCAGAAGGCGTACGATACAGTTCCTGTAAACAAACTCTGGAACGTGTTACGACAGACGAATATTAGTGTCACCTTAATAAAAGCCTTAAGAAATTTGTATGAAGGGTCAACATCACAAATAAAAACTGGAAACAGATTATCGCAAAGCTTCCTGGTTAATAAAGGTCTACGTCAGGGGTGTTGTGTATCACCGACCTTATTTAAAATATATGTTGCAAAAGCATTGAAAGAGTGGAAACGAAAATGCAGAGGCATGGGCGTAGACCTTGGAGAGATTTGCTTATATACATTGCAGTTTGCTGATGACCAGGTTGTTATAGCAAACGATAAAGATGATTTAGAGTACATGGCAAGGAAATTACAAGAAGAATATAGAAAGTGGGGACTAGAAATTAATACAGAAAAAACAAAATACCTGCCAATAGGTACCGAACTATCGAACATCACATTAGAAAATAATGAAATCATCATGCCCTGCGACCATTACACATATCTAGGAATCGTTTTTGACACAACGGGGAAAGATGATGAAGAAATAAAGAGAAGAATAACACAATCCAGAAAAACAATAGGTTGTCTAAACAGCGTACTGTGGAATCATGAAATAGGAAAAAGAAGAAAACACAATATCTACGAATCTCTTATTAAAAGCAGTCTATTGTACGGAGCAGAAACTTGGCGGATAACCGAAAACAACAGAAGAAAACTGGAGGCAGTAGAAATGGACGCTTTTAGAAGATCAGTAGGAGTGTCACGCAGAGAGAGAATACGTAATGATGAGATAAGACAGCGAATGGGGGTTGACGGCTCTCTAACAACAGACATAGAAAGAAAACAGCTGATATGGTACGGACACGTCCAGAGGATGGATAACTCAAGACTCCCTAAAATAATTATGCAATGGGTACCACCAAACCGCAGAAAGAGAGGAAGACCCAAGAAATCTTGGAGAGAGGGAGTAACGAAGGCGATGAGCGCAAGAGATCTTAGAGAGGGCCAATGGGATGATAGAGTGTCATGGAAATTAGGCATCGGACAACGTCGCAAGACGTTTTAAAACCGATTGATAGATAGATAGTAAGTAAAAATTAGTTTAATCTTTAAATAAAATACAAATAACCTGTTGAAAGTATATTTATTTCGTTGAAATCATATACCTAATAGAAGTATAACTTCTTACGTGCGTGCAAAATACACACACATTCTTTTTTATTGAAACTGGACATGTGCCATTCTTATGGTAGTAGTACATATCTTAAGAAAAAATTATAGTGAAGTTTGGACACCCCATAAAAATTGTATGGCGATTTTGTTCCTTTAAAATCTCCCAAACTTTTTTGTACGTTTCAGTTTAATTATTATTGTAGTACCATTAGTTAAACAAAATGTTTTAAAAACTCTTTTGCCTCTCAGTACTTTTTCGAAAAATCAGTTTATATCGAGATATTTTGAATATTTTTCAAATCCACCACATATTTGTATATGGTTTAGTACGATTAGGGTGACTTGGTAATAATATGAAAATTTATTTATGATTTACATTTTTAGGTATATTTTGAACCAGATTAAAAAAGAAGCCACATCTCGATAAAAGGTGCCTTATCGAAAAAATACAGAGGCAAAAAAGTTTTAAAAACACTATAGTGGAGTCACTGAAGATGGATATGAGCTATTACCTCCGATTTCGTTGAACCTCCATCGATTTGGATGAAAATTGGGGAGTGGTTAGAGGATATCTCAAGGAACAAAGGTGACATGGTGCCAACTTGCGCTTTTACCATGGGGGTGGATGCCACCCCTTCTCGGGGGTGAAAATTATTTTATTAAAAATAACCCCGTAATTCGATAGAGGGACTAACTCTAAGCAAAATTTGTTATATAAAGTTATTGAAATTAATTATAAATTTTTGAGTTATTAAAGATTAGAGATTTTAATTTTTCCTGAGAAAAATGCACGTTTTTAACCGATTTTTTATAAATAATTCAAAACCTATAAGTTTTTACAAAAAAGTTATTATTACCAAAATTGAAGATAATAAAAAATGAAATAAATACCTTACTAGAAAAACCTTTTAGTGTTAACTAAAAGTGAGTTATAGGTAATTGAATGTATATTTCTCTCGGCGACTACCAAAATCTAAGTATTAAAGCTTAAATAACAGGAAAATTATGCATTTTATAACACAAACTTATTAAACATTTGTCAAAGTATTTAAAAATATCTATCAGATGAGCCCACGAACAAGTTGATAGCATTAAAATTTATGCTACAGAAATTTTTCAAAATTTATCTTTTAAAAATTTTTCCAAAAAATGTTATTTTTATTTTTTAATAACTCCGTTAATTTTGAGACATGAGATTCGCCTAAAAACTATTTGAAAGCTGAAACTAAGGGCTTTTAAACCACGTTAAATTTAATTTTCTAAACCGCTTACTTTTTTAAAAATAAAAGGTTAAATTGCCCGGTTACATGGTTCTCGCAGGCAAAATTTAAGCTTAAAACGTTTCTATCTCGGTTATTTTGTACCCTACAGAAATAGTAAGACAAATAAAATATTTGTTACAGAAAAAACTAAAATTTTATTATATATAATTTTTTTCGTATATTGAGTATTTTTGGAGTTATTATTAAAAGAAAATGAAAATTACGATAATCTGAAAAATTCTGATTCTTTAAATTACATCTTTTTTTCAAAAATATGCATTTTAAACCGGTCAAAATTGTTGAAATCATTACTTATGCTATTATAAAGAAAGTGTTGTAAGAATTTCTATAAATTTTAATTTTTGTGGAAAAGACGTTTTATTTTTAACTTTTTCCAAAAAAAAATCCAAAGAGTTCTCTTATTTTCATTATAATTTGCTTAATTTTGATGCTATTAACGTCTTATGGAGCTCATTTGATAGGTATTCCAAATTACTTTGACAAGTGTTTAGTAGGTATATTTTATAAAATGCATCGTTTTCCCGTTATTTAAGGTTGAATACCTAGATTTGCGTCGAAAGAAATATACCTTCAATTACCCATAACTTACTTTGAATTAACATTAGTGTAGTTCTTTAAATGAGAAGTGTATTCAACTTTTTATTATCTTTAATTTTGGTAATAATAACTTTTTTGTAAAAGCTTATAGTTTTTAAGTTACACGTGAAAAACATCTTTAAAACATGCATTTTTTTACGGAAAAATAAAATTTTTGATCTTTAATAACTCAAAAAGTATTGATTTATATTAATAACTTTATATAACAAATTTTGCTTAGAATTTTTCCCTTTAACGATTTATGGTATTATTTTTAATAAAATAATTTTCACACCCGAGAAGGGGTGGCATCCACCCCCAGGGTAAAAGCGCAAGTTGGCATCATGTCACCTTTGTTTCTTCAGGTATCCTCTAACTACTCACCAATTTTCATAAAAATCAATGAAGGTTCAACGAAATCGGAGGTGAAAACCTTCATTGACTCCACTACTATGATTAACAACTAATGATACCGCAGTAATAGTTTAATTGGAACGTACATTTGGGGGGTTTAAAGGAACAAAACCTCCACAAAATTTTTATGGGGTGCACAAATTTCATTATAATTTTTCTGCCATAAGAATGCCACATGTCCATTTTCAATAAAAAATCTCTAATAGTTTTCGATATATTCGAAAAAATCGATTTTCATTTTGTAACTTCAAAGAGCTGTAACTTTTTTTATGTGCATAAGGTAAGTTAGGTTTATTCGAACTATTTTTGGTCCCAGAATATGTGATTTTATTTATGACCTGTAATTTCGTTACACCCTGTATATTCAGTACGTATACGCTCACGGAGCGAACCATGATCGGTGAGAGAAATCCTGTCTGCCGTGAGACTGTAGAATTTAGAACTATAATATATCCATTGAGATTGAGGTTGTTTTTAAGTTTATTCAATAGCAAACTTTATATAATATGAAAAAATGTTTGTCCGATAAATGTGTTGGGAATTTTAATAAGTCCGACACGTAGAACATGTCAAATGACAGGAATTATATTGGTGGTAAATAGCAGTCTGATTTTTGCATGAAAGTTTAATAAAAGGGTAACAAATCAATTAGAACTTTTGGCCGACAAAATACATGAGACATTTTCGTAGTCTGACGTTCGAAATCCACAATTAAAACTTCCCCTGTTCCAGTGTTCCCGTTCATCAAAGTTTGTCCGACTAGACACCGTTAAAGGGCTATCCTAGTGTAAAAGTAAGAAATACGTATACTTTTTTGGGAATTTCTAAAATAAAAAATACTGTACCAATTGTTTTGAAAATTTGCATGAACATTTATTATGAAAAGAAGTACATGAAAAACAATTTTTATAAAAAAAATATTGAAAAGTAAACGATTTATGCGCCATCTACTGGCACCGTGAAAATAAAAACAGCTCAACTGCTACAGTGATTGGGACTAATGCTGAGGCCACAGTAACGTTAACGTCTAACGTCCATTATCATATTAATTAACATTAAAGTTAATGAAAGAGTGGAAAGTGACTGGCCACACTTAAAACGCGTTTTTTAATCCAATAATTTCAAGATGGAAGTCGAAGCTGCTACGCGGTTATATTTTATGAGTGCTAAATATTATTTTAAAAAATATATATTATATAATAAATAAATAAAAATGTATATATGTGTATGTGTCTGTATATTATATTATGATATATGAAAATGTGTAATATATTGTAATTTAACTTGTGAAATTGCGTTAATACCAAACCAGACTGGCTAATTGGCTATGCCAAGGCAATAAAAAAAATATTATTTCATGAATTTATTATTTTATAAACGGATCAAGCAAAAACCAAGACTCAAAAGAAGATGGTGGATGATAAAAATGCACAGAAAACGAACACAGTAATGACATCAAATGCAAACCAGCTTGTTTTATATGCCTCATTCGTTCCCATGCCAGATTTTAACGATTTAGTAGTCCCCTAGTATCCCAAAAGTGTGTCTTTTTTCTTTTTCAAATCTTCTACCGTCGCTGGAAAAGATAATGGTTGCACAATTCGACGCCAAGCGTCACCATGAACCCCACGATTTTTATGTGATTTTTGTCGGGGGTCCCATAAACATGGTTCTGTTTCAAACACTGTTAAAAATTCAATTATTTTCTCATTACTACACTCCATTTTCGTAGAATAGTATATCTCACAAAACAAATTACTCTGCTGCGCTGCAAACTAGAACTTGTTGAAACAGTGCAAGTGTAGCCACAACAACGCGATAAGTAACGGAGTAACTCCTTTGAAGTGTCGAAAAAAACCGCCACCCGATCTATCGCCTAACGTTTAACGGCATTAATAATGGCAATAACAAATTAGAGCGCTAAGTAGTGGCTACACCTCTCTTTAATGTCAAATAACGCGTTAATTAACGGCATTAGACGTTACTGTGGCCCGAGCCTAATAGAGATCCTGAGACTTAAAATTTCAAAGTTAATATTGAAATATGAGGTGTTTTTTATACATACCATCAACTAGGGGTTTTTTGATCGGATAAAAAATGTCAATTTAGCGGTTTTTGAAACTGAAAATCTCTTAGCTAATTTTAAAAAATTTTTCAACACTTCGTCCTTTTCCAAATGTTACTATTTTTCAAAAATCCTATTTGGTGGTATAGGAAATAACTTATATTTCAATAATAACTTGGAAATTTTACGTTTCAGGATCCCTATTAGTCCCAATCACTGCAACAGTGGAGCTATGTTTTTATTTTCACGGTGCCAGTAGATGGCGCATAAATCGTTTAATTTTCAATATATTTTAATGAAAATAGTTTAACATGTACTTCTTTTTATAGTAAATGCTCGTACAAATTTTTAAAACAATTGTTACAGTACTTTTTATTTTAGAAATTCCCAAAAAAAGTAAAGGAATTTCTTACTTTTACACTAGGATAACCCCTTAAGCTAATAAAAAATTTTCAGCTTGCTATTAATAAACTTCTTTTTGGTACGCGGGATCCAAGCCTATATGTCTTTGGGTCATTCACTGTAACTATTTCGTTAATTTACTCCTACTTACGCTGTGTTAACATTAAAGAAAATTGCGATAATTAAAGAATAGCTTTTTGAACGAACTTTTTTAGATGTTTCTTTTGATTTTTTGATTACCTATGTAAAAATCATCTACCCACAAGATTTCGTGAATTTTTATCATCAGATAAAAATATTTAATGTCCATTTTTTACCAGCCACAACCTTCCTAATTATTTTTCCTGAATGACACTTAAAGTTAATGACAGCTCATAACAGTGACGTTGAGTAATCATTCCCAACTAGGATATTTCCAAAACGAGGGTACTGAGCGTTTACGGCCAGTATCATTTGAATAATAGAGCATTGGAGCGTTAGAGCGTTGGAGGCTGGCAAGGTGCGCTCAATTTTAGGAGATAAATGCTAAATGATACCGTTATTGCTATTGTGCCCAAAGAGCTTTAATTATGACCAAGGGTAGCGACGGGAAATGAACATTTCAAATTGGAATTTCACACTAATGGAGGCAATAATGAGGTCGATCAGAATTGTTTTAAGTCACAATAAATGTTGTTTTCTACGACCGATTAATAATATGCTCATTATTCACTATTTTTGAATAGATAATAACGCCCATTACTTTGCCCGTGAATAATGGTTCTTTACACACGGGCTGAAGTTAGATTGAAATGGTGCATGGCACTTGTAATATAGGTACTTAGTATTAGCAAATAAAATTACTTATAATTGTTTGTATAATAAAATAATCATTGTAATTTACATTAATAGTGTGAGGTAGGAATTTTTGTGTTCTATATTTCCTATTCTGAATGTGTCAAAATGAATCTCGTTTGAGCGAATTCAGTATATTACTTTTACTACAATAATTATTGAGGTAGGACGAAAGGCGCGTAGTAGTATTGCGATCTGTCAGAAGTTTTGTTCTGAATTCCACTTTTTCGGTTGGATCATAGTAGGTATACTTTTTATATTCGTTTTCAAAGTCAGTTTATATAACAATTGAATAGACCTACTTTCAATTCTCACTGAAAGTAAATATCGAAATTTAAAGTATGTTATAAATTACCAATTAGTTTAAGGGTTTCCCTTATAATAAATACTCCTACTGAATTTCCACTTCCTAGGTCCTAGAATATCTGTACAATCAGAACTTCAAATTTTTTTGTTATACTTAATGCATTATTTCTGCTATTAATAATTTTCAGGATATACAGTACGATGCTCTACTTTATCTAACAGGGGAGTGCAACTATGGAGGAAGGGTAACGGATGACTGGGACCGAAGAACTTTAAGCACCATACTTCAAAAGTTTTACTCCAAGGAAGTTGTGCAGAATGAAAATTATCCTTTGGATCCTACAGGTAAATGTTTTGTTTAATAATCCTAATATTAATTGGACACATACAATTATTGTATGTGAATGTTTACAACATTTCTGGATGTGCTGGATAGCCTTTTATTTTTCTATTTTTGATAAATAATGTCTACAAGTTTTGAGTTTTTTTATTACAAATCAGCTTCGAATTCTTTTCGAAGTTTTGCAATTTTTCTATCACTACAATAGGGAACTTTTGTTTTCTATACTTCCACAAAATTTATTATTTACAACTATGTGACTACAGCTGTTTGGGCAGAGTGCCTTTTTCAAGTGATATAATTTACAATGTGTTTTTCTTTTTAAGTCTTTAACTGAAGAGGTTAAGGAGTAGGGAGCTGCTTGTCTCGAGTTGGTCATTCAGAATTATATCTGTATTTTTTTTAATAAACTGAAAAATCCAGATATAATTCTGCATGACCAACTCGAGACAAACAGCTCCCCACTCCTCAACCTCTTCAGTTAGAGACTTAAAAAGGCAAACACATTGTAAATTATATCACTTGAGAAAGGCACTCTGCCGAAACAGCTGTAGTCACATAGTTGTAAATAATAAATTTTGTGGAAATATAGAAAACAAAAGTTTTCAGTGTTTTATTTTGAGATAAATGAACTTCCATCAAGTAACGGTCGAATCCATCAATTACTACAATAGGGCTTTGTAGGGCTTTTTTTGGTTTATTTTAGATGGCCTTGATTTAATAAAGAACTGTGCTCGATGTCTGCCTTTTATTTGTATCAAATTCATTCATTATCAAATTCATACAATGTATCAATTTGAATAGACCAGTTTTCAACAAAATTACATCAACCATCTAGCGGGGCGGACACAACCCCTACAATTTTATTGAAAAGGGGGGTTGACTGATACCTCATTTTAAAGGTCGTTCAACTACCTTTTCAAAAATATCACCTACACTATATTTTTTTAGTACTTTTAGAAAAATCAAACAAAATCGTAATCCAGTCGGGGTAGAATTTGACCGTCCATGCAGAGTTGCCTAAAATTTTATTTTTCTATTAGAGATTTTGGTGGTTGTGTCCGGCCCCGATAGAGGGTTGATGTAATTTGGTTGAAAATTGGTCCTCCTCGCAAATAAATCTGACATGTTTTTGCATATTTGTATATTTTCTATAGGGACCGAATTATGGTCCTTTTTCGTTCGGTCCAGAGGTCCGAAGGTTACACCTTTTCAAATTGACACACTGTATATTCGAGAATTCAACCGTTTCTTATTTTTTATACATTGTTACTGTGTTTTTGTACTTGATTATATTTTTTAACTCCCCAGGTAAATATTACGTACCCGAGAAATCAGAATATGACCATTTTCTCGACTACACCCGAAACCTCCCCCTTATCACTCATCCCGAAGTGTTTGGTATGCACGAAAACGCCGACATCATGAAAGACCAACACGAAACTGATTTGCTCTTTAACAACACACTTCTTACTCAGGTAAGCAAATATTTGGATAGCCCGTCTCTGTTTTCTTGTTGGACCTTAACACGTTCTGTTCCAAATAGTGGCGGCGCAATCACAACATTTTTATGACACAAGCTAGCGTTAACCCGCCAGTGGTCGCTATATGAGATTTTCTCTCACGGTTTCAGAAAATCGCGCACAACTTTTTTTCTGGGAAATTTTACGCGCTGTAGTTCCTTCTAGTCTCCTAACTATCCTCCCTCGACAATCTAATAGACTAGTCCGCTCAGATAGTGACTCAGTTTTCTTAGTATCACCATATTGTTGAGTCAGTGCGCTTCATGTGAGAGATTATCTCATCAAGCGACCACCGGCGTCACCAACTGTGTATAAAAATTTATTTTATTTTTCCCCTTAAAACCTATAATAATATCCTTTTATGATGTAATAAAAGGCTGTGGATGTGGTCGATGATATGAACATCCTATATTCTGTTTCACGGGTTAGTTGTAGATGGTCACTTACCATATATTTTTCAATGTTAAATATTGGCGGCATCAATAGTCACATGTTATATTAAGATGATAATAATAATAAAACAGAAAAACGTCGTGTCTTTTTAAAGAAAATGGCTTTATCTTTGATGAAACCTCATCTTTTTTTTAAGTTTTGTAAAGAAAGGCAAAAGTTGGATATGTGAGAGAAAATCTCACGCGCGACCACTCGCGTAACAACCTACCTAGCGACCAATGCCGGGTTAAATAATGTCGTCAAATGCTAAATATAATCTTTTCCAAATTTTTCGTTTTAGTCGAGGAAATTAACTATTTTGGCTCGCAATTTTTTCGTCCAGCATGGATTTACTTTAAATTTTCACAGGAGGTAGAGAATAGTCCAAGGATCATTTTCTATATCATGCCGCTGTACGCTAAAACCTTGGGGATGGTTGCCACCCCATCTCGAGGGCGGGAATTATTTTATACATTTTAACCATTTAAATTGATGTAAAACGTAATTATAAGAAAAAAATGTTTTTTACATTTTTTTCGTAAAACTAATATTTTTCGAGTTATTCGCGCTTGAAAGTAACAGTTTTTCGACGAAAAAATCGACTTTTTTAAAGGGTTTTTTGAGAATACCTCCAACAATATGCATTTAATCAAAAAAACTGTAGATATATTAATTGTATTTTTTAGTAACACAAACCAAATTATTTTTCTGTAATATCTTTAAGACCAATACAAACCGAGATACAGCATGTTAAAAGTTAGCTTTTTTCGTCAAATGCATAATTTGAAATATTCAAAGCCAAATAACGGAAAAACTTTGCATTTTTCGAGGAAAACTTAAATACTACTTTTTCAAGTATACAGTTAGTCCTTTCAATGCATAATAATAAAAAGTTTCTAGCCTAAAAATTAAGCGACTTGTGATCAAAAAAAGGTCGGTACCTGCTTTTATCTATGAAACAATCAGTGAAAACAACCCACTAACTACCCTCCTAATTAAAAATTGGTCTTCACCTTTCTGTAATTCCATTTATATTTGTATTATCAATACACCCAAGAAGTTTGACCTATTTAAAAGGCCTAATTTTAGAAAAATTGGAGTAAAAAGAAAAATTAATTTTTTGAAATTTCCCATTTCTCACCTTTTACTTAAAAATATATCCGAAAATACTGGAGATACGAAAAAAATGATAGACTACTAAATTGTAGCTTTTTTAATAACTAAAATTCTCTTGTGCATATATTTTTATTACAGTGAACAGTTAGCGAGATATAGCTGTTTAAAACCTCTATTTACGAGAAAACACCCCCTTATTCAACCCTTTTAAACCCACCCTAATTAAAAACTAAGGGATATTACGGAATTTAGTTTACACAGTCTTATAACTCTTTAAAAACCTATGAAGTTTTTTTTGAGAAAACTTTTTATCGCCAAAAATGAAGGAGCTATGTTTATAAAACAAATTTTTTTTTCGAAAAATTTGAATAGTCCGCTTATGGATAATTTTCAATGTATGTATAGTACCACAGAACCGGTTCGTATACTGGAAGATGACTAAAAAACTATTTGTATTTGTATTTGTACATATTTGTAAATTCGTATTTTTGTGTAAATAAAATGTTTTGTAATTCTTTAATTCTCCTTTTTTTTTCTGTATAGATCTATTAAAATATCTACTTATAAAAACTGTAATGTCAGTAAGGGTGGTTTTTAAGGGTTGAAATATTATGATATTATATCCTAAAGTATAAAACAATCATTATTTAAACAATCAAAACCAAATTTTACCCATATTAAAGTTTACAATGTTTTTATATAATTTTTGACAATAGGGGGTAGTTTACACCCCTAAAAATAATCAACGCCCTTAAGTATGATATAGAATATGAAGTACAGGGTGAGGTGATCCTAATCCCAAATTTTTATGTAAATCGATGCAAGCCGAAATTATTCTTTTAGGATAAGTAAATTTTTTATATATAACTCCAAGAAGGGTGGTTTTAAGGGTTGAAATATTATGATAGTATATCTTAAAGCATAAAACAATCATTATGTAACTAATAAGAACCAAATGTTGACAATATTAAAGTTTAAAATGTTATTTTATAATATTTTACAATTAGGGGTAGTTTTCACCCTTAAAAAACCAAAAGCGTACAACGGCTCAATATAGAAAATGAACTAGAGGGTGTAATGAGCCTAATTCCAAATTTTTGTACAAATCAATGCTGGACGAAAATATTTCGAGGTTTTGCCATTTTTTCAGCTTCATTTCCTCGATTATTAGTTGAAACAAGAATATTGCGATACTGTAAAAAATAATATCATATGCCCTTTACTTAAATTCAACCTAAATCTACAATTTCCATCATCTTATTATCCCATCTATATTATCATGTGTGATAAAATCCTTTCAATTTCTAATGAAATTTAGATACCTAAGAACATCTTATTGAAGGTTACTTACCAAAAGATTGGCTAATATCAATATTCATTCCACTTCCCAAAAAACCTAGCTAGAAAATGTGAAGAACATAGATTAATTAGTTTGATGAGCTATGTACTTAAAGTACTCCTTACTATCTTTCACTCGCGCATATTACTATACACCAAATTAGAAGAACACCACTGAGTGAAGTTCAATTTGGATTCAGAGCAGGACTTTCCAATCTGCAAGTTTAAATACAGAGAGCCAGGCATTTGATAACGTCCCACATAGAAAACTAATCAGTATCCTAGAAACATCAGGTCTCGATGATAAGGATATAAGACTGATGAAGAAGCTAAATTTTAAACTTTATCATACAAATTTTGTGATTAAGCTTAGCAGTGCACAAATCCGCACCTGTCCCTTTGAAAAATTCATAACCTTTATCAGAATAAGAATAAAAACTTGAAACAGGTACAGTTGTCTTCAGAAATGTTAGAGCTATATACTTTAAACATTTCAGAAAAAAACTATTAAAATGGAACAGAGTTGTAGCGAGGTAAACGCAAAAAAACGTGATTTTTTTTATTTTTTATTTTTAGGGTAAAATTGCGATTTTAACAATGTTCCCCACATGAAATTGAAAATAAACCTCATTTTAAAACATTAAAAGGGTAAACCTCATTTTCGTTTTCAGCACAATCAAAACATACAGTATGACTAAAATTGGCCATTCACCTCTCCTTGGTCAGTATCTCGAGAAATAAGCGTTTTTTGGGGGTGTTCCGCTCGTCTAATTATCAAAAAGATTATTTCTCGAAATGTACCAAATAAAAAAGACAAAAGTCAATTAATTATAAAAGAAAGATCCTTACAGTTTAAGTGACATGTATTGCAATACTTATTTTAAAATTCTGATAAACTATAAACAGTCATGTTTATATATTTGTAAGTTATTTTGTAGTATGTTCCCGATGATGTTAAAAAATAAACAATCAACGAAATATCGAACTTCCGAAATAAATGTAGTTTCAATTTAAGCTGCATTCCATGTCGGCATTCCCGACATTTTATCACTATTGCTTATTTATTTTAGATATTTAGCGACGCTACTATAAATCTCTACTCGAAAGCTCATCATAATATGCTTTACACCACTCTCCTGTTGCAATAAGATACAAAGTTTCCATGTTAAGATTTTTATTAACTGTTGGCCGTTTTTTCTTATTTGTTGTGCTGCTGCTGGCGTTGATGCTGCCCGCAGGATAGGACGGTAAGGAAGTTTGTTTGATACAAAGGGAAAGTTGTTTGGGGGGTAAAAGTTGGTTAACTGTTTATAAACTGGAGGAAAATGGGGAAAGGTATCAATTTTATTTTTTCTGTATATTTTTTTTATGGCGTTTCTTTAATTTTCATGCGATTTTATCAGGATATCTATGAGTTGGAAGTAAGTACGATTTTCTTAATTTGTCTTATTTACTAATAACGATTTTACACATCCCATAAAAGCTGCTTAAAAAACAAAGGGTAAGTTACATCAGTAGGTACACTATTTTTATTACTATACGCTGTGAGCTCGTAGGTAGAGGGGATAATTAAAAATTCGCGAGCGCTAGTAGTGACAAGTTTGTAAACCTTTACTGGAAATTTGCTTTTTGACGTTCTGCATTAAGAGTTCCATACTATAGCTTCTAAATGTCTCACGAAAGTTGTATTAAAGAGTGTCGAAATACTGGTTACAATAGTAACTGTGTATTCTACAACTTTCCTGTCGCTAAGCATAAGGTGATTCAACGACAAAAATAGATTAATGCAATTAGAAAAAAGTAAGTAAACACAATTTTAATGTTAAAACGGTAGAAAAATTTGAGCTAAAAGATCAGTTAGCACACTCTCGAATTTTGACGGTTTCAATTTTACAATCCAATCCTGAAACAACATTTGAATGCGTCAAGATAACGACCAATCACAGCAAACATAGGATGCCGTTAACTGTCATTCATAAGTTAATATTTAAGAAGTATTATACTATGATTATATTAAATTATTATACTTTTTTGCAGAATAAATTTTTTCTAATATTAGTTGTCAACATAAACGTCAAAACGATAAGCAAAAGCTTAAAAATAATCATAATGAATAATAAATTATGTACTTACTGCTATTAATTATCGATTACAATTAAATGACTTCTTTACGTTGTAAATATTACACGATAAGAATTAAATAATAAGTTTGAAACAACTATTATTTGCTTTTCTACTGTCCTCTTTAAAATTCCGGCCGAAATAGGAACACTAGTCAACCGTTAGATGGTGATAGCAGCCATACCAGCGAAACTCACAGAGTATAGGCAACACGTTTTTCTTTCCAGAAAGTTTCCGGTAAAAGTTATACTAGTAATCCTGTAGGTAGGTGGCGATACCAGCGAAACTCGGAACGGATAGATACTCGTATAAACACAATCCAGAATTTTACCAGAACGCTTTTATTACATTAAAGTTATCACTTATTTAGGTTTTTCCAGATGCAGAGTGGCTCAAGCAACCCATGATAGAGCCACTATTCATCTGAAAATAGATAACTTTAATGTAATAAGTAATACTGAGGGTTATGGGTTAGGCCACTGTTGCACTGAGCGCCTCATATGCTTTTGATATTGTATGCTATTTGTCTCTATATGAATACAAAATGAAAATATATCATTACCTTGGAAAAAGACCGTCATATGTCAAAATATGACAATTTTTTGAAATGGTAATTTAAAAAATCGACGAATTTTAAATATACAGTGTGTCGAATTTAAGATGAAGATCCCTCTATATTTCGGCTATCAAAATAAATAGGGATTTGAAATTTTTCACAGTCATACATGTTGATGGTTCACATTTTTTAAGAGAGACAACTGAAATTTAAATTTTAAACGCGGCCCACTGTGAATCCACAAACGGGGTGAATTTTCGATATTTTGCTTGGAGATAGATATATTATGTATCCGAAAAAGTTATTTCAAAAGTTGTTCCAAATATCATTTTAACCTAATATACCAAATTTCATTAGACACAATTCGCACTTTTAGTTTTTTCAGTACATATTTGCAATTGGCTACATCTCGAGACAGCTAAATGTAGCAGGTTTTAGGATCTTGACTGCAAATACTGAAAAAACTAAAAGTGAGAAAAGTAGGCCTCGTTTAAATTTAAATTTCAGTTGACTATCTTAAAAGAGGTGAACCATCAACCTGTATGACTATGTAAAATTTCAAAGCTATATTTATTTTGATAGCCGAAATATAGGGGTGTCTTCATCTTAAATGCGACACACTGTATCATAAAACTTTTCCATGCATGCGAACAGGCTAATATTTTGGCTTTAGTCTCTAAAAGGCCATAAAAGGCTCTAAGAGGCTATAAGAGGCTATAAGGGGCTCTACTTAATCCCATAATTGTCTAATCCTATTTTAAGGCATACGATATTTTTGAATTCTGACATTTTTCTTAAAAAAATGTGTTCAAGGATTAATAATAATTAGATGTTTGGAGAATATTCAGTTTTTTATTAAAATTATTTTACTTGTTTTATTTTACAATTGTATAAAAATATAGTGTGGGACACAGAAAAGAGTCCACCTCGATATTTGGCAGTATTTATTAGATTTTAAGAAAATGACTTAACAGGTCAATTTTTTATCTAAGGGGGATACAGTTTTACGTTACAAACATCTGTCTTTTGTCAACCTCCTCCCTTCCACTTCCCCCACCTCTTATTTTTAAATAGGGAATAGGGGTCGTGTGCTATCTCATTTGAAAGGTTATTCAATTCTCTATTTAGAAATATTAACAATGAAATAATTATTTATACAGGGTGTCCAAGAAAAATTATTATGAATTAAATTAGTTGACACAAAAATAATAATGTATGTAGTTTATTTAACTCGATACATTTTACTGCTGACACAAAACAGAAAAAAATGTTTATTTCATAAATAAACATTGTTTGTTGCTTAAATTCAATATTCAACCTACCAAGAGACAGATGGGTGGCAGCTTGAACACTAAAATCAAGCTAAAAGCAATGTTTATTTATCAAAAACATTTTTTTCCGTTTTGTGACGGCAGTAAAATGTATTTTGAATTTAATAAATTACATTAATTCTTCTTTGTATGTCAATTAATTTAATTAAAAAAAATTTTTCTTGGACACCGTGTATAAATAATTATGTTAATGTTTATATTCCTGAATAGAGAATTAAATAACCTTTCGAATGAGCTAGCACACTACCACTATTCCCTATTTAAAAATAAGGGGCGGCGGAAGTGGAAGGGAGGGGGTTGACAAATATACAGTCCCTGGCCATATTATTATGACCACCTATGAATTTTTACAAAAAGCAACTATTCCACTAGGTACGTTTTGTTTAAAATATGATTTTTAAATTTCATTTTGTTATGCAATGTTAATGTTATGCATTAACTATAATATATTTAATAATAAACAGCAATAAAATATTTGAAAATATTACATATTTATATTTTTTTAATATTTTGTTCAACTTCTCACCTTAATCAGATGGAAAATATTTGGGAGCTTTTAAAACGAGAAATTTCCGATGAAAAGGTCACTAACGAAATTGTTTTGATTAAAGGACTAATATATCGTTGTAACCACAATGCCAAATTGAAGTAAAAAAAATTAACTGCATTTAAAATATGCCAAGACGGGTACTAGCGGTAATCAAAGTTAGAGGGGGCTCAGCAAAATATTAAAAAAACAAAAATATGTGATATTTTTAAATGTTTTATTGGTGTTTATTATTAAATATGATACATTTAATAATAAACAGCAATAAACAATTTGAAAATATCACATATTTGTATTTTTTAACATTTTGCTGAGCCCCTCTTAATTTGATTACCACTAGTACTCGTCTTGGCATAACTTGAATGCAGTTAAATTTTTTTTGCTTCAATTTGTCATTGTGTTTTTTAAACGATATATTAGTTCTTTAATCAAAACAATTTCGTTAGTGACCTTTTCATCGGAACTTTCTCGTTTTAAAAGCTCCCAAATAATTTTCCATCTGATTAAAGTCAGTAAAGTCAGTAAAGTTGAACAATATATTAAAAAAATATAAATATGTAATATTTTCAAATATTTTATTGTTGTTTATTATTAAATATATTATAGTTAATGAATAACATTAACATTGCATAACAAAATTAAATTTAAAAATCATATTTTAAACAAAACGTACTTAGTGAAATAGTTGATTTTTGTCAAAATTCATAGGTGATCATAATAATATGGCCAGGAACTGTAGATGTAAAGATCAAAAATCGATATGTTTCGTCATTTTCTTAAAATGGAATAAATAATGCCAAATATCGAGGTAGCCTCTTTTCTTTGGCCCACATATTTGTCTCAAAAATAACAAGAAATGCGCCATAGTATAAAAACTAAAAAATGCTGTCATTCTGCAATAAACTATCGTCAACAAATGCTCCATTACTTCGTTTTCGTTTGAAAATCTTTTGAAAATCCTTTTCTCTTTCCATAATACGCCCTCTTAATTCTTTTTCTTTTTCCGTTTCTTTTTCAAGATAAAGATAACAGAAGGTCGACTCTACTCTACGTCAATTAAACCCCTGTAAAAAGAGGGACGCACTACAACTATGGCACGATAATAAAATTTATTCATTTAAGAAGAATGGACCAACAACCAAGAGATAAGAGCGTGCATCGGAAAAGCTAGGAAAAACCTTCAACCGAATAGGGGACTTTAAGAGCCACAACCTCCCTCTTGGTATAAATGTAAAGAATGCTGTGATGCTACGTCTTCCCTATCCTTTTTTATTGGTGTTGAATCGTGGACCTTGAACGAAGATATATGCTGAAAATTGGAAGCATTTGAGATGTGGCTATATCGGAGAATAGTTAAAATCCCATGAACTGACCGAGTCACAAATG
Organism: Diabrotica virgifera virgifera; assembly: GCF_917563875.1. Taxonomy (NCBI): domain Eukaryota; kingdom Metazoa; phylum Arthropoda; class Insecta; order Coleoptera; family Chrysomelidae; genus Diabrotica; species Diabrotica virgifera. The sequence continues at coordinate 12,535,732 of NC_065448.1, forward strand.
AGGAGGTCCTCAGAAGAATAAAGAAAAACCGAGAGGCACTAACCACCATCAAATCTCAAAAGTTGGAATACTTTGGACACATGTGAAATGAATCAAGATATGCCCTCCTACAAGCCATCCTACAATGAAACATATTTGGAAAGCGAGGTCCAGGAAGAAGAAGAACATCCTGGTTAAAGAACCTTAGACTTAGAACCTGGTTCAACAGAACACCTGCGCAGCTTTTACGCGTTGCTACACATAAGATAAACAGATAAACATTGCCATGATGATCACCAACATTCGTCATGGATAGGTACATCAAAAATATTGTTTTTTGAGATATGACGATATTGTGCAAAATGTTCCCTAATAATACAAAACATTCCAGGAATGTTCCTAGAAGGTACACACAGGACATTGAAAACATTCCTGGAATGTCCCCAAAAGCACACGGACGTCCCTGGAAAGTCCCAGGAAAGTGCTGTGTCAGCATTTTAAACATTCCTTGAATGTCTTGTTGAAACATTCCATGAATGTCCACGAATGTTCTTTGAACATTCACAGTATATTGTTTAGACTGAATGTCTTGTTGAAACATTCCATGAATGTTCTTAGGACATTCAAAGTATATTTTTTAGACATTCTCTGAAATATATCGTCAGTGATGTGACAATACCTCCTATATGTTTTTTCATGAGTTTTGCAGGAGACGAAAAACATTTTTTACGGTCACCTCCTGTTTTCATACGTAAGTTTTGACTTGTTTTGTAGTAAATAGATAGTTGAATTTACTACAAAACAAATCAAAAAATATATGAAAACACGAGGTGGCCCAAACAAGTTTTTCATCTCCTACAAAATTCATGAAAAAGCAGATAGGAGGTATTGTCACATCACCGACGATATACCAGAAGTACAGTAGGAAAAATGAGAGAATACCCATGAACGAACATATAAAACACGCTGTATTTTCCTGTCACCGTGTCACACAAAAAACTGGTAAGCACAAGTACATGTAATAATTATTGTTACTTGCACTGGACAATTTTCTTTGTGACACAGTGACAGGAAAATACAGCGTCTTTTATATGTTCATTCATGGGTATTCTTTCATTTTTCCGACTGTATATGTAGACATACCAAATAATACATCCTTGATAAATATAAACATTTTTATTGCACAAAATCTTGTCATATATTTTTTTCCATAATCATCACTACGATGACGATTCATTGTATTGAATTGTTCATTAGAATTACAATCTGGTCATAACTCTGACCAACGAGCAATTTTAATTTAACCTAAATACTACTGTTCCTTAAAATGAAGAGCTTACCCATAGCGTCTCTTATCTAATCTAACAGGCACACAAGCACTATGCTCTGCTTTTTTAACCACACTATTCTAACATACACATGCACACAAGCATTATGCTCTGCTTTTCACTATCACTCAAACTAGTTCAAAAGGCTTTGTCCTCTTCAATCTTCTAGTTTGCCCAGTAGTATCCAGGAGCTGGATTTCCTCAATATTCTTGTAGATACTTACGAAGTTGTTGCTTGTGACTTCCAACTTTACTCCAACTTTAAAAACAAATCCAGCTGTAAAATATTTATGTACCTGATGGCTTTTGTATGCTTTCATCTATAATATCTATAATAGTAATTTGGTGGAATGCACTTTATAGTAAAATCCAATTCTGACTGAATTGTATATGGATCTAAATCCCCAATTATTTTCAGCTTCAATAAATATCTAAAACAATAAAAGAAATAATGTTATTGCTTGCAAAATTCATCAATATTGATAAATATCAGAGAAAAATGAACATTGATAAAAATTGTTTGCCCTACCTTTCTCCAAACATCTGGTGTCTCCAATAATAATTTCCTTAAATAATCACTTTGCAGTGTGGTAAAGTTTGTAAAGTTCACAAAATACAGCAAACGAAATCCAAATGAATCCAAAATATGACGATAAACAGTGAAATGATGAAATGAAATGATATTACAAACATAACCTCTGTAACCTGTATGCCATGCCAACCAGAACCAGAAGTCACGTGGTTTGGATTGCCTAAATACATATACACGCGCAGCAAATTTGAAAATGAATGCAAATTGAATAGTAAATGGCCTCTCTTAAAATATAGGACATTGGTAGTATGTTCATAGAATGTCTTGTGGTAACATTCCACGAATAACTTAATCAGATATTCACCGAATGTTCCTTGAATGTCCAGTACATTCAAACATTAATAAAACTTTGATAGTACATTCCTGGAATGTTTTGTGTTGTTAGGGTTGAACTAACTTTTCGAATAATAACAACTCTTACGCCACCTGACGGCTATAGTCGTAAACTAACTTGACGCTATCATGACGCTATCATGACGCTATCACACAAAAATATAGAATATTTGAAATCTGTTCACTAATACAGACTTATTTTTGCTCTTTTTGAGATATGATGGTCTTCTTCCTAATTAGGTAAGTATTTGAATGGATGCTTTTGCTTTGTGAATTTTTTTTATGCCTTTTGATTATTTAGGACGCCATGTCAACCAGTGGTTCAGCAAAATCCCCAGACGAAGTCATAATGGAAGTATCTTCAGATATCTTGGGAAGGCTTCCAGAAAACTTCGACAGGGACGCCGCTATGGAGAAGTACCCAACGTCGTACTCCCAGAGTATGAATACGGTCTTGGTACAGGAAATGACGCGATTCAATCGCCTTCTTAGTAAAATTAGGGATAGTTTGAAGAATGTACAGAAAGCTACAAAAGGTAAAACGATGACTAGGAGTCTTTGTACCGGGTGTTCCAATAAGAATGGCTCTCGGCCATATCTCACGAACCGTTTGTAGTACAGCTTTGAGAAAAAAAATTAATTATAACAAAAGTTGCCTCGGGAAAAGCCTGGAAATTATTTTCATAATTGTGGGTCCACCGCTAGAGGGCCTAATTGAAAAAAAAAATAAAAAATCAAAATTTTACAAAATTTACCTAATGAACGGGCACTGGAAATCCAATCATCGTATTCTTGATAAAATTCTGCGCATATTTGATTTCACAAGTTTAAGTCTACCTTTGGAAATAAGAGGTGGGGGTGAGTGGGAACCTTCTTATGAAAAAATGGCTGTAAGTTTGGTTCTGCTAAATCGAATTTTGCATACTTGGTCTTGTTGAAAACAGCTCTTTTTCGTTAATGTAAGTCTTATTTTCGAAATAGCCTAATAAGTAATATGGAAGCTAGGAGGCATTATTTAATTATTTTCAGAAATCTATTTTTTTTTGGAAAATATTAAATACAAGTATGCATTTTTAATCCTGTATTACAAAATAAGACCAAATTAGCAATATAATACCGAAAGCCGCATGTCTATACCTTTTTTCTATCTCGAGATATCTTAAGAAATGTGTAAATTTTAAACAAAGCTGTTACTGTCACCGGTAGACGAGGTTAAGGAAAAGTAGTGTGCTATGGAAAAAGCAAATAAACATTTTCCAGATGTAAACATATATAATTAATTAAAACAACAATAAGACAAACAACACTATAAAATATAACAAAGAAATAAAAGCAACTACTTACTTAGTATCCGCTGTGAGCTCGTACGTAGAGGGGATATTTATAAATTCGTGAGCGCCAATAGTGACAAGTCTGTAAACGTTTACCGGAAATTTGACATAAATGTCAAAGTGATTAATTTTAAATTAAAATTAAAAACATTAATTATAAAAAATATTAGTTGATCAAAGCTGTGGTATATATTTTTACCTTAAATATATTTACGTTTTAAATACTGAATTTGCGTTTTTTAATGTTCTGTAATATGTAACTATAAATTAATCTTGGGCCATCTACATGATAATTGTGAAAGTATCCGAAGTAAGAAATTAATATTTCATCAATAGAACGTCAAAATGATTAGCAAAATCTTAAAAAATTCTATTACAATTTAATTACTTTTTAGCGTTGTAAATATTAAGCGATAACAATTAAATAATAAATTTAAAAATTACCGGTGAAAGTTAAATTAGTAACCGCTAGGAGCGACACCAGCGAAGCTCAGAGCGTATAGGCCGCGTCCCACCATCAAATAATTTGATCAAACTGGTTTGAGCAAACTGAAAGTGACAGTTAGTGACGTCACATCCTGAGTATTCATTGTGGATAATAATGAAAAATTTTAATTTTAAATAAAGTACAAACAAGTTAGACAACTCAATACAAAAAATTTGATCAAACTAGACTGATAGTGAGAGCACAGATTTTTAAAATTTCAAAAAAACTGCAATTGTGACGTCACTTTGATGTACTTCCGGAGTTTTCTCAAACTGTTTAATCAAATTATTTGATGGTGGGACGCGGTCTTAATAGTGACTGCCTAAAAGTTCAAATTGTTGCCCATCATTTTCGATGCAAGCATTCACTCTTTCGAGAGTAGATTGAATAACAACAGATTTAACTGTTTTAGACTTTTATTATTTATTTTATGAGGACGGATTAAAGACCTTTCTTTTGCCGCTAGGCCCACTACTCGAGAAAACGTGGTCTTGCCATTCAAAGTATTGCGAAAGCAGAAATTGAGACTGCTGTTCAATCTACTCTTGAAAGAGTAAATGCTTGCATCGAAAATGATGGACAACAATTTGAACCTTTAGGTCGTCACTAAGTAAGTACCTAGTTGCTTTTATTTCTTTGTTATATTTTATAGTGTTGTTTGTCTTATTGTTGTTTTAATTAATTATATACGCGTACATCTGGAAAATGTTTCTTTGTTTTTTCCATAGCACACTATTTTTCCTTAACTTCGTTTTCCGGTGACATTAACAGTTGTTAAAAATTTACATGTTTCTTAAGATATCTAGAGATAGAAAAAAGGCATCGACATGCGGTTTTCGGTATTATGTTGCTAATTTGGTCTTATTTTGTAATACAGGATTAAAAATGCATACTTGTATTTAATATTCTCCAAAGAAAACTAAATTTCCGAAATTATTTAAATAACGCCTACTAGCTGGCATATTACTTATTAGGCTATTTCGAAAATAAGACTCTTACATTGCCGAAAAAGAGCTGTTTTCAACAAGACCAAGTATGCAAAATTCGATTTAGCAGAACCGGACTTATAGCCATTTTTTCACAAGAAGGTTACCACTCACCCTCACCTCTTATTTGCAAAGGTAGACTTAAATTTGTGAAATCAAATATGCGCAGAATTTTATGAAGAATACCATGATTGGATTTCCAGTGCCCTTTCATTGGGTAAATTTTGTAAAATTTTGATTTTTTCATTTTTGATATTTAAATACGCCGTCTAGCGGTGGACCTACAATTATGAAAGTAATTTCCAGGCTTTTCCCGAGGCAACTTTTGTTATAAATATTTTTTTCCCAAAGCTGTACTATAAACGGTTCCTGAGATATGGCCGAGAGCAATTCTTATTGGGACACCCGGTACAGTTTATTTTTTCTGGATATGATTTAAATTTGCCAACGTCTGATTATCACAAAAACTATTATACTCAATTTTAAAATGCATGAAGATCACCATTGGTACTACAGACCTATGGTAGAGCCTCGATCTTCACAAGTATATTTCTCCAACCAATCCTATCCAATGGCAACCGTTGTCGGTTTGCTGCATCTATTTTTATGGCATCATCATTTACATCATCCTTCCGTCTCAGGTTTGAGACCTACCTTTTCATTTACTTCCCACTGGATGTCACATGAGGATTCGTCTAGGAGGGTTATTCTGCTGTGATCTTGCTAGATATTCTGAGCATCTTATTCTTATTCATATTCATATCTAAATCATATTTTTATGAAAGTTTTTATGTCTTTACCACCAGATATCTGTTTGAATTTTTGAAATACAGCTTTACCAGATACCAACGAATATTCCTCACAGGATTCTTCGTTCAAATATGAGCAGAGGTATTCCTTCTGTCTTTGAGATGATCCATGTCTCCAATCCATATCTGGGCAAATGATGCAGCCCAAAAAATGGCATTTTTAGGCAGCCCAAAATAGCACTTGTTTGCCGGAATAATTCTCCGTGTGATTTCTTCCGTTATGGAGTTGTCATTGATCATCAGGTAGCCTAAATATATGAATTTGTCCACCACTTCAAAGGTAGAGTTATTAACAGTAAATAGGCTATATGAAGACTAATATTTCTGGACGAAGTAGTTTTCAATCCTAATAGTAAATTATTAATATTGAAAATATTAAAAATATTACTAAAATATTTTTAAATTTAAAACTTATTGGTACACTTTCCTGGTGACACCTCCAAGACTTCTACAATTTGCAAGTCAAATGGATGCTGCAGTGAAGACGAGAGGGAAGGAATTCTACACTATGCAATTCAAATCCCCCGTCTGCAGCTGCTAAAGCTCCAACGGAAAAATGCACCTAGTTACTCTACGGAGTAATACGACTATAAAATAAAAATGTATACCATTTTTATTCAGTTGCAATGCGAAGGCAAAACAATCTTACTTTTCAATTAGAATACGGAGTGCAGTCCAGTCCCTTGAATCGCGATTTTCGGCTCTTATTGGAGCCTTCATCGGAAGGAACGTAGGCACTGTTCTCCATATTTTAACTGATTCGTATCGAGAGGTTTTCCCACCCATTGCAACTGAAGTGATGATAGTAGGTGGCTAGCGCCATCTGGCATTGAAAGACGAAATAGTTTTCAATCCTAATAGTAAATTATTAATATTGAAAATATTAAAAATATTACTAAAAGATTTTTAAATTGAAAACTTATTGGTACACTTTCCTGGTGACACCTCCAAGACTTCTACAATTTGCAAGTCAAATGGATGCTGCAGTGAAGACGAGAGGGAAGGAATTCTACACTATGCAATTCACATCCCCCGATTCAAATAAATCTTTTAGTAATATTTTTAATATTTTCAATATTAATAATTTACTATTAGGATTGAAAACTACTTCGTCTTTCAATGCCAGATGGCGCTAGCCACCTACTATCATCACTTCAGTTGCAATGGGTGGGAAAACCTCTCGATACGAATCAGTTAAAATATGGAGAATAGTGCCTACGTTCCTTCCGATGAAGGCTCCAATAAGAGCCGAAAATCGCGATTCAAGGGACTGGACTGCACTCCGTATTCTAATTGAAAAGTAAGATTGTTTTGCCTTCGCATTGCAACTGAATAAAAATGGTATACATTTTTATTTTAATATTTCTGGCTTTATGAAGACATCAACACCGGATCGGTTATTTCCATAGTGTCCTATTGTAAGACCCAGTCTATTTAACTTACTTCTACTTTTTTAGGTTTAATTGTTATGTCTGTCGATTTGGAAGAAGTGGTTACCAGCATACTGACAGGAAGGATTCCTCAAATGTGGGCAAATGTGTCATATCCTTCCATGAAACCCCTGGGTAGCTACGTCGCTGATTTTTTGGCTAGATTACAATTTTTACAGGTAATTTTTTTTAGAAATAAAAGACAGATATCGAGCACTATTATTTATTAACCGCTTAACGCACACATTTATTTGCAAAAATACGTCAAAAAATTACCTATTTATTTTATCACAGTAAAATAAACTACGATCAAGAATATTGTCACTAGATATAATCTAAATTAAAAAAACGCATATTTTATTAGAAAAATATAAAATAACAAATACCCTCATGCGCTCACCCGAGTTAACTCGGTCGTAATTTTTACATACAAAATACTACAAGTAAGAAAAGAAAAACGCAATTATTCAAGTATAATAATGTTAAATATTGCTATCAGTGTGATACACTCTAAAACAAGGGGTTACACAGAGAGGTACGTCACAGTCAGGGCAGAACGTGACGTCAGCAAAATAGAATTCTATTCATCGTGATCCCACACCAGTCGGCAGTGGATCGTAGAAAGTTTAAAATTAGAAACGAGAAAACAAGTGGGCACAAGCGCTCATATAAAAATTTTTAGGGGGGCCAGACGTGAAGATGTTACAAATTACATTTCGTATACTTTGGATAACCATATATAGTTTAAAGAACCCGAAAAGTTAGGGGGACACGGCCCCCCTGCCCATAGGTATGGGCGCCCATGCAAGTGGGGATACCGCTATTTAGCGCTAGAGGAGTTAAAACGCGTAGGCGCCTTATATATCGTACAAATATTTTAAACACGAGTTAACTCGGTTAAGCGAAAATAGAAACGTAGTTTAAAACCGAGTTAACTCGGGTAAGCACGTTAAGCGGTTAAATGTTTGCCCAAGTCTACTTTTACTCTCAGAGCATCATCAGGTGCATTTCGTCAGAAAGAACGACATCCCAAAATGTCGTAGACATCTGTTTAAAATTTAATGATACAAATAAAAAGTAATACATAGACTTAATAAAAGACAGACTTGTTGGCTGTCTTTCGCCACTTGTCTCCTCACCCTCAAGAACTTGCCCAAAGGTTTGCCAACCTATACAACATTATCAGTTCTTTATTAGCATAAATTGAGCAATAAGGTATGTTAGTGCAGACTTTACACATCGTTCCTTACATCGGCATGTAAGTACAACACTTGCATACATTATACGGCCATATAGATACGTTTGTGTAGATATATGAGGGTAATATACTTGTAGGTATACAAGTGAGGGTGTTAGTAAATAAGTATGAAAAACTTTAAGGAATAATTCTACATGAAAAAATAATGGCAGTTTGCTCTATAAACGTAGAGATATGAAAATTACATTGGGTGGGTTTCAAGAGGTAGTTATTGCACATTTTTTGGCAAACAAATAACAATTTTATATTCATCATTGGCGCGCCTACGGGTAATGGTCTGAATTTTTTTAAAGAAAAAAATGGTACGCCACTGAGATATTTCAAATTAAAAATTATTTTTGTATTCCACGTTTAATTTATGCAAAAGAACCTTTCTTGTATTTTTTTTCCTTAGGTGCACCGTTTTTTTGCGAAAAAATAAAACATTTTCGAGCGTATTTTTCATTTCTTAATACATTATCAAGAACTCTGCAATATAATAATACCAAAGTAGAACAATAACAGAAAATATTACTAAAAAGATTTTAACTAGGTGCAAAGCTATAAAAAATGTTCAAAATTACCTCCTTTAAAGGTGACAGAATAATTTTATATTCACCATTGGCGCCCTTACTGCTAATGGTCTAAATTTTTTAAAGAAAAAAAATAATACGCCACTGAGAAACGTCAAATTAAAAATCATTTTTGAATTCCTCATTCAATTTACGACAAAAAATCATTCTTGTCTTTTTTTCATATGCGGCGCCGTTTTTATACAAAAAAATAAAACATCTTGACGCTTACAAATTATTCGAGGTAGATTCCATATGCATAGAAATTTCGGCAGCCCCAAGTAGAAACACTGTATATCCATTTTTTTCAAAATCACTTTTATTGCATTTTTGGATTTAGGGTGTTGTTATCTACCAATTATCAATGAGAAACAAAATAAAAAAAATAGTAGAACCACAATTTAACATTGCTATGAAACACATTATATCACATTCCATCTTCACTTCACCAATTTAAAACACAATATATCCATATCCCCAAGTATAAACACTGTAAATACGGGATATACAGTGTTTTTATTTGGTTTTTGGGATTTACAGTGATTTACCGTGGGAATCGCATGATTTACATTTTATATTCGCTAAGACTATTTACATTTCCAAGGCAATTTTTAGTTTTTTGTTAGGTATTGATGGTTATTGTGATAAGTGCAGTAGAAATTTTTCGTGTATAAAATATTTAAGTTTATTGTATTAATTATTTAAAATATATTTTTAAAATTAAATTGCGGGTGTTACCTATTAATTATCAAATATGAATAAAAATCGAATATTTTGACCTGCTGAATTCGAATTTATAACTTTCTTTTGCGCCGGAAGTGACGAAGAATTTATTATAAACAATTTAATTGTTTAAGTTATTATAATACGTTGACTAATACATATAAATAGTCTTTTCAAAATGAATTTTGTTCTTAAAAAAATCTACAAAATAATGTTTGGTAAACCTTGAGCAATAATTAGAAACAGAAATGCTGCAAAAACATTGCAAAATTACAAAATTTAGTCGATTTTTCACTTGTAAGTCGGCTGAATTTTGAGTAAGATAACTTTATAATAGCCCAAATTAATAAAAAAAAACTGCAAGCTGTAAAACTAAACCTTAATATAAATATTATATATACAAAGTTATAACAATAAACGAACATTTTTTATTAAAAACTGCATAATAAGTATAATTACTTTATATAGAGAATTTAATACAATTTGTATGGGCCATTCCACGAACATACGCCTGTTTTGGATTACTTCGACAACGAATATTTTACTGTGCAACATAAGAAGTACGAAAGTAACTGGCGCTAATAATTATTCCAATAATCAACAATGTAATTTGCAATTTACTTTCGTTCTTCTTATTTTGCACAGTAAAATATTCGTTGTCGAAGTAATCCAAAACAGGCGTATTTTCGTGGAATAGGGTATATAAATATGTACCTATACAGAAATAATAGAGAAACTTATTTCTTTGATGCCTGAAAATGAAAACGGATGATCGTTGTGGCGTACTTGGTCAGTCTCAGAGACACTAGTGGACAAGCTTTTCCATAACCCTGGATGACAGTCATTATATGACCCAGACACTGACCATTAGATTGTTGCAATTTGTTATATATTTGTTCAAGGAACTTGAATAAAGTATCATTTCTGGTACTTAATGTCTTTAAAAAGTGGGAAATTTTATACTATATTTTCAGGTTTCCAAAATAAAAACACTGTATGTGTTCAAAACCTAGTCAGGAAATAAAATTCAGACATAAAAATATTTACTGAAAAACAGGAGTATTGTTTACTAAATTAATGTGTGTTCACTTTTATTTCAAACAAAATAGAAATTTGAAAGGTTGAGTCCTTTACGTTTTCTACTCTGGTGAACATTTTTCGAATTGGCGCTTAAAATGTTTCTACTTGGGACAGCCGACTTATTTCAAATACTTTGTAAACGTTAAGATATTTTATTTTTTTGCATAAAAACGGCGCCTCACATGAAAAAAAGAAGAAAACGATTTTTTGTCGTAAATTGAACGAGAAATTCAAAAATGATTTTTAATTTGACATATTTCAGTGGCGTACTATTTTTTTCTTTAAAAAATTCCGGCCATTACCCGTACGCGCGCCAATGGTGAATATAAAATTACTCTGTCACCTTTAAAGGAAATAATTTTGAACATTTGTTGTAGCCTTGCACATAGTTAAAATCTTTTTAGAAATATTTTCTGTTATTGTTCTAGTTTGGCATTATTATATTGGAGAGTTCTTGATAATGTATTACGAAATGAAAAATACGCGCGAAGATATTTTATTTTTTTGCATAAAAATGGTGCACCATATGAAAAAAGACAAAAAGGGTTATTTATCATAAATTAAACGTGGAATACAAAAATAATTTTTAATTTGAAATATCTCAGTGGCGTACTATTTTTTTCTTTAAAAAATTTCAGACTATTACCAGTAGGCGCGCAAATGATGAATATGAAATTGTTATTTGTTTGCCAAAAATGCGCAATAATTACTTCTTGAAACCTACCAAATTTAATTTTCATAGCGTAAAAGATCTTAGAGCAATAAAAAAATTCACAGTTTGAAAAAAAAATTTTAACACCTCGTATCTTGGAAACGAAGCATTTGCGGACATACGTTTATGGAGCAAACTGTCATTATTTTTTCATTTAATTACCCCTTAAAATTTTTCATACCTATTTACTAACACCCTGTATATACATGCATATGTGTATGTCTGTGGTTTTAATTTATATTTTAAAATTGGCTTGATCATATTATTATAGTCTTTGATAAACACCAGACAACACTCTAACTCTGGTTTTTATTTGTAGCATTTGGTTTACTTGTAACCGTTGACCTGATGATGCTCTGAATATTATAGAGAGCGAAACTGGTCGTCGTAAAACAATAAATGATTGCGAGTACATCTATCTTTTATTTCAATATTTAATTTTTAATTTCTTTAGAACTGGTATGATAATAAAGCACCAACCACCTTCTGGATTTCGGGATTTTTCTTCACTCAAGCTTTCTTAACGGGCGCCCAACAAAACTACGCCAGAAAGTACACCATTCCCATTGATTTACTGGCTTTTGACTACGAGGTAAGTTTTTTTTAAGCAGCCAATGACTTTTATAAAGTTTTTTTAGTCTACTAACTGTTATAACAGTTTAGTTTTTTATAACTGCAAACAAAATGTTATTGATTGCGTTAGAGAAGTTTTACGAATTATACAGGGTGTCCCCGAAAATAGTGCGTTCCTTTAATGTATGGATATAATACACAATGTAGAACAAAAAATTCCTATAAATTTTTTTTCTAAAGTTGACCGTTTCCAAAAAAAAAATTACAATGTTCTTCATATAAGCGAACTTTTATTTTCATAAAATTAAAAAATTTGGCATCACTGTACAACTGTTGGTGACTTAAGTTATTGACACCAAAGTGTAGGTCAGAAAGGTAGACACCTGCAAAATAATTATACCACCCCATGTTTGAAAATGAAACAAGAATTTGTTTGTTTGTTGAGGAGGAAGACAGGCCCATGCTGCAACTATTTTTGAATTGTGCTTGTCTATCTTCAGATTTTTGTATACATAGTTGTCAGATTTCAATTTGCATACCAAAATGTATTTTGATTTTTTGGCCAAACGATTGAATTTAGAAAAAAATGGTATTAGACTTTTTTGCTCTACATGGTGCCTTTTACCTATACCTTTAAGGAACGCACTATTTTCGGGGACACCCTGTATAGTAGGTCTCCCCAGATGAAGGACGGTGAATCAGATAGATGATGGTATGACTGAAAATAATTACATGAATACTCTTCAAAAAGCAAGAAGTATGAGAAGAGCTAAAATCGATTCGGACCATTAACTCGTTAAAGTCACATGTGGGGGGAGACAGAAAGAAAAAAATATAGGAAGGTATCAGAAAGAAGTGGACGATAATGAAAGTTATACATATCATAGAACGTAGAGGAAATACGATTGAGTGCAGTAAAAACAAAAAGAAAATGGTGGTAGAAGACCAGTGCCGGTTTAACCTAACTTCGGGCCCTAAGCACTGGATATTTAGGGGCCCCCTTAATTGCCATTTGTTGTCAGTGTTTTTAACAACAAAAAAACACAATATGTACTAACTTTAAATAGTTATTGCAAAATCTATACAATATTATTTTAAACAAACAAGAAGAATAGAAAACGTAAAAAATATTCCAAAAAATACATTTAAAAATATAAAAAACAGAAATTTCCACAAAACAACACATGACAAACAAAAACATATTCTAAAAAATACATAAGTCAAAAATTAGATCACTTTTTTTCTTGACTAGGTATTAGCAATCTGTCATATAATACTACCACAATTCAGTTGCTCCAGGTCTTCATTTTCATACAATAGTGATAATGCGTCTAGGTTTTCTTCACCCAAATTTGGCGTTAAAGATGTTTTTATTCTTTTTAAAGCCAAAAAAGACCGCTTGTCTGACGCATTAGAAGTTGGTATCGTCAAATAAACTTGCAGTAAAAGTAAAATGTTGGCGAAAAGTTTAAGCCCTTACATCCTGAATGACACCAAATTTTTCAAATGTTTATTCAAATTTTGGCATAACGTTATAAAATGAGTAATTTCATTATGCAAGTTTTCATTGGTTTCATCAACATATTTTTTATATGACAATAAAACACTGAAAATGTTTGTTATCTATACTTCCACAAAATTTATTACAACTATGTGACTACAACTGTTTCGGCAGCGTGCCTTTTTTAAGTGATTTAGATTACTATGGGTTTGCCTTTTTAAAGTCTTTAACTGAAGAGGTTGATGAGTGGGGAGCTGTTTGTCTCGAGTTGGTAATTCAGAATTATATCTGTATTTTTCAATTTATTAATTTCCATAGATTTTAATAAAGATAGCTTAATGCCTTTATTTTGAATATGCATAACTTGAAACGGTTAATTAAAAGAATGATTATCATCTAGAAGGTGAAGTGCGTATGTAGAAGTGTCTGTTTTTCTATTGTTAAAAGCCCGTTTGTGTTCTGCTATCCGTTTTTTAAAGGTTCTGCCAGTTTGACCGATTTAAGTTTTCGGGCAATCACTACAAGTTAGTTTGTAAACACCACTCTGTAGTTGTTTTCTCTTTCGGCTCTTATTGTTCTTAATATATTTGTTTAAGTTGTTAGTTCTGAAAGTTGGTGTTATTCCTTTCTTTTTTATGTATCTGGCTATTTTTGTTGTTATCTTGCCAGTATATGTGATAGAGCAGAAGGTACTGGGTTCTTTCTGTGGTGGTGGATAGACTAATTTGAGAGCTTTCTTACGGAGTTTAAAATTTTGTTAATTGTTTGTTCGTTATAGCCATTATTTACTGCTATTTGTTTAATGATGTTCAGTTCTATCTCGAAGTTATTTTTTGACATGGGAATTTCTGTCAGTCTATGTATCATGCTATGGTAGGCTGCTATAATTTGTGTTGTGTAGGATGGGATGATGAATTGTGTATAGTTGTGTCAATATGGGTAGGTTTATGATATACGGAGAAATCATGTTTGTTGTGTAGTCTGGTAATTGTTACGTCTAGAAAGTTTATGGACTTATTCTGTTCTGTTTCTATTGTAAACTCAATATTACTATGAAGTGAATTAATGTATGATAGAAATTGGTCAAGTTGCCTGTTAGTTACTGCAAAGTATACTAGTATATCATCCACGTATCTCCACCAATATAAGAACTGTTTAAATACGGGATGTGTAGAAATTGTTGTTTCAAGCTGGTTCATAAAGATATCTGATAGCAATGGGCTTAGAGAATTACCCATTGACAAAAGTTTCTACAAAGTCTATAACTCCAACTAATGATGATCTTGTTAAATGTAACCATAGAGTTCAGATGAAATTTACTTTCTTCCAGAGATTTGAGCAAACTTTTCAAATGTTTCCGGTGGGTACATCCAAAATCAGTTAAACTATTTTTTTCAACAACTAAACACTAGTGTCGTATATTATCCAATCTCTCTTTTCTTTGCCTCCATTGGGTTTTCCTCTATAAATTTGCTTTCATTTAATCTTCTAAAAAGCTTTGTCTCCATCTTTATAGAGTCTTTAACAATTTTCTAAGGAATCACTCTTTGGTTAAAAAGTTATCACAGTTCTTATAAAGTCATCAGTCTTAAAATCAGACCATTTCGAAATCGCAGGTATTGTGTAGTCTTTTTCTCTATTTTGGAAAATATGTAGATACTTTCGCGGACTTTACTTTTTTATTAATAAAAGGAACGGGCCCCTCCGGTCCAGGCCCTTGGGCGCCCGCCCCAAGCGGTCATTGGATAAACCGGCACTACAGAAGACAGATGAAATGCTGAAGCTCATGGAACAAAGAAGGGAAGTCAGAAATAAAAAAAAACGAGCGAATCTAAGAGAATCCATGCAATCATTAGAAAGAAGATAATATATGAGAGAAAAAAAATCCTCAAAACAGGGTTTGAAAAAAAAACTAGATGAGAAGAAAAAAATTAGCAGTAAACATGATATCCTACAATGTCAACGGTCATTGACCTAAAAGAAAAATATTTTAGGTTTCGTATCTGTGTACACTTTTATATTGCTGGCAATATCATAGAAAATAATTAATAATAAATATATCTATTTGCATAACAAGGGAGCAAAGTGCTACTTTTCCTCTCGATAATGAAGTTTACTGCACGATGCGTAGCGGAGGATGTCGCTGTCAAAATACAAAATGTTATGTTAGTTATTGCAATTATTGTTTGTTAGATTTTGTATATTATGTGAATAGGTAAATCAGTGTATATATAGTATATAATATATATGTGTACATATATTGTACACATATAATATATTGTATGTGTATAATATGTACCTATATCTAATATTATTAAATAATTTAAAAAAAATTAATTAAAAGAATATAAAATTAAGTGTTTTCATTTAAATATAAGTGTCTAAAAATAAATCGGTAATTTAGTAAACATAAACATTACAATACTATAAATTATTTAATGAAATAAAAATGTATACCATTTTTACTCAGTTGCAATGCGAAGGCAAAACTGTCTTATTTTTCACTAAGAACAGAGAGCGCAAACCCGCACTATAAATCGACGATTTTCGACTCTATTTGGAGTCATCATCAGAGAGGCGTAGGTGTGCTGCTCTCTGTCCCAAATGACGAAACTCCGAGAGCTTATCCCCAACGCTATAGCGCAATGCAACTAAAAGTCAATTTTTTTTGTTTTAAAAAAGTTTTCAACCTAATAGAAATATTAAATATATTGATAAATATTAAAAATATTCCTAATATTGGACCATTCTCCTTGTAACCCCTCCATGGCTTCTAAAAATTGCAAGCCAGATGGATGCTGAAGCGAAGAAGACAAGAGGGAATTCAAAAACTTACAATTCACGACCCCGTCTGTTCAGCTGGTAAATTCTAACAGAAAATGGACCTAGTTACTCAAAGAAGTAAAACTAATATAAAATGAAATAAAAATGTATACCATTTTTATTCGACGGGGTCGTGAATTGTAAGTTTTTTAATTCCCTCTTGTCTTCTTCGCTTCAGTATCCATCTGGCTTGCAATTTTTAGAGGCCATGGAGGTATTACCAGGAAAATGGTCCAATAAATTTTCAATTAAATATCTTTTAGGAATATTTTTAATATTGTTCAATAATTTTAAAATTTATATTAGGTTGAAAACTTTAAAACTTTGACTATAAATTATTTATATGGACGTAAATTTTCTAGGTGCTGCGACAACATCATTTTGATACGCCTCCAGTAGATGGCGTATACATTTACGGACTTTTCCTAGATGGCGCTCGTTGGAATGAAGACATAATGGAATTGGATGAGTCTTTTCCGAAAGTTTTATATGATGCAGTTCCCTACGTAAGTTATATATGTACTATTATGTAAGTTATATATTATATTCATCATCGCCATCATCCAGCTTCTTCTCTTGTTCACTGCAGGACTACATAAGCATCCTCAGCACCTCTCCAGGAAGTTCGATCTTGTGCTAATTTATTGCATCCATCTACCGTCTATTCTTTTTATGTCATCTGTCCAGCGTGTTGGTGGTCTACCTCTGCTTCTCTTGTCCATGCGAGGCCTCCATTCTAACAGTCTTTTTGTCCACCTGTCATCCTGCAGTCTCGCTATATACAGATTCTGCACTAAAGCGAATAACCGTTTGGAGACCAACAACAAAGAGATCAAAGGGAAGACCCAAAACAAGATGAAGAGATCAAGCCTTAGGAAGCATAAAGAAGCTAAGAATCTACAATTGAAAAGAGCGGTGTAAGTACCGAGAAGAATGAAGGAAAATTGTAAACAAGGCCAAGCCACACAACACGCTGCCATAATAATAAGAAGACAACAACGGACTGATTCTCCGCAACAAATGAATCAGAGAGTCCAACAGACCGACAAACACTCCACCAGGAGTGCGAAAGCCATGATGATGATGATTATTTTTGAAGTTATACTTCTTTACCGGCGATAGAGGGTGAATTTTTATATGTTAAAACCTATCAGTCCGGCGCATGCGCATTATAACTTTGTTCTGATTGGATGTTCAAATGACATGTCAAAAATTATCCGATATGGCAGCTGTAGGACAGAGGACAGCTGTGGTTTGGTGGTAAAGGTAAAGGTAAACAAATGTATAATATATTAGTTTTATTGTTGTGAGGACAGAAACAAAAAAGTTTATAATATTGTAGTGACTTTTAAATAGTTTTTAAAAGCAACAGGTACGTAATAATTGTTAATGTATCATGGGTATAAACCTACCTATTTGATCTGCCAAAATACATAGTACGTAATACTTTTATTTATATAATTTGATTACCATCAAAATTTCTATCAATATTCACCTAATATATTGTTTTCTTACTCTATGTTTTGTTGTATTTTTTCAATTCTAAATCATTTCAATTCAAAATTAAAATAATTTGATCAATTTTCAAAATATCACAAGTTTAATCCGTTTAGTTAGTCGATCTTCGTAAATAATGACACATAGTGTCTGTGGCTAAGCGTTGAAGGCGAATGAATTCCAATACCAACCGCTCTTATCAGCGCTGGTTCGAGTCCCAATAGAAACTTTCTATTTTGTTGTTTTTAATACATTTTATGATTGTAAGTATATTTATTATATAATTGTATTTTCAGAAAATACGTATTTAGTTAAAAAAATTTTCGACAATTAATGTTCAGACATCATTTGTGGCTTGTTTAATGTGTTTGTGTGTGTTTTATTCTTTTATTATTTTAATTTTTGGCACTGTTCTAATAAAAATGTTTGAGAAGTAGTAAGTATAAATTAGTTTAATATTTAAACATAATATAAATAAAAAGTATATTAATTTCGTTTAAATCATATAATAGAAGTATAACTTCTTACGTGCGTACAAAGTACACACACACATTCTTTTTTTGTTTATTTTACTCTTTTCTCTCTCTCTTTCGTCAATGCTTTACATTTAAACAATTAATATCACTCTATTAATATTCCCAAAATTCCAACGCTAATTTGATATTTTTAAACATATTATTATCGTTATATATTATCGTCATAGCACGGTCGTTAGGGCATGAACTCAGCGAACGTCCATATTTTTTCAATTTTGCAATAGCTCGGAAAGGGTTCGGAATAAAACAATAACGAAAACTTCGGCCAATTTTCCAGGAATTTCCAGGAAATGCAACTAAATAAAATACGGAAATACAGCACCGTTGCTAGGGACTGGCATTGGGCATCGGGACATCACAGGAAGCGCAAGTCCTGAACGAATCAGCTGCTTTCAACTTATAATAATTAGACAGAAAGTGCTGATTTTATATTTTGCGGACAAGCAGGACGAAAAAACAATATATATTTAATTTATTTATTTACATTTTATTTAATTATTTTATAATACAGGATGTTTGGTAAAGAATGGGCCATAGCTTATCTTTAAATTCTTGAGGTTAAAATAGGTCGATTTAAGCTAACTTACCTTAGTACAAAAGTTGACAATAATCGAAATACAGGGTTTCAAAAGTAAACTTTTATTTTATTTATTCTGGAATATTTCCTGATAGACATGGCATAACAACACAAAATTTGGTAAGCGGGGGTTTTTTGAGACGAGAAATCTAAATTCGCCACCAAAAATGATGTATTACCCAAAGGGCGCCACATACATCTTTCAGTGCTCACTTAATACGTTTAGTTTTTTTTATCCCCCACTCTATATACTTTTTGAAAAAATCAAAATTTATATTCTCTTAATATTTCTACTTAAAAAAGGTACATACTCCATTCATCTCGATAAACTCGAAAACAGTTGAGTTTAGCGACATGAATGTAGTTCATCTACATCCTTTTTTAAGTATAAATATTAAGAGAATAAAAATTTTGATTCAAAAAGTATGTAGAGTGGGGAATAAAAAAAACTGAACGTATTAAATGAGCACTGAAAGACGTATGCGGCCCCCTCTGGGTAATACCTACATAATTTTTGGTGGCAAATTTAGATTTCTCATCCCAAAAAACCAATGCTTACCAAATTTTGTGTTGTTATGCCATGTCTGTCAGAAAATATTCCAGAATAAATAAAATAAAAGTTTACTTTTGACACCCTGTATTTCGGTTATTATCAACTTTTGTACTAAGGTAAGTTAGCTTAAATTGACCTATTTTAACCTCAGGAATCTACGGTTAAGCTATGGCCCATTCTTTATCAAACACCCTGTATATTTACATAAAAGTTTATTTTTTATAATGGTGAGCATGTAGGAGTCCACAAAAATCAAGTAATGTGTCTTTTTCATTTCCCGTTTTACTTCTGAAAGGTGATGTTTTTAAAATACATTATTTTGGGAACTAAAATCTTAGAAAATTCGCAGTATAATATACAGGGTGAGTCATGAGGAACTGTACATACTCCTACCTCGTAGAGAGGCCCCTATGGGGAATAACAAATGACCATTAAAAAGTGCCTGCTCCCATTGTTTAATAATATACAGGGCGAATTTCGCATTTTGACAGAAATTTGTATTCGTCATAATTTTTGAACGGTCAGATCGATGTGTCTCTTATTTTGGTCAATCGTTACACTATTACCACCTAATCAACTGATTTATTCAAACTAGAAAAAAATCAGGTCCGGCTTTAAAAAATTAGTTCGTTTGGGTCTTAGAAAAAATTTCACCCTTAATAAGCTTTTTGAAAACTCTAACATGAATTTTACAAATTAGACAAATAGGCAATTAAAATAACATGTTTATTTTTTTCCGCACACGTTTGCTTAATTTTTTATAAAAAAAATCAAATTTGATTATGAATTAAAAGTTTGGTAAAGCGAACCATAGATTTAACAAAATTAACTTTTATTACCAAAATTAATTTTTTTTAACAAATATTTAATTTATGTTACCACCAATTAACTGATTTATTCAAACAAGAAAACAATTAGGCCCGGATTTAAAAAATAAGTTCGTTTTGGTCTTAGAAAAAATTTCACCCTGTATACGCTTTTTGAAAACTCTAATATGATTTTTACAAATTAGACAAATAGGTAATTAAAATGGCATACTTATTTTTTTCCCCACACGATTACATAATTTTTTATAAAAAAAAATCAAATTTGACTATGAATAATTAAAAGTTTGGTAAAGTGAACCATAGATTAAAAAAAAATAACTTTTATTACAAAAATGAATTTTTTTTTAACAAATATTTAACTTATGTTATCACCCAATCAACTGATTTATTCAAACTAGAAAAAAATCAGGCCCGGATTTAAAAAATTAGTTTGTTTGGGTCTTAGAAAAAATTTCACCTTATATACGTTTTTTGAAAACTCTAACATGAATTTTACAAATAAGAGAAATAGGCAATTAAAATGGCATATTTATTTTTTTCCCACACGATTACTTATTTTTTTTATTAAAAAAAAATCAAATTTGACTATGCATAAAAAGTTTGGCAAAGTTTTTGCATAGATTTAAAAAAATTAACTTTTTTTACAAAAATTAATTTACAAAAACAACGTTTTTCTTAAAATTAAAAGTTTTACCTTTTTTTTCTATAACACGTCTAAATCTAAAACTTCTCATAACACTTCTTTTGGACTCTATAGTTTAACATAGACGTGATCAAATTGATAAATTTTAAATTTTTCCACCTAATTTTTGCGATTTACAAGTTTGCAATTTTTACAACAAGAAGACTGAAAGTCTACAACAATTTTCATAGTCTTCACAATGGTAAGACGTATGTGCTGTAAAAATTTCAAAAAAAAATATTAAAATATTTTAGTTTATTTTAGTTTATTTTTTTTCATTTTTAGGTTAAAATTCCGATTTTGACAAATTTGATTTTTTAATAAAAAATTAAGTAATCGTTGGGGAAAAAATAAATATGCCATTTTAATTGCCTATTTGTCTTATTTGTAAAACTCATATTAGAGTTTTCAAAAAGCGTATACAGGGTGAAATTTTTTCTAAGACCAAAACGAACTAATTTTTTAAATCCGGACCTGATTTTTCTCTAGTTTGAATAAATCAGTTGATTAGATGGTAACATAAATTACTTATTTGTGCAAAAAAAATTAATTTTTGTAATAAAAGTTATTTTTTTTAAATCTATGGTTCACTTTACAAAACTTTTAACTCATAGTGAAATTTGATTTTTTATAAAAAATTAAGTAATCCTGTGCGGAAAAAAAAATACACCATTTTAATTGCCTATTTGTCTAATTTGTAAAATTCATATTAGAGTTTTCAAAAAGCGTATACAGGGTGAAATTTTTTCTAAGACCCAAACGAACCAATTTTTTTAAAGCCGGACGTGATTTTTTTCTAGTTTGAATAAATTAGTTGATTAGGTGGTAATAGTGTAACGATTGGCCAAAATAAGAGACACATCGATCTGACCGTTCAAAAATTATGACGAATACAAATTTCTGTCAAAATGCGAAACTCGCCCTGTATATTATTAAACAATGGGAGCAGACACTTTTTAATGGTCATTTGTTATTCCCCATAGGGGCCTCTATACGAGGGAGGAGTATGTACAGTTCCTCATGACTCACCCTGTATACATATCGCGTTAAAACATGCGCCGACGTCTTGCGATTCCTAATCACCATCCATCCCTATTTGTCCACATGTCATCCTCCTGCCTCCTTATCTCATCTCCTTGTCAAAGCCTTCTCTCTAACTCTTCCGTGGTCTTCCTCGTCTTCTTTTTCCTTTTCGGGTTCCACTGTAACATTTTTTTTTGATTATATTATTAAGTGCTGCAGATTCGTGCAAAAATTATAAGAATTGTACATTTAATGATAGAACCATATAAAGGCGGGCATTTAAAATGGCGACTATACATATGTGACTAATAGCACGATAACTTTTGAACGAAAAGTCCGATTTCAGCCAAATTTGGCATCAAGGTTCTTTTTTTGATGAATAAGGTCGAGGTCTTGAACCGGAAGAATCGGTTTACCAGAAGTTGTGATTTTCCTGATTTTTTATGTAAAACTATGTTGTTTTTTTTCAATTCTTTCACCCTGTATATATTAATTTTTCAAAAAGGTAATACCGGCGTTGGAAAGAGCGTAAAAATATTTTTTGAACTCTCCCTTCACTCAACTTCTCCCTTCATTATGTCTCGTAGTTTATTTTTCATTCTTATTTTAATTTTTTGTTGTCCATTATTATCCCGGACTGGGACGTTTCGCCGTTGCCGTTTCGCCGTCGCCATTTCGCCGTCGCCGTTTCGCCGTCGAGCCACTTCGCCGTCGGCGGTTTCGTCGTCGCCATCCCGGCATTGGTTAAGTTTACAAGAACGTGATAACATACTAACTTTTTTTTATACTAAATGTCAGTGTAAATAAAATGCTGATGTTGCTAGTAAAACCACGTAAAACCAAGTTATATTTTCGTATTCAATTATACATTGTTTTCGTCTGAAAAATAAAATATTTACAGTATTAAAAATATTTAAAAAGTTACATTTCATAATTATGGGCAAGTCCTCTAAGATATTCTAAAATATCTCCATCGGCATTGAAGTTTCGGACTAATCTTAATATTGAGAAAAGGGATTTCAATTTCAATTATTGTTTTTACTGTATCAAAAATAAAAAACTTCATTATGCAAAAGTGATACTATATAATCGTTCGGAAACCATTCAAAACTTATATACAAGTAATGATCATCCCGAAATTATAAGTACGAATGCTAACAACGAAATGGCGACGGCGAAATGGCTCGACGGCGAAACGGCGACGGCGAAATGGCTCGACGGCGAAACGGCGACGGCGAAATGGTGACGGCGAAACGGCGACGGCGAAATGTCCTAGACCCAGGCCCGCGCCGTCCATAAGGGCGGAGAGGGGCGATGCCCCCCGGCGCCGAGCCAAAAAGGCGCCGGCAGGTGCCGAAAAAAAAAAAATTTGACAATAAAATTACCAGAAATATTAGTAATATTTTATTATTTTGTAAAATTGAAAATTTACCAATCGTAGGTAGATATAAAAATAGCAATTATTATTATATTGTTTTTAGGAACCTAAGTTTACGAACCGTTATTTCTCTCATTAACCGAACTATTACTCCATTCACTCACGGTAAAATATTGCAAAACCTCTGGATTTTAAAGAACAGCTCGGATTAACATGAAATTTGTCATAAACATAGCTAACATTTCACAAAAAAATGATATTTTTTGGAATATTTTGGGGGGGGGGGGAATATACGTTCAAAATAAGTCCGGAAGTGGATAAACTGACTAATTGTTAAATGTAACTATAAAAAATTGTTCTATAAAGTTTTTATATTACTTAAGTGAATATATACTTTTTGAGTTATTTGCGAAAGAATATGTTCATTTTTCAACAAAAAATCCACAATAAAAACAAACAAACCGTTTTTAGACGTTTTTTTTGCAAATAACTCAAAAAGTATTTTATCGAAAATATATTCTTAGGAAAAATTTTGAAAAAAAGGCATTGCCTTCAAAATTTCAAATATTTATTTTTTTCAAATTTTCAAAAATTTAAACGCAGAATGATAGATTACATTATTACCGAGGGCTGACAGACCCTTAGCATAAACAAAAAGTTCATTTTGAATGATATATTTGAAATTAAAAATCAGACTAAATTTTCTCTTTTTTTCACCCCTGTGACTTATTAACATAAACATTAAAGGAGTTCTCAGGGACTTTAGACTATCTATCGAGAATAATAGAATATTTCATTCTGGGTTTAAATTTTTCAAAAATATTTATTAGTTTTTTCAAAATTCGAAAAAAATTATTGCATTTAGAAAGAATTCGACCGAAATTTTGGGCCTACGCTCTCAAACAGGATTAAAATATTATACATTTTTGTAATCAGTATTTCAAATGCTTTTAAATGAGGTATAACATGATGTCTGTACTTTCCCATTTAAAAAAAAATCAAAGTTATGCCTGTCACCTGAAGAAGGATCGCGTAAAGTTCGAAACATTGATGCTATAATATACTATGATTATTTTAAAAATCGACCTGTCCGAGCGTTTTGCTTATGTGCTAAAAATAAACAAGTTAATAAGGGGAGTAACACCGTATAAATATATATAAGGAAAGTAAATTGTAAAGCTGCAACGATTAATTTCATTTGGGATGGTAATTAAGCGGATATTTTTACGATGTTTTTTACCAAAAAAAGAATGTGTGTGTACTTTGTACGCACGTAAGAAGTTATACTTCTATTATATGATTTAAACGAAATTAATATACTTTTTATTTATATTTTGTTTAAATATTAAACTAATTTATACTTACTACTTCTCAAACATTTTTATTAGAACAGTGCCAAAAATTAAAATAATAAAAGAATAAAACACACACAAACACATTAAACAAGCCACAAATGATGTCTGAACATTAATTGTCGAAATTTTTTTTAACTAAATACGTATTTTCTGAAAATACAATTATATAATAAATATACTTACAATCATAAAATGTATTAAAAAAAAACAAAAAAGAAAGTTTCTATTGGGACTCGAACCAGCGCTGATAAGAGCGGTTGGTATTGGAATTCGTTCGCCTTCTCCGCTTAGCCACGGACACTATGTGTCATTATTTACGAAGATCGACTAACTAAACGGATTAAACTTGTGATATTTTGATATTTTGAAAATTGATCAAATTATTTTAATTTTGAATTGAAATGATTTAGAATTGAAAAAATACAACAAAGCATAGAGTAAAAAAACAATATATTAGGTGAATATTGATAGAAATTTTGATGGTAATCAAATTATATAAATAAATGTATTACATACTATGTATTTTGGCAGATCAAATAGGTAGGTTTATACCCATGATACATTAACAATTATTACGTACCTGTTGCTTTTAAAAACTATTTAAAAGTCACTACAATATTATAAACTTTTTTGTTTCTGTCCTCACAACAATAAAACTAATATATTATACATTTGTTTACCTTTACCTTTACCTCCAAACCACAGCTGCCATATCGGATAATTTTTGACATGTCATTTGAACATCCAATCAGAACAAAGTTATAATGCGCATGCGCCGGGCTGATAGGTTTTAACATATAAAAAAATCACCCTCTATCGCCGGTAAAGAAGTATAACTTCAAAAAAAGGGACCAACTTTATTTTCAGCGTTACCGGCTTACTTTTGCTGCTAGAGACTAAAGAAAATAAAAATAAAGCTTTTTCCAAAGACTTTAAAAAAGTTATAGTTTTGCCCAAAAAGTTCTTCATTTTTTGGTTATTTCACGTCGAAATATTCGATTTGGAATTTGACGAATAAGAACCCACTTTTCTCGAGCTACAACTCTTCCTCTACTAGATCTACAGACTTCATGCGTGCACAAGTTTTTTTAAATTTTTTATAAGTTATATTTTTGCTAAGAACATTTTTTTCAATAAAATACACACTTTTTGTGTTATTTGCGAAAAACCGTCTAAAGCCGTGATTTTTATATTGAAAAATGAACATATATTCACGCGCAAATAACTCGAAAAATATTGACTTAGTGAAAAAAAAAACTGTATATGGAACAAAAGTTGTTTAGAATTAGTCACTCTATCCACTTCCGGACTTATTTTGAAGGTATATTTTTTCATCTCCGACGACGTAATATGTATTAATTTTTCTCTTTGTTATAAATTAGCTATGCGTATGCCAAATTTCATGTCAATCCAAGCGGCTCTTTAAAATACGGAGCAAAAATCTAAAATCAGAAAATAAAGGCTACCCAGACCCAGAGGGCCATTCTAAGAATCACAAAGGAAACAGAATACCAAATAATATCAGGGAAAGAACAAAAATCAAAGACATATTATCTAGAACCTGTAGCAAAAAATAAATGTAGATGTGCAGGTCATGTGGCAAGAACACCGAACAACAGCTAGACTAGAAGATTATAGACAATCGGATAAACGAAGCAGAGATAGACCACCAACGCGCTGGAGTGACGATGTAAAGATAATTGCCGGGAACTGGATAGCTGATAGCTCAAGATACGGAGACATGAAGAAACTTAGAGGAGGCCTATGTTCAGCAGTGGGCGATAATGGTATTAGATTATGATTGATGATACTTTCTAACACATTAAAAATAGTTTGTAGGTATACCGTATAACGATTCACTAAGCTACAAAAAACTACTTACAAAAGAAGGAGGAAAGGGGCGCCTAAAATGACTTGCCCCGGGGCGCATGAAAGCCTTGGCGCGGCCCTGCCTAGACCCTTATTATCCGGCCCATGACCCGTCTGAGGATTTTCCTTTCGAATATTCTCAACTTTTCTTCATCTTTTTCTGTCAGGCACATTGTCTTATCTGTTTATGTAACTACTGGTCTGATTGCAACTCTGTATATTTTCAGTTTTGTATTTCTGGCTAGAAGCCACGTGGAAGTGTAACTAGAAAAATGATCCGAATAAATATTTTAATGTAATATGTATTTTATATTTTATTAAACTGAAAACTTTGACTTGTATCCAGAGCACATGTCGCTACGATACCCAGGCCATTTCATTAGTTGCAATTCGAGACTAGCCGTCTGGATTATTTCAGTTTGGTATAGAGATCTGCATTTTCTGATGAGAAAGTAACGAGTTTTGAAACCGTTCGGTCAGAGTGTTTGTAGCGCTATCTAAACGAACTGAAATATAAGACTTCTTTGACTTCGTGTTGTAACGAAATGAAAATGGCTATTAATTTTTATTTCTATTAGTTTTACTCCTATTCAAGTATATAGGGTTTCAATTTTCGTTGGAATTTTTCACCGCTGGACAGATGGGATTTGAATTGTAAATTATAGAATTCCCTTATCTTCTTTTGCCACAGCATCCGCTTGGCTTGCATTTTTTGAAGCCACGGAGCTTTAACCAGAAAATGATCCTAATGAAGGTTTTAATTTAATATTATTTTATATTTTATTCAACTTTGACTTGTATCTAGCAGATGTCGCTATGACACTCAGGCCATTTCGTTAGTTGCAATTTGGCGCTAATTAGTCCGTTCTTTAACGGTAAAATATTGCAAAACCTCTAAATTTTAAAGAACCGCTTGGATTGACATAACATTTGGCATACACATAGCTAACAAGTCAAAGAAAAAAAGTGATATTGTGCCGATATGTGCTTTTGCCCTGGGTGTGGTTTTCACCCCCTCTTGGGGGTGAAACAATATTTGTCCAAAGAAAGTTAGGAAATGGATAAACTGGCTAATTTTAAGTAACTTTTGTTCTATAGAGTTTTTTCACTAAGTCAATACTTCTTGAGTTATTTGGCATTGAATATGTTCATTTTTTCAACAAAATAACCACGTTTTTAGACGGTTTTTCGCAAATAACTCAAATAGTAAGTATTTTGTCGAAAAAACATTCTTAGCAAAAATATAGCCTGTAAAAATTTTTAAAAAATGGTGTATATATGATGTCTCTACACCTAGTAGAAGCAGAGTTATAGCTAATTAAAAATAGGTTAATATTCGTCAAATTCCAAATCGAATACTTTAACGTGAAATAACCAAAAATAAAGCACATTTCGGGGAAAACTCATTACAACTTATTTAAATTGTTTAAAAAAAGCTTCATTTTTGTTTTATAAAAAAAATTTCTAGCATCAAAATTAAACAAGTTACGCTCAAAATAAAGTTAGTCCCTTTTGGTTTTGGTAAAAAATTGAGAAAATCACCCCCTAATTAGTATCTTAAATGCACTTAATTGTTACGACTTCACAAGTTTCTTGACTCGTGTATATATTGTTTATATGATCAGTAAGTTTCATTGGTTCAAAGTCCTTATTATTGAAAGGGCTGTAGTTAAAAGGGGTTGAACGAGTCACTGATCACGAATGTATGCAAATTTAGAAACACCAAATCTTAATCAATTTTTGGTATCTCTAACAATTTTTAAGTTATTTTGAAAAAAAGCATATTTTTCAAAATTTAAATTTTTAAAAGTTTTATTTTGATACCAAATTTTTTTAAAAATAAGCACTTTGAATCGATGAAACTTCCATATTATATAAACACAACATAAGTAAAATAATTTGTGGAGCGGTAACGATTAATTTCATTTAAGTTGCTAATTAGGGGGTGGTCTTCCCGATTTTCTTTTTGCAAAAACAAAAGGGACCAACTTTATTTTGAGCGTAACTTGCTGAAATTTAATGCTAGAAACTTTTTGTAAAAACAAAAATAAAGATTTTTTTAAACACTTTAAAAAAGTTAAAATGGGTTTTCCACAAAAAGTGCTTAATTTTTTGGATATTTCACGTCGAAATATTCTATTTGAAATTTGGTGAATATGAATCTATTTTTCATTGCTATAACTCTGGTTCTACGAGATCCAGAGACCTAACGGGTACACCATTTTTTTTTACTTTTTTATATGCTATATTTTTGCTGAGAACGTTTTTTTGGACAAATACTTACTTTTTGAGTTATTTACGAAAAACCGTCTAAAAATGTGGTTATTTTGTTGAAAAATGAACATATTCACTCGTAAATAACTTGAAAAGTGTTGACTTGGCGAAAAAGCTCTATAGAACAAAAGTTACTTAAAATTAGTCAGTTAACCCATTTCCGGACTTATTTTGGACATATATTTTTTCACCCCCAAGAGGGGGTGAAAGTCACCCCAGGGCAATATCACTTTTTTCTTTGACATGTAAGCTATAAGTATGCCAAATTTCATGCCAATCCAAGCCATTCTTTAAAATTTAGAGCAAAAACCGTGAAAGAATGGACTAAATAGTCGTCTGGATTATTTCAGTCTGGTTTAGACTATGCATTCTCTGATGAAAAACTAAACAAACTGAAATATAAGATGGATTTGGCTTCGTGTTGTAAGGAAATGAAAATAGTTATTCATTTTTATATCTGTTTGACTAACGTACATTAATTTATTTTGTAGATGTGGTTGAAACCTTTGAAAAGGGAAGACCTGAAGGAGAGAAAAACCTATACATGCCCAGTATACAAAACAGCCGAAAGAAGAGGTATTTTGTCCACCACGGGGCATTCGACGAATTTCGTCATAGCTATGTTCCTTCCGTCATCTCAACCTTCCTCACACTGGATAATGCGTGGCGTTGCCATGTTGTGCCAGTTGTCCCAGTAGTATAGGATTTTATTTATAATAATTATACAACATTTATGATTTTATTTATATTTTACTTTATATATACAATTTTTAAATAAATGCGAAGAATTGTAGTTTTTGAATGCGAAAATGGGAAGAGAAGAAATTTAAATTAACATAACAGGGGTTAAAAGTCTGCATAAAGAAAGAAATCACAAAGGCAAAAAACTTATAGAAATTTCAATGGAACATAACCTTAAGATTGTAAGCACCTACACAATTTGATCATAGAAATATACATAAAATAACCTGATCCTCTCCTTATCAAAAAACGAAAAACCAAATAGACCATGTTCTCATTGAAACAAAACATAACAGATCGTGACTCATTGTAGAAGCTATAGAGATCTGCTCCTCTGTAGCTTCTACAATGAGTCACGATCTGTTACGTTACATAACAGATCGTAACAGGTCGTGACAGATCGTGACTCATTGTAGAAGCTACAGAGATCTGTTCCTCTGTAGCTTCTACAACGAGTCACGATCTGTTATGTTCGCGATCTGAGAGAGAGTTTCGCGTCTGTTCACTTGGAGAGAAGGCAGTAGAGAGATTCGTGGTATTTTCGCTTATTAACTAATGGATATTGCTTAGAGAGTAGAAAACAGCGTGTTCTCTTCGAGGGTCAAAAACAGAGAGAGAGAGAGAGAGAGAGAGAGAGAGAGAGAGAGAGAGAGAGAGAGAGAGAGAGAGAGAGAGAGAGAGAGAGAGAGAGAGAGAGAGAGAGAGAGAGAGAGAGAGAGAGAGAGAGAGAGAGAGAGAGAGAGAGAGAGAGAGAGAGAGAGAGAGGAGAGAAGAGAGAGAGAGAGAGAGAGGAGAGAGAGAGAGAGAAGAGAGAGAGAGAGAGAGAGAGAGAGGAGAGAGAGAGAGAGAGAGAGAGAGAAAGAGAGTGATAGAGACAGCCAGACAGAGAGAGAGGGAGAGAGAGAGTGAGAGCTTTCCTTTTGCATTGTTTAAAAATGTCTGTAAGTATTTCATAAGGAGTGTGTCAGAAGGTATGGAGAAGAGACGATAAATAGGAATGGTAGAAGAATGATAAGTTTCTGCCAAATAAATGACTTGTTTATAGGTAATTCTTTCTGGTATCAACCGAGAAACGAAAAATATAGATACGTAGCAGAAGAAAGAAATGCGAGAAGCATAATTGACTACATAGTATATCCTCGAGACGCAGAACTAACGATACAAAATATAAAAAACAGAGAACGAAGCCGAACTCGGTACCCAACACAGACTAGTGACAGCAAGGATAAACATGAAACTAATGGAAATAATAGAGAGTCCTCAATATACAAGAATAGCAATACATAAGATGAAAAATATGGAAATGAGGAAGTTATACCAAAGAGAGACAGATAAAATACTGGAACAGCATGAAAACAATAAAAAATATGGAAGAGAGATGAAAAAAATTGAGAGACACGTTATAGAACACTGCAAAACAAGTATGTAGAATAAGAAAGAATGGGAAGAATAATAAAATAACTGGATGGTGTAATAAGGAAATAAAGCAAGCAGTAAAAAAGGAGAAAGAAATGTGGAAGCGATACATAAACAAATGAAGAGCAAGACAGAGACGAACACAGAAGAGCGAGAAATATAGAAAGAACTAGTAAAAGATGCGAAGAAGAAGAGCTGGAAGGAATTCGGTGAAGAATTGAACAAAGGTTTTGGGAATAACAATAAACAGTTTTGGAACAAAATAAGAAGCATGAAAGGAACAAAAAGGAAACACATAAGAGGAATTAGAAATGAGCGAAATGGATTGAAAACAAACATACAAGACATACTAACCATATGGAATAAGCACTATAAAGAAAAATTCGAGTCAAGCACCCAACAAAATGAGGAGAGAGGACAGCAGGCAAGAGAAGAGGATAGGGACAATCGAGTAGACGAAATTCATATCAAAGATATTGAAGAAGGATTGGCAAGAATAAAGATTGGAAAAGCGGGAGGTGCCGATGACATAGATCCGGAGATAATGAAGTACGTGGGAGAACAAGGCAAGATTTGGCTACTGGAAATAATGAGGGAAGCATGGAGAACAGAAAAGATACCGAAAGACTGGGAAGAAAATTTAATGATACCAATACACAAGAAAGGAGATGAAGCGGAATGTGATAACTATAGGGCTATATGCTTATCATCAGTGGCATATAAAGTCTACACCGGGATAATAGAAAGTAAGCTCAGGAAAGAACTGGAAGGAAAACTAGAAGAAGAACAAGCGGCTTTTAGGAAGGAAAGAGGAACAACAGATAATATACATATTGAGAAATATAATTGAAAAGAAAAACGAAATAGGAGAAGACTTATTTTAGGAAGACGTTTATAGATATTAAAGCTGCTTTTGATTATATAAATAGAGAAGTAATATGGTCAGTAATGGAAGATCTGCAAATCCCGCAAAAGATAGTAAGCGTGGTAAAAATTACTTATAGAAACGTATATGCTAAAGTATAAATAAACGGAAACAGATCGCCAATAATAAACCTAAGGAGAGGAATAAAACAAGGGGACAGTCTCAGCCCAGTTTTGTTTATATTAGTAATGGATAGAGTAATGAAGAGCGCTAAAAGAAGGTCAAGGCAATTACAGTCAACAATAGGGTACAGGAATTTAGTACCAATGAGAATGGAGGGATTACTATATGCAGATCACTTAGTAATAGTAGCAAACAATAAAGAGAAAATGCAAAAATTAATCGATATCTGGGTGCCGGAAATATAAAATTTGAAAATGGAGGTAAATGTAAAGAAAACGAAGACCATGATAGTACCCAAAAGAAAAGGGAAGAAATAAACCAAACGATATTTAGTTGAAAAAACGAACTAATAGAAACAGTCTTGACGTTTGAATACCTTGGAGTAATAATATCAAAGGATGGAAAGATAGATCAAGAAATCTCATACAGAGCTAAAAAAGCAAATAAGTTCTACTATCCACTAAATAAAACAATATGTGGAAAGGAAGAATTAGATAAAGAAATAAACTGAAGGTATACAACGCAATCTCTGTACCAACTTTAATATATGCAAGTAAGACATGGGTAAACATTGCAAAAATAGACGGTACAATAAACGCAGCGGAGATAAAGCAGCTGAGAAAAATAGCAGACAAAGTAAAAATAGTATTATACAAAGACTGAAACAGGAATCGATAATAACCAAGATACAAAAAAGAAAATTAAAATAGTATGGACACATTAACAGAATGGACCAGGAAATACTACCAAAGCAGGTGATGGAATCAGAAAGATGTGGTAAAAGAAGGAAAGGGAGGTCAAGGAAGAGATGGATCGATCAGATTATAGAAATTGGACAGGAAAAAGGTAAAAACACATCAACAAATGAAAGAGTTAGCAAAGGATCGCAAGAAATGGAAAATATGGATAGAGGATGAATAAAACCTACGACACACCTGGGGGGCATGAGGAGTTTCGAGAAAGAAGAAGGTATAGTGAAAAATATAATATTATTTCTCGCATCTGAAAAATTGAACACCTAGAAAAACATGGAAACATGGAAAGAGGGGATAAATTTGTCAAACGTGAGTTTTTAAACTCACTATTTATATGAACACCAGAAGAGAAGTTTTTCTAAGACTTATCATTATCTCTTCATGGTTTTAAAAAATATTTGCTGAGGCAATAATTTCATCCAAGAGTTTTTATTGGCTAATATAATTCAGCTCTAATTGCTTATTAACTATAAAATTCTGGTATCTCGGAGGAAGAATCTCGTTTTTGTAGTAACCTAATCCTCCTAATCAATCGTCCATTTCCTCATTACTAAGTTTAACAAAGGAGCCTGGTGTAATTAAATCAAGTGATTTATGACGGTGGGCGTCGTATTAGAGCGTGGTGACGCTGCACAGATAAGGTCTATATCGGCTGACGTCGACTGATCGCATCTTCTACTATTCAGAAGAAGTTATTGGACTGTGGTCATGTAGAAAAATATTTGTAAGAGTAGATGGATTCAGTTGAAATATGAAAAGGTCAATATTATAAATAAAAATAAAAAATATAATAAAAGGTAACTTAACTTGAAGTAAAAATTCCCTGGTGTAGTTGGTATAAAATTTTTAATGAAGAATTAAAAATTTTTAAAGATCTAAAAGGATTACATTCAGAACGTTTTCGGACTTATCAGTCCATCATCAGTGAACTCCCTGTCCTTGTAAAATAGCCACAATACCAAACACTGGTTGGGTTAAATGTTCTAACTACATAGTTACAACAAGTTGTCACCTAAACTCTGCCATCAACAACAAATTGTCACCTAAACTCTGCCATGTAAGATCCTACCTACAAATTTCCAATCAATATGATTGATGTCATGTGATGCCAGGGGTTAATCTGGAAATATTTTTAACATCCTTTAAAATCGGATAATATAATGTAACCTCAACTGTTTAAAAACAACTCAAGGGTATTTACCCGTATATTTTGGTGGCTTAAAGCATGTAAACCTGTGATAACACTGATGATGGAATAATGATTCCGAAAACGTTTTGTTGTGATATAGTCCTTTTTAGGGATTTTAAATATACCTTTTACAAGATAAGGTTTTTATTTTAAGACTTCCTTCCGACATTTTTTCGTAACTATGCTAATCTAAATTAGGGATCATACTAAATTAAGGTTTTTTTAATAATTAAAAACGCAATAATATAAAGATATAACAAAATTTAGATGGAAAACACCCCCTACCTATTTCTTTAAAAGATCGCAGCATGATTTTCTTCTAACGCTTGTAATTTACAAAATTAAAGAAAACTGCATACACATTCTTTACTCTACAAGTGTCAAGTACACACTTTTTCAGGAAAATGACGAAAACTGTGCTGTTGTGATTCCACTGAGAATTAAAATTTACTAGAGTGGAGTACAAGGTGGAAGTGTTCCAAGTAACTGTTACTTTTTAAAAAATTACGGGTATCAGAAACTGAAAGGGAAATAAATGGTAAATAAATAAACCATCTGTAATACACTTATGATACACTCTTGTTTATGACAAGATTATTTCTGGCCACTGTCGCCGATCTTCACTGCTGGTGGCATCCATTGCAAAATCATTCATCATCATCATCATCACGTAGCGCTACAACCCTGGGTGGGACCTGGCTGACTGTACAACTTTCTTCCAATTTGTCCGGTCTTCCATCAACCTAGGGTCAAATGGAATCTTCATTTTTCAGAGATTTGCTTGGATGTTATCTCTCCATCGCATTCTGGGACGTAGTGGTCTGTTGCCTGTAGAAGTCTCCTCCCATACCAGTCTTACAAGTCTCTCGTTATGAAGTCTGTGCACGTGGCCTGCCCATCTTAGTCGCTGTGATTTAATTTCTTGGACAATATCGGTGTCACTGTAGAGTGCTTTTAATTCGAAGTTGGTTCTGATCCTATACATACTGGTTTGTGTTAATGTCATGGTGAGGTCCGAAAATTTTTCTAAGTATTTTTCGTTCAAAACGTCTGAGCTTTTCTTCGTTTGATTTGGTCATGGTCCACGTTTCGCAACCATATGTTAGTACAAGTCTGGCGATGGATTTATAGATTTTGATCTTGGAACTTCTTGTAAGATTTTTTGATTTTATAAGCTTATCCAGTGCGAATAGACAGCGATTTGCTGATTGGATTCTGTTTTTTATTTCTTCAGTAACATCGTTGTCAGTTGTGATTACGGCCCCAAGATACTTAAAACGTTGTACTCTTTCGAAATTGAAGGTGTTGACCGTCACATTTTGTCCTATCCTGTTTCTTCGTGTCGTTCTATTTATACACATATATTTCGTCTTCTCTTCATTAATCCTCAGCCCTACTTCGCTTGTTGCTCCTTCCACCTTGTTGAAAATGGCTTTTGTGGATAGGATGGAGTCTCCAACGAGATCAATGTCATCTGCGTATGCTAGTAATAACTTGGAACCTTGAACCGATAGCAGTTCTGTTTTTATTTCGGCCGACCTCATGGCTTTCTCTAATACAAGGTTAACAAGTAGTGGAGATAACGAATCACCCTGTTTGAGTCCACTGTTGATTTCGAAGTTGTCAGACAGTTTATTATTTACACGTACTTTTGATATTCCACCCTCCATACAGACTTTACTCATCCGAATGAGTTTCTTTGGTATTGAGAACTCCGCCATGACATTCCATACTTGGCTTCTTTCTACGCTGTCATATGCCTGTCGAAAGTCTATGAAGAGATTGTGTATGGGTCTGTTATACTCCCATCCCTTTTCTAGAAGCTGTCTCAGCGTGAATAGTTGATCTATTGTGGATCTGTTTGCCCTAAAACCGGCTTGATATTCTCCTAGGACATTTTCAGCATAAGGGGTTAGTCTACTAAGAATGATGTTTGAGAGGATTGTATATGCCGTGTAAGAGTGAAATTCCTCTGTAATCCGCGCATTTTGTTTTGTCCCCTTTTTTGTGGATGGGCACTATGATGTTTTCCTTCCATCTTGCTGGGGTATCCTTTCTTCTAACCATATCTGTGTTATTAATTGGTGGATTTGCCGATGTAGTATTTCTCCACCATATTTCAGAAATTCAGCTGGTATCTCGTCCGTACCCGGCGCTTTGTGATTTTTCAGCTTATTTAAGGCCTTTCGGGTTTCTTCAAAAGAGGGATATTCGACGGGCATATCTGCTGTCACATAGATATCTTCTTTGTGCTGTTGTTCCTGTATGATGTTTAGAAGGTCCCTGACATACCCTTTCCATTCTTCTGTTAGTTCTTTATCGTCGATTATCATATGGCCTTGATTGTCTCTCAGTGTATGGATAGAATTGGTTCTATGTCCTCTTTTCTCAGTGGAGATTGCTTTATAGAATTCTCTGGAGCATGGTTTGGGTCGGTCTCTCTCCATAGCTTCATATTTTTATTACAAAATATTGTAATAAAATCATACTTCATATTGGCGCTACAAAATCGCCTGTCTTTGCCCTCCTCAAATCGGCCACAGAGTAGCCCTGAATAGTGGTTCGTCTGTTACTGCGCTAAGAATGCGCAATTTGGCTTTCGCAAAAGCCTGGAAACGCGTTAAGCGCTTTTTCACTTAAGATACTAATACAAAGTTGCCTGGACGTCAATTAAGATATATATGTGTGTTTTGTTAACTATAATAAAGCAATCGACAAATTACGACATGAACAATTAATGAATGTTGTGAAATGAAAGAAGATAGAATACAATGACTTCAGGATTATATCGAATTTACTATAAGCAGCGAGCATACATGTTAACGAACAGCTGTCAGAGGAAATTAAAATCTGACTTTGGATAAGACAAGGATGCGTGTTGTCGTCAAGTCTTTTTAATGTCTACTCGGAAGAGATCCTGAAAAAAGCTCTTGAGGGTGAAACAGATAGAATAAGGGTAAATGGAGTTCCCAGTAACAACATTACATATGAGGATGACACTGTCATCTTAGCCAAAATATTGGAAATCTGCAGATTAGCGGAGTATGGACATAAATACGGTCTAACAGTCAACGTCAAGAAGACAAAATTTATGAGAATATCGAAAACTCAAAGAAATAACGTAAATTTTTTATAAACGGAACCAATGTCGATGTCGAACGAGTATCAATATGCATATCTGGGAACAATGGTCAATTCCAAAAAGGATTACTTCCAGGAAATCAAAATCATAATAAGAAAGGCTAGAGAAAATTTTAACAAAATGAGAAAGGTGCTCTGCACAAGAGATTTGAAGTTGGACCTAAGATTTAGGTTGGCTAGGTGCTGTGTTTTCTCGACTTTGTTTTATGGAATAAAAGCTTGGACCTTGGAAACTGGATTCATTCGAGATGTGGGCGTACAGAAGAATTCTAACACTATTGTCGATAGAACATGTCACAAACAAATCGTCCCTGAGAAAGAGGAATAATGAAATAAAAATTGTTCGAGCCATTTTAAATGTCATATTAATTGTTGCTTGTTTTGTGTGTACCCTCAGGGCCCCCGTAAGCGGGCGTAATTATTTTAAATGAGATAATCATTTTTATATACAATTTTAATCATTTCATGAACAGCTAGAGAAATCTCAAAAATCAAATTGTGTTATTACTGAAAAAATAATTATTCCCGTCCTAAAATGTTGAACTTACTCCATCAAAAATGTATTACATGTTGTTGTTCCTTCCTATTTTTTTTTCTTTGAAGTAGATTGAATTACGCTTGGCATACCATCCAATCGATTTTATGTTGTAAACTAAAGCAACACTCAGAATAGTCAAATAGACATAGTCACACTCCTTGACGAGTAGAAACATAAATTAACACCCATAAAACGCAACTTAGCAGTTTTACTCCAACAAAAACACAACTTGCTGGATCAAGCAGTTTACTCGAATTTATGGTAATTACCCTTAAATAAACAAATACTCTATGAATTATGATTGTGTATTTGACTTGAGTATATGTTCCCTTCTCGTCTATGCGTTTATTAGGCACAAACATTATTTACTGTTACTGATGAACGGGTGGTTTCCTGCAGTGAAAGGTTTAAAATTTTATTTTATATTAATTTAAAATGCAAATATAAAATTGTGTCAATCTTATGAGTATCAAAAATATGAATTTCGATCAAGAGTACCTTATATTTCACAATATCGGAAATTGTTAATATGAAAAGTTGTTTGGAATTAATTAAAAACTATGTTTTAATATGCAATTACATCATTTTAATTGAATTTTTTTCTCCAATTACAGATACCCAATGCCCTTTTCATTTATTGCGAATAATGCGATAACCCTTTTATTGTTATTAATTAATTAATAATAAAAGAGTTATCACATTATTTCTAATAAATGAAAAGGGCGTTGTTGAAAAGTGTTGAAAAGAAAATGTACGATAAAAAGTTCTTTCTAAAAAGCTTTGCATGGTCTAAAATCTAAGATGCAACCATCAAATTCTCTCAAATTTTTTGAATTTTATATAAGATATATTTATGCAAAAAAGTGCCTTTCTAGATCACAATATATTTCAATTAGAAGGATGTAATTACATATAGAAACATAGTTTTTAATGCTGAACAACTTTTCATAATAACTTTTCAATATTGTGAAAACTAAACATACTTTGCTCTTGACGGAAATTCATATTTTTTGACATACCTCGTATAAGATTTATACAATTTAATATTTGATGGTTGCATTCTGAGTTCTAGACAATGCAGAACTTTTTATGAAGAATAACTTTTTCTCGTAAAATTAATAATAAAACAGTTTCCCATAGGGCTCCTAGTTATGTAAAAACCCTTTAGAAAGTTTTTTTTTTAAACTTTGAAATGACAAAATATTATTGTTTATTTACTTAAATGTATATTTTTAATTTAATATGCAGGTGCTTCATTACTGTTGCAAAAAATTTAAGGAGAAAGGCGCAAAATGTCGCCTGTTAAAATTTTCAATGTGTTTTAAATGTATTCATTTTTTTTATAATCCTGAGAAAACTAATAAATATTTAAAAAAAATTTGCAGAATGAAAGATAACATTATTCCCAAGGGCTGACAGTCTCTTAAAATAAATAAAAAGTTTCCTTTGAATTTAATATTTGCAATCGTTAAAAATCACACTAAATTTTCTCTTTTATTTTCACCCCTGTAACTTATTAAAATAAACATTATAGAAGTTTTCAGGGACTTTCGGCCTCAGTAATAATGCAGTCTTTCATTCTGGGTTTAAATTTTTCAAAACTATTTATTAGTTTTATATGTATAGTAGATTTAAAGGGCGCTAAAATATGTCCCGCACGCAGGCGCCAATCCGCCTTGCGGGGGCCCAGTGTACCCTGTATGCAAAACCGTTAATTATTGAGAAGTGTTAAAAGCGCTGGGTAGTGAATATTTTTGTAATATGGGCACAGCAACATTCTTCCACTTATCTGTTTGTTTTAATAATAATTGCGTCAGATACATCTCAGCTCATATTGTTTTGTTGGGTCAGCAAAACCTTCGAATGTGTGCTGGGAAGATTTCAACCTTGGGAATGTTTAGCTGCGAACGGCGAAGGGAATTTAACCGTTGATAGTGTTGTAAGAGACCCGTATTGAGCTGCCCTCCCCCACTTGCAAAAATCAAAAAACAAATAGCCCTGATTTATGAGCTATTTATGAGCTCTCATATTCCGCAAACTAAAAATTTTGAGCTCGTTCCACTGAGCAGGAATTTAATACTTTATTACGGATATAATTCCTATAGCGTATATACTCTAAGAATAAACTATTAAATCACGTGTATTTCGATTATTGAGCTACAACCCCTTCGCAAGAAAACCACCCTATCTTCCCGGCTTAAGAGAAAGTTGAACTTAAAATGCATTAAATTAATTATTTGGCGACTACATATCATTTAATAATTTATAAGCTTCCAAATTACACGCATTTAAATCAGTAAATTGCAATTTATTCTGTATAGTGCAGTCACTGAAAATAAAAAATCAACGATTACCTTCAATTTCGGTGAACCTTCATCAATTTTCACGAAAATTGGTCAGTGATTA
The DNA here is from genome assembly GCF_917563875.1 of Diabrotica virgifera virgifera. Lineage (NCBI taxonomy): Eukaryota > Metazoa > Arthropoda > Insecta > Coleoptera > Chrysomelidae > Diabrotica > Diabrotica virgifera. The sequence goes on from NC_065448.1 coordinate 12,576,033, forward strand.
GAGGATACCTCAAGAAACAAAGGTGACATGGTACCACCTTGCGCCTTTACCCTGAGGGTGGATACCGCCCCTTCTCGGGGGTGAAAATTATTTTATAAAAAATAACTGCACAAATCTATAAAAGAACAAATTATAAGCAAAATTTATTATATAAAGTTATTAAAATAAGTCAATACTTATTAAAGATTAAAAATTTTAATTATTCGTGAAAAAAAAGCATGTTTTGAAGCGGTTTTTCGTAAATCACTGAAAAACTGTAAGTTTTTACAAAAAAGTTAATAGTAGTTTAATTCGTATAGCTTATATTCTAAGAATAAACTCTTAAATCACGCGCCTTTCGATTATTGAGCTACAACCCCTTTGCAAGAAAACCATCCCATATTCCCGGCTTAAGAGAGAGTTGTACTTAAAATAATTTAAATTAATTATTTGGCGACAAGATATCGTTTAATAATTTATGAGCTCGCAAAATATACGCATCTCAATTATTGAATTGCCATTTTCTTTCTATAGTGCAGTCACTGAAGGTAAAAATCAACTATGACCTTCGATTTCGGTAAATCTCCATTCATTTTCACAAAATAGGTGAGCGGATTTTGATGCTATTAACTTTTTCTGGAGCTCATTTTTGATAGGTATTTCTAAGTACCTTGACAAGAATTTAGTACCTAAGTGTTATAAAATGCATCTCTTTCCCGTTATTTAACTTGAATCCTTAGATTTGAACAGTCGGAGAAAAAAATATACATTTAATTAGCAATAACTTACTTTAAATTAACATTAAAGAGTTTTTCAAGTAAGCAATTTATTATATTTTTTATTAGCTTCAATTTTAGTAATGAAAACTTTTTGTAAAAACTTACAGTTTTTGAGTTATTTATGAAAAATCGCTTTAAAGCATGCATTTTCTTTCACAAAAATTAAAATATTTGATCTTTAATAACTCAAAAAGTATTGATTAATTTTAATCACGTTATATAACAAATTTTACTTACAATTTGTCCCTCTCTCGATTTGTGGGGTTATTTTTAATAAAGTAATTTTCACCCCTGAGAAGGGGTGACATATACCCCAGGTTAAAACCCCAAGTTGTTATTGTCAATTCGTGAAAATGAATGGAGATTTAGCGAAATCGAAGGTCATAGTTGATTTTTACCTTCAGTGACTGCACTATAGAAAGAAAATGGCAATTCAATAATTGAGATGCGTATATTTTGCAAGCTCATAAATTATTAAACGATATGTAGTCGCCAAATAATTAATTTAAATTATTTTAAGTACAACTCTCTCTTAAGCCGGGAATATGGGATGGTTTTCTTGCGAAGGGGTTGTAGCTCTATAATCGAAAGGCGCGTGATTTAAGAGTTTATTCTTAGAATATAAGCTATACGAATTAAACTCTTTTTTGTAAAAACTTACAGTTTTTCAGTGATTTACGAAAAACCACTTCATGACATGCATTTTTTTCACGAATAATTAAAATCTTTGACCTTTAATAACTTTAAAAGTATTGACTTATTTTATTAACTTTATATAAAAAATTTGGCTTTTAATTTGTTCTTTTATTGATTTGTGCAGTTATTTTTTATAAAATAATTTTCACCCCCGAGAAGGGGCGGTATCCACCCTCAGGGTAAAGGTGCAAGGTGGTACCATGTCAAAATCGATGAAGGTTCGCCGAAATTGAAGGTAATCGTTGATTTTCACCTTCAGTGACTGCACTATACAAAATAAATTGCAATTTACTGATCTAAATGCCCGTAATTTGGAAGCTTATAAATTATTAAATAATATGTAGTCGCCAAATAATTAGTTTAATGCATTTTAAGTACAACTTTCTTTTAAAACGGGAAGATAGGGTGGTTTTCTTGCGAAGGGGTTGTAGCTCAATAATCTAAATGCACGTGATTTAATAGTTTATTCTTAGAGTATATAAGCTATAAGCTATAGGAATTATATCCGCGATACGATATATTTTAAGTTTTCTCAGCATTTTTCTCTTAAGTTAAATCAATTAAAGGGTTGTTTGGGGGTGAAAGGGATGAGCTCAAAAATCGAAACTATATAATTTCAAGAGCTCATAAATAGCTCGTAATTCTGCCGCAAAAACCGATTCAATATTCCACTAAAGTATTAAATTCCTGCTCAGTGGAACGAGCTCAAAATTTTTAGTTTTCGGAATATGAAAGCTCATAAATAGCTCATAAATCAGGGCTATTTGTTTTTTGATTCTTGCAAGTGGGGGGAGGGGGGCAGCTCAACACGGGTTTGTAAGAGAATGTGAATTGACAAGACAAGATACGGGTGATCGAATTTTCCGAGCTGCGTAATAAAAAAAACACAGATTTTGTATTCAGAATCAGAATATTAGTTACTGAGATATCGGTTGGATGTGTTTTTAGTTTAATATTAAAAATATTTTAAGAAGAGATACTGTAATGCGCGTTGACATTCCGGGTTATGGTAAAAACCAGTTCAATTGTGCGCGGTTTTACAATTATCCATATTAGAGATATACTGTTTATTTTTCGCCTTTAATATTTTGCAAGCTGTTAACTCTTTTTACTTAAAACTGATTATAGAAAATAGAAATACAAAGTCTTTTATTTAATTTCGGATCTCGGGGGTTTGTTAAGATCGGGTAGATTTTTAGAGGCCCCCACAGAAATCTTAAATACCGCCAAAACAAGAAAATTGGAATATCTCGGACATATTAAAAGTTAAGAGAGATACAAATTCCTCCAATTAATTATGCAGGAAATGATTTAAAGAAAATAGGGAGACGTAGGATATGGTGTCCGTGTATGGAGAAGAGCGGGCGCAGACAAACAAGGGGCAAGCAACAAATAAAGGAGGCCAAGGCTCAATTTGGGCTGTAGTGCCGTAGAAGAAGAATAGGAATATCGTGGCTGTGCAACCTGAGTGAGTAGTACGGATGTACATCAAATGAACTGTTTAGAGCAGCCGTCTCTAAAGTCCGAATAGCTATGATGATCGCCGACATCCGTCGCGGAGATGGCACTTGAAGAAGAAAAAATATTTCATGAAAACCAAGAGTTATTCAGGAAACTTTCTACAAAACGATAGAAATTTTTCTTCCATTTCCGTAACTACAATCGGAACTGTTCTACTCAGAAACAACATCTCCCACCTCTAATATTTGCAGTTCATGCAGGAACCCGACATTATGTAACTAACGTCTTAAGCTAATATGCGGTTGCCATGACGACGCCATCAAGATCGATGCTGGCCCATGCCCTGTACTACTCCCGAAGGGATGAGGGTGGGGGGACTCCGAACGGGAAACGGGATGATGATGCCCTGTACCTAGCTGATAGATATTTATAATAAAAATGTATTTTGCGATGCAGATAGTAAATAGGAGATTTTGTAACATGCTTTATCTCAATTATACAGTTTTACTCCAGAGAAATAAGGCAAAAATATACCATGTTCGGGACACTTGACTAGCCAGGTTGCAAATATGTTTTTTGGTTACTATATACCAGGGGTGGGCAAACTCTTTTTAGTAAGGGCCACAAAATGTTTTTGGTCTATTACCGAGGGCCGCAATATTTTTTACCTTTACATGTTCGAATTTTCAACTTTATTAATTTTGTTTAGGGGGGGCTATGGTTTGAAATCAACATTTTAATTATTTTTGTATGAATTTTATTTACAGAAAATTATTATTGATGTTTTTTATGGCCATTTTTGAGTTTTTGATATCACTCAGAAACCAAAGTAACAAATTTTTTTGCAAAAAAGGGAGCAAATCAACATATTTTAGTATTGTTAAACAAAAAATATATCGACAACTTTACCTCACGAAATATCTAAAGAAAATATATGATAAATTTCAGGTGGATCTGTCAAGAAGCTTTTCAGTTAGATTTTTAGTTGAATTAGTTTTAGTGTGGAAAGCAGTTTTAAGAAAAACTGGAAGTTTTTTGTCTGTCAAATCGTAAAGTGATGCACGCCGGAAAATGTTTTTGAATCGCGGAATAATTTACAAATGAGAAGGGAGCAACTGTTGAATGTTTCTCACTACGCTCAAGCTGCCGCAAAGCGAGTCGAAAATGGGGATATTAATAATGCAGTATTTCCGGTAATTTTACTCCGGTCAAACTGAAATTTTTAGAAAATAGTCTTGAAGTTATGTACTTTCAAAAATAATAGTTTTGTTGTAAAACGAAAACTAGAAACGTCTCATATTTCAATTCAATCAGAGAGTGTCATAAACACCCTATCTGGTTTCAAGCTCCTAAGCTATTATCAGAGAGCGTATAAATGACTTTATCTGAATGAACTAAAACAAATCCGACTGCTAGTACCGATTCACAACAAAATAACACGAAACTGGTGCCGTGGCGGTACACGTATCGTGCAACATTGGTCCGAAATTTGACTTAATGGCTTGTATTGCAAAAACATACAAATTAATCTATAATTTCTAGTTCAATGTAGACTGGTACAGAATCAATTTGAACTAAAAAATGATTTCTTAGAAATGATAAGGAAAATGAAATATCTTCAACAATATATCTTCATGATATATTTTTAAATTCTGTCAACAAATTACAAAGATTTCCTTTATAAATTTTAAACTTATTTTCTGGTACATTATTAAATGATTTTAATTAGGAAAATTATTGAACTAATTCTTTTTTTTTTTATATGATCAATGAATAGTTTTGAATAGTTTGAGTTTCATTTTAAAAGTTTCATTTTGCGTTCAAAACTTATAAATTTAGCAAATGTGTCGCATTTTTTCATATCTAAAAATATAGCAATTTCCTCCCCTAACTCACAGCACCTTTTAGGAACATTTTCTATACTTAATATGACTGTGGTATCTATAAGACATCAGTATGTTTTGTCTCTAACTCTTCCAAATATGCTATGAATGCACGATTATTTAATCCTCTTGAACGAATAAAATTAACAATATTAGTTGTAATTGAAATGACGTTGTCTACTTGCAAAACATTTTTGAACAATACCTGCTGATGGATTATGCATTGAAAAAGTATCTAATAAATCATGTTCTGGAAATTTTTCATAAACGTAATCTTTAAGTTTTCTCAACATTACAATATTTGCTCCTCTTAAATTTGGTGCTCCGTCAATTGTTACACTTACTAGGTAGTTACGGGCTAATTACGGGAAACTTTGCGGAAAAATCACCCGCTGCGAAAGTGTTAATTAATAGCTGCATTATCTATATAATTATTAATATTAACGATAATTAAACAAAAAAATCTTTAAATGAAAACAATTCACTTTTTTCCGAGGGCCGCAAAAAAATGTTTAAAGGGCCGCATGCGGCCCGCGGGCCGCACTTTGCCCACCCCTGCTATATACCTAATACATTATAAATATAAAAAGTTTGTCACAGTTCGAACGAGAATTTTAGTTATTAACAAATAAGGGTCAAAAATGGTAGTTTTTTAAATAGCTGCAGTGCAGGTATAAATAGCGTAATTAGATAATTATTAATTAGGGTATTATACAGGGGTTCCCAACCGGTGGTATGCGTACCACTGGTGGTACGCGGGAAAATTTCAGGTGGTACGCGTCACGTGGGTGAAACAAGCGATTACGCTGGGCCTCTGTCTGCGAAAGTGCCAGAGCAGTTGTTGTGCTTCCATTTTAAGCTATGAAGCAGATTTTGGTCAACCCTGGGATTTCAAAGGATAGAGTTAAAAGACCTAAACGGCAGGCCAATCGGAAATACCACGAAAGCTACTTACAGTGTGGTTTTATAGTGAAGTGTAGCACAGAAACTATTCCTCAATGGGTTGCTTGTTTCGAAACGCTTTCTAACCAAAGCATGAAGTCTTCTATGCTGATACGTCATCAACACACAAATCACAAAGCACTCTGATGTGGTTGGTAAGCTGATCGATTTTTTAAGAGAATCTACTTTTTTTAAGAAAGAAAATAAATGCATGACAAGCTTTTTAAATATGATACTAATTTACTAGAGGCATACTACCTAGCTAGATGTAGAATTGCAAAGGATGGAAGGTCTCACACAATAGGTGAGACCCTTTTATTACCGGCCACTGTGGAAATGGCCTAAATTGTTAGGAGAAAAGGCAGCCAAAGAAATTTAAAAAATACCATTCTCAAACAACACCATGAAAAGGCGAGTTACTGATACGTCTTCCATTATTGAAGAACTATAATAGTCTCCCGTTGTATACCGCTGACGCGGCTTTGGGATTATAACAGGGTAGTCTGCTATATCTAGGACGTACGGTATACAAAGGAAGGTAACAAGGCCAGTGCTACGCTTCAACCGCCTATTATTACCCCTGGTTTTACCCAAGGTACTCATTTTATTCAGGCTGAGTCTGAGAAAATGTCTAGTTGTTCTTGCCGGCGCTAGGATTTGAACCCCGGCCTACCAGCACGCGAGCCAAGCATACTACCGCCTGAGCTACACCGGCCCAGTATTGAAGAACAACTTTGTTTAAAACTTCAAGAATGCACATATTTTTCACTTCAAGTAGACGAAAGCACCGATATAACAAATATAGCACAGCTCGTATTTGTAAGATTTGATTTTTATGAAGAAGTTATTTGTTCTGCAAACCACTTGTATCAAACACTACAGATTAACTCAATGTCAGGTAAATTGACAGAGCTAGCAGCAAAAATAAAGACAAGTGCTCCTGAATGCCGAAGTACAAATTATGTCATACACCGAGGGGAATTTAGATATTTCTAAAAAAAATAGGATCGGGGGCTTCTTTTCATTTCATGCCGCCCTTGTGTTTGGTGGTACGCCAAAATTTTCAAAATATTTCAGGTGGTACGCAGTTGCTAGAAGGTTGGGAACCCTTGTATATTAGATGGACAAAGGTTTTAAATGGTAGTTTTTGAATTTTGGTCAGATTATTTGTTGCTTTGTAAATTGCAAAATAAAGCTAAAATTTTTAAAATCAAAAATTTACTGTAACTTTTTCAAAAATAAACTTAAGTTTACGAAATACCTACTTGTACTTATATAGGCTTTAAATAGGCGTATTCGGCAAGTGAATCATCTCATATCTAGAAACTTAATCCTTTCCGGTCTCCCGAAGTTTTATGGTGACGACAATAAACTATAATGCTTTGTACGTGACTATTGAAAGATTTGAGAATTGCAATTTGCCGAATTTTAGAACAATGTCTCTAAATCTAGAAATGGGTTTTCTCTTCAATCTTTACCTACATTTAGTATTTCGATACAATTATCCAGAGGTGTAACAGAGGCCCCCGATGCATGAAGCTTACAGGGGGGCCAATATGTCAGGGACCCCATCTTGTCCTCTAATATAAATATGTAAAAATGTGTTGTTATATTATATACATAAGCAGTGCAGTATTGAAAATAAAGTTGCCCATCCGAATTAATAAAATTGTAGATATATTCGCTGATAGTAGTGCACGAAGAAAGTTGTTCATCTCATAGAATAATACTATGTACGAGTGTAATGATTTAGTAATTTCTGTTCTATTTTGTTCTATACCAATACAGATGAAAAATGTAAGTCGTCATAAACAATGCATGAATACACCAATAGCTCAGTAAATGACAGTTTTGGAGTGAAATTATCAGCGTCACGACGGACGTATTTGCTTGACAATTTGGATTTAGGTTCTAGTTACACTCCACTTCAAAGAAAAACTTATGCCGTTGGTTGCTTTTACTTCGGGGGGTGACAACCCTTCTTGGGCTGAAAAATAATACGTTTAAAATAAGTCCGAAAATGTATAAATTGACCAATTGTAAGCAAATTTTGTTCTATAGAGTTTCTTTATCTATGTTAATACTTTTCAAGTAATTTGAGAGTGAACATGTTTATTTTTCAACAAAATATTCACGTTCTCAGAGAGGTTTTTCGCAAATAACTCACAAATAAGTATTTTATCGAATTAAATATTAGATATCGAAAAAATATTTGTGCAAAAATGTATCTTATAAGATACAAAAAAAATGGTGTACTTCATCATGAAGTCTATCGATACAGTAAAAGCACAGTTCAAGCCCATGAAAAATTATTCTTATTTGTCCAATTCCAAACCGAATATTTCAACCTGAAATAACCAAAAAATTAAGCACTTTTCGGGAAAAACTCATTAAAACTTTTTTAAATGTTTCAAAAAAAAGCTTTATTTTTATTTTTTATAACAGTTTCTAGCACCAAAACTTTACGAATTACGTTCCAAATAAAGTTGGCCCTTTTTTTAGTAAAAAAAAATGAAAATCTCCCCATATTTCGCATCCCAAATAAAATTTATCGTTAGCTTTACCATTCACTTTAAATATTTATTGTTTATATGAACTGCAAGTTTGACCGGTTCGAAGTTCTTATTTTTGAAAAAATTTGATTTCATAGTAAAAAAAGTTTTTTTTATTTTAGAAAAATGCCTTTTTTCCAAATAACCTAAAAATTATTAGTGATACGAAAAATCACAAAAGAGTAAGGAAATGTAGGATTTGCTTTTATAAATATTTTGGCTTTATTTTGTTTTTCTGTAAGACAAAAATATGGTTGTTTAAAATTTGCATATACTCGTGATTAGTGACTCGTCAAGCCCTTTCAACTAGAACCTTTTCAAAAATAAGCACTTTGAACCGGTGAAACTTACAGGTCATAAGTATAAAAAAGTTAAGTAATTTTTAAACCGATAATGAATAGTTTTATTTGGGGTGCTAAATAATGGGAGATTTTCACAATTTTTTTACCCAAAAATGGGACTAACTGTATTTTGAACGTAACTGGCTTAGTTTTAATGCTAGAAACTGTTGTAAAAAAATAATTCCCCGAAAAGTATTTAATTTTTTGGTTATTTCACGTTGAAATATTCGATATGGAATTTGACGAATAAGAAAAACTTTTCGTGGGCTACAACTTCTTTTCTTTTACTAAATTGATAGACTTCATTTTTTTTTTCATTTTTTTATAAGCTACATTGCTGCTAACCATATTCTTTTCGATCAAATACTTACTCTTTGAACTATTTGCGAACAATCGCCTAAAAACGTGGTTTCTTTGTTGAACAATGAACATTTTTACTATAAATAACTCGAAAATTCGTGAATTGACCACTTTGGTGGTGACACTGAAAATTACACGGTATCGCCATATTTTACGTTCATTTACTGGGCTGTAACACATATAGGTGTTTGTTACACATGTCGCATTTAGTAAATTTTTAAAGGGGCCCAATTTCTAATTCTGCGGGGTGGGGGGGCGACGGAGTTTGTTACGCCACTGGTCTTGGGCCCACCATTAAAACAAAATATTACCTCCCTCATGCGACTTTTTTATTCAGTTATTCATGTTGAATCGGACAACTCTTCCATTTAGGAAAGTTTTCGTGACGGGGGCGTTTTGTAAAAATAGAGGTTTCTAAACTTTGGTGCGTCCTACCAGTGGCGTAACAAACTTCGTTGCCCCCCCCCCCCCCCCGCAGAATTGGAAATGGGGCTCCCTTTAAAAAATTACTAAATGCGACTTGCGCAACAACAAACTTATGTTCCATGTAGTAGTGTATTTAACAATTTACATTTTTCATCTTTATTGGTATAGAATAAAATAAAAAGTAAATTAATAAATAATTGCATTATTAAATAGTATTATGCTATGAGATAAACAACTTTATTCGTGCTCTATTTTCAGCGAATATGTATATCTACAATTTTTTTTAAATCTATATTATGGGTAACTTCATTTTCAATACTTATTTATAAGTGATAAAGAAGAAGATAACCGTGTTCTGACATTGTACTACGAATATATGATTTTATTAATTTAAGTTTAGAAAAAGATCTCTCTGAATTAGTGGTCATGACGATTTGGGAAGATATCCACTTCTAGATCGTCGTTCACTTTGTACATACTTATACATCTATCGAGTCTTGAAGAATGACTTTATCGAGATGCGTTTTGAGATGCGTTTATCTTGTAATAATTCATCAAAATGCTTCTTAACTCTAACAAACCTTCTGATTTTAAAATTACAGAACAAGCCATAATTTGTAAGAAAATCTTTGGATTCTTCCAATATTACAAATTGTGTTTAGTAGCGTCTAAATGTCTTTCTCACTTTCAGCAATGATAACTGTATCGTCGACATAACGAATGATAGGTATTTATATTTTAACCATTTATGTCGATCCCTTCTGTACATTTTTTAAGTGCTTATTTAAATAAATCTTCGGAGTCTATATTAAATAGTAATGGTAAAAGTACACAGCCCTGTCTCGCGTCCCTACTTATTTGTAACACATCCGTGCTATTTCCATCTGTTACTACAGCCTACAGCCTGTTGGTTCCAAAAGAGATTTCTTAGAGTATGTTAATATCATTTTTGTCAGTCCTTTTCGCTTCACACATTCCATGAGAATGTTATGTTAAACTTTGTCGAAAGCATTCTCATAGTCTATAAATGCGACGAAAAGGTCCTTTTTTTGGTCAAATATTTTTGGGCAAGAGTTGTGAAAACAATACAGTACTGCTGTAGTGGAAGCACGCAAAATAGAATTCTATTTCAGTGACGTCACGTTGCCTAGCAACCGTCGATTCTTGCATTGTGAAATTCTTTTTGTGACGTCAGCAAAATAGAATTCTATTTTAGTGACGTCACGTTGCCTAGCAACCGTCGATTCTCGCATTGTGAAATTCGTTTTGTGACGTCAGCAAAATAGAATTCTAGTTTAGTGACGTCACCGATTCTCGCATTGTGAAATTCGTTTTGTGACGTCAGCAAAATAGAATTCTATTTTAGTGACGTCACGTTGCCTAGCAATCGTCGATTCTTGAAATGTGAAATTCGTTTTGTCACGTCAGCAAAATAGAATTCTGTTTTGCGTGCTTCCACATCTGTTCTGAATCCATTACGAAAGCCAAACTGTCTAATACGCTGTCAACACTGACACATTTTATTTAATTATTTATGTTGACACTTTACACGTCTCACTTATCCTCTAGCTAATTCGGTACTGGTAATCAGATAAAATAATTTGGCTGCAATAACTAACTGATAGCAAAATATTGACTATGTTAGTATCCACTAGCACTAAACACTTTTAGCAATTGCTTGAGCAATTCTTCCCGACAATGTTAAATTTATCGAAAATCATAGTATTCTTCTTAATGAATACGATGACAGTGTCTCATTGTACTCTGTTGTCATTTGCAGCAAGAAGGTTTGATTTATATTACATTGAATCGTTTGCGAATTTAGAAAAACAGAAAAATTGCATTCATTACATAAACAGTTTAGTTACATATTTACATACTGAAGCAAGAATAGTTCTTAGAGTCGATGATGACTTATTTTTACTGCTCACAGAAATATGGAACAACAAAACCGAGTGTTATTTTACGTATTTATTTAACAGAACAGCTGAATGTACTTCTTCTTTCTATATGACGTCTTTAGAAGGTGTAGTGGCAAATCAAACCAATATTGTAGATGATATGCTAATTTCAAGTAAGTCTATTTATTTCATCTATTACAAATTTTTAATACATATTTCGGTTTGTATATTTAATCCTTTTATTTCATCTGGTACATAACAAATATAAACATGTAGCTGTCTTTTTGCGGTAACACAGTTATATTAACTTTTCTATGGATGTTTGCTTCTTATAATATTCTTTTAGATGAACTGATGATGTTCCTTGATTAGAGAACGAAACGTTTTTAATAAATAGATGAAGAGGCCACCTCCTTCGTCTTACTTCCACCTCCACCTATTGACCGAAAAAAACCCACCCCTCTGAGCGTGATCCTTAATTTTATATTGGATTAACGGTTGTAATCCTTCTCCTTCACTTTCTCCTTATCTCTTTCTCTTTCTTTCCCTCTCCTTCTATCTCTTTCTCTCTTTCTCTCTCTCTCTCTCTCTCTCTCTCTCTCTTCTTTTTCTTCTTCGTGCTACTAGGATTACTCCTGTTTGTCTGCCTCTTATTCTGTTTCAGTTGTTGTTGACTGTACATTGTCTTTCCACCTTTTCGGCTGCCTTCCAAAGGGTCTTCTGCTATACGGCTTGGTGTTTTTACAGATGTTCGCTAATCTATCTGGACCCATTCGGTTTACAAGTTCGTTCCATTTTTTTCTTGTTTTTATCCACCTGTTAATATTTTGAATTTTACATTGTTCGCTTATGCTTCTGTTGCTTTGTCTGTCTCTAATTGATATGACCGCTATTAATCTAAATACTTTTATTTCGATATTGTTGATTTGTTGTTTTGTCTTTCTTGTATCGGTTCTTGTCTCCGCTGTATATGTTAGGATTGGTCTTACGGTTGTCTTGCATGCTTTTATTTTGCTTTTCGTGGTCAGATACTAGTTTCTTCATATGGTTTCTCGGAGGCAACCACTTACTCTTGCTGCTTTTCCTGCTTTTCTTGTGGTCTCTGTTCTTACATTCCTCTCACTAGTGATCTCTACTCCTAGTTAATTGAATTTCATTACTGGTTATACAATTTTGCCGTCTATTTCTAATTTGCATCTACGCTGCTCTTTACTGATCACTATACATTTAGTGTTTTCTAGTGATATTCTCGTATTAAGTTTGTTTGCTGTGTAATTAAAGTTGCGTAGCTAGCTGCCTGTGTAGAGTCATCGTCGTTATCAGCAATTAGTGCTGCATCATCGGCATAGCATAATATCGTGATTTTATATGCTCCCATGTGGTATCCATGTCGTTTGCTTACTTCGTGAAATATTTGATTCATCACTATATTGAATAACAATGGGCTGAGCGAGTCTCCTTGGCGGATTCCTCCTTTTAGTTCTATGTATTATGTTTCTTCTGTTGACATTATAGCTCTGGTTTTGTTGTTCTTGTTAATTTCATTAATTATCCTTACTATCTGATGGCCTATTTGTTCAGCTTGTCATAAATTTAAGATGTCATTTCGCCTCACCCTGTCAAAAGCACTTTTTACATCTACAAAGTACATGTATGCTGGTTTTCCATATTCAATATACTTCTATTATTTGTCTGATAATAAAAATTGCGTCTGTTGTGCTGCGGTTCTTCCGGAAGCCTTGTTGTTGATAATATGCCATGCTCGCTTTTTCCTCGATTTTATCTTTTATGACTGCCGTCAACAATTTTAATGTACTATTCGTCAGATAAATGCCTCTACAATTTTCAGGATTTTTCGAGTCTCTCTTTTTAAGTATCGGTAGCAGGAGCCTTTTTTTCCATTCCACTGGTACTACTCCTCCTTCTTCTTCTTCTTCTTCTTATTCTTCTTCTTCTTCTTCTTCTATTAGGCCTCTTGGCCTGTTATTAACTGATTTTGAGCTTGTATTCGTAGCTGTGATGTCGACTGCCAGCTATCTCGACACCTTTTAAAGGGCTTTTCTATTGGTCTCTTGCCTGTTGGATTCGAATCCCTGGCTATACGGGCTATTCTCTCGCTGTCCATTCTCGTCACATGCTGATTCACTCTCGTCGTCTCTGTCTTTCCCACCGTACTATGTCTTGTATGTTACAGAGATCTCTTATTCTGTCGTTCGGTATTCTGTCTCTCAGTGTTTTCCCAGTTATTGACCTCAACGTTCCCATTTCTGATTTCGGGTACTACTCCTATATTTATTATATCGACAAATAATTTTAGAACATTTGAGTAGTGTTGTTCCTCCATATTTTGCAGTTCATTGTTTATCTTAGCCAGACCTGGTGGTTATTCATTTTTTTATTTTTTTTTCGTTCTTGTAGCTCTTCTTCTGATATTAGTACTCTATCGTGAGTTTCGTTAGTGTTTCTTTCTCTGTTCTGTTCTTTTCCTTTCTTCTCTTCTTCTTCTCCCCCGTAATGTTATCTATCAGTACAAATTCATTAATTTCTGTTTTTTGTCTCCTTATTATCTTCCACGCCTTTTTCTGGCATCCATAGAGGTCGTATTTCATATATCTTTGATAAATTTCTCCCAGTGTTCTTTTTTGATATTATCTATTCTTCTATTCCTGACCCTCACGTATATTAATGTAAACTTTATAATAATATTTTTGTAGGATACCAAACGCCTTACTACCTGGAAAACATGTGTGACTTAGGATATATGATGGAGAAGAGCTTTAAACGTTGTGTGAATATATTTGCGACTATCGAAAACAAATGTTTGTCCTCTATGACAAAACTGGGAAAAATTTTCATGCCAGGAATCTATGGAAACACCGAAAGTGAATCGTGGATTATTTGGTTTTTTACTCCGAATATTTGGACAATTTTGTCAATAGTATTGGTTGTGTCATGGATTATATATTATAAAAGAAAATTGCATACGCATCGTGTTTTAGGATAAATTATTTTTTAATAAAGCATTTACATTTAGTGTTTTTTTAACCTTCCAAATATGTACCAAGTTAATTTTTAAAATACGTAGTACCATTAGTATATGAGCCGCAATAACCAAAGCAGAGACAGAATTGGTCAGAACATCACCATCGATGACTTTAACTTTGAGCGCGTTAGAGAATTAAAGTATCTTGGAACAACAATAACTGAAGACAATAAAGGATCACAAGAAATAAACAACAGGATACAAGCCGGCAACAGATGTCTTTTTGCCCTCCAAAACCTTATAAAATCAAAACAATTAACAAGACGTACGAATATACAAGTCTATAAAACGGTCATACGACCCGTTGTGATGTATGGAAGCGAAACCTGGACGATAACAAAGGCAAAGAAGAGAGACTACTTTTTTGGGAAAGAAGAATCCTAAGGAAGATCTTTGGTCCTGTGCTGGATAAAGCATCAGGACAATATAGGATAAAAACTGACCAAGAGCTCGAAGAAATTTACCCAGACGCCAACATCATAAAAGAAATAAAGTCCAGAAGACTCCAATGGGCGGGACACCTCAGAAGACATTCTGACCAAAGAACAGTAAGACTGGTGTGGGAGGAAGTCCCAACTGGAAGGAGACCACGCGGACACCCTCGACTCCGGTGGCGAGATAATATAGCAGGAGACCTAAGCGCGATGGGCGTGGAGAATTGGATGGAGGTTGTACCCACGCCCACGAAGGGTTGTAACGCCACGAAGTAAGTAAGAAGTAAGTAAGTAAGTACCATTAACTTTCGGATGACCAAGGGGGTAAATTTGGACCCCAGTGCCCCAGTGTAGGTTTTTATTTAATAAATTCAGAAATATTTTCAATTTTAAACTCATTATTTTTTTATTTGACTTTAATATCATTCTAGATACCCTCATATTTTGTATTAAAAAAAGATTCCCTGTATATTACGAAAAAAAAATATTTTCTGAATTTGGGGTCACAGACGAACTCCCTTGGCCTTCCATGTTTCAATTTTATATTAACTCTTCTTCCTCTTCTTGTGCCACTCCTATCGGAGATTGGAAATCATCAAGGCTACCCTGATTTTGTTTACAGCTGACCTAAAAAGTTTATTAGTGGTGCAGCCAAACCACTCTCTCAAATTCCGCATCCACGACATTCTTCTACGGCCTGGATTCCGTTTTCCTTCTATTTTTCCTTGCATTATATTTTGAAGTAATGCGTATTTATGACCTCTCATCAGGTGACCCAAATACTCGAGTTTTCTTCGTTTTATCGTTAATAAAATTTCTGGGTCTCTTCCTATCCTTCGTATTACTTCAAGATTTGTGATTCTTTCAACCAACTTATCTTCAGCATTCGACGGTAGCACCACATCTCGAAACTTTCAATATTTTTTATGTTGTTCTGTTTGAGAGTCCAGGTCTCTACACCGTATAATAGCGTGTTAAATACGTAGCCACTTAGCATTCTTAATCGTAGAGGGATGCTTATATCTCTGTTGCAGAAGAATTTTCTCATCTTTATGAAGGTGGCCCTGGCAATTTCGATACGTCTTTTTATTTCATTGTTTTGGTCTCCAGTTTCGTTTATTAAAGTTCCCAAGTATTTATAACTTGATACTTTTTCAATTTGAATGCCGTTTATACTAATATGTGCTGGTTGTGTCATGATTTTACTGAAGACCATATACTTGGTTTTTTTGATATTAATGTTTATGCCATATTTGTTGCAAGCAATATTTATGTTTGTAAGTAATCGTTGTAATTCTTCTACTGTTCTTGCAACTAGTACAGTGTCGTCTGCGTATCGAATATTATTTACAACCTCTCCATTGATTACGATTCCTTCATTTGCTTGCAAAAGGGCTTCCTGACAGATGCTTTCACTATATACATTAAACAGCTGTGGTGACAAAATGCATCCCTGTCTTACTCCTCTACGTATTTCTATTGCTTTTGATATCTCGTTTTCTATTTTGATGTTAGCTTTCTGATTCCAATATAAGTTGAGAATTATATTAAGTAAATACCGTCTATTATGTGGAATTGTATGTAAGAAACCTTTCAATATTGAAATAAAATTGTTTGTTAAATTTGTGGCGACGTAATTAGTGCATATTTTAAAATTTCTTTAGTTCAAGTTCAGAATAATGATTGCTGTTTTTATTCAGTTTTAATTAAAAATATGTTTTAGAGGAACTGGTCCGAATATGGGCTATGTATTTAATATGGGCCCCCACAATATCTATGAAACAAGTAGAGCTATCTGTTAGAAAATGCCCAAATATACTAGAAGGCCCCTCTTTTGTCATATATTTACAGATTTCTCGACCAGTACATATATTGTTGTTACACAGTGTAGACCGTTTGATTTTGACTCTTGAAAAAATTTTATTGGTTAAGTTTATATTACGTGATATTTGTGTTTATTGACATTATTTCGGAATTGATATATTACGCTTGTGTGACAGAAAAAAGGAGGAAAGAGGTTTTAATGTTGATTCTGAACAATAAATAGTTACAAAGTCATAAGCTAACATTTTTCTTGGACGTACATATTTTAAAATATGGGCCCCTTGTGTGACGTAAATATGGGCTAGGGGCCCATATTCGGACCGCCTGCATAGATCTAGCAGAACTGATGGAAAAAGCATTTCTAAAATCCCAGACCGCAGAGATAACTAAGAATGGGTTTAAAGTAACAGGAATAGAACCAATAAATATAACCATTTTTTCTGGTGCTGATTTCAGTGCTGAGAAACTTGAATCTGAGAAAACATGCAACTCGACTGAAACTTATTTGAAAGGATTGACAAGTGACCTTGCAAAAACGATTTCCTCAGAAAATATAACAGTTCGTTCAGAAGATCAATGACCAGGTCATTCTAAAGACCCAGATCGACCATTAAGGAACACAACATTCGTTTTTTCACCTGTCCCATCAGTTACGAAGCGAGCGTCTTTGAAGAATTAAAACTTCTCATTCTCAAGTTATAACTTCATCTTCGTACAAATCAAGCCTTGAATTATCAATTAGAGTATAAGAAAATCAAAAGAAGGGAAGGGAAAGCAACTTTGAAAATTTTTAGATAAATGTCCAATTTAGGGTTAAAAATGGCCGATTTCGCAATTTTCAAAATTTTCGATCGCTTATATAACAAAAACTATTAACTTAAGAGAAAAATCACTAAAGACCTTTTCTGTTTGGAATGATTCAAAAAATCTAAAAAAAAATTGTTCGATGCAAAAAGAATAATTTTAGGAAAAACCCCTAATCTTTCCCCTCGCCTGGCAAGGTTTTATGCTCTTCAGAATCGCCTGTCATTGTACACATTTCTTCTAAATGACTTACTCAAAGACATACTTAAATTTAAACCTTACAGGAGAAAGTTTATTTTACCCCCTAAATTTGCACTTTTCGATTCACCTGGTAGATACACGTGCACCGCTGATGCCTGCTAGGTCATGGTTTTTAGCCTTGGTGTGCTATGAATTATCACTAGAAAAATTTCTAGCCTTACAGGACGACCGTTAGTCGGAGGGTACACTAGCTCTTAGACTAATAACTTCCCACTTGACTTAATTTTATTAAGGTGTAATTGATACGATCCATCTGATATGACCGGTTTGGAATGCTGAGTTGTAGAAAAAATAGTCCATTAAGTCGAAAATGGCATTTTAGTTGTCAGATAATGGTTGTTAAGCTTCAATCCGATTGATACTTGTTTCATTTTGTTGGTTAGATGAGAAGTGGGGTCGCTTATTTTCTTTTTAAGTGTTAAACGTCCTTTTTTCTAAATATTGACTTCTATTCAGGGTTGAGAAAAACCCACATCACAAGTACACCAAACTAAAAATGGAACGAACCAAATTACTGGAAAGCAAAACATATGAAACATAGCACAAATTTAAGGAATACCTAACACTACCAAAGAAGAACAATAACATCATACTACAGCAGGACACCATACTTACATGGAGTTCCAAAAATTCACAAAGAAAAAGAACCCCTACCACCAATTTGCAGCAGCATGACAGAAAACCAAACTGAATATATCAGTCATTGTGGAACTATTAACACTTTGCACAAACAACACTTATTTTCAACATTATTAGCTGATGTATTCATGGAGTATTTCCAATAATAGGAGGACAGGATTAGGAAAAATGCAGAAAAACATTGATTTCATAGAAAAAGAAAAATGATTTGGCTTAAAAATGGACTTAGTTAGAGTGTCATAAAGAAATAAAAAAGAAAATAACAGAATTTACTCCGGCACTTGAGGATTGAAACAAAAGTTAATACCGGATTTACACTCAGCCCTGTTCGACAGGGAATTGGACAGGGAAATGGGCGTGAATGTGTAAATAGCTCACTCGCCTGTTCATGCTCATGCTACTGCCATTGCACGACGATACCCAAAAAGTCGGTTTTTGTGGCGAAAGTCAAAGAAGAGGCTCTCTCTCTCTCTCTTTCTCTCTCTCTCTCTCTCTCTCTCTCTTTCTCTCTCTCTCTCTCTCTCTGTCTCTCTCTCTCTGTCTCTCTCTCTCTCTCTCCGTCTCTCTCTCTCTCTCTCTCTCTCACACTTGCCGCTTCCGGTAAGGGAGCAAGACGAGGCTGTCGTCACATTCCATTCTTGTGAGTCGTTCGGTAATGCGTTGTGAGGATATTGGCGAGGAACTGATGTGAACACCTCACTCGCGTCGATATCGTATTTCGGGCAATATTTCCGTCACCGGCAGCAGCAGAGGCAATAACTGAGTATAAATCCGGCATAACACAGTATGGAAGCTGGCAGAATATGCATATCTGAGAGAATTAGAAGATGTTTCTGTGAAAGAAAAAATGATGCAGATTAAATACAAACTAGGCTGCTTGGAAGACTTAAGAGTTTATATAAACCACGATTTGAGTAAAAAAGAAAGGTAATTGCAGAGCATGATAAGACAAAGAGCAACGGAAGAAAGAAAAACTTGAAAATAAGTAAAATGGGCTTTAGTAAAATAACAATAGAATGAGAGGTATAGCAGTGAAAGACATGTGAGTTGGTAATACGTCTGGTGGCTGAGATATAGCGCCCTTGGTCCTGGATTAATTGGATGTATAATAAAATACCTTCATTCTCACTATATTACATTTTAACTCCAACAGTGTTCGATTTAAACATAACAACGGTCTAATGTAAACAATGTCACGACCTAGCGTATTGTTTCTTCATCGCGTGACTAACGATTGCTCTGAATTCATCGTCGCCTCTTCTTGTTGGTGTATACATATACATTATTAAATCACAACATACATAGTTCATTAGCGGACAATGCCAGTCATATGTACACTAATATAAACTATATTATATTTTATTTCGTAGAAGTTATGTTCAATGCTAAGGATTAATGTACCACGTTACACGTGTAATGGAGATAATGACAAAATAGAAAAGGCAAAAAAATACTAAGGACCGAATGGACTGATATACAGGAAACGGCCCAAGCAAGGAGCAAGGCAATGATTACTAGTTGGTAATGAGTCGGAAAGTCTATGTAGGATAAGAAGAATAAAATGTATGAAGCACTGAGC
The DNA here is from genome assembly GCF_917563875.1 of Diabrotica virgifera virgifera. Taxonomy (NCBI): domain Eukaryota; kingdom Metazoa; phylum Arthropoda; class Insecta; order Coleoptera; family Chrysomelidae; genus Diabrotica; species Diabrotica virgifera. The sequence goes on from NC_065448.1 coordinate 12,595,937, forward strand.
TCCTTGGCCATACCCGCAAAAAAAAACTGGTTAGGTTAGTAAGAATGACTCTGAATAGCACACGAAATCATGTAGTATGGAGAGGATACTGATCAGATGAATTTGAAGTGTACAGAGGTCTTAGACAAGGAGACCCGTTATCCAGAGTGCTTTTTAATAGGGCTTTTCATCGATTGTAATTTGTTTCGAGCTTCTGTCAAATGTCGTATAATTCGTGTATAATAAAAAAAATATACAGGGATTATACAACATATGTATGACAGAAGCTCGAAACAAATGACTGTGAATGAAAAGCCCTATTGAAAACAATGCTCAGAAATAGCCAAGTTAATATGATTGGATGAACATCAACAATGAACATTAATGTCTGGCCTTCGCTGGTGATTTTACTGCTCTAACAAAAACAAGAAAAGAATGAAGAAATGTTATAAAAAGATTATAAAATGGGTCAAATAGTTTGACCCAGAAATAAACCAGAAAAAGTCAAAGCACATCAAACACGTCAAACAAACAGGGAATTAGAGGACAAAGCATCAGTCGCTTCATCAAAACACAGATATTGAATGTATGGGGCACGTGATGAGAATGGAAACGACGAGGATGCCAAAGATGATCGTTAAACGGAGTCCAATCAGGCAAAGAAGGAAATGACAACCAAGTCATCAAAGATGATTTGATTGCGAACAGGAAGATCTCATAAAAGAGGGAATTAATGGTTGGGAAGAAAGAGCAATAAACGGGAATCAATGGAAATAGTGATATTAGCTCTAACATCTTAAGAACATTCTTAGAGAATTGGCCAGACTCTGTAAATATATAAACAGATGCATCTAAGACGTTAGTTGGCACTGGATGTGCCTTTTACATACCTGCTACTAAAACAGAAAAAATGTTTAAGTCAGGCCATGATTTTTCTATCTTCAGTGCTGAAGCCATAACAACTTATGAGGCCATGCAATATTTTATAGAATCAGAAGATATATCTGCAACAATTATTTCCGATTCACTCTCTGTTCTTCTTGCTATTCAAACTATAGATTTTCCCAATAACAATGCAAATATTTATATCCTACTAATTAAGAAAATCCTTTTCAAAATTCATAAAAATAAAAAAGAATAGTGAACTTTTTATGGATTAAGGCTCAATATGTTGATAGTTTGGCTAAAAAAGCTATTGAGTATGGTACTTCACATAATCGTAAGTTTTGCATATCTGATTTAGTTAATACTATTAAGCATCGAGTTAAAAATCAGTGGAGTCAATCATGCCGAGATCTTTGTAAACAATCCAAATCTTAGTATTCACTGATTCAACCTTCTGTTCCAAATATAAATATATTAGTTTAAAAATTATGTAATACCTCGAAGATATATAACAACATTAATCAGAATGAAGTTTGGACATGCATGTTTCCCTCTACATCTAACAAGAATTAAAGTTTTTGATTCAAATCTTTGTACTGAATGTCAGAAGGTGGGTGATTTGAATCACACTTTCTTTGAGTGCACAAAATACATTCCATACAACTATAATTTAATCGAAGATTTAATAAAATGTAATGTTTTTCCACCTTTCAATGAATCCTATCTATTGTCTCAGAACAGCAAAAATATATATGATTGTTTAATGAAATTTATCTGTGAAACTAAAATTAACCTCTAAACTTATTAATCCTGATAATTTGATATATTATGTACTTATGAAAAAAGGAGAAGAAGATGTATAATGGAAAAATGTGGTGAGCAACTTGGATAGTCCATAGCGGCCAGCTGTAGCTATTGAACTGAGTAGAGAGCTGTGAAAGAGTTTGCTATGGAACTCTAAGGACCTCATTGCCTTTTTTATATATGAATAGGAAACAAAAAAGTTGTGACTAGCTAATCGACACCCAAGGCTATGCCCTAAAACAAAAAAAAAGAGAATCAATGGAGGTGAATAGTAAGGCAATTTAGTAGGCAAGGAGCATGCTTGGACAAGAAGCCACTCTACTTGATACAAGTTTTGTAATATACAGGGTGTAACGAAAATACAGGTCATAAATTTAATCACATATTCTGGGACCAAAAATAGTTCGATTGAACCTAACTTAGTATAGTATAAATAGTTGATCCAAAAGATGGCATAACCCAGACATCCAAAGTGAAAGTTATCCTTCAACACCAAATTGTTCTATATGGTCCACACAATGTCCAGAAAAAAGTCATACCATTTTGAGCGTCGGGTTTGGGGGGGAGAGGGGGGAGAAATCGGTAAATTCGTAGTTTTTTAAGTTTTTCGCCAATATTTCTAAAACTATGCGGTTCAGCATGAACAACCCTCTATACAAAATTGTTCTACATTAAATTTGAAATAAAAAAGGCCCTATGCATAATCTTTCTAAAATGAATGGTTCCAAAGTTACGGAGGTAGTATAGTATAACTGGTCCAAAAAAAGGCCTAACCCAAACATCCAAAGTAAAAGTTTTCCTCCAACACCAAAATGTTCTATATGGTCCACATATTGTTCAGTAAAAAGTTGCACCATTTTGAGCGTCCAGTTTGGGAGGGAGATGGGAGAGAAGCCGGTAAATTAGTAGTTTTTTTTAAGTTTTTCGTCAATATTACTAAAACTATGCTTTAGCGTAAACAATGTTATATACAAAAATATTCTCCATGAAATTTAAAACAAAAAATGTTCTATACATAATTGTTATTAAATCAACGGTTCCAGAGTTACAGAGGGTGAAAAGTCGAGGTTTTCGATACTTTTTATATTTTTGGGCAATATTTATGATATCAAAAACGCAGACATCCAAAGTGAAAGTTATCCTCCAACACCAAATTGTTCTATATGGTCCACATAATGTTCAGAAAAAAGTCACACCATTTTGAGCGTCGGGTTTGGGGGGAGAGGGGGGAGAAGTCGGTAAATATAAAAAGTATCGAAAACCTCCACTTTTCACCCTCCGTAACTGTGGAACCGTTAATTTTATAACAATTATGTATAGAACCTTTTTTGTTTTAAATTTTATGTAAAACATTTTTCTATAGAACATTCCTTACGCTAAAGCATAGTCCCCCCCCCCCCCAAACCGGACGCTCAAAATTGTGTAACTTTTTTTTTACTGAATAATATGTGGACCATATAGAACAATTTGTTGTTGAAGGAAAACTTTTACTTTGGATGTCTGGGTTAGGCCTTTTTTTGGACCAATTATACAATACTACCTCCGTAACTTTGGAACCGTTCATTTTAGAAGGGTTATGCATAGGGCCTTTTTTATTTAAAATTTAATGTAGAACAATTTTGTGTAGAAGATTGTTCATGCTAAACCGCTTAGTTTTGGAAATATTGACGAAAAACTTAAAAAACTACGAATTTGCAGATTTCTCCCCCCTCTCCCCCCCAAACCCGACGCTTAAAATGGTGTGACTTTTTTCTGAACATTATGTGGACCATATAGAACAATTTGGTGTTGGAGGATAACTTTCACTTTGGATGTCCGGGTTTGGGTCTAACTATACCATACTAAACTTACCTTAGTACAAATTTGCACATAAAAAAAGTTACAGCCCTTGAAGTTACAAAATGAAAATCGATTTTTACGAATATATCGAAAACTATTAGAGATTTTTTATTGAAAATGGACATGTGGCATTTTTATTGCATTAGTATTTTAAGAAAAGATTATAGTGAAATTTAGACACCCCATAAAAATTTTATGGGGGTTTTGTTCCTTTAATCCCCCCCCCAAAGTTTTGTGTACATTGCAATTTAATTATTATTGTAGTACCATTAGTTAAACACACTGTTTTAAAAACTTTTTTGCCTCTCAGTACTTTTTCGAAAAGTCAGTTTTTATCGAGATATTTTGAATATTTGTCAAATCAACCACATATTTGAATATGGTTAAGTACGATTATGGAGACTTAGTAATAGGTCTGGATCCCGCGTATGAAAAAAAAGTTGATTAATAGCAAGCTGAAATTTTGTTAATAGCTTAAGGGTGTCTAGTCGGATAAACTTTGATATATGCCAACACTGGAACAGGGGCAGTTTTAACTGTGGAACAGGTTAAAAATT